>NC_069673.1:0-635625 GCF_027244095.1 Hemicordylus capensis | reverse complement strand
TTGGCAGGAGCAGAGCACCGGCCTCCTCCTCGCTCAGCCCCGCAGGGAGCCCCCTCGGGGCAGGGCTTCTCCTTCCTTGCCTTTGCAAACTTTTTGTGGAGAAGGGTGCACAGCTATGCTAAATCGTGTTGATAGGATGGCTGCGGGAGGAAGACCCAGCAGTGAGGGGCTTCAGAGCGAGGCACAAGGCGAGCGTGGTGGTGCTCCGGCGGCATTGCGTTGGCTGCCCTCTGTGCTGGCCCTCCTCCCGCTGTCTGTCGGTCGGTGCCTTCCCCAAGGCGGCGGCGGCAGCGGCAGCATCCTCCTCCTCCTCCTCCTCCTCCACGCGCGCGCGCGGCCTTCCTCCGAGGCAGCCCCAGAGCCCTGGCCGGGTCCTCTTCCGCTGCCGCCGCCGCCGCCGCCTGCCCAGCGCAAGAGCCCCCGGGGCGGCCGGGCGCCAGGCAGCTCCTGCTCGCTTAGGGCGCCATACCTGCGGTGGGGTCTCTGCCAGCTGGCAGCGCCTCTCTGCCCCGAGGGCCCGCCTGGGCTGCGCGCCGCCTCCCGCCAGCACTCCGAGCTGCGCCTCTCCTGGAGCTCGGGGGCCCCCACAGCGGCTGGGCTGGGCTGGGCATGCTGCTGAAGGGCCTCTCCGCCCCGGCCGGGGCGACTCTGCCTGCTCTCTCCCTCCCTCGCCGGCCCCACTGGCCAGTGGCGATGAGGCGCGGGCACAGCGGGTCCCTTTGGAGGTGGCTGGAAGGGCGGCTTTTTATGCCCGCCTTCCTGTATAAATCAGGGCTGGGAAGGGACGGACACTCCAGACAGGAAGCCCAGCGGCTGTTGCTGGCTGATAAGGGGGCGTGGGGGGGGGGGGGCGCAGAACAAACACAGGAGGGCTTGGGACCTGGAGCAGCTGAGCCATCTTGTGCTGCAGGGAGGGCAGGCCAGAGCAGCAGCAGCAGCAGGTGGGGAGGACCGGGCCTCCTCTTCCTCCTCCTCCTCCTCCTCCTCCACCCTGGCTCCCCGGGGCCACCCTTACAACGCAGAGCCCTGTGCTGGGCCTGCTGGCGACTCCCCACCTGGCAGTCCTCTCTGGATGCTCACACAGGCCCATTTTCCAAACCAGCCTCCTATGCACGGACACCCATCCACGATCCAGGAGCCGCCCGTCCTAACAAGCCTAAAACCCTGCAGCTTTACCTAAGGGATGGCCAGCCTGTGGGCCGTGGGATGGGAAGAGAGAGAGGAGAGCTGGTCTTGTGGTAGCAAGCATGCCTTGTCCCCATGCTGGCTCACTCCCAGCAGGGCCTGTTCTTCTAGGTGCTTTACAATTTTATCCTTGAGGATGCTTTCTATCAATTTGCCTGGAACGGACGTTAGGCTAACCGGCCGGTAATTTCCCGGATCGCCCCTGGGTCCCTTTTTGAAAATCGGTGTTACATTTGCTACTCTCCAGTCCTCTGGTACAGAGCCCGATTTCAGGGATAAGTTAAATATTTTAACAAGGAGGTCAGCAATTTCACATCTGAGTTCTTTGAGGACTCTTGGATGGATGCCATCTGGCCCTGGTGATTTGTTAGCTTTCAGTTTTTCCAGACAGTTTAGAACATCATCCCTTGTCACTTCTATCTGACTCAGCTCTCTAGCCTCCATCCCTAAAAAGCCTGGTTCAGGAACAGGTATATGCTCAGTATCCTCTGCCGTGAAGACAGATGCAAAGGACTCATTCAGTTTCTCTGCAACCTCCATATCCTCCTTAATAATCCCTTTCACTCCCTCATTGTCTAATGGCCCAACCGCCTCCCTGTCAGGTTTCCTGCTTCTGATGTACTTAAAGACGTTTTTGTTATTCCCCTTGATACTTTTGGCTAAATGTTCCTCAAACTCTCTTTTTGCCTCCCTTATTGTCACCTTGCATTTCTTTTGCCGGAGTTTGTGTTCCTTTCTGTTCTCTTCATTTGGACAGGCCTTCCAATTTCGGAAGGAAGTCTTCTTCCCTTTTATGGCTTCTTTGACGGTACCCGTTAGCCATGCTGGCATCCTCCTGGACTTAGTGGTACCAGGTATACAATCTAACTGGGCTTCTAGTATTGTGGTTTTGAGTAAACTCCATGCACTCTGGAGTGAAGTGACTCTCCTGATTTCCCCCCTCAGCTTTCTTTTCACCATACTCCTCATTTTGGAGAAGTTTCCTCTTCTGAAATTCAAAATGTCTGTGTTAGACGTCCTTGGTGATTCTCTCCCCGCATGTATGCTGAATTTGATGGCACTGTGGTCACTGTTCCCTAAAGGGTCGATGACACTGACATCATGCACCAGGTCCTGGGTGTCACTCAGAATTAGATCCAAGGTCACCTTCTCTCTGGTTGGTTCCATGACCAACTGTTCTAGGGCACAGTCATTTAGCGTACCTAGAAATTTGACTTCTTTGTTCTGCAAGGTGGGTGAAGCGAGGAGCTCATGGCTGCCCCTCTCACTCAAGGAGGGCTGGGCTGGTGGTCGCAAGCATGACTTGTCCCCTTAGCTAAGCAGGGTCCACCCTGGTTGCATATGGATGGGAGACTAGCAGTCTGAGCACTGGAAGATCTTCCCCTCAGGGGATGGAGCCACTCTGGGAAGAGCAGAAGGTTCCCAGTTCCCTCCCTGGCAGCATCTCCAACGAGATAGGGCTGGGAGAGAGACTCCTGCCTACAAGTTTGGAGAAGCCGCTGCCAGTCTGTGAAGACAATACTGAGCTAGATGGACCAAGGGTCTGACTTGCTATAAGGCAGCTTCCTAGGTTCCTCTGAGAGCTCTGCCAAGCTGGCACAGCGGAAAGTCTCCTCCGGTTTTTCTGCTGACGGAGACCAAACCCACCCTTAAAATACAGCAAATGGAGAAGTTGCAAGGGAGGCAGGGATCGTGGGTGAGCCCGGCTGCCGAGGGTGCCCCACTCCCTCCCTTTGGAATGCAGGCTTCAAGGGCATCGCCCCAAAGGCCCACCAGTGCCTGAGGACTCAGGCTGTGCTCTGCACTTATCTCGCCTGGCCACACAGGGGGAAGAGGCCATTCTTCTCAAGAATGCACCGCTGGTATTTTTAACAATGGCTATTTGGGGCAGTGAGAACTTCCTGGCTTGCAAGTCTCTTGCCAGCAGCAGACGGGCAGCTGCTGCTGCCGGCTGGATTTCGACCCCGCTCAGGGCACCTTCTGCTGAAAAAGCCAACCCTTTGGGGGTGTCCCCAAGGCTGCTGCAGTCAAGGCTTCAAGCAGCTCTTCGCTGGTGGAGCACAACCAGCGGGCAAAGGGGGCCCTTTGGAATGAGCAAGGCCCCCCCTTCTAAAAAACAATTAGCACCCTCAAATGAAGCATTTGCCGTTCACAATGCCAGAAATCTCTGTTTCCTCTCTCTGACAGGAAACAGGAAGCGAATGCAAGGGGGAGATTGGGAGTTTGCTTGGAAGAACAATGAAAATCTCATCAGAGAGGAAACGGGAACTGCGTCAGGAAAAAAAACACCACTTTGTGGGGAAGGGAAGAGGGGATGACCTCTGCGTTGAAGACCCTGGAAGGCTGAGGGAGCCTGCACAAACAGAGCCTTAAAAGGCCTTTTCCTGGAGCAGGCTGCTGAGCAACCCCCCCCCCCCGGCGGCCATCTTGGTTCCCCCCAGCTGCCACCACAGCCCGAAATTCAGGGGTGCTGTTGAGCCTTGTGCATATCCTGCCCTCCTCCAACGTTTTGCCGAGGAAAGCAGCGACAACTGCTTAAAAAAACCCAACCTTTATTTTCTTTCAAGAAAGGAAGTTTACACAAGCCATGGCCCTCTCTCACAGAAATGCTCCTCTTTGGAAACTTCAGAGAGGAGTCCGTCTGCAAGCGATCCCACACTGGGGCACTTCTCCAACCTTGGGAGACCTTCTTGCCGCTCCTCAGCCTCCTTTGTCCTGCTCCTTTATTTCTTTTGCAGCAACCACCTCCAAAGAAACACCATTACCCCATTCACACACGGCCATATAGACCTGGGTACAGCCTCTGACCTGGGTTTGCATGGGTGTGTGAATGGGCATTTATCTGAGGCTATACCCAGGTATATTTGGTTGTGTGGATGGGGTGATTGTCTGCAATATTTAAGGGGGGGCGACCTTTGCACCCTTAGCTTCTTCCCCAGAATTCACGCTTAACAGGAGGTGCTCACACAATTTGGTCATCCATGTGTGGTCCACCTGAATTTCCCCCACATTTACACCATCATATTGATTCATGGAGGGCTCTGAGAGGTTTGAAAACAGTGATGCAGCTGCACAAGGACTGCACAGTCGCATGGACTGCTTTTAGCACAACTGTTCTGTCTTTTTATTCAGGCCAGTATGGCTGGGGATGATGGGAGTTGTAGTCCAGCAACATCTGAGGACCCAAGTTGGAAACCCCTGGCAGAGGCTCTTGACTTTTGGGGTAGCACCAAAAATGCACTTGAGAAACATGCTGGTGTGGAAGCAGAAGCAGTGATCCAGCGTGTGTGCATGATGGGGGCTAAAAAAAAGCACATCTGGCAGTGCTTTCAGTGAATAAGATGGCCAACCCAGTGATCAGGCTGCGGTCTTCCTGCATCTTTCTTGGTTGCCCTGGAGGCGGAATTCTAGCATGCGCTGTTCTCCACCCTGCATGACAAGCGACATCGGCCAACCGTCCTCGCCCAAAACTGGGTGGCTTTGGGTCCGTTGATACCTCCATGCCTCAGTTCTCCACCTGTAAAATGGGGGTCGTGGTGACCTAACTTTCAAGGCAATTGTGATGAGGGGTGAGAAATGTGAATGCTCAGCCTAAGCCTTGAGGGTGATGCAATCCATCTCGGCAGAAGAAAGGTCATAAATTGCTTTTGAAAGCTACAATAAACCCACCTCCCTAGTGGGCAAGACACCTTAGAAAGCAAGAAGTGCCTCAAAGGATCAGTCCAAAGGTCCCTCTTGTGCATCTTCTTCCCAGCAACCAGAATTTAAAGGTATCCTGCCTCTGAGCATGAAGGTTCAGTACATATCTCAAAGCATAGCAGTTGTTGAGACGTTTGTGCTATACAGAGCAAATCGTCTGTGCCTGAAAACTAAATTTATTTTGCTTGGAAATTGAGCCTATCCGTCTCCCTATTTAAAGCTTTGGAAAGCCAATGAGTTTTACTGCAAGTAGGACCAGCCAGAGCCAAACTTTAAGCAGGCGCCACCCAACTTCATGTCCTTTTCAGTTATGATAAACTTCCTTTGAATTTGGTGGAACAAAACAGGAACTCGGGATCCTTTGTCAACAGAAGTCTATTGTGATTTAAGCCACTTGGGTTGCCAGATCAGCTTTTCAAGGGTTGAGACATATCAGGACTCACACCTCCTGCCGGTGTTGGACTTGTGGTCTTTGACCACCGTACTGCTGTGTCCACCGTACTGCTGTGTCTAGAGATGACCCCAAACGCCATACTCTTCAGCAGTAGGGCTGAATGCAAAATGGCTGGTCCTTCAAGACAACTGCGTTTGAGTGGTGGCTTCTTGGACCACAGTCTGGGCTGACTATGTACCCAACGGTTTTAGTCCAACAACCTCACCGAGACGTCCCTCACGGCAGCCGATGATTTGAAGTTTGGAGGGCTGTTGCTTTCATGTCCTGCTTGAGGGCAGCTTCCTGAAGTCATCTGACTGGCCGGTGTTGAAAACAGGATGCAGGATTAGATGGGCCTTTGGCCTGGTCCAGCAAAGCTGTTCTTATTTTGAGATACGGCCCCACGTTCCATAAGAAATGAGCTTTCTTACTCACTTTTTATTGCCATCAAACATGCTTCTTTATTACTGGATAAAACCTAGTAAATGAAAGGAACAAAGGGGGTGTTCAAGGATGGAGTCTAACTCAACGCCAGTTGCAAAGGAGCCCCAGCCCCAGGAGAGAGGGCGTGCCCTGAGCCCTTGCCTGTGGACTTCTCGGAGGCATCTGGTGGTGGGCCACTGTGCGAAACAGGATGCTGGATTAGGGAGGCTTACTCGGGCCTGATCCAGCAGTGCTGTTCTTCTGTTCTGGTGAAGAATGCCAAGGCATGGGAATCAGTACCCACTTATTGAAAACTGCTGGGAGTGGGACAAACCCTTCCCTTGTACCCGTTGGCCCCTGAAACTCTGATTTCTACTTTTGTACACTGCCTAGAGATTTTTATACTAGGAGGTATATAGATGCAATAAATAATGACGTACTTGGTGCTATTTGCCTGCATTGTCGCTCTTCTCCTGTTAAGAGTGTGGACACCACTGAGAGGCTGTGCGCTTCCCCCTGTTTTGTGAACTTGGCAGGTACTTGGCACGCATCCTGGCTAGTGAAGGGACCTCTGGGACGCAGCTACATTAACTATCCCCACACATTCTAAATAAACACTTTCCTGAGCCATTTTCCTTCCCTCCAAGCAAAACATTTGTGCATATCTCCAACCCGTTGCTGGTTAAGATCAGCAACAAATGTCAGTGAAGAGCCAGGGAAACAGCCACACGCAGGACCTGGTGGGATGAGTTTCTTCATTGCCCTCAAAGAAGAAGAAGAAGAAGAAATCCTGTGGTGGGAGGGAAGGTTGTGCTGGCCCGGTGAGAAAACGTTTTGGTTCGGCTGCCAAATGGTCATGCTGAATGTGGAAGGCTTCCGGCTCCAGGGAGGGATCCTCTCTCCAGAGCCGCTCCAGCCAGCTGGAAGACACCACTGGGAATCCCTGGACTTGTGTCCTACCCAGGGGGAGTGAATTGAAATCTCACAGGCAAAAGCCGCCAACACCACAGACGTCCAGTCATTTCACCATCATCCCATCTCCCCAGAGAGCTCAGGTTCTGGGCTGGGGGGCAGTGAGGGACCTCCCCCCCCACCCACACGACTTGGCAGCCTCTCCTCCAAGACCCAAACCCCCAGGATTACTTGAAGGAAGCCGCGACGCCAGCGGGACGTGTATAAAACGGATGCAAAGTTTGTGGAGCGGACATGCCAGGCAAAGGTGGTGGGTGTTGAAGCAGGGAATGGAGAGCCCTGTGTCAAGAAACCCCAGTCAAGAAACACTGGAGGGAAGGATTCGTGAGAGGCCGTGCGCGCGCACACACACACACACACACACACACACACACACACACACTATGGACCTCTGAGGCCTCCTCCAGCCGCTTCAGAGAGCCGGCGCTTGGCTTGTGTCAAGCAGCAGAGGCAGCTCCAGCTTGCAGGCCAGGGAGCCAAGCAGGATCTCCCCCTCCCTGCCTGGGACCCCCCCCGCCCCCCTGCTCTGCCCCGCTTTAGTTCTCCTTCCCAGCCTCAATTAGCCTTTTTTTGCGCAGCCCGCCCCACTGATCATGCCGGCTCAGCATTTCCACCTCAGAAGGACTTTCACAAACTCCATGGTATTAAAATAGAGCATGGAGGGCGGGAGGAAGAGAGAGAGAGAGAGAGAGAGAGAGGTTTTTTCGGCAAAACATTTTCCACCCTGGGAACAGCCTCTTCGTCCGCTCTCTGGCTTTGCCGGTTACGCGATCTTCATCCAACAGCAGGAGAGAGAGAAAGTCCCTCGGGTTAGGGGAACGCTCCCTCTTGTACCTCACAGTTAGGCTTCCTCTGAGCATGTGCAGAGTGCCTTTACCTGTGCATTAAGTGCAAGTGGCCCCACAACATCCTCCGAGTGGAAGTGTTTTCCAGTTGAAGGGAGTGGTTTCTTCAGTGTGGCAATGAGTCCCTTCTTGTATCTCCTGCTTTGCAAATTCTTCTGGACTGTTGCACAGGGGCTGTGCCCCCCCCCCACTTCAAATGTTTTTCTAAAAAGAGAATGAGGTTTTTATTATATCCTAGCTGACCCGGTGCAAACATCTTTGCCCCTAGTTCTCCCTGTCTCCCCCCCACCCAGCAACCGATCCAGCTCCCTGCTCCTCTTTATTTCGTCTCCATCCCTTCAGCTGTTCTCCCGCCCCCCCCTTCAGCCCCAGTTTCACTGCCCCTATATATTATATATATATAGATTCCAAATCAGGGACTAATCATGCCTGGGCAGAAGCAAACTCGTTTGTGCATGTATGCGGATGTATCTACACACACACAGCGAGGCTTTTTTCCAGATCCTCACAATGGCCCTCATAACAAGGATTACGAACCTAGGAAGCTGCCATATACTGAGTCAGACCCTTGGTCGATCTAGCTCAGGATTGTCTTCACAGACTGGCAGCAGCTTCTCCAAGGTTGCAGGCAGCAAGAGTCTCTCTCCCAGCCCTATCTCGTTGGAGATGCTGCTGCCAGGGAGGGAGCTTAGAACCTAGGTTGTATTTGTCAATGCCATCTTCATGTGTGGGGTGCTTCTAGCCACCACCACCAGCACCCCACCCCCTGCCACTAGGATGGCTAGAATGTCAGAGCTGTGAACCGGAGAGACCCTTGTGAAAAATCCTGGCGCAGTAACTACATTCCCTGGCTGCCTTTTCAGCCCCATCTTGGTCTCTCGGTCGCACCTGCCTCGTGGGGCTGTTGTGTGGATGACATGGGGATACCCTCAAGCAGGCGACCCCGGAGACACGAGGAAGCCTCACCACTAGGCAGCCTGGCAGTCCGGAAACGGCCGCTCACTCAGCAGCCTTCTTCCACTAACCGCAGAGCTGAGTTGGCTCCGGGGACTGGGAAACAGAACATGCATCAAGACGGAGCCGAGGGAAGGGCTGGCTGGGTGAGCACCCCACCCGGGACAGACTGAAGAGGATTTGCGGGGCGGGGGGGGAGGACCTCAGCCCCAAGTCCAGAGGTAAGAGCACCTCTGGGCGCTGGGGGAGGGGCCTTCTGGGGAGGGGGCCATAGCATCTGTGCCTGCAGAAGGCCCCAGGTCCGATCCCTGCCTGGCAGCATCTCCAGCTAGGGCTGAGAAAGTCACCTGCCTGGAACCTCGGAGGAGCCTCTGCCGGTCAGGAAGGTCTACGCCTGCGAAGACGAGGTGCCTCCAGACCAGTGTCCCTCCGAGGGGTGCGCATGCGCGTTCACACATGTTTTTAAATGTCCGCCCGGGCAATTTGATATCTGGCTCAGGGAGGCCCCATCCTGAATGCACAAGTGCCCACACTGCCTTGATGCTGCCGAGTAGGTAGAGCAGATGAAAAGGTGGGGGGGAGAATAGATTGCAGCCTGCTGCAGACTATTCACAGATGATCTGCTTGTGTGGACGTTTTCTCCCAGAGCACTTCGTTTAAGGCAGGAGTTCTCCACCTGCTGGGCTCCCACTGCTGGGAGAGGCTCTGGCCTGAAACCCTGGAATGCTGTTGCCTGTCAGTGTAGACAACACTCGGCTAGCCGGACCAAGGGGCTGACTCAGTCGGAGGCCGCTTCCCTTGGGGACAGGGCCATGGCTCAGGAGGAGAGCGTCTGCCTGCCTGCAGAAGGTTCCAGGTTCAGCTCCCAGCAGCAGCTCCAAGTAGGGCTAGCCAAGAGCCCTGCCTGGACCCCAGGAGAGCTGCTACCCAGCCCGCGTAGTCAAGGCTCTTCCAGTGCTTGCCTTGTGCACAGAAGGGCCCACCGGAAGTCCAGGGCTGCTCTCCCACCGACCCATCAGGAGCAGGTTGGAGCCCTCCTTCTGGCACTTGGAGGTGGATTTCCAGAGATGCTGCCCAGTGCGGCTGGGTCCTTTGCCTGGCTGGTTTGGGGAGCAGGCGGGGGGGGCGGGGACGACACACAGAGCCCTGCTCCCCTGCTTGCTTTGGGAAACACGCCTGCCCCAAAGGGCCGGCTGCGAAGACAGGAATAGCGGCCACAACAAGAAGCCCTCTGCTCCAGCGGTGACAACGAAGTGGGGAGACCACGGTCTTTGTGGCCACGCGGTGTGGCCGCCCGCGGTGTCATCATCTCTTTTTCGACGCATGTTAGACGCAGACTCCCCCGCGCACCCCGAGGAGCAGATGGCACTGGGACAGCAGCCACCCCTTCTTTGGGTCCCCTGCGCCTCGGCCCGGCCCGGCCCCTGCTTGTATCTGTATACTAGGGGGCAGGGCGGGGGGCTTGGAAAACGGCAGCCCTTGGCGCAGAGGAGAAAGGCCGGAAGCACGGCCTTTGCCCAGGTCTTGCACAGTGCCCACCCCCCCTGCCCCCCACCCCCTGCCGTGGCCCACAGTCTGTGGGGATGCGGCAGTTGTGGGGCTGGAGGTGGTGGAGGCTGAAGCCGCCCACAGAGGCAGGAGGCTCAGAACCCATCCGTGCCTCCCCCCCCCAACAGCTCTGGCATCGTAAACCTCACTGCGAATGAACGTTAAGCCCAGCAGGCAGAGCAGAGGGGGGCCGGTGAGGTTTTCCTGCCTCTTTGGAGCGAAGCAGTCAAAAGATCCCCTCCGTCACCAGCCCCTGCAAGTGCAGCCTTGAGATAACTCCGGAGCAATCCTCCCCGTTTCCGCCTTTTGTCCTGGTGTGTGTCGTCCACCCCCCCCCCGCCCCGCCCGCCTTCCTCTGCTGCTGAGAGTGTCCCGGCTCAGAAAGCATTTCCTGCCCTGCTACCGGCCACCACCATCCTGGCCTCAGGGCCTGCAGATTCTTTGCCCCGGCCTTGGCTTAAACACAAGAGTCCCGTCAGCCGCACAGCCTCCACCAAGCCCTTCGCCATTCTGAGTGCATTCTTTCACCCTCCCAATGCACCGTATTTTTGAAAAGATTGCACACTGCTTTGCAAGGGCGTAGGGTTGCCAGCCCTCCAGGACGGGGCCGTAGCTCTGCTGAAAAGAATTCCTTCCTGTGAGAACTGCTGCCAGTCAGAGCAGCCCCTACTGAGCGCGAGGCACCACCACTCTGACTCAGTGAATGGCAGCTCCCTATGTGCCTGGGTCTCCAGGAATCGGCATCCTCCGTCTCCCAATGACCGTGGAAAAGAACCCTGGAGAGGTGAATGGCTTGATAGTGTACAAAAAGGTTGCCAGGGTGGGCAGAGAGCGAGACAAAAGGAATGTCCAGGAATAGCTTCAGCCAGAGTTGGGCCACCCTCGGCTCTTGTGCACAGTAGAACAAGTTCCCCCCGCCATGCCCTGTTTTAAGAAAGAGCAACAAATACAGCTCCACATTCAAACTACCCAGAGGGGCAGCTAGCTGATTTGGGAGGCTGCACCTAAAGGCCTTGAGACCACCCACCTCCTACACACACACACACACACTTCACTTTCACCCCTGCTAACCGGGCATAGAGGCACCTTTTAATGCGGCGATTCTCTTTATTCAGCAAGGGGAGAGTAACTGGCCGGATCCACCCCTTATGTTTCTTTTTAGATTATGAGCCCCTTTGGGGGGACAGGGATCCATCTTATTTAGGTATTATTTCTCTGTGTAAACCGCCCTGAGCCATTTTGGGAAGGGCGGTGTAGAAATCGAATAAATGAATAAAACAAATAACTATTTCTAGCCCGTGGGTTCTGGAGGGCACAAACAGCCACTGGACTCACAAGAATGTAGGGCACTAATGGAGGGGGGACGTGGCACAGGAAGGGGTCCTTGGGGAACCAACAGGAAGGTGGCGAGCGTGTCCCGGTTTCCATCGCTGAAATGTCGGAGGGTGGACGACAGACAGGCCCACCCGCTTCCACGCGGACCACTTTGGGGCTCACAGAAAGCTCTTTCAAGTGGGGATTTCTCGCCCCATTTTTCTCAAGAGTTGGAGAGGAGCAAAAGACACACACACACACACACACCCTTTGCAAAGGTGCCTTCTAGTGACCGCTCCTCAGTAGCATTTTGCGGGGTGGGCAGTCAAGGTCTGCCCATTTTGCAGACCGGGAAAGGAAGGCCACGAGATAGGGACCGGTCCATGGCATAGGCAGGTTCCAGCCCAGGTGTCACGGAGCCTGGCCCTGATCCTCCACGCCCGGCCCTCTCTTGAAAGCAAACAGCCTGGTCCCCTGGCCCAGCGGTGCCTGGAGCAGCCCACGGCAGGCCTGGAACTGGAGGCACCAACTTCCTCCGTTTCTCTCGTAAACGGCCTCTGGATTTTGATGGCTCCAACTTCCCCGACTTTGCACAGCAGAGAGAGAGAGAGAGAGACACACACACACACCCCGCCGCTGCCCGACACGAACCCCTTTGGCCAACAGCAGGAGGGGCAGGATATCAGGCCTCAAAGAGCTGCAGCCCTTTGGAGGCTACAGGAGGGAAGCCGGTCAGGGAGGGCTCCAATCTCGCCCAGCAGACGTTTCCGCCGGGCGCTGCTTCCGAGCAAGCCCCTCACTCAGCCCCCTCCATCCATCACGGAGACCTCACCGCCTGCAGCTCATCCTGAGGAGGAAACAGGAGCCAGGGGAGAGGAGGGGGTGAGGAGCCTCCTGCCTTCCTCCAGCCGCACGGGAAGAACTCAACCTGCCTCCCCGCCACCGTCCGTGCCCCCCCTGCTCCCCCAACCACTTCAGCCCTGCGCACTGGGCCAAGAGGCCCCTTTTCAAAGTGGCGATTCTCTTGATTGAGCAACTGGCCCTCGCCAGCCCCAGCTCAGCATCCCTCCAGTGGCCGTTGCTGGGGTCTGTCTGGTGTTTCTTTTTAGGTTGTGAGCCCTTTGGGGACAGGGAGCCGTCTCATTTATTTGTTATTTCTCTGTGTAAACTGCCCGGAGCCATTTTTGGAAGGGCGGTCTAGACATCGAATAAGCAACCAAACAAATAACTAAATAACTAAAGAAGCGCCCTTCCTAGAAAGGGGTCAACCGCAGAGGAGGCGTTGCATTCACAATGGCAGGCCGGGGCTGCTGCGTGAGCAGGCACCTGGAGCCAGGGACCAGCCCTTCTCCATGCGTCAGGGGGGCCGTCTGGAAGGCCAACGCCGAAGCCGGGAAGATGGCTCTCCACCAACAAGAGACCCTTCTGAGGGTCTGCACCCGGCCCTCCCCAGTGGGCAATAACCTGTCAGGAGCCCCAAGACGTGGCCCTTTGCTTGCTGCCTCGCAGCCATGCCTGAGCCGCCCCCCCCCCCAGCCATCACGGTCAGAAATG
This sequence comes from Hemicordylus capensis, assembly GCF_027244095.1. Taxonomy (NCBI): domain Eukaryota; kingdom Metazoa; phylum Chordata; class Lepidosauria; order Squamata; family Cordylidae; genus Hemicordylus; species Hemicordylus capensis. Next base: position 622,698 of record NC_069673.1, on the reverse strand, counting down.
GAAAGGCGTCTGTGCTCTTCTTCCCTCCCCATCACCCCCAAGGGGAGGGGACCACAGAGGGGCCATCGAGGCACCACGGATGCCTTCTCGTCCAGCAATGTCTTCTGCAAGACATCCTGTTTGCGTTCAGGATGGGGAAAGAAGGTTTTCGAGGAGGTCTGGCTCAGGGCTGTCTGGAGAGGAGGGCTGGGGGGGGGTGTCCAGGGCCCCACACTACAGCACAGCAAGAGAGACTCCTCATCACATTGTGAGAGCAGGACCAGTGCAAGATTCCTACCACTATTGCCGCCGCTGCTGCTGCTGCTACACATATTTATATGCTGCTTCTCAACACAAGTTCTCAAAGCAGTTTCCACAGAAAAATAAATAACAGAGAGGGTTCCCTGTCCCAGGTGGGCTCTCAACAACCCAGAAAGAAACACAGGGTAGGCACCAGCAACATCCACAGTGCTGCAGTTGGACTGGCCCGGTTGCTGTCTCAGCTAGGAAGAAAAACATGATACTTCGCAAGAAGCACGACCTTCATGTTTAATATGGATTCATCTCGGGGGGGGGGGCGCACAAACTATTTTCACCCTGGGCCCCACAAAAGCTAGCGCGTGTTCCCTCGAAGGTATATGCATGTGTACAAAGACAGAAGGTTTTGGATGTCCGCTCAGTTCATTTGAGATCCCGCTCAGGTTGAATCAGGAAGGCCCCTCTCTGAATGCAGATTGTGTGCAGGCACACACTGCCTTGATCCTGCCGCCCAGAACAAAACTCATTCTGCACACAGAAGAAGGAAATTAGAAGGAACACTGCTAGAGACCAATGGCCTTTGGCCATTGCAGCAGGAGATGATGGGAGTTGTAGTCCAACAACATCTGGGGAACCAGGCTGGGGAACCCTAGGCTAGATTGTCCGTTTTGCGTCCATTGTGGAGTGTCCTTGGCTTACATTAATTGTCCTTCTGTTGTTGTCGACCTGGCTTAGTCTGGGCAGAAAACCAACCCTAAAAAGCAAAACCCGCTGTTATGATCACCACTAGAAATCCACTCGCCCCTTCCGGCTTGGTTTTAGATGGACACTCAACATGATGGGGCTTTCAGCTTTGGGCCGTGGATGACTTTCTCTCCATTCCTACTTTGAGTTGTGGGTTCCTTTTGTTATCGCTGCTTCCCGTCTGCTGGATTGTTTTATTGCTTTTGCTGCATTCCTGCTGGAGAAGGGTTTCGGCCCTTTGTTGATCTTTGTAACTTTGATTGTTTTTTTTTAATTGTTTGTTGTAACTGTATATGTGATTGTTTTCAGAACATTTTCTCCAATGTTTGGGGAAGGTGGGCCAAAACTCTTTCAGATGAAACAAAAGAAAAGAAAACAAAAGGTTATCTGAAGACTGGCTTTGTTGTGCAGAACAAGGATTCTCCACCTTGGGTCTTTGGACAACCAAGTTCTGAGTTTTAGCCCTGCTAGATATTTAAATTTGATAACAGCACCAAAATACCCCAGAGCTTCCACTGAGATGTAATGCCTTACAGACAGCAGTTCTGGAAGGGAGATATCAAAAAAATCCCCCGCAAAAAAGAGACATGTCCCTGCCGCTTGGGAGTGATTGAAATAACGGCACACGTACTCCTTGACTGTCAGTGTTATCATAAATATACAACCCCTCTTATTAGTTGTCATCCAGGTTGTACAGATTATTTTCATCTTGATTACCTCTTAGCTGACCAGCATGACTTAACATCTTATAATGTGGCTGCTAAATTCTGTTTAATAGCCAATATAATTTGTCAGGAGCTCACTTAGAACTCAGTCCAGTGGATCTGTGTTGATGTTTAGCTGGATTACAACCTTGGTGGGTTATTTTGCTGGGCTTCCATATGAAGGTATTGATTGTTTGAAACTTGGGTCTGCACGGAGGTTGTGGGACTACAACACCCGATCTCCCCAGCCCCAATGGACATCGCTCAGTGGTGGAAGAGCATCTGCTTGGCATTCAGAAGGTCCTAGGTTCAACTCTGCCTGGCAGCATCTCCAACGAGATAGGGCTGGGAGAGAGACTCCTGCCTGGAACCTTGGCGATGCTGCTGCCAGTCTGTGCAGACAATACTGAGCTAGCTGGACCAAGGGTCTGACTCAGTATATCGCAGCTTCCTCTGTGGGATAATGGGAGTGATAGTCCAACAACATTTGGGGGACCCACGTTGGAAAATCCTGTGGGATGATATGGGGCCAAGATGCCCCTCGAACACTTATCTGTTTTCCAAGTCCAGATTGCATAAAGGACGTGATGCTTTGCTGATGCCTCCTGCAAAAGGCCTTTGAGGAAATAGCCGTTGTAAAAGACCCCCTTTCATCTCATAGGCAGCACGGCAGTGGGGGTGGGATTAATGTCCCAGACAATCCCCACCCCCTGCTGCCCCTTTGATGAACCCCCTGTGCTTACTTGATGGGAAGGAGCTCTCCACATGCTCAGAGAACCCTTCCTTTCCATCCTCCACCTCTCTGCCTAAAGACCCTCCGGACAGAGGCGGAGCCGCATTCTCCGTGGACTCGCTTCTGCCAGGCGTGGGCGGCCCAAGGGGTGGCGGGATTGAGATGGGGCTCCCAATGCAGTCTCGCCCCACGACCCTGGTGGGGATCAGCAGCCCCCTTTCCAGACCAACCTTTGCAAAGTTGCCAGCAGGACCTTCTTCTCAGGGTCCAGCCTGGTTTTCATTTGAATGGGAGACTATATGTGTGAGCACTGTGAGATCTCCGCCCGCCCGCCCCCCCCACCTTAAGAGGGGCCAGAGCTCAGGGGAAGAGCACCTGCAGGCTTGCATGGAGAAGGCTCCAAGTTCCCTCCCTGGCAACATCTCCAGGATAGGACAAGGTTTCTTCTTATTATTATTGAACCAACAAACTACCAAAGCATACAGTACGTTACTCCAGGATAGGGCTGAGAGAGACTCCTGCCTGCAACCTCGGAGAAGCCGCTGCCAGTCTAGGTAGACTATCCTGAGCTAGATGGACCAGTGGTCTGACTCAGTATATGGCAGTTTCCTGGGTTCCTAAACCCGCCCACCCCACACACACTTTTGTTACTGATGTCACAAGCACTCTGAGCATGCAAAAAGGGCCTTAAAGTTATCACAGGGGTCCAGCAAGGGGAGGGGGGCAAGCCACGTGATATCTGGGGAATGCTTCTCCCCTCACCCCCAGCCCAATTTCTCCTGTGAAGCAGAAGTCCTCCTTCCGCCCAAGAGAAGGCATTCCCTCCCACCAGCTCAGGCCTTAGTAGGAGCAGAGGGCCGGCCACTAGGTGGCAGTGCCGGCCCATCCAAAGAGGGTTAGGGTTTCAGGCACTTTCCCTCTGGAAGTGGGTGGCTGTGCTCCTTCTCCAGCATGCTGGTCTCCAGGGCCTTTGGGGGGATCGGATGCCCAAGGAAACTGCAGACCTCCTGAGCCTTTCAGGCAGTTGGGCGGAAGAGGGGATTTCAGCAGGTGCAGCTTGTCACCCAGCCTAGGGGAGAGAAACGGTGCCTGCCGAAATTCCCTCTTCCACACCGCTCCTAAAAACAGACCCTGGTATGTGCACCTCCATGGATGCTTCCTAATACCCCGCTTGAACCCAGAGCTACCCCACCCACCCACCCCACACACACCTTATGGCCTGGGGATGGATTCTTCCATGCTCCGGGCAAAATTCTGGCCAGTTGCATTGCAACAATGCAATGTTTTTAATCTTTTTATTTATTTATGTATTTATTTATTGTTATTTTCTACACTGTATATCCCGCTCTTCCTCCAAGGAGCCCAGAGTGGTGTACTACATACTTAGGTTTCTCTTTCATAACAACCCTGTGAAGTAGGTTAGGCTGAGAGAGAAGTGAAAGGCCCAGAGTCACCCAGCTAGTCTCGTGGCTGAATGGTCTATGAAGAAGAAGAAGAAGAAGAAGAAGAAGAAGAAGAAGAAGAAGAAGAAGAAGAAGAAGAAGAAGAAGAAGAAGAAGAAGAAGAAGAAGAAGAAGAAGAAGGAGAAGAAACCAATTAAACAGATCTTAAACATAATGAGATACAACTAGAGTTGCCAAACCCCTCAGAATTCTGGGTTTCACCCAGATTTTAAGCATCTCACACAGATTGCTTCACTCATCCAGATTCGCCTGGATTTCAGCTTTCTTAAATAAATAAAAAAAGCAAGGCACCAGCCCTTGTAGGAGTGGAGTTATGGAGCGAAACGTGCAGCTGTGCTCAGAAATTATTCTCAAGCCAGTTTACATGATGTGCAAATTAGGCACCTGGTTCTGGAGAGCCAGAATATGCCCTCAGATGCTCTTCGGCTAATCCGGCACCGTCAAGCACTCCTAGCCGGATTTCTCTGGGTTCTTTCCTTTCTGTTTCTCTGCTTTGTCAGCTCCCCGGCCGTGGGGCTCAGCTGAGCAGCATTTGAGGGGCCGTCTGGAAGACCTCTAGAGAGGCCCTTTCATGCCACCATCCATGGCTTTGAGGAGGGTTGGGAGGGATCTCCCAACGGGGGCCGCCCCCTCCTGCTGCTGACCGCATTGGCACTTCCCATGGTTTTATTAGCCTGCTTTTGTCATACTTCGAGTTTTATGGGTTTAGGGTGGTGAGCCATCTGGAGAGCCAGGTGCGCCGTGAGCCCGCTTGGTGTTGTGTTTACAGCGCAAGGATCGCCTCAGGTTGGCCCAACGCAGGTGGGGGCAGCCGCCGCCGCTGGGCAGCTGTGAAGCCGCTGGGAAAGTGCCCAGTCATGCCGGGGCCTTTGAAGCTGGGACGGCGATGGACCCGAAAGCACTTGCAGCTGGCACAGGCCCTAGCAAGACCCGGGGCTGCCCGGGCAATCCGTGGCCACTCAGCTCCCGGCGGGGTGCCAACTGGCCTCGTGAGCTGGTCTTGGGGCAGCAAGCAGGACTTGTCCTCTTAGCTAAGCAGGGTCCGCCCTGGTGGCATTTGAAGGGGAGACCACATGTGAGCCCTGGAAGAGATTCCCCTCGGGGGATGCTGCTGCTTTGGGAAGAGCAGAAGAAGGTCCCACGTCCCCTCCCTGGCGGCAGCAGCATCTCCAGGAAAGGGCCGAGAGGGACTCCGGCCTGCAACTGTGGAGAAGCCGCGGCCCGTCTGTGTAGACAATATTGAGCGTATGTTTGTTAAAAACATAAGAACAGCCCTGGTGGATCAGGCCCAACAAGGTCTGTCTAGTCCGGCATCCTGCACAGTGGCCCACCGGACTTCACCCCCCCGAATAACTTTTTCCAGTATTTTCCACACTGGCCGTTCGGATCACCCGACTTGCTTTCAGGCTTGTGAGGGAGGAGGCTGATTATTGGAGAGTCCCGGCCAGAACTGGAGGGGTGGGATCCCTAGCGGAGAGGCACCCCGCCCCCCGCTGCCTGTTTTTATTCCCCTTGCTCTCGCTCGCTCTCCTTTCCAGGGAAATCAGTGAGCCTTCTTGAGATCTTCTGCACGTCATCCGGGATGAGGCAGCTTCATGCTTTTGAGCTTCGAACATCCCGTAAGGTTTGGGCTCATGAGGTTCGGTTGGAACGAGTCCAGCTGATGAGAAGAGAGGGCGGCCAGGTCGTGTTTCCCACCCACTCCCTCCGGTGCCTAAAGGGGGTCCATGGGGTGCCTCTTCTTGGGGTGGGAACTCCGGAGGCTTTCCCAGCCAGCTGCCAACAGGTGCAGGCAGTGCCTCCCTCCCTGCCTCCCTCCCCTCCCCGGTCCCCTCCCCAACCTGCTGAGTGGAGGAGAGTGAGGGGGCTACCCAGAGACCAGGTGGATTAATGTGGGAAAGGCATTGATGAGGGAGGGGAGGAGGGCAGAGGCTTCTTTCTGGAGTCTCCAATCAATGCAGACCTCGGAGGATGCCTGAGAGGTTCAAAAGGAAGGCTTCAGCAGACAATTGAATGCTTTGAGGTCCCAGATGGCAGCTCTGCGTGCCTGGAATGATCACAGCCCGTCCACGCTGCACAACACACTCAAGCAGAGGTGCCTTTCCCCGTGTCTTTATTTGGTTTTATTTCGACACTTGTATCCCACTCTTCCTCTGAGGAGCTCAGAGCACAGGGTTATTTCTATCCTCACGACAACCCTGTAAGGTAGGTTAGGCTGAGAGAGACATGGCTGGCCCAGTGAGTTTCATGGTTGAATGGGGATTCGAACTCGGGTCTTCCCGGTCCTAGTCCAACACTCGAACCACTACTTGACAGGAGCCTCTACCCCGCTTGAAGAACATGGGATGGGGGAGCTGGAGGGCTGATCCGGATCCCTAGTGAAGGAGGACAAGAGCTCGAAGCAGCAGCCACTTTGGAGGACTGCGCTGGTGCTGTGCCAGAGCGCTGGTCAGAGCGCTGCCTGCCCTGCAGGGTGTCTCTGCCCAGGCTCTTGCCAACTCTTCTCTGGAGAGGACGTGTTGGGCTTGACCGCCAGCCTGCAGAAGAGTTCTGGAGACCCGGAACGTGACTTTGGGACAGAGGGGGGGTTGGTTCCGATCAAGGCATTCGTCGGGCTTTCTGATTTGGACACCAGAGGTGGGGGTGGGCCTTGGCCACTAGCGGGAATGGCTTTAAAAGAGAGGAGGAGGAGACAAATCCATACATGATGGGGCCACCATGGCAGGTGGGCATGGAGCCTCCATGTGCAGGCACAGCCTGCCTCTGGCGGCCAGCTGCTAGGAACAGACAGCAAGGGAATAGTTAATGGGCTTCCCTCTGCCCCCTCCGGGCAAGGCAGTTCCGAGGGGGCTGCTCTGCCCTGGGCCCCTCGGAAAACTGGAGCACCTGAAGCGGCTTTGCGAGCTGTTTGCACGTCACCAGAAAGGCTTCCGTGGCCCATGCAAGGCTGACATGCCAGAGGTGGCCGGTGGCTGTGGCACGCCCACTCTGGCTCCGTGGCCTCTCACGGGTGCCGACAGACACCGCCCTCTTGCGGAGCGGCCGCCCTCTGCGGGCTCCGTTGCCCTGCCCTGCCCTTGCTGCTCTCCTCTCACGCAGCTGGAGGGGACCCTCCGCCTACTACTCCCACTTGGTGATGGGGCCGGTGGAGCCCCATCGAAGCCCAGGGGGCGGGGCGGGCAGGGGGGCTTTCCTCCCCGGGGCCTTTGGCCCTCCCCAGCAGCCGGCAGGGGCAGCTGAGCAGCGTCCGGCTCCAGAAGCAGCGAAGGCCTCCTAGCAGGGAAGACTGCACCAAGGAGGGGGCCGAGGTTCTGCCCAGACTGGCAGCAGCAGCCAGAGCCAGCAGAAGGCGGCAGCAGCACCTGCATTCTTGAGGAGGACCAGAAGGGGGCAGCTTCCATACGGGGCTGAGCCTCAGCACCGCCGGCTTCCGGAGGCACTGCCTGCTGGCCCCGTCTTCCGCCTTCAGCTCCCCCTTTTGCCGGTCCAAGGCCGCCTCCAATGCGCGCTCCTCTCACATGAGGTCCACACCTGCTCCTCCAGGCACACAACTCCCTTTGCCTGCCCCCTTGACAGCAACACCGGGGCGGGGGGGGGGGCTGAGCACCTCCCGACCCTGGCAGAGGCCCGTTCCCGAAGGAAACCGTTCCCATGCCCTTCCTGTTCTTCTGCAGCAAAGAGAGTGGCGGGAGGGGGGGAGGAGATGGCAGCAGGGGCCCGGGGCCCGCCTCCGCTTACTGGCCAGGGCCTCCTTCAGCCTTGCCAGGCACCCGACCATCTTCAGACTTGTTCCCACAACTGCCGGCAGGGTCCGAGGGGTGCCCGGCCAGCCTCAGTGGGAGAGCCGGGCACGCTTCTGGCTTTGGGGCGTGTGTTTGCAAACATCCAGGTTGGAGGCAGGGAGACTGACCGGGTGCAAGGCGGCCGCTGAGGAAGACGAGCGCGCCCGCTCCAGATTGCGTCGCCAGCATTTTGCTTTGGCAGGAGGCACAGCTGTCTTGTTCTGCTGCTCTCGCACTTGCACATGGCCACTTGCCCAGCCTGCTACATGGATGCTTGTTGTGAGCCCACGACTGCCCGTCAGGAATGTCCCCGCCCAGTGGCTCTGCTAGTCTCCGCCCCTGCCAGCCTCGTGTGCTCCTTGTTCTCCTGGGTGCTTTCCAGATTACACGCCGCAAAGGGGATAAAAGGCTTCGGCTTGGCAGGGTCGTATTGAAAAAGGTCCCCAGAATCTCAAACTCCTACAACGGGAAAATACGGCTGCCTTTTTTTTTTTTTTTTTTTTGCAGCGCACATGCAACGTTGTAGCACTATAACGCAATGACAAAACCCAGAAGAAGGCATCAGAAAGGTGAACGGCACAGAGACTGCAGTGCCACAACACAGGAAGTCCATCAGCACACTTTGCAGATCCGTAGTGATACAGTTGTATGGTTTAGTCTGGAAAGCACCCTGCAAGTTTTTCACATGGAGTTTTAAGGCTCATCTCCTCCGGAATGGAGGCGGTGCGTTCACACACATCGGCCAGATTACCCCCAATTCCCTTGAAGTTATCAGGGAGCAGTTGACACAAAATTCGGGTTTTTCACTGTGCATTAGAGCGTAGCCTGGTTTATATCAAGGATTTTTTAAAAATCCACTATTTGTGTCTTTTTAGGGGGCAACTTCGGGTTCAGAGTGAAGCCTCCCCGTAAACTGACAGTCAAGCCTGCCATGTCCCTGGTGGTGGGAGTCAGGCCCCCTCCAGCATCCTCCAGGGAGGCTGCCTCTCAGTACCAGCTGCAGGGGAGCAACAGCAGCAGGAGAGAGGGCAGGCCCTCCCCTCTGGCCTGTCGTGGGCTCCCCAGAGGCATGGGGGGGGGTGGGCCACGGTGTGACCCGGATGGGCCTTCTCAGGCCTGACCCTCCCAGACGCTGCTCTTCTGTCCTTGCAGCGCCCTCTGAAACTCCCACGAGACTCTCTGGGCTGCTCACCCACCGCTGGGGGTCCTTCCCCAAGAGCACTCACCGTCTGTTTGCGAGTAATTCTCCCACAAGTACTAAGCAAACAAGCGGAGATATGGGAGATCACAGCCCCGTCCAGAGTCACAGGTTGTAAAGTGCCTTGTGTTGTGTTTGCTTCGGGCAGAATTGTTTTATAGGCAGGACTTTTAAATCACATTCCTTATTTGCTGACGGGAAGATTGGCCGGGCCGGGCTTGTGTGCCTGGTCCCTCTCGCACCGTTCTCATCGGAAACCCCCCATAAAACCCAGGGGGATGGGAGGCCAGAGTAAACAGTTGCCTGAACCCGACCCAATGGGCCAGCTGTCGGCTGAGCACACCCGGTTAAAGCCTTGGCCCTAATGGCCTCCTTTGAAGTCCGGAGCAGGCTGCAACTCAATAACACTTGGCCAGGGATCGCCACATACCAGGATCCAATGGATGCTCTTTTAGCATTTGGGGTGGGGGGGGGCTGTGGTTCACACCTGACAACACAAGAAACCAGGACCCACCAGGAAACCGACAACACAAGAAACCAGGACCCACCAGGAAACCCATCTTGCACACGCTCGGCCTTTAACCTGTGGGGGGGAGCAGAGCGCGTCAGGATGGGTGCCATGCAGTGCTGGTGCTTGGCTCCTGTGCTCCAACCGGGGGAGAAGCGGGGAAGGACCCTGGTAGAATCTGCTCCTGTTTCCAGTGGTGTGAATGTTCTGCAGGGTCTGATTCTTGTTCTCGTGTGATTTGATTGCAATCTGCCCAGAGGCCTGAGGTTGGGGCAGCATGTAAATAGGCTGCATAAGTGCACAAGTAAAAGGGAGCAGCAGGCCCCAGAGGGGAGAGGAAGGGGGTGGCAGCAGGTGGGAGGCTGGCCCAAGGGGCGGTGCCTGTGGGGTGGGGGGTTCTGGCTGGCGCCTTGCTCTGCCCCACTCAAGGGTCATCCCTCCAGCCCACCATGGCTTGTTGGGAGTCCGTGCAGAAACACACACACACACACAAGAGGCGATGTTTCAGTGCCCTGGCTTGGAAACCGTGAAGGCTTCCTCCAAGCACCAGCTGGGTGCATTTCCTCCGCTCCTGGCGAGGCAGAAGAAGGGCTGGGAGCAGCCTGAGCTGGGAAGGCCGGGCTCCCAATCTCGTCACAGCCTCAGCTTCTTCCCCGACATTTGGGGTGACGGGGAGTGCCCAGTGGCCCTGGAATGCAGGAAGTCTCCAAATGGCCCTTGGGAAGGAACCGGTGCCTTTCTGTGGGCATTCCCCGCCATTCTGAGATGAGATGCATGATGGCGGCCGCCTAGTGGACGGGGAACCTCCTTCTAGCCGCTCAGACCCTGGGCCCATCTGGCTGCACATGGCCGGCTCCAGGGGTCCCGGAAGAGGATGGTCTCCCCCAGCCCTCCCTGGAGATGCGGTTTGAACCTGGGGCCTTCTGAATGCAAGCCACTGAGCCACGGGCTATTTCATGACTGTGTTACCAGAGCCCGAACCAAGCATACGGAGAAGGCAGGGGTGCTCCGTGGCGCAGTGGGGAAGTCACTTGCCTGGGGAGAACATAAGAGCAGCCCTGCTGGATCAGGCCCAAGGAAGGCCCAAGGTCTAGTCCAGCCTCCTGTATCGCACAGTTGCCCACCAGATGCCGCTGGAAGCCACAGGCAGGAGTTGAAAGGGGCAGGCCCTCTCTCCTGCCATTACTCCCCTGCAACCGGCATTTCTTTTATTTCTTTTACTCTCTGTGTGTATGTTTTTAAAAACTTTTACAGTTTAAACAAATAAGGACCAACTCCCTGGCGATTAAGTTATCTTTGAGACCCCTTTGCAAGCTATCTGTTCCTATTGTTGTTCTTACTACTCCCCTCCCGTGCTGCTTAACATAATAGATAACCCAATCAACACCATGGTGCCAGGAAGACCTTGCTTAAAGGCCCTCGAGCAAGGCGAGCGATGCGGAGATGAAAATGGGCAGCAGCAGGCAATGAGGAGAGTCAGCAGAGAGTACCAAATAGAGAGCAGAAAGAAGGGGCAGATGTTCAAGCCAGGCGTGCGGGGCCCTAGAAAACGCGGGGCCCGTAGCAAATGCTACATTTGCTACTATGTAAATCCGGCCCTGACTCAGAGGCATCCTGCCTTTGAGGCTGGAGGTGGCCTATAGCCCTCTGACTGGTAGCCATTGATGGACCTCTCCTCCATGAAGTCATCCAAACCCCTTTTAAAGCCATCCAGGCTGTTGGCTGTCACCACATCCTGTGGCAGAGAGTTCCACAAGTGGATCACGCGTTGTGTGAAAAAATACTTCCGTTTGTTGGTCCTAGACCTCCTGGCAATCAAATTCATGGAGTGACCCCTGGTTCTAGTGTTGTGTGACAGGGAAAATAATTTCTTTTCAAGAGGTTGCCAGCTCGAATCCCCGCTGGCTATGGGAAACACCTCTATCGGGCAGCAGCAATATAGAAAGGTGCTGAGAGGCATCATCTCATCCTGAGTGGGAGGAGGCAATGGTCAACCCCTCCTGTATTTGACCCAAGGCAGCCACAGGGCTCTGTGGGCGACAGGAGTCAGCACCAACTTGACGGCACGATGTTACCTTTTTGCTCAAGCTGATCTTGTTGGGTTACAACTCCCATCATCCCCTGCCTCAACGGCCTTTGGCGACTAGGACCCCCTGGGCCAAAGGCTTCCAGGAAGACTGCAGCCCTCGCCTCTTGAGAAACGAACCGCGGCCGATTCCCGCTGCCACCGCCACCATTGATTTCGCCTCCAGCCCCGCCAGAAACAACATCCCCTCGCCGAACGTGCGGAGAGCCAGTGAGGATGTGGAACAAGAATTGGGGAGGTGGCCGTGGGAGGGGCGGGCTTTGTTCTGGCTCCTCTGGGCAGGGACGGAGTGGCCAGCGAAACACGGGAGGCGGCCTGCAGGAGGCGGCTGGCCTTCCCGAAGGTGACCTGGTCTCGGCACAGCCACGCCGGGGGCTGCTGACAAGCCTTATCCAGCCCTCCCAGTCTCCCTGGAAGACAATGAAGGTCAGGGGCCAGAGAGGGGTTTGGTTCCTTGCCATCCCCGCAGCAGCCCTCTCCCGTGTTTGGACTTGTTTTCCTGCCTCTCACATTCCTGGCATGGACTGACAGCAGGAGAGGAGAGGGAGAGATCCGCTTGAAGAGCGCAGCCTCCCAGAGGAGGAGAGCACTGCTGCTGCTGCTGCGGCTGCCGCCAGGGTTGGGGTCCGGAGCATGTGTGGGGCATCACAGCCACAAGCGAAGCCACAGCCACCCGGAACCTAGGAAGCTGCCTTCCTATGCCAGACCTTTGGCCCACCTGGGCGCTTTCCAGATGAGCTGCCTAACAGCAGCAAAAGGCCTCCGTTCAGGCAAATCGCCTTTGAAACGTAAACAGCAGGGGCAGCAGTTTCACGGAAACTAACCACCCCCAAAACAGCAACTTTCTTACGCCGGACATACGGCGGCATCGCACTATATCGCAGCGATTAAATTCGAAACCAGGCACTGGAAATGTGGACGGCTGCCTGCTGTCAGTGTAGGGACTGCGGCGTCATGACGCAGGAGGTGTGGAAGCCCCCTCCCGAGATATGGCGGGACCCCGTGGCAGGGCCTAGTCTGGAAAACACCTCGCTCAGCATTGCCTGCTACACTGACTGGCCCTCGCTGGGCCGGACATACATTTAAGGCCACTTCAAAAGAGGATCTTGCCCACGGAAAAGGGCATTGCTCGATCATATAAACCTTAGATGATGATGATGATGATGATGATGATGATGATGATGATGATATATTAAAATAACAAAGCATATCCGTTGCAGCAGCAGCAGCCGCCGCATAGTGCTACGTCACTTGCCGTGTGGAAGTACCAGTTTCTCTGCCTCTGGCTGCCTCCTAAAAAGTCTCATCAGCATTAAAAGGCTCTAGTATGAAAGCAACCCTACATAGGAACAGAGGAGGCTGCCATATACTGAGTCAGACCATCGGTCCATCTAGCTCAGCATTGACGACACAGGCTGGCAGCGGCTTCTCCAAGGTGGCAGGCAGGAGTCTCTCCCAGCCCTATCTTGGAGATGCTGCCAGGGAAAGAACTTGGAACCTTCTTCTGCTCTTCCCAGAATGGCTCCATCCCCTAAGAAGGGGAATACCTTACAGCGCTCAGACTTCTAGTCTCCCATTCATAGGCAACCAGGGCGGACCCTGCTTAACTAAGGAGACAAGGCATGCTGGCTACCCCAAGACCAGCTCTCCTCTCCGGAACCCTGAACTACCAAGATGGGAAGCACCAGCCAGGATGGTTCTGCCTGCTGGTCCAATGAATGTGCCTTCTGCATACGCCGGGCGGCATCTTGGCCATTTGGGGCCACGCACGGACGACCCTCCAAGCAGCCGCCTCCAAGTGTCCATCCAGATCCTGCCGAAACCTCCCCCCTTGCCAAAGCTCCCTCCGTCCTCAAGCTCTCCCCAGTCTGGGCGGGTTCCAAGGGCCCTTCACCGCAGGACTGAGCAGGGAGAGGGGGCTGAGCCCTGGCCGTGGTCAGGGCCCCTTTGGCTCCGGGCCTGGGCGCCCCAGCAGGCATCCAGGCAGAGTGGCTGGCTGCTCCCTGGCCTCGCCCACCCCGCCTGCCGGCTTCCCGGTGGTCTTCCTGCCGAGCGCTTGGCAGGGCCCCCTCTTGCCGCCCTGGCCAGCCGGGCCCTGCTCTGCTCGCCAGCAGGCCTCCTCCTCCTCCTCCTCCCCTCTGTGGCCCGAGAAGGGCTCTCTGCAGAGGAGCGGCGGCGGCGGCAGCGGCAGCAGCTGGACTTTGCTTCCGCTGCAGATACCAAGCCAGTGTCCTTGGCGGCCAACCAGCCCCTGCCTCTGCCAGCTGCAGGTTCCCGGCAACCTCGCCCTCTTGCAGCCCCCGCCATCAGGCCTGCTCTGAGGCTCTAGCCACGCGGGGCAAAGCTGCCACGGCTCTCAGGGCTGCCCTTGCGGTCAGAGGGGCTGCCCAAGCAGAGGAGCGCTCCACCCTGGACTTGGGGGCTGAGGTCCAGGGCCTCCCCGGGGGCCCCCAATCTGCTGCAGTGGTTGCCTGGCTGGGCATGAGGGCGCTTGGTTTGCAGGGGAGGGGGGGTCTCCCAAGGCCTCGAGGTCCAGGCTCCCCAGTGACCGAGGAGCACCTCTGGGCGAAACAGCCGCCTGGCTCTGGCACTCCGCGCTTTCCTCCGCTCCACAGTGCAGGGGCGCCGTTGGGAGGGGGCAGGGCTCAGAGCCCCCGAATCTCAGCAGCCAGCTCCCCCGTCTCCCTAACCCTGACCCCTCCCAGAAAGGAAGTGCAGTTTGGTGGTGGGGGGGAGAAAACCTGCAGGGAGCAGCAGCGGGGAGGGCTCTCCTGGCCCCCTCTGGCCCTCAGCGGCTGCCACCTCCACCTTCACAGCTGCTGCACTAGAATAGCAGAGACTTTCAGAAACATGCGGAATTATTCTTGGCAGGGGGCGGGGAGTCTGATTGAGTTTCATGACCGAAAGGGGCCCTGTCTGTGGGCCCCGGACCTTTCAAGGCTGCACCATAAGCGCTCTGCACGCGCCCGTCTCAGCCACGCCTTTCTTCCTTTTTCCGTGTCCCTGCCCCACAGCAGGTCTCCCTGCTGCACCCCACTTTTCTCCCTCCGGCCATTGCCAATAGGCACACGCAGCAGCCAGACCTGCAGTCCTGAGAGGGCCGGGATCGGGGCTTTTGCCTCCCGGGTGATGGCCACACCGGAAGCTGGACGCCCCGCTCCCCTTTCAGCCGCCTTCCTTGTTTAGGGTACCTGTAAAGAGGGGTGATCTGGAGCACCTTCCTCCGCTCACCATGTTTCCCACGGACAGGTCTGCACACTGGGAAATGCCTCCCCCCACCACCTTCTGTGACCATTTGACCTCTCGTCCCTGTTGGCAATGTCTCTGGGGTCAGCGCCCTCACAGGGCTCCTGCTTTCTCCTGCAGCCTCCTTCCCCTCCTGTGTGGCTGGGAGGAGCCTCCTCTGGCCCTTCTCCCCCCCCCCACACCGCAGCCCCCATTCCCTGGCAGGTGGTTTGGTTCTTCCTATGGAGGTTGTGCCCATGATGGGTAAAGGTCAAGTGTGCCGTCAAGTCGATTTCGACTCCAGTGCCCACAGAGCCCTGCGGTTGTCTTTGGTAGTAGAATACAGGAGGGGTTGACCATGGCCTCCTCCCACGCAGCGTGAGATGATGATGCCTTTCAGCACCCTCCTATATTGCGGCTGCTGCCTGATCTAGGGGTTTCCCATAGTCTGGGAAACAGACCAGCGTGGTTTCGAACTGGCAACCTTCTGCTTGTTAGTCAAGCATTTCCCCGCTGCGCCGCTTAAGGTGGTCCCTCTGCTGGGCCAAAGGTCTCCGTCATTTCTCAGAGAAACGGACAAGCCAGCCCAGTGGCGAACTGACCACATGCCCGCCGAGGGCAGGGAAGGTGGGAAGGGGGTGTGGGGACAAACCTGGCCGTCGCTGTTGTTACTGCTATTCCTCCGACTACGCTGTTGCTGTTGTGTTGTTATGTAACCATCTCTCTGGTTACCCGAAGGAGCTGGAAGCTCCGAGACCATCCAGAAGCCAGCCCCAGAGCACACATGATGATCAGGATGGGGCCACAGCTCAGGAGCCGAGCACCGGCTTTGCCTGCAGAAGGTTCCAGGCTCACTTAGTCCGGGCAGTATCTCCAAGGAGTTTCACACAGGGCTTTTAAAGACTTTCGGTTTGCATCTCCTCAATCTCCACAACGAAGGAGGGTGCATTCGCATATCGGGCAGATTTACCCCAACAACGTCCCTGCAAGCTATCAGGGAGCGCTTCACACACAATTCAGGGTTTTCATCACGCGTTAAGAGTATAGCCTGATTTATATCCAGGGTAAAAAAAAATAAATCCACTTTTTGCATCAGTTTTGGGGGGCAACTCTGAACTTGCAGTAAAGCCTCGCAGAAAACTTGCGGTCAAGCTGTGTGAAGAACTCCCATATAGAGATGGAAGACATCCCCTGCCTGAAACCTTGGAAAGCCACTGCCTGTCAGAGTAGACAGGGTCTGACTCAGTATATGGCAGCTCAATACCTAGAAACCCATGCCAAGGTGACTTCTGGCCCGAGATGACTTCTGGCCCTGAGCCATTTTTGGAAGGGCGGTATATAAATCGAATGGATGGATGGATGGTCCACTGCAGCAGAAGAGGCTGCAGTCCAGGAGGAGAGGTGAAGGCAAGCATCCCCCGGAAGGCTCCCTGCTGAGGTGTGGCACCCAGGCTGCTCCCGGCTGGATTTTAATGAAGGGAGGCTTGTGCTGCGCTGGGCGTTGGGACGTCTCCTGGCAGGTGTGTCACCCTCTCTGAGGAACCAGGAGGGCGGGTGCCCCGTGCAGGCAGGCAGGCAGCTTGCTCGCAAACCTCCTCCTGCTCCCCAGGCCTTGGAGGACGTCTTCCGCCGCCCCCCACCGCCCAGGTTTCCTGGAGGCCTTGGCTTCCGAGCCGCAAGAGGACCTGGGGGAAGCTGAGCCCCGCTTGGCGCTCCAAAGAGGGGACCAGCCAGAGCCGAGGGGGTTCAAGTCCCCTTCATTTCAACGAGGGGGCGAAGGAGGTCTCTCCCCCTGACATCCCTGCTCTTCACTTTCCACACCCGGTAGGCTCATCACACCCCTGCCAGGGTGCAGCCCCCAGGCGGAAGCAAGCCCACTCCACAGCAAAGATGGAGAAATGGGATCGGACCCACTGGGGGCGGGGCGGAACAAAAACGTATCTGAGCCAGGTTTGCTTGAGCCTGGCTGCACATGGCTAAAAGGTGTGGACGGCCCAAAGAGCCTGTGCGGAGCGGCAGCAGCGGCCAAGACCAGCAGAGCCCAGGCGGGAAAAGAGAGGCCGGTCGGACTGGGCCGTGTCTACTCCTTGGGGCGCAAAGGGTGCTGCTTTGTTCCTTGCAAAGAGATGCCGGCGCTCACTTCTGCCTAGAAACCCCACCCCCTTCCGACCTGGACCCCCTTCTCCCTGCGGGGTTTGTGCCAGGATGCAGGACCACCCCAGGAGACCCTGCAGGGCCTGGCACTGCCCAGCGCTGGGGGAGAAGCGTGCCCAGGTCGGAAGGGGGGTGTTCTAGCCCGCCCCCCCCCGCTGCCCATGGTGCCCATCTGAGAACGCTGACTTGGCGGTGGTGGACGGACACTCCTCCTCCGGCAGGCAGGCAGCAGCACTGAAGAAGAAGTGTCCAGGGATGCCCACCTGTGCCCAGCAGGGCTGCTAGGGCCCATAGAGGAGGCGTCCCTGGTGGCGGCAGCAGCAGCAGATGCTCCTTCTAAGACTGGGGCTTCTGATGGGCGTAGCCCCTGAGATCTGGGCTGCCCTCCCCTCCATGGCGAGGGAAATGCTCTCTGCACCTGCTCAGAGGCGCTTGAATCCCTGCTGCAGGGCTGTGAGGAGGACTGAGCCAGGCACCGTGTGCATATGGAAATGGGGAGCAGATTCACCCCCAAAGGGAAGAGCGTCGGGCGTCAGCCTCCACGCGGCAGAAGGCAGGAGAGCGTGACCACGCAGGCGATCCTCGGCGGGGGGGGGGAGCTCGAGGCACTCCCGTGTTGCAACGGAGGCTGCCAGCACCAGCAGGCCCCGTGCCTCGACTCGCCGCCTCCCCAGCTCTGGGGCTTGATGAGGGAGAGAAAGAGCCAGGGTGGGGCGGCGGGGCAAGTCCCAACACTCCTGGCGGTGCCTGCTGCCAGCAGCCGAGCGTGAGAAAATTCCAGGGTAGGGCAGCTCACAGATGTATAAACACGGTGGATCTTTTTATGGCAACGTCCTTACGTGGCGGGGGGGGGGGGCGGCGGCACTGTGTCCCTTTCTCCTCCTTCTCCTTCTCCTTCTTCAGATTTCAGAACTGACACACCGTCTAAGGAACTGGCCCTTCAGGCATGGAGGAGAGGCCTCCTCGGCTCCTCTCTGTGCTTTCCTTCCCCATAATTCTCTGCAAGCCCCACTGTGCCGCAGCAAAGAGCTGGGGACATACCGTGTTTCCCCGAAAATAAGACAGTGTCTTATATTATTTTTAGCCCCCAAAAATGCACTAGGGCAATTAGCGGTACATCAGAAATTACTGCTAGGTCTTACTTTCAGGGTAGGTCTTACTTTCGGGGAAACAGGGTACTGAGTCAGGGAGGGGGCTTGGAGGACCCGTCTGCATGCTAGCAGGCAGGTGTTCTTCCCTGAGCTGCCCCATCCCCTAAAGGCAGGGCTGCTCCTCTCCAGCCCTCCTGCAGATGTTGGCCTACAACTCCCATAATCCCTGGTTATTGGCCACTGTGGCTGGGGATAATGGGAGCTGTAGTCCAAAAACAGCTGGAGCAGGGGGCAAAGCTGAGCAGGTTTGCCTAAGGGGAATCTCTTCCAGTGCTCACACATCAAGTCTCCCATTCATGTGTGCAACCAGGGCGGACACTGCTTAGCTAAGGGGACAAGTCCTGCTCGTTCCCACAAGACCTAGGACGCGTCCTAGAAAAGGGGCCCCAAACCTCCATTGTGCAGATGCCAGGGAGAAATGGTTGTTGGCAACAAGATGAAGAATGAAACTTGCACGTCCAGAGGCACTCTACCTTTGAAGGGTATGTCCTGTGGGTTTCCCAGAGACATCTGACTAGAAGCGAGCTAGATGGCCTGCTGGTCTGGTCTAGCAGCCCGGCCCCTTGACTTTCAGAGGAGAAGCTGCATGAATCACTCTGTGGACCCCGTGATTCCATGCAGCATCACTCATGGCCAGAAGGCCTGTGACAAGGGGAGTCCCGGCTTTCGGCCTCCTTGTTTTAAAAGGAGCTGGATTCCCCCAAGGCACGGCTTTCTTACCTTGCGTCCCGAGACGTTGTTGGACTACAACTCCCATCATCCAAAACAAAGGCAAAGGCCGCAGCCCGCCTTGGTGCAGGGTCACAGCTGGCTCTTGCTTCAGTGCCACAGCGGCTTCCTTTAAAAAACAACAACCCTGCCCCCCTCAAGTTCCTAGCCCTTATTGTAGTGGGAATATCTCTCCGGCATTTAACAACCTGCAAGGCTTATGAGCCGCATATGTCCAGCTGTGGCTGGAGCAGAATGTGCATTTTCTGGAGTGTCGGATTGTAGGAACAGACCATGTGTGAGACGCAGAACAGGCCCTGCAGAGAGAAGCAGAATGCATCCCTCCCCTCCCCTCCCCGAGGGGGCACGGCAGCAACTTTGGCCAAGGGCCTCCCGAGGAGGAGGAGGAGGAGGAGGAGGAGGAGGAGGAGGAGAAGCAGTGGCCATTCAGGAGGCAGGTCCGCCCCGTCTTCATTCCTGCCCCCTCCTTCCCCAAGTGCTCTGCCTGGAACTCCAGAGTCAGGGCATATCATGGGCTCTTCAGGGAATCTGCATCACCCCAGCAAAGCCAGCCCTGCTGACAAGGGATCTCTGCCTTTATTTTATTCACTACTTTACACATCATCAAGCTCATGAAGGAGAGGAAAGCTGGCCTTGTGGCAGCAATTGTCCCCTTTGCTAAGCAGGGTCCACCCTGGTTCCCATTTGAATGGGAGACTACACGTGTGAGCACTGCAAGAGATTCCCCTGAGGGGATGGAGTTGCTCTGAGAAGAGCACCTGCCTGCTTGCATGCAGAAGGTTCCTAGTTCCCTCCCTGGCAGCATCTCCAAGATCAGGCTGGGAGAGACTCCTGCCTGCAACCTGGGAGAAGCCGCTGGGTGGACAGTACTGAGGTAGATGGACCAAGGGGCTGACTCGGTATATGGCAGCTTCCTATGTGCCTATTAGTACTTTCTGGGAAGAGAAAAGGGGCAATTTACAGCCATCCTTGCTGGAATTTGATGCCCACTCACATGGGCTAGTCTGGACACCTCTGTTTTGTGAGGAAATAAATAGCACCTCTGGTGCCGAAAAGGGGATTTCCGATCTGCAGCTCTGTTATTAAGAAGGGCTAATGGCTGTGAACAAGCTCAGACCGTGCAGAGGCGGGCTGAGAAGAGGGGCCAAGGAGGCCGATGCAGCCGGTCCTAAAGAGCCCGGGTGCAGCGGTGGGGGGGGGCTTGGCTTGCCCCTCCTGCAGCTCCTCCCCTCTCTCTTGCTCTTTCTCTCGCTCCTGCTCTGCCAGAGCGCAGCTCCCCCCTGGGTAGAGGCCTCCAAGCAGAGGCTGGCCAGACACTTCAACCTGGGAGAAGCCGCTGCCAGTCTGTGAAGACAATACTGGGCTAGATAGACCAAGGGTCTGACTCAGTAGATGGCAGCTTCCGGTGTAACTGCTGGAGACGCTCCAGCTCTGGACTCCCTGCACTGGGCAGCAGGTTGCCCTAGAGGGGAAGCAAGCGATGGTGCTTTGCCAGCACGATAGGAACCATCTCCTTCCCACCCCGCCACACACCCTGCTCACTGTCTGCCAGGGATGGGGAAATGCAGGTCCCCACGTCACCAGCTTCCCAGCTGCACAGGAGCAGGGAGACCAGGGCCAGCAGCAGCCCCCAGCTCCTGCCTCCCGGGGGGGATGCCTGGTCTGGCCATGGGCAGTTTGGGGAGGACGGCCGGGTCCCAGCTCCTTGGCCCCGGAGGCTGCCCACACCGCCCCCCCAGGCCAGGCCTTGCGTCCCAGGCCCAAGCAGAGCACAGCCCCGAGGCGGGCCTCCCTAGTCCGGGCTTCGGGCCAGGCAAGCAGGAAGCCGGCCTGGGCATCGGGGCAGAGAGGCCGCCCGGCTGCATCAGAGAGCAGCTGGGCACAGGCCGCCCGCTCGCTTCGCTGCTTCCCTCCTCCTGCTTCTCACTCTCTCGCGGGAGCAGCAGCTCCAGGATTCCAGCCGTCAGGGCAGGGGCCGGGCTCTGCCCAGGCATGCCCCACCAGTGTGCTGGGCCCTCCCGCAGCCTGCCCTGCCCTCCTCCAGACTGGGGGATGCTGTGCAAAAAGGGCCCCCCCCCCGTGGTCTCCCTTTGCTTACTGAAGGCTGGGGGGGGGGCTTCCACGGCCAGGCCTTTCCCCTCTCCAGCTGGAGAAACGGCTGGCTGCCCCTCCTTGCCACCTTCTTGCCTTCCACACACAGGACTTGGCCTACTAAAGGGAGTGTGTGTGGATGTCTCCACCTGCAAATGCCCTTTCCCGCCTCTGGCTTTGCCCTCCAGAAAGAGCTGCGGTGCCCACATCCTGAGGGGGTCTTGATGCTCTCTCACTCCTCTCACCTGGCCATGGAGTTAACCCCTCGCTTGCAGGCTGGTTGTTCACTGAGTTAAGAAACTGGTCTCCCCGGAGCAGAGTTCCCTCTAAGGTGTGTGCACATGTGCGTGCGCTCACAAGGTTTTGGATGTCCACTCAGTCGATTTTAGATCCTGCCCTGCCCTGAGGCTCACTGACCTCCCACCCCGACCCCTCTGAAACCTCTCGTACCAGCCTGCACTGCTCTCTTATGATCTCGTGCTCACTGGAACCCTTTTCTCTGACACACCAGCTTCCTATATGGAGAGGACTTTCCTTTTTTGAATGGAGGCACATTCAGGCCTAAGCCACCCACTGGATCTGTGATCAGGAGGCCTCGAGAGAGAGAGAGAAGGGGACCTTCTCTCTCTTCCCCCACATTCTCAGGGATCACCCCAAAGCAGAGCCCACACCTTCTGCCTCTGCAGCTCTGCCATCCTGTCCTGTGTGGACTCAGCACCATAGAGAGCTCCATGGGAGAAGTTGCTCCTACAGCAGCCAGAGGTCGACTGCGGCCTTCAAGATCTCTGGGGCCAGATTCCACCCTTGTGTCCTGGAGGTTCGGCCCTGCCTGGATGACTCGCCTTTTTGCCACCAGAGGTTGGCAACCCTGCTGAGGAGGGGCTGACCCAGTGACCAGGGCTCATCTTCAAGGGGTCCCTCCCCGAGCTTCTAAGAGCCACAGTGAAAGGGATGCTCCAGCTCCAGGCGGCCCCATCGCTTGGTTCCTCGTGTGCTTCCAACAGGCTTTCTTGGCAGAGTGGAGGAGAGCTGGCCTTGTGGTTGTGTTGTGTTGTGCCGTCAAGTTGGTGTCAACTCTTGGTGCCCACAGGGCCATGTGGTTGTCTTGAGTCGAATCCAGGAGGGGTTGACCATGGCCTCCTCCCGCACAGTCTGAGATGATGCCTTTCAGCACCTTCCTATATCGCTACTGCCCGATAGAGGTGTTTCCCCATATTCTGGGAAACAGACCAGCGGGGATTCAAACCGGCAACCTCTTGCTCCCTAGGCAAGTTGCTTCCCTGCTGTGCCACTAGGTGGCTGGTTTTGTGGTAGCAAGCAGGAATTGTCCCCTTGGCTAAACAGGTTTGCATTTGACTGGGAGACTACATGTGGGAACACTGTAAGAGATTCCCCTTAGGGATGGGGCCACTCTGGGAAGAGCTCCTGCCTGCTTGCATGTAGAAGGCTCCAAGTTCCCTCCCTGGCAGCATCTCCAGATAAGGCTAAGAAAGACTCCTGCCTGCAATATTGGAGAAGCTGCTGCCAGTCTGTGAAGACAATGTTGACCTAGATGGGCCAATGATCCAATTCAGGATAAAGCAGTTTTCTATGTTCCTAAGTTTTATGCCTCTCCGGACTGTGATTTGAACACAGGTCTGGGCACAAGACCACTTAGTGCAGTAAGCATCTTCTTCTCCTCGACACAATCAGCTGCTCCTTGTCAAGAAGGGAGGTTTTGCTTTTCCGCTACTTTTAGGGAGGAATTCCTCACGTCATCTTTGGCGGTGTCTGGCTGTCTGTGTGAACTGGAAGTGGTCTTCCCACTTCTGCTTCCAAATGCATGCATCAGAGCCTCCCTGAAGAGGCCTGGGAAGGAAACCCATCTTGACCTTGAGGGCAGCATCAGCAGCTTCCAGGAAGAGGGCCCTGGCTGTCCCCAGATCTTTTGCAGCCAGCCACATATCCTGAGTGGGGCGGCCCAGGATTCCTTCCTGCATTGCAAAGGATTCCTGTGTGGACAGCCCTGCATGGCCTGAGAGTTGTGCATCTTTGCAGGCCTCCCGAGAAGAGATGAGACCCGTGTGTGTGTTTGCTTTCCGATGTGTAGATTTCACCATCAGCCTCAAGGCTGTGTACAACATGAAATATACAATGATCTAAGAGCAATAAGAAACAAAAATAAAACCATGCAAAATAAAAACAAACACTGCATCAGCAGCATCGGAAAGAGTAAGCAAAGCCCGCGAGTTACAGCCAGGCCCCCTCGCTGCAAAGACCTGCATAAAGACCTCCCACCCTGATATCTGGGATTGCCCCACATTGGCCATGGCTGGCATTTAGGAGAATCCCTCTTTCAGGTCATGACCTTGGATGACAAGATGTCCAGCCCCAGAGACACTACAGCAGCCAGCAAGGGGACTGTCAAGCCACTGAGATCTGTTTCTGCGGGGTTCCCCTACACTAGGCCTCCCCCCAGCTGTTTTGGGACTACAAATCCCCAGACACAGTGGCCAATAGCCAGGGATTATGGGCGTGGTAGGCCAACCTCTGCAGGGGGGCTGGAGTTGAGCAGGCCTGACCCAGGCAAATAGCGGCGGGTGTGCAAAGACATTGACAGAAAAGCCGTCCATCTCCTCCTTCACCATGAGCTCCGTCCAGATAGGCTGACTTTGGATTGGGTGGTTTGATTTTGCGATAAATTCATCCCAGGGAACTGAAGGCCAGGAAATCTGGGGTCAACGAAAGGAAGTTGTTAGGGGGATGGGGCAAATGCATCCCATCCTTCACTTGCCTTGCCCATATGCTGCCCATTCCTCTTTTATTAGAAATTGAAGTCAACAGCACACGCCGCCTGCACTGTTTTTGACCATGGCAGCTGTATTTATACTGCTCTGCTTTAATGCTACCACTAAGCCTAATTTGTGTTTTCCCAAAGCACATGGAGTCATTTTTTAAAAACAAGTTACCATAATTAAGCAGGCACTGAATATTCATTGGCTTCAGGGGTGGCCAACTGGGAGGGCTCTCTAGCTGTTGCTGGACTACAACTCCCATCATCCCCTGCCACCATACTTTGTGGTGGGGATGATGGGAGCTGTAGTCCAAGAGCAGCTGGAGAGCCTCCAGTTGGTCACCCTGGGTAGGAGATGCAGTCAATAGACCAAAACTCTGCACTCCATAAATCACAGAATCTAAAATGGAAAACATTTCCCCTCAAAACATGATGCTTCTTTTGCACCGTCTAATCTGCTGTTATTGCATGATGCTCCCACTAATTATTTTGTTATATTGAGGACCTCTTGCTGACATTTTGGGCCCACCTGGCCCCAAATTAGACAAAAGGTCTAATTTAGGAACATAGGAAGATAGGAAGCTGCCTTCTACTGAGTCAGACCCTTGGCCCATCTAGCTCAGGATTGTCTGCACAGACTGGCAGCGGCTTCTCCCAGGTTGCAGGCAGGAATCTCTCTCTCAGCCCTATCTTGGAGATGCTGCCAGGGAGGGAACTGGGAACCTTCTGCTCTTCCCAGAGCGGCCCCATTATCCCCTGAGGGAAATATCTTCCAGTGCTCACAAATGTAGTCTCCCATTCAAAGGCAATCATGGGTGGACCCTGCTTAGCAAAGGGGGCGCTCAGGACGCTTCATGCTTGCTAGCACAAGACCGAGCTCTCTTCCCCACAGGACACTCTTAAACTGGCATTTGATAGCTGCTTCCCTCAGACACACGAGGAACTCTGAGGTACTCGTTTGGTTGGAACTGCAGAGAATGCTGTTCTGTGCCCGGAAGAGGAAGGCGACGGCCTTCTTCGCCCAACTGCCAATAACACGGGAGATCTGCGGAAGGGCTCGCCTTGGCACCCCAAAGATCCTGCAGCCACTGAGGCCAGCTGTGAAGCAGCCAACTACCCCGCCGGAGGGTTCCAGGTCTCTCTTTCCGCCCTTCAGCCGGCTTGGAGCTTTCGGAAGAGAACAAGTCTTGGGCGCACATCCAAGACTGGGAAATCAATCAGGGGCCAGCCTGAGCACGTCCTAAGAATGACGAACACACAATGGCTTCAATGTGCCTTTGCAGGCAGGTACCTCCGCCACACACATCAGCAAGGCCTGCGTTGCAAAAGCGTGCTTAGTACACGGAGCCTGCGTTTGACTCAGGGACCCCGTCAGCTCACCTGCCTCTCAGGTGTGGGGCCCCTCCTTGTTCAGAACAAGTGGCCCCTGCAGACCTGGGGTGTCCTCAGCCGGCGCAGTTCCCCCCCCCCCCAACCGCCACGAAGAAAAGGTGGCTGCCAGCCGCTGAATTTGGGCTCATCGTGAAGGCTGAGTTTCCAGCATAGACGGAAAGGAACCACCACACAGTTCCCACATGGTCATCATAAGAACATAAGAAGAGCCCTGCTGGGTCAGGCCCAAGAAGGCCTCTCTAGTTCAGCCTCCTGTTTCCCACAGTGGCCCACCAGATGCCTCTGGGGAGCCCACAGGCAAGAGGTCTGTTCATGCCCTCTCTCCTGCTGTTGCTCCCCTGCAACTGGTATTGAAAGGCATCTTGCCTTGGAGGCTGGAGGTGGCCTATAGCCACCAGGCTAGTAGCCATTGATAGCCCTGTCCTCCATGGATTTGCCCAAGCCTCTCTTCAAGCCATCCAGGCTGGGGACTATCTGTCACCCCATCCTGAGGCAGAGAATTCCATGGGTTAATTATGCGCTGTGTGGAAAAGTGCATCCTTTTGCTGGTCCTAAACTGCCTGGCCTTCAGTTTCATGGGATGGCCCCTGAGTCTGTTGGAGATGAACTTCCAGTGCATCGACCTTTTGCACCAACTGTCCTAATGACCACGAGGGGCAACGGGAGTAGAGACAGTGAGTGAGGGTCTCCCTATCTGTCCCTACTCTATGACCCCTGAACTGACTCTACAGCACTTGCTGTGCTCAGTCACAATCCTTCCTTTCCTCCTAGAGAGCAGATGGGAACATCTCTCTCTCTCTCTCCTTACCTATCCACTATGTAGTCCTTTAGATTAGAGATAGGTCTTTCCTGTCTAAGTGTATTTAACCAATAAATATTTAGTGTTTAGTCACACAAGGATCTCCATGTATTTTCTCTAAACAGCTGCAATATCCAAACCATCCTCTGCTACCTACTCTGTCACTGGAGTGTGTGCTCATTCCTGAGTGCTCTGCTGTTTCACCTATTGTGGGTAAAAATCAACCACCTCTAACAGATTCTAGTAGTGCAAGAGAGGGAGAGAAATGTCTCTCTGCACCCAGCACAAGCCTCTCTCCTGCCCTCGGCTTGCAAGCACGGCCGGGAAGGGTTTTGCTCAGGCATGTCCCTGAGAGCTGGGCCCAGTGGCTGCTACTGCGCACGGAAAGGGAGATTTCTCTTTGTGGGGAGGCATCCCAAGCGGACAGATTAGCTCTCTCTCTCCCTCTCACACACACACACAACACAAACACACAGCCTGGGTGTCGAGGCCTTCCCAGAGCGCCAGGGCCTTGGCCTTCCATCCCTGGCTCACCCTGATGCAACTGGAACTCCTTCCCTGCAATGGCTCCCTGCAGGTGAGGGAAACCTGCTTTAGCAAGCCTGCTGTAGGGCAGCTGCAGCACCCCCAAAGGACAGGAGGGTGCAAGTTGGTTGCCCATGAGGGTGCCCGGCACCCGCTCTCCTGCTTTCAGAGGAGGAAGGAGGGAGGGAGGGAGGCTCACCCACTCAGCTCTAAATGGCCACAGGTTGAGGTGACCAAATCATCCTCAGTCAGAGGGCCACAGACAGAGAGACTGTCTCTTTACTGGCCGGGGGGGGGGGCAGCCCCACCCCCAAAGAGCAGAAATCTCCGATTTGGCCCCAGCGTTGACTTGGGCCTCAAGCAAGACAAAGAATTGGTGGGCTCAGGGAGTGGCGGGGGGGGCACTTATTTCTTGCCTTTGCTCTCCATCTCCCTGAGATATTTGAAGGGGTGTGTGTGTGTGTGTGTGTGTGTGTGTGTGTGTTCCAGAGCAGGGCTTTTCATGATCCAGGGTTCTCAAGCCCAATCAGACTAGAGGCAGGCCTTGCGACTGGGGATGATGGGAGCTGTAGTCCAGCAACAACATCTGGGGGCCCCCGCTTTGAGAGCCCCGGTTTAGAGCATGTGCATCCGTACCTTGTCCGAGCCGAGCGGCGAGAAGGGCACGAGACACACACACAGCCTTCCGGTCTTTGCTGTGCTTTCAGGCTGAGCCACAGCGAAGGCACGAGGGTGCCGATGCCCTCGATGCTGCCGCTGCCGCCGCCGGAGGCCACACCTGTCCTTCCCTGGAGAGAAAGCCACCCAGCTCTTCGGCACCTGCCCCCTCCCAGAACGGACGCATCCACCTGCGAGTGCAGCACCTGGCCAGAGGCCAGGGCTCTGGTGGCTCCACAAGACGGAGCTGTTGCGGGGAGGAAGGGCCGTGCCGGATCGTGCTGCCGCCTCGGGAGGCCTCGTGCCTGCAGCCAGCCTGCAAACTGGCTCGGCAGCCTCCTGCCAGGGAGGCGGGATCCCCCCCCCACACCCCCACCTCGGGGCCTGGATTCCTGGCATGTCGCACTTGTCTCAGCCGACACAACCAGCCCCTGCCGGAACCCGGAGGCGGCAAGAGCGGGGTGAGCTGCAGGCGGAGGTGGGGAGAGGCCTCCGTCCGCCCTGCCGGTGGGAGGACCCAGGGGCGGGTGAAGGGAGGGCTGCAGGGGGGGGGGTCTGGACTGTGGGTTAGGGTCTCGGGGCTCCTCTCCTCAGGAAAGAGGTGGCGGCGGCAGGCATCTCTTTTGACAGACGCTGGGCCAGCCACAAGGCAGCTAGTGAGCCCCTGAGCTGGCGGGGGTGTGTGTGCTAGTGGGAACCAGACGATGCCTGCAGTGCGCCCCCCCCCTTATAACCAGGAGCCAAGCAGGCACCAAGTGGGGGCTGCAGTCTGGAAAGAGGCCTCCTCGCGGCCCATTGGTCAATATCCTTCTGCTTTCGCTGTCCCCGCTTCCTCCCGCAAAGCACTGGCGCTTCACAAGGGCCCCGAGCATCCCTCCCTTGGAGATGGCTGGACGACCAGGCCTGGGGTCACAACAGCCGGGGACCCAGTGCTGAGGAGAACCCTGGCTCACCGGCCTGGGTGCCTTCCAGGTGGCCCGCCCTCACAGTGCCGCTCGCGACGGCTCCTTGAAGTGTGTGTCCGTATTGCCTGTGTTTTGACATCGCAGCCCCTGCGTTGCAAGGAAGGTGCCGTGCACATTTCTGACGCCTCCTTTCGGATTGTGTCTTTGCACTGTCGTGCTGCAACCGTGCAAGGCCGTTGCAAAGAGAGAGAGAGAGAGAGCTGTGTTTGCCCATTGTAGGAGTCCTGTCCCCCACTTACAACGGATCGCTAATGCGCTTTGAATCCGGCTCCACAGAACAGTGCCGTTTACACTGCTTTTTGCGGTGTGAGGCTCATAATCTGGGAAGCGGCCTGGTCCAGAAGAACGACAGAGCCCAGAGTTCCGTGAGGGGAGGGTGGGAAGCGGAGTCTTCGGCCGGCTGGGGGTGGGGTCTGCTGCGGGGTGCCCCTTGCTGCCCGTGACTGCCAGCACTGTGCAAAGCTGTCCAGAGCTCTGGGGAGTCCAAGCCTCTCACCGCAGGCCAAGGGGGGCTGGAGCTCACCCGCCCAGGAAACATTGCCCGAGGACCTGGAATATCTTCCCTGGTGCGTGTGGAGCGAGCCTCTCTTGCAATTCCTCAGTGGGGAGAGGAATTCATTCATTCAACCACCACCACAACAAAGGATATGTATATACCGGTTTTCAACAAAAGTTCCCAAAGCGCTTTACAAAGATAAATAAAAATCAATCAAGATGGCTCCCTGTCCCCAAAGGGCTCACAATCTAAAAAGAAGCATAAGGCAGATCCCAGCAACAGCCACTGGAGGGATGCTGTGCCAGGGACGAAGAGGGCCAGTTGCTCTCCCCCCGCTCAACAAAGAAAAATCACCACTTCAAAAAGGTGCCTCTTGGCTCACTTCACAGGGGCATTCATGCATCCATTCGGTTTATAAACTGCCTAATAAAACCTCTCTAGGCAGTTTACATACAACGCAAAAGTCTGAAAACAACCAACAATGAAAACAAATAAAAACAATCAACATCTATATATAAATTAACTAAACATCTGAAGAAATGTGAGTGTCTTGAGGGCTTCCTTAAATGCATTCAGAGATGGAGAAGCTCTTCTTCTGACAGGGAGCTCATTCCAAAGTCCTGGGGAGGCCGCAGCGAAGGCTCAGCTCCGGGTCACCACCAAACGGGCCAGTGGCAACCTCAACTGGACCCGGCCCCTTGGTGCTCTCAGTGGGCGGCAGTGCACAGCAACACTAGTTCCCCCCACGCTCCCTTCCTCCGTCTGATTGAGTGATTGATCGATGAAGTGCCATCAAGTCGGTGTTGACTCTTAGCGACCACAGAGATGGATTCTTTCCAGGACGATCTGTCTTCAACTTCATTCTTCCATCGACTGCTGCATTAACCTTTGGCGCTGTATACAGATGCTGGGGTCGAAGTCTGAGCAAGTCTCGAGAGGCGGATCCTGACACAGGGCAGCATATCGGACAGGCTGGCCTAGCCCTCCGGGTCCCCAGGCTGCGCTTTCGGAATGACAGACTGACACACAGAACAGTAGCAGGCAAAACGTGCCCAGCTTTCCTGATGACACACCGTTCAGCAGTAAAATGCTTCAGTTGGCCGGATCATTTTGGACACTGCCTAGAGACGTACATATCAGGCGGTATGAAATATGATAGCTAGATAAATAAATAAATAACACATAAAACAGCTTGCACAACCCTCCCACAACAGGCAAATGCAGCTTTTTTATTATTTGCAACGCACATGCAACGTCATAGGGCGAAAACGCAAGGATGAAATCCGAATGAAGGCATCAGAGATGTGAATAGCACCTCGCTGACAGGGCAGGGACTGCGATGTCGAAATGCAGGCAGTACAGAAGCACACTTATTGCCCAGGAGCGACACTGGGGCAGTGTGCAATCTGGAAAGCGCCCAGGTGTGGAGCTGAAGTCAGCCAGGGTGGGGACCCAGAGGCTGCTCTGGCTGTGTGTCTGTGTGGGCTGCTGCTTCAGGCACAGGAGCAGGGCTAGGAAATGGAGCTGGTTGCCTTACTAGCTCGGAGAGCGATTATCTGTCTCGCTTCAGGGAACCTTGGCATGTCTGCTGGGGAGCTGGCAATGGGGCCCTTGCTTCTTGCAGAGGGTTGTAAAAGGAAGGAGGGCCCCCCCACCCCCCGGGAGGTCCTGGCCAAGCCCAGCAGCCTTCAGGAATCAAGAGCATGACCTGGAAAACACCCTGCACTCTCCCCTACAGATGGACACTGCAGGGCAAGGCCCATAGCAGCGGGGTAAGCCGAGCAAGCAGTCTCTCCAGAAAGTTCACTTGCCCCCTCCGGGCAATGAGGAACCCCTGACTGGTGTCCCAGGAGCCTCACCTTTACTCAGAGCTTGAGGACCCCCCCGCCCCCGCCCCCCCCGCACCCACTGCCTGGGCTAGAGCAAGAGTTCCTGATCTTGAGTCCCCCCCCAGATGTTGTTGGTATCATCATCCCCATTGCTGTCCCTGGGAACACACCTGGGCTAGAGAAGGAGAACGGAGGCTCCGGTTTGAACCAAGCTCCCCATCTTCACCCTCAAGGCAGGTCGAAGTTGCTGACTGGCCAACGTCAAGGCTGAACTCCGGTGCCGTTTGAAGGGAGCCCCCCTCCTTCTCCATGCACACCTGTGTCAGACAGGTGCAAAGGTGAGTTCCAGACAGGCACACACCGACAAGTTCTGAGTCATCCCAACATGCCCCTGCTTTGTGTTTCTGTTTAATTTCTCCTCATTTTTGTTCCAAGTAAGAAAATACCCATGGGATTTGAAAATCTGGCACGTTGAGGCCTGAAGGCTCAGTCCTCCCAGGGATGATGCAACACCCCCCTCGCTGGGGGGCCACCGTCCCTTGCTGCTTCTTGGCTTCGCTGATGGCAGCAAGACAGCAAGAAGGCTGGGGGGGGGGGCTGAAAGGGTCTGACATGGTACACCCGAGAGGCAAAAACACCCCCCCCACCCCCACCAGAACCCAAGAATGGTCACCCTGGGACTGAGCACTGTCCCGTCCTGCTCAACGGAGAGCATCAGATGTCTCAGGGCCAAACTACACAGATGCACCTTGAGAACATGGTCTGAACCCCAGAACAGAATTGGCCTGTTCAGAATTTAACGATGCACAGGGCCCAGCCCAGCCCAGGAGGCACATGGTGCGCGGTTTACCGTAAGCAGCGGTGTGTTGGAGGGGCCAGAGAGGGAGATGTGAAAGAAAGAACTCAGGAAGGCTCCTTTTCCTTGGATCAGCGGCCGTGTTCCCTGCAAGACGGAATCCCAGATGTTGTTGACTGCCGTTCCCAGAATCCCTAGCTGCAGTGAGCTTTGGCTGAGACTGCTGGGAGTTGCAGTCAAGAACATCTGGGATGTTCTGTTAGTTAGAGGGAACCCTGATCAGCAGCCACAGGAACTCTCTCTGGGGAAAGGGGTGGCTGTGGTGGGGACCGTTTCCCAGCACGGACAGCTCTCCCCCTAAGGTGACCCACAGACGGGGAAAAAGGGGGCGGCTGCTTCTGTGCTGATCTGATCCGAAGGGACCGGCAAGTGCAGCATTCCACAGCACAGAGATATCGACGTCCTCAGCCTGTCTTATCAACCCCCTTCAGTCGCTCCTGCAGAAGACACAGCCACAGCGGTTGGCTTAAAAGCTGGCAAGCCTATGAGGCGGAAGAGGCCTGAGCGTCCGTTCAGCAGGAGCAGATGGCTTGCTTGCCTTTGCTGTTGCCTGCCAGGGGCCGCCGCCCCCCCCCCCCCGAGAGGCACCCTTTCCGGGGCTCCCCACGTGACCATGATTCACGTCCCGTCAGAGGCCTCCTCCCCAGGCTGCCTCGGCACCTTGCGCGTGGGAACTGCTGGCCAGCCAATCTGCCACCTCTTTCCGCGCATCCTGTGCCAGTGAGTCACACAGGCCAAGCAGCACAGCCTCCTTCCGCGCGGTTTCCCCTCGCTGCCACCTACCTGCTTCTGGAGGTGTCCCTGTTGTGCTGCCTCAGCCTCCCCACTCCCCGGAGGGCAGAGGCCTTCCAGGGGTTTGCTGTAGCGCAGGGATGTGCCCCAACTGAGGGCCGTGCACTGGTCCGGCGCCCAGGCAGTTTGGACACGGTCCGGAGCGGTTCGGCATGTGGGGAGGGGAGCGGGGAGCAGGGGCCTCTCTTTCAAAGGAGGGCAGGCCTCTTCCTCCTCTCTGCTACCACATGCAGCAGCTTCTTGCTGGGGCAGAGCTTGTCCCAAGAACCCCCATGTGGCACCGGGACACTGCACATGGTGTCCGCGTAAGCACGGGTGCCATTTGTGTGGTCAGCATGGTGTGTGTCCTGGGAACGGAGGAAGCAGCCATGGACCGAGTCAGACCCTTGGTCCATCCAGCTCAGGATTGTCTGCCCAGACTGGCAGCGGCTTCTCCAAGGCTGCAGGCAGGGATTTCTCTCTCAGCCCTCTCTTGGGACCTTGTGCAGGCAAGCACGTAGATGATCTTTCACTGAGCTACGGCAGATCTTCCGGAGCGCTCACACAGTACTCTCCCCTCCAAATGCAAACCAGGGCAGACCCTGCTTAGCAAGGGGGCCCATTCGTGCTGGCTGCCCGCAGACCAGCCCTCCTCCCCAAAGGTGTCCTGGCCCCACAGGCGGGTTCCACGGCAGGAAGCTTCATGTGTTGGCAGAGAGCAGGAAGGGCCTGATCTCCGTTCCCCAAAGACCCCGCTGCCCACTGCCCGCCCGCCCCTCCAGCACCTCCCTCCTGCAGTGCGCCTTGGATCTGGCTCTCCTCAAATAGTTTGAGTAAATGGCATTAGAGTGATTGGGTTAAATAACACTTTCTGTGAAATGAGCTGTATTGTGTTGTTTCTGTTATGGGTAATTGACCTTAATAAACATTCATTCATTCATACATACATACACATGCAGATATAGGCTTTAGAAAGATCTCTCCCCCACCCCACCCCGCTTTGGCTAGAAGGAAAACACAGAGGCATGCCATGTGAATCGGTTTCAAAACAAAACCCCCCTACGAGAGCAGAGGGGAGGGGCGGCTTCCCTCAATGCCGCAAGTGGGATTCGAAGTGGCTTTGCTCAACGTTTACCCCGAAGCCTGAAGCCAGGTGGGAAGAACTCCCTGGGGGCCCAAGCTGAGAATGCTTGCATCCATCCAAGGTGGCCCTCGGCACCTTCCGCGTTTGGAGGCAACTGTGCTGAGTGGGCATGGGGGGGGGCGGGTTGGAGGCCGACTCTGCTGTGCAGGGTCTACAGACGCCCCCAGCAGGAGCTCGGCCACAGGCCAGACTCTTCTGCCCCTTGAGTCAGACCACTTGGCAAGGCTCCCTTGGCAGATCCGGTCCAGCTGTGCTGCTGGCGTGGAGGAGGAGGAGGAGAGCTGGGCTGGCCTTGTGGCTGCCGGCAGGGATGGCCCCCTTGGCTGAGCAGGGCCTGGTCTGCCTCTGGGTTGGATTGCGTGGGGGGCTCCTACTATCAGGGAGTGGCATCTACCAAGATATTCCCCTGAGGGGAGGGGGCCCCAGCTCAGAGGCAGAGCATTTGCTTTGCGTCTGCAGAAGGTCCCAGGCAGGCAGCGTCTCCAGGGAGGCCGGGAAAGCCTCCAGTCGGAACCCTGGGAGAGCTGCTGCCGGTCAGTGTGAACAGTGCTGAGCTAGATGGGCCAAGGGCCAGACTCTGTATACAGCAACCTCCTGGGTGGCTGCGCGTTTGACTGCAACATGCATCCGCCTTTGCTGACGGATGAATCCTGAGAGTTGGAAGCCATTCCCACTGTGACGGAATCTGGGATTGGCATGGTTGTCATTCATTCCCACCCAGGTGGCCTTGGGGACCTTGTGGGAAGACGTCACAGGCCGCTGCCGACTGAGCAAAGAGGCACCGTTTTAAAGTGGCGATGTTTTTATGATTTGGCAGTGGGGGGAGCAACTGGCCCTGTCCATCCCCAGCACAGCATCCCTCCAGGGGCTGTTGCTGGTGTCTCTCATATGTTTCTTTTTGAGATGGTGAGCCCTTTGGGGACAGAGAGACATTTGATTTATCGATGGATCGCTATGTAAACCGCTTGGGGGACTTTTGTTGAAAAGCTGTCTATCAATATTCGGGGGCTGTGTGTGTGTGCTGGTCCATGGGCCACCAGAGAAGAAGAACCCCTTCCGGTCTCATGGCTGCCGAATGGCCTCTTCCTTCCCATCAACATGACCCAACAGGAGGGGGAGAGCAGGAGCAAGCGGGGGGGCGGGGGGGCGCGTTCCGGGCTCACTTTTCTTGCCCCTGCAGTAAAACTCCCCGACCTTGGGAAATGGCAAGGAAGGGTTCACCTGCCGAAGGAAAGTGCCAGGTTCCCACAGGATTCAAAATGAAATGGATTCAGGCCAAGACTTTCGACGTGAAGATTTGTGGCCCCAGGGCATCCTTGTAACGTTGGAGGGAGTGGGAGGCTGGGGTGTGTGTGTGTGTTGTTTTTTAAGGGGGGAAATAATACAGTCTAGTTGGCGGGGGGGGGGTGCAGCCAAAGGACATTTTCTCAAATAATTTGCTGCTCTTGCATCAGAGGCTGTAATTAGTCAGACGTGCCTCCACGGGCGGGCGGCTGCCCGGCAGTGGGCTGCCACCTCCCCAGTTTGGCAAGAAGGCAGCTTCGGGCTTCTTCCCCTGCTGCTTGAGCGTGCAGGCAGCATCCTGCGAAGCCAGCCAGTTCGTGCAGGGCTCCGTCGGCCCTGGGGCCAGCCGGGTCTCCGACACCCCCCCCCCCACTGGGACCGGGCTGGCACCGTCTCTCCTTTCTGCAGCCCCCTGGCAGCCTCTCGCCCCAGGGGAAGAGGCCCCTCCCAACAGGGGGCAGGAGGAGCGAGCCCTTCTGGCCCCTCTCCCGCGCTGCCAGGTTGCCGGTTCGACTCCCCGCTGGTACTGTATCGGGCAGCAGCGATACAGGAAGATGCGGAAAGGCATCCTCTCAGACTGGGTGGGAGGCAGCCATGGCCAGCCCCTCCTGTCTTCGACCCAAGACAACCACAGGGCTAGTCTGTGGGCGCCAGGAGTCGGAATCGACTCGACGGCACACTTTCCTTGGTTCCCCGTAGCCACCTGCATGTGAATGTCGGCTGCTGCCTGTGGGAGGGAGTCTCTGGGCTGGCCGAGGCTCCTGCTCCGCCCTGCGCCTTGAGCTCGGAGGCAGCAGCCGCAGCAGCCTCCCTCCTCGCCTCCTCGCCAGCGGGCGGCTGCCTGCAGAGGCCTCCCGTGGCCCAAGCAGCAGCCAGGGCAACCCCCAAGCCCCGGCCTGGTCTAGACCTTCTGCGTGGGGCGAGGGTTGCGACAACATCCGGCCGGCATCTCCCTCCGCCTTCCTCTTTCCCGGCACGCAGAGGAGGGCTCAGGGGCGAAAATGGGGAAGAGAGAGTGGGGTGACCCAGGTCACCAGGCCACGGGGCAGACTCGGGAGGAGCCGAGGCAAATCACACGCACCTTCCTCGTTGTCTGGAGAACTCAGGGGGTGCGGGGCTCCCTCCCTTTGCAGCGGCCACGGAATGGCACCTCCCACCCCCTCTGGAAGTGGGTCCGCTCCATGGCCTTCGGGCGGAGTTCATAAGAACAGAAGCACAGCCCTGCTGGATCAGGCCCAAGGAGGCCCATCTAGTCCAGCATCCTGTTTCGCACAGTGGCCCACCAGATGCCGCTGGGGAGCCTACAGTCAGGAGTTGAGGGCATGCCCTCTCACCTGCCATTACTCCCCTGCAACTGGTACTCAGAGGCACCCTGCCTCCGAGGCTGGAAGTGGCCTACAGCCCTCCGACTAGTAGCCATTGATAGACCTCTGCTCCATGAAGTCATCCAAACCCCTCTTAAAGCCATCCAGGTTGTTGGCTGTCACCACATCCTGTGGCAGAGAGTTCCACAAGTGGATCACGCTCCTGCTCAGGGGTGCCCAAAGCCCCTCTGCTCTGCCCCCGCCTCCTCCTCGGGGAAAGGCGGCCAGTTGTGGTGCACAGCACACATCCCTGGAGGATGGCTCCCCACAGGGCCAAGCGCTGCCTGCCGTCTGCAGCCACGGGTCGGGGGGGGGGGCTCCCACCAAGGTCTGCTCCAGGCCAGCCCAGCAGGAGTCGGCTGGCTGCTGGGAGCTGTGGCTTGCTTCAGGGCCCCCCCTCCGCTTCCTCCAGCATCCATCCAGAGCGGGGTCTGCTACCACCACCATTGGTAAGCCTGCTTTCCCACAAAGAGTGCTCCACGTGGTTTACATCGGGAGTGGGTGCTAAGCAAATGTCCCCAAAGGGCTCACCGTCTCCGCAGAAACAGGAGCGGCCGCCCGCCCGCCCGTCCCTCGGTCCCTCTCCCACTGCTACATACAAAGAGTCTCACCTGTCCTGGCCCAGCTAGCAGCAGGGGTCCCCTGGGCTGCTGCCTGCGGCGTCTGACGGGCCACCCCGTTCTGCCTGGTTGCTCCCGAGTCTCCCTTTTCTGTGGCGGGGAAGGAGGACCTTGAGGGAGGCTGGGTCCTTGGGCGGGGCTGGAGGATGCCGTGAAGGGCACAGCTGCCCCACAGGCCTGGCCAGGTGCCTGCTTTTGCCACAGCCAGCAGGGTATCCCAGCCTGTCTCCAGCTGTGTGGCCTGCTGCCGCCAGGGGACCCCCCCTCCCTTGCCCCCCGCCAAGTTGAGTGGGAAACTGTGAAGTTGCAGGAGGAGAGACAAGCCACCCGTGGTGGTTTTTTGGCTGGGGAGGGCCAAGGAATTCCAGCCAGGACATCAAAAGGAGCTGAGAGGACGAGGTAATGCAGCGAGGAGGAATTATCGGCATTATCACCTTCCAGCAGCCCCTGGAAGTCGGTTGGATCAGGATCTCGGGAAGGGAGTGCCTCCCCTCCTCATGATTCATCAGTGGGAGAGGTGTGGGAACGGGGGGGGGGGAGAGAGCAGTGTGGTCCCCCCCCCCCGAGAGCAATGAAGCAGGAAGGAGACACCCAGAGAGAGGCTTGGAGTGAGAGGCCTGCTGGGGGGGTGAGTCACGCCACACGGCTGGCTGAGAGTGTGCTCACTAACTCAACGGCTCTTTAAGAAATCATTGACTTGCCCTCCGGTTAAAAAAAGGCAGCACCAACCAGACACACCTCGGGATTAGGTAACTCGGCCCTGGAGGGCCCAGCCTCCCCCGGGAAAACAAGGGCACCTGCCCTGGCACCCCCAGGGACTTCACATAACGCCGCCTCCTCCGAGCGGAACACACACAGGTCCTGGTGCTGGTGGCGGCGTGGGCTGAGTCTGCAAACCGGGAGCCCACTGTCACCCCTGGCTGGCCGCAACAAGCGAACGGCATGCAGGGTAGCCAGGGCGGGTGGACGGACGGAGGCACATCTGCCTGGAAGGCTGAGAGGGCTGCTTTTGTGGCCAGGGCCCTCTCTGGCCCAAGGGTGTTGCCGAAGAGCCCGGCCCCCCAGCTCCACCCCTCCCTACTTTCTCCATGATCTCCCACACTCGGAGGGGCCTCTGGGGAGAGGGGCGGACGCGGGCCCCCTCTCCCTTAGCGATGGCCCTGCTCTGCACCCCCCCCCCCCACATGCAGAATGAAGAGGCTGGAGACACAGAGCACAATATTGCCTGGAGGGAGAACTACCCCGCTTGCGGGACACTCCGTGGTTCCTGCCTCGCACTGTCACCACGCTTTTGAAACAAAACCTGCGCTGTCTGTTTGACCACGGGGTGGAGCCAGGGCTCTTAAGCAGGGAGGGGGCCCCTCTGGCCAGTGGTTTCCTGAGACAATTGCACAGCCAAGGGCACAGCCAGGAACTCTTTTGCAAGACTGGTTGTGCGCTCTCTCTCTTCTCTCTCTTCTCTCTCCCTCTTGCACAAAAGGTTGTGCAAGAGGAGGCTGGAATGGCCCAAGCCGACTAGTCAACACGAGCTCCAGTAGCCTTCAGGGCAGAGCGACCAGACCAGGGACTCGGTGGGGGGAGCAGCCCCTCTTCTTCCCCTTTTCAGCGCAGGAAGTTGACAAGGTCAAAGCAGCCTCTCGGTTCTCGACAACACGGTGGCAACAGCAGCGGACGGGTCCCAAATAGGAAATGCTGAGCCAGGGAAGGAGAGGCCTGAAAGTGAAGCTGGCCAGGAGGCCGAGCTGGGGCAAGAAGTGGCCGCACGCCTCTCACTCACCCCCTTGCCCAGGAGCCCTGTTCCCAAGGACACCCCCACACAGCCCCGAGCCCCTCGTGCTGCCCCACGGAGGGCAAGCTCTCCTCCACTTTGCCAGCTCGGCTCCCTGCCTTTCGCCCCTTTGGAAGGGAAGAGGCCTCTGCAGACGGTTGTGGTGCTGATGGAGGGGATTTCTGCTGGGGGGCCCTTTCGTGAGGCAAGCTGAGGTGGCCCCCAGAGCTCCCTGCAACGGGGTCCCCGGATGCTGTTGGCTACCCCTCCCATTCTCCAAAAGCTGTTGCAGCCCGAGTCAACCACCTTTGGGAAGCCCTGTGTGGCAGGGAACAGGCAGCAGGTGGCTGGGGTGCCAGTGGGGGGGAGAGAAGCCTTCCTGCCCCCCACTTTAGAAAAGGGGCACTTGCAATGGGGCGTCCTGCCTCGGGGCCGTGGAAGTCCTGAGCAGCGGCTGTATTTATGCATCCCTTTTCAACAGAAAGTCCTTAAAGTGGTTTGCCTAGAAAGAGGAAGCAGAGGACGCCTTCTCCTCAAGGGGACCCCAGTCTCAAAAGGAAGGCGAATTAGGCACCACCAGCAGCCTCCTGGAAAGGCACTGCACTGGTGGTGCTGGAGAGAGACAATTGCCCCCCCACCCCCACTAAAAATAAGAACTCCCCCCCTTGAAAAAGGGCTTCTCGGCTCCCTCCCCATTTCTCTTGCCCTCCTCCTCTGGGCCTGTCCCCGCTTAGCAGCGGCATCCTTTTCAAAATGTGGGGCCAGAACTGGCCCCGGATTCTGAATGAGACCTTAAAAGGGCAGGACAGTGGAGGGGGGCATTTTGCAGGCTTCTTCCCGTGCAGAGGTGCCCCTAGGTAATTTTGGAGCCTGGCCCTTTGGAGGCCACCCCACCACCACTGCAAGTGAAGCGTCATTTTCTAACACGTCATTTTCTAACACGTAGGTTCTGGAGGGCACCAACCACACCACCCAGGTGACACACTAGGGAGAACTGGCGGGGGGGGAGGGAGTGTGGAGGCCCTAGACTTCAGCCCCACAGTCCTGGGGCAAGAGCGCCTCTGTTCCCATGACCAAAAGGTGGGCAGGGCAAGTGCTCCCCATTTCTGATTGTGTGGTTTTGGGTTGTGTGGTCGTGTGCCGCCCTCCTCAGCACCTCAGCCCAGCTGTTCAACGAGGCCAGAGGGAAATTCCTTCCCAGTGTGAATCTCCCACCCGGTCACTGCCCCTCCCTCCTCCCTAGGTTTTTCCTCGCACACGGTCAAAAAGGCTTGCCCGAGCCCCGTCTGGGGTTGTGAGAACCAGCCTTCCCTGCCCCTGTCCCAGGCTGCACTTAGGCTTTTCTTTTTAGCAGCTACAGAACTGGTAGCCAAAGGCTGGTTGTGTCGCTGCTGCCGGCCCGGTTTGATCTCCAGAAGCAGTCTCTTGGCTGGGCCTTCTGCTGCTCCTGGGTCCTCCATGAATGGCCCCAGCCCGGCTTCCTTCCCAGGGATGCCGTGCGGTGTGTGTGTGTGGGGGGGGGGGACAGCATCGATCCCTGCTCACAAGCCTAGTGCTGGGAGAGAGAAGGAACGCCTGCACTCTCTTTCTTGCTGACAGATGTTGTTTTTCAAAGCCACGTTGTAGCCCAGAGGTAGCCAATCCCCAGCCTGCGTCCTTTGAAACGCACCAATGGGGAGCCTGCATCAACCTGTTGGTGTCACCTGCTCCCATTACTACCTGCCACAGGTACGGTCTTGCAGTGCCGGGGGTTTCCCTGCTGCACTGAAGGCAGAGGGGAGCTCAGGGAAGGGAGCACACAGCCACACCCCACCGTGGAAGCAGGGCGCCAGCCAGCCAGGGGGTGGATGGCAGCCGGGAGGCACAGGAGCGAGGGGTGGTGTGTTTTTTAAAGAGCAAAGGTGGTACGTGCCGACCGGTTTGCCAGCCCTCGCCTCGCCTGATGCTCTCATTTCCAGGCCCTTTAAAGAGGCACGTGATGTGCACTATTAAACATAATTGCCTTGCCGAAAGAGCAGGAGGGCGTTGCCTCCGAGGAGGGCAAGTGTGCCTCACCCAAAGGTAGCAACATTTGGAGAGCTGGGGATACACGGCCAGCGCCAGCAGAAGCAGAGGCTTCTTGCCGGGTTGAGGGGGGGGGGAAGCAAGTACATTCCCTTCTACCCCTCTGGCCCATGGCAGTGGATGGAAAGGTTCAGAGAAGGCTGCATCTCAGGCGCCAGCCAGTTGCTGAGCTCCTTAGCCAGCTGCAGTCTATCACCAACCCGCCATTGTGGCCAGCCAGCAGTGCTTGGCACCAGTGCTCCCTGGATCAGGGGTTCCCAGATGGCGTTGGCTACAGCTCCTGTAATTCCCAGCTGCAGGGGCCTTGTGCAGTCAACAACATCTGGGAATCCCTAATGCGGGGAACACTGCCTGGCACCTCCGGCTCCCCGAAGCCAGAGGGGCTTGCTGTCAGGTTGGACAGAGGCAAACCTCGCCCTTGTCTAACCTTCATGCTCATATTTTCACCCGAGCCAGAGATGGCCCTTGCTCTATGCCCTGGAACGTGAGGAGAGAGCAGGACCCCTGAGTGCATGCAGAGTTCTTCCCCTTGCCACCACAGCCAGCCCCCACACATCTTAGCACAGGAGGAGAGATCCCAGACCCCCACTCCCTGCATCCCCCGTCTCTCTGAGGCTGGAGGAGGAACTCTGTGGCCTGCTCTGGCAAGCCCCCCCCCCCAGGCTTCTCCAGGTCCTACTGGGAACAGGGCGCATAGCACCAGCTCCTGCGACTGGCAGGATGCAGCCGCCCGAGGAGTTTGGTCCTCGTCTCAGCAAAACAGCCGCCCTGCAGTGCCTTCTTCTCATGCTTCTTTTCAGCTCTCACTTTCCCTCACAGGAGCCCTTCAAGGGGTGGGGGAAGTTGGTCCACTCCGGGCCTGCCTTCGGGCTTGTTTTGCATGTTGAGTGCAGCACACAGAGACCGCTGCTGGTAGGTCGGAGGGGAAATCCTGCTTCAGAAG
This sequence comes from Hemicordylus capensis, assembly GCF_027244095.1. Taxonomy (NCBI): domain Eukaryota; kingdom Metazoa; phylum Chordata; class Lepidosauria; order Squamata; family Cordylidae; genus Hemicordylus; species Hemicordylus capensis. The sequence continues at coordinate 581,643 of NC_069673.1, read as the reverse complement.
TGGAAATTCTGGTGCGCGTGCAGGCAAATCTGATGAGGCAACAGTGCCGCTGGCACCCAGTGGGGCCGACCTCCTGCCTCTCTGGGCCAATCAGAACCCGCCCCCCACAGGGACGCTGTGGAGATGGAGACCACAGAGCCTGCCTGCCCCCTTGCACCCAATGGGGCTCTGCTTCTGTCACCGGAGCCCTGACTGAAGGCGAGCCCAGTGCCCCCCCCCATTTTGGAATGCAGCCTCGACACCGAAGGAGACGGGGGCCCAGACCAAGTCCCGGCAGGGTGTGCTGGAGGGTCAGCTCCCATTTTGGCCAGGGCAGCTTTAATGCACATGAGGGAGAGGTCGAGGCGGGCAGATCAGGACCTACTGAGAGGTCTCTGGGTGAGGTTCAGCAGTCGGACTGCAAAGGCATCTTCCTGAAACAACCCAGCTACTTAACAATGGCAAGTTAAAGGAGAAGTTGCCATGACCAGCTTCATACTAATTGCTTCGATCTCAGGATTCCTCGTGGTGGGAACAGGAGTACTATTTGGCTGCCTGTGGCCAGGTCTTGGAAGAGCTCCGGTGATCAGTTTTGGAATGTTGTGCTAGAATCCCTGGTCTTGAGAGGTGCTTGCACGTAGTCGTCATACCTATCTATCATGAGACTTGCTGGGTGACTCTGGGCCAGTCACTTCTCTCTCAGCCTAACCTACTCCACAGGGTCGTTGTGAGGAGAAACTTAAGTATGTCGTACACCACTCTGGGCTCCTAGGAGGAAGAGCGGGATAGAAAATGTCAAATAAATAATAATAATAAAATTATACTGCCCTTCATCCAACGGCAGTGTACAACAATCTAAAAACATCACACTATAAACACACACCAAAATAATCAGATTAATGACAGCATAACAGCAATCACTAAAACAGTCCAGGAGCAGAGAAGAGCTATACCCCTAACGACTGGATCTGCAAGAAAAGTAAGGGCCCCCTCCCCACACCCACCGATGCATTGAGCCCCTAACCATTATTGGCTCAATGGTGCCTCTGAGAGGTTCTGCCGTTACTGGAACTGGGTTGAGCCCAGGCCGATCATGACCTCTGTGCACTGCCCTGCAAAGAAGCGTGTTTGTTTGCCTGCAATAAAAAGTGAGTAGGCGCTTGTTTCTTCCTGGAACATGGAATCCTCTTCCAAACAGGTCACGGGGGGGGGGGAGGTAACTGAGTCTGAGCCCCCGAGCCTCCATTTTGCTCCTCCTGGCTGTCTCCAGTTGCTGAACCCTGGGGGCTCCGTTGAAAAAAACAGATGGATCCAGCAAGCCTGAAGGCTGCCCATGCCTGGAAGAGACCCTGCAGAGGGAAGACTTTGATGCACGCCACTGCCTCAAACCACTACAGCATAGCATAGTGGTTAAAGCATTGGACTAGGACCGGGAAGACATGAGTTCGAATCCCCCTTCAGCCATGAAACTGACTGGGTGGCTCGGGGCCAGTCATGTATCTCTCAGCCTAACCTACCTCACAGGCTTGTTGTGAGGATAAAAATAACTATGTCCACTGCTCTGAGCTCCCCGGAAGAAGAGTGGGATATAAATGTAAACAATAAATAAAATAAATGTCTTTATCTGCAACCCAGTTGCTGGAGTTCAAGTGCAAACTTGGTGGGAATAACTGGCATTTGTCATTGTTGCTCTTTAAAATGTGTACATTTTTTCAACAAAAGAAGTGCTTGGTGAGGCAGGGCCTCTATTTTTTGCTCTGCCAAGTGCTGTGGCTCAGCGTGAAATAAGCCACAGAAAATAAAATAAAAAGGGAAATCAGCTTCTTGATGGTGATGCTTCTGGCCACCCAAGGGATGCGGTGTTGGAGGCAGGATGCTTCAAGAGAGCCAAGCTTCACAGGGGATAGCTGGGGGTGTTTTCTGAATGTGTTCAAAACAACCCGTTGGGTCGTGGGCCGTGGCCTCCCTCGATGGCTATAATTAGCTGTCAGGATAAGCGCTGGGGAGAAAATGCGCTCATGTATACCATCTCCTGGAAAGAAAAGGCGGGCCAGTGTCCACCGTACTGCACACACTTCCGGAGGGAGCCCGTCCAACGCGCAGAAGACTGCCCCTTTTGAGAAGCCGTCAGGGCGAGCTCATAATCAGCACGTTGTCTGTGGCGCCGCGGCAGAGATAGTGTGGGGTCATTGCTTTCTGTGGGGAACGCACATCTGTTCTAGTTCAATCACCTTCCTTCACTGGAGCAACGGAACGCCGTTTCCGACACACTTGCCAAAAAGCAGCCCAGGGGCTTTTTGTTCCCACCAGAATCTACGCCTCGTTGAGGAAAACACATGTCCTTTTCGTTATTTTTTTGAAAAAATGGGGATCTTGCCGTTTAGGCTGTGAAGTCAGCCTCCGCTTGGGGACCAGGAGGGCAGTGGAAACCCTGACTCCCGTGGCAGAGAATCTGCGCCTTCTCAAGGCTGCAGCCGGGTTAATCGCGTCGGTTGTGGCTACAGGCCTCTTTGTTCCCTTGGGTCGTCGGGGAGGGGGCTCTGTGCATGCGCTTATGACCAGCCAGGGCCTTTTTCTTCGTGGCCCCTCCCCTGTGGAACAGTCTCCCCAGAGAACCCACCCAACTAGCACTGGCTGCCTGCCACCAAAGCCCTTTTACGTCTGAATCCGCTGCTCACTTTTGTGGCTGCTTCCCCAGCTTGCTTTATTACTGTTTGCACGTTACTTTTCAGCAAAACACCCCCAAAGCCCCTCAGAGTCCGTTTTAAATGCAGTTAAGCACAATCATATTAAAACAAAAATTAAGAGCAGCAAAAAGCAGGAGCTGCAAAAGAACACAAATCAGCAGAGAAGAGGAAATGTTCCTTCTTCAGGGACACCAAAACATCAAGCCCCCCCAAATGTTCACCCAGACAAAGTGACCTTCACTGGTTTACGAAAGACTGACCGGGAAATAGGGGCAGTCATCGAAAGGGGGTGTGACTGAGACACTGGGGCGAGGCGGGGGGACCATGGCCAGATCTGCCTTCAGCTGGCCCCTCACTCGGCCATCCGGGAGCAAGGCTGAGTCCAGGAGCAGCTACACACGATGAAGCTGATTCTTCAGAGGAGTGAGGCGACTCCATCCAAACTGGCTTCAGACCTATCGTTTATCTTTGCCATCTTCTTTTTGGAGTATGTACACAATTTGGACATTTTTATTGGAAACTCAGCCTGCAAGTGGTGTAAACAGATAAATCCATTGCTGTTGCCATGCTGTTGCAGTATTAAAGCATGCATCAGATGTCCTCTGTCATTTATCCTGACATGAGCCCAGCAAAGGAGGCCATTAGCGGTCCTGTTGTATACCTTGAGAAGTGACAGGTGATGTCCCTGAAGAGTTGAATCTATTCCTGAGACCAGCCTGCTTAGCCTAGAACATCTGAAGCGAGGGGGAGTTTGAAAGGGACACCCACCACCCGAAGGCAGGAGTAGACACCGCCGCCTTCCTGGGTGCTCCGAGCTCAGATCCAGCCCCCTTCCCCAACGGGAGGGTGAGGTGGGCAGTTCAGGGGGTGGGGCAGGGTGGGAAGAACTTTTGACTCAGACACCAGGTGGCCCCGAGCTGCCAAGCTCTCCCACCCCAGAACGTCCAGAGGACCCTGCCTTCTGGCCCAGAACATAAAGGTAGGGCCGTGTCCTTGGCCCCATCAGAACCCAAGGACACAACCCTGCCTTCCAACCCTGAGTCAAAAGAGTCCCTTGATGACCTGCCCGCTCAAGTAGAGATCCTGGCATACTGCCAGTGCCAGTGCTTAGAAAATCAGGCAAAGGCCCTTTAGGAAATGGAGCCTCCCCTAGGGAAAAGAGGGGGCCGCTTCCCTCTGCCTGGGCAGCAGCCATAAAGATGAGCAGGCTGCCCCAAGCAGCCACTAGAGTGCCATCCCTCTCAGGCGGCTGGACCCAGCTCTCCTGGGCTCCTGCTCGGAGCTATCCAAGGTCCTGACCTCTTTCCTCGGGGAGCTGTCCGGGGTCTCTCTCTATCCCTCCCAGATCCCTGCCTCAGTGGAAACACCAGCTTGGCCTAGAACAGGCTACTAGGGTTGCCAGTGTTTTGACTGGTCTGTGCTCCTGGGCCTTGGATAAACAGTGCCTCTGCAGACATTTTCATTCACCCAGGGGGAACAAATCTACAAAGGAGGAGTGGGACCATTTGGCAGGCCCTATGCCTGACCTACATGTATCCAGCTGAAGGTCAGAAACAGGAACACAGCCTCTGTGTGTATAACTGTGTGCATTTCATCTACTGGTAAAAACAGGCAGGGTTACCAACTGGCCAGGAAAGAAAACAACCTGTCTTGCTTGTGTGCTGTTGAGAGAGTTTTGCTATGCAGAAACCAGCAGGTGAGGTGTTTCAAGGCCTGGCACTCGACATGCCCACCTGCTTGAAGGGCCCGTGTGGAGGGATGGTTCAAAAGTCTACATATATGACATATAAGATACCCATGCAAAGTGCTGCTGTTATCAGGGATGTGATGTTTAGCTGATTGATTGGATGTCTTAACTTTAGGATTCCCAACTTTGATTCCCCAAATGTTGTTGGACTACAACTGCCATCATCCCCAGCCACAATGACCAGGGGATGATGGGTGTTGTAGTCCACCATCATCCAGAGCCCCAAGCTTGGCAACCCCTGGATTGATCAATTCCAATTTTTTTTATTGATTTTAAAAGGTGCCCAGGTTAACTGGAACAGCAGATGTTTAAAAGATTTTTTTTTTTTTTAATTGTTGTTGGTGCGAAAATGGTGCCAGTGACCAAGTGAGAAGAGGTATTCTCCTGTCTCTCCCACAAGGGAATCCCTCTTCCAAAATGATGCCTCCCTTCATCTAAACAACATCTTTTCTTCTTCAGAGTTATTGGTGTATGCAAATGTATGCACATTTAATTAATTGGCTGATGAAAGGGTACATGACTCATTAGTGAGGATTTCCTCAGCTCTGTGACAGAGCCCCAGTTATGACGACTAGCTTCTGGGGGGCTGCCCCTTTGGGCAACAGAACGTGGCCGGATCCTGCCTCTTGCAGCATGTGGAACAGGTCAGCTGGCCAGCCTGCCTTGTATGGGAGTCACAGTTCACAGGGCCAAAGGAACAGTTGCTCAGCCAAACTCTTCTGGGCTTTGTGCATTGTGAATGATGGACACCTCCCCGCTGGCCAAAGCTGCCACTCACATGGACAGCAGGCTTGGCTTGGCGTGGCGTGGCCAGCTGCATCTGCCTCTTTCCAGAAATCCTCTGGGACGGCTGGGCATGAGAATGGCGCTGCCTTGGACTGGAGGGTGGTGGGCACCCAGGACGGGCACCACACCACTCTTGGGCCCATTGGGCGGCCTCCTCATGATGAGCACTCAGGGCTGTGAGCGGAAAGAACCGCCCCCAAGCTCAATGTATCCACAGCCAGGATCTCTCCCTCTCTCCAGGGTCTGTTCTGTAGTTCTGCATTCCAGCCAGCCCCAAGCATGATCAAAATGAAAACAAACGCTTGCCTTTGTGTGCCTGGTTTCTGTTTGGGACTCGAGGAGGCTGCAGTCCAGTTCATGTGGATCGTAACTGACTGGGAGCCTCTCCAGCGGCACCCATCCGAGCAAGTACGGCGAGGACCGGACTGGGAGTCGCAGGGTTCGAACTAACTTGTGCCGTTGGCTTCAGCGGGACTCAGTAGAATCCCAGAACGTCCGGGTGGGAAGGGTCCCTCCCTGGAGGCCTCCTAGTCCAACCTCCCCACCCCCCACCCCACCCCACACACACTCAGGGCAGGAAATTGCTACAGCAGACACATTTCCGACTTGAGCTGAATAGGCAGGGCTGGCTCCAGGTCTGAGGGTGTCTCTTCAAATGGGAGGCTGGCTTTTATGGGGCAGAGAGTCCTGCAGGAGTGAGCAGCAGCAGTGGGACTGCCCCCAACCCCATGGCCCAAGGTGGCTGGCACCCGAGGCAAAGCGCCCGATGGAGCCTTGCCCCACACCCCTGGCAAGCTTTGGAAGTGCTGAACCAGCAGGGCCAGTGACATCGTGGGCTGTGGGCCTCCCCAGGCAGGGCTGGGCAGCCCCCTGTTGGGGGTGCTCCAGCTCTGGAGTTCCTGCAGCAAGTGGGGGGGTGTGTGTGTGGACTAGATGGCCTCCAAGCCCCCTTGCAACTCCCGGATGCGATGATTCCAACTTTTGTTCTTGCAGTCTATGCAGCTGAGGCCGACACGGCAATATTTTTTGCAAGCTGCTTTGGATTCCTTCCTTTAAAGGAAGTGGGAAACAAATCTGAGATAAATCCTGACAGCAAGTAGTAGCCAAGCCAGAGTGTCTGTGGTTTTGAGGTTTCACCGCCAGAAACGGGGCCGTTGGACCTGGCCTGAACGATCCGTCTGGCTGCAGTGAGGCACGTTTGCAGCCAAGCCCTAATAAAGCTCCTCTTGAACAATTAGCAGTCTAATCAGCATATTTTGAAATGAAATCATTTGCAGATGATCTGGAAATGCCTCTAGGACCAGGAGAGCTTTCTCATTGCAAAACTGAGGAGCAGAATCCCGGTTCCCTGAAAGCAGGAAATCCGAAGAGCACCACTGCGCTGATTCTTGGCACTTGGAGCATCCAGACGATATGTGCAACTTGGACCTTTCATTATGGTAAAGTCGGTCCCTGTAGTCGTTGGGAGTTTTGCTTTCTTCCAGCCAATATAAATTCCTCAGCAACAGGAAAGCAATCACTTTGGGTCAGGGTAGGTAAGCTTTGGCCCTCTGCCTGTTGTTGAACTACAAATCCCATCATCCCCAGCCAGGAGCTGCAGTTCGGCAACAGTGGGAGGGCCAAGGGTTGCCTAAAGGTCAAGTGTGCCGTCAAGTCAGTTCCGACTCCTGGAGCCCACAGAGCCCTGTGGTTGTCTTTTGGGAGAATCCAGGAGGAAAAACAACACCTTTTTAACGCCGGATATACGACATCCTAGCTCTATATCGCAGCAATGGAATTCGAAACAAGGCCTTGGCAATGTGGACAGCCCCCTGCTGTCCGTGTAGGGACTGCGTTGTCGACGCAGGAAGTGTGGAAGCCCGCTCCCGAGATCTGCCGTGACCCCGTTGCAGGGTCTAATCTGGAAAGCGCCCGGGGGAGAGCAACTGGCCCTCTCCGTCCCCAGCACAGCATCCCTCCAGTGGCTGTTGCTGGGGTCTATCTTAGGTTTCTTTTTCAGATTGTGAGCCCTCAGGGGACAGGGAGCCCTCTTATTTATGTATGTATATCTATGTAAACCGCTTTGGGTTTTCAACAAAAGTAAACCACTTTTTGTTGAAAAGCGGTATATAAAGATCCGTCATCTTCGTCTTCCAACTTGAACACTCTGGTCAGCAGCACAGCCAGGTCCACAGGGTGTGTTTTGCATGAAGCCTGTCATTAGCCGTGGTGGGCTTCGCTTTCGTTCTACATCAAAATCGTTAGAATGTAAAAGCGAGATAGAGACCACTGCAGCAGAGTCGTGTGTGTGTGTGTGTGTGGCTTTCACCCGACCCTCCTGCCATGGTCCCAATCCAGATCGGGAGGGGGGGGGCTGCAGCTGCTGCTTGTCAGAGACCAACACCTCCCTCTGCAAGTAGTTCAAAGCACAGCAGAATGCAAAGCCAGATCTCCAGCAAGTCTCCGCTGGGTGCCTTCTTGTGTCTCTTCCGTTCAGTTCACCAGAGGCAAGAGGTCCAAATGCCACTCTTGGGGAAATGCATGCATACTGATGCCGTGGGCATGTGGGAAGCAAGCAGCCCTCCTCGACTCTCTTGCATTGCTGCCATCCCCGGAGAAGGGAGTCCCAGAGCAGGGGAAGCACCAGAAATCCCACACTTCCTCTCGCTCCCTCCAAAATCTGCTGGGAACTTGGGGAAAGAAGAGAGCCTTGTGCAAATCCATCAGGACCCGGCCTCTCTCCTCCCTACCCTGGCCCCTCCCAGCCCCAGCCCCCTGCATCCTTTCCTTTGTAACTGTCCAGAGGAAAAACGGCCTCATGCTAGCCTACGACTTCAAGCCACTCCAGCCGCCCACATGCTCCAGAATCAGGGGCCCGTGGTGGCACAAATGCAGTGACGTGAATGCACTGCCCTAAGTGTGCATGGGGAGGAGCAGAGAATACAGCAGGAGGATCGGGTGGCTCCTCCAAGAACTTGCGCCTTCATTTAAAAAAGAAATAAGCTTCTAGTCATCTAAGTCCTCATTGGTAAACGCCACCTAATGGCCCAGCGGGGAAGTAACTTGCTTAGGGAGCAAGAGGTGGCTGGTTTGAATCCCTGCTGGTGTGTTTTCCAGACTATGGGAAACGCCTATATTACTGGGCAGCAGCGATCTGGAAGATGCTGAAAGGCCTCATCTCAGACTGCGTGGGAGGAGGCCATGGCAACCCCTCCTGGATTCTAGCAAAGAAAACCCCAGGGCTCTGTGGGCGCCAGGAGTCGAGAGCGACTCGACGGCACACCTTTACCTTTTTACCTCATTGATAGAGAAGAAGTACTTGAACTGGAGCAAGGCTGGCCAGAACATGGCAGTACGAAACAATCAGGTTAAACAGGCAAGTACATTTGGGTCAAACTTACAAACCGCAAAAGCAGTCTGACAACTGGGCGTGTCGTTGTGGTCATCTGGCCGGCCAGCTTTCCTGCACCTTTTCCCAAGAAGAGCAGGACAGGCCCAAGAATTCCGCTGCCCTGTCTGTGTGGTCATCAAGGCCTGTCCTCTCCTGGGTGTTTTGCAGCAGTCTAGCCACAAGTGCACAGTGGTCCCAGGCATGGTGAGGACAGACCTGAACCGGCCTCCCTGGAATGGCAGTGCTGAGCTGCTGCCCTCCAGATGCTGCAGAATCCTGTGGGGATGCAATGGCGGCAGGAGGGGGGCAGTGAGTGGAGGAGGAGTGCCGGCCACCCCGTGGCTGCTCCGTGCTGGGCCCTCCCGGCCTCCGGCCCTCTTGCCGTTGTCCTGCCCGGGTTGGAATCTGGAATTCGGTTCTGCACAGCTGCACATTCTCCCCACCAACTGGTCCCTCCCTGGTATGTCCCTTAAAGTGTCTCTCCTGCCCAGAGGAGGACGCGAGAGAGCAGCCCACATCCGTTGTCCCCACTGCAGGCCATCTTAATCGTCTGCCCCCAGAGGAAAAGGGGGGCAGCAGGGTGTGGGTCCGGCCACATCTTCCACTTGCAGCGGCAAACTCCCACCAGCCCCTCCGTGCCTGCCCCAGTCTTTTGGCTTGGGGCGGGGGGCGCGGGGCGCGGGGGGCGTTGTCCAGACAACAAGAAATCCTTGTTCAGTTCGGGGGCTGCCGCCGACCGTGGCTGTTTCCCACAGTGCCTTTGCGGGGCTGGCTCTGCTGCGAGAGGCTGTCTGGGATTTCTCAGGCCGGAGCAGCTGGAGGGAGAGGGAGAGGGCGAGCAGGAGAGGGGGCTGCAGGAGAGGAAGAGGGGCCCCTCCGGTGGGCCGTGTCCATGGCGGCTCTTGGAAGCAGGGCTTGGACGGGGGCAGGAACTCTCTGGAGAAGCCAAGCGGGAAAGCAAGAAGTGTGGGAGCCAGCAGGAAGAAGGCTCCTCGGCAGGCAAGGCAGAGAGCAGCCGCCGCCGCCGCTTCACGGAGAGGGAAGTGAGGACGGCCGTGTGGCCGGCAACGGCTTGATTCCCACACCCAGGCGAGGCCCACGTCTTGAGGGTTGCTGATGCCTCCCCTGCCCTTCCTCCTGGTAGCTCACACACGTGGGACACGTGGGATGGTGTTGTCCTCACAACCACCCTGTGAGGCAGGCTAGGCTGAGAGGAAGCGGCTGGCCCAGAGTCACTCAGGGAGCATCCAGGCTGAGCGGGTGGGGCCCAGGCCTCCCCACGCCCAGCCCGGCACTCTAACCCCACCACCACCACATTGTCCCTCTGCGAGAGCTGGCCTCCCGTGGTTTAAGAGCAAAGGAGGTCCTTTCAGTTAATGCTAGGAAAAGGGAACTCTTCTCTATAATCAAAACTATTCACTCTTGGGACCAGCTGCACCATTTGAACCAGCGGGCTGCGTACTGACTGTGCACCAATCGCCTATCCATGCACTTGTGTTTACGGGGATGTGCACCAGAGAAAAGAGGCATCCTCCACCAGCACACCCCTCAGAGGCTTCAGGGAACTGAAATTTCTAGCAACATATGCGGGCCTTAAACACACACACACACACACTGGCATTGCCCAAATAACAAAATATGGAGTGGGTGTTACCATGGACAGGTACTAGCCAATCAGAGCTGCACCTAACCAAAAGGGCCCATTGGAGCAGCCGGAAATTGCAGAGGAGGGGGAAGATCGGGCATCTCTGGGGCCGTCTCCCAAGCCCCACCGGCTCCTTGTACCCCCCCCCGCCCGCCCCACCAGGCCTGCGCCAGCCATGCCTTCAGAAGCAGCAGCAGCAGCAGCAGCCCCCCTCCTAAGAGGAGGAGGAGGAGGTGGCGGTGTTGATTCAGCTGCCGCCCGCCGCGCTTGTATCTCCAAAGGTCTGCTGTCTTTTTTCCAAGAGGTGCCTGGGAAAGGAAATGATCCCAAGGCCCGCAGATCTTGATGGCTCCAGCCCGCCCGCCCGCCCGCCACCTCTTCAGGGTGATAACAAATCCAGGGCTTGCCTGGCTCCTCCAGCCGGCCTGGATGGCGGACACACCCCTTCCAAATCAGGGTGGGAGAAGGAGCCTCCCCGCCAGCCCCAGGGCGCTGAGGAGAGCAAGAAAGAAGGTGGCCTGTGGGGAGGAGCGGAGGGGCCAGCCAGCCCACTCGGCCAGCACCACGCTCCCCCGCCCCCGCCCCCGCCTGACCTGGAGCAGGGGTCCTCCCACCTCCAGGTCCCCGGCTGCCATGGCCTGGGTGACAGGAGCCGTAGCCCAACCACACCTGCGGAGAAGAACTCCTGGCCTAAGCAGCAGCACCTCTGCCTGCCAGCTGGGGTGGCCGGCAAGCCCCCGGGGCGGGGTGATGGCCCTGAGAGTTGCAGTCTGGCTGAGAGCCACAGTGGCCAGGAGTTCCTGGGGCCAGCAGCGCTTGGCACGGTGTGGTGGCCACTCTGGCCTCTCCGCAAGGCAGCCCGGCTCAGTCAGCTCCCCCACCCGCCCACGGGTGCCCCCGCTGGGCCTTGAGCCCCACTTCCCAGGGGAAAGCTGGGCTCCCGCTGAGCAGCGCCCCTCCTCCCACTCCTTGCGGGGCTCCCACCACCTGGGGCCCCCCCAAATCCTCTTTAGTCTGTCCCAGGTAGTGTGGTTACCAGGCTGAGCATGAGGAGGCTTAATTTTCAAAGGCCTTGAGGTCCAGGCTCCAAAATTACCTAGGGGCACCTCTGGCAAGGAGCTTCATGTGCACCAGACGCCTGCTTGAACCAAGGTATGGAATCTGCCCATGTGTACAATTGCCCAGTTCAACAACAACAACAAATGTTTATATACTGCTTTTCAACAAATGTTTCCAAAGTCATTTACATAGAGAAATAACAAGCAAATAAGATGGCTCCCTGTCCCCAAAGGGCTCACAATCTAAAAAGAAGCACAAGATAGACGTCAGCGTCACTGGAGGTGCTGTGCCTGGGGTGGATCGGGCCAGCTGCTCTCCTCCTGCTCAGTAAAGAGAATCGCCACGTTAAAAGGTGCCTCTTTGCCCAGTTAGCAGGGGCCTGGACTTCCAAGGAGGACTTCCTCTGCTCCTCCTCACCCCAGTCCTTCCATGGTGGTGCTGGGAGCCTGTGAGGTTCCTTTGGGAGCCCGGAGTCCGTGCCTGAATGGGGCTCCAGTGGCGAGGCCAAGCAAGGTAGGGAGGAGATCAGGTGGAAGTGAGTAGGCAAGAAGGCAGGCACCATGTGCAGAGGTCCAGGAAGAGGAGGAAGAGCAAAGCCGGGGTATTCTAAGCAAATCAGGCCCTGTGGCTGTCATCAGATTTGCCTGCCTGCCGGGGCTTCCTCCACAGAACAACAGAACTGCCGAAACCTTGTTTACACCTAGCCCGAGGAGGAAGAGATTTATGCAACTCCCAGGTTTGCATAGCACACTCTGAACACTGGTTGGTCCTCAACGGGCAGCATCTCCGCTCATTCCTTTCACGAAAGCAGCTGCTCCAGATTTCCTCTTGACTCTCCCAGGACGTTTATTGCCAGAGAGCTGTGTTTGCCGTTGCAGGCGCAATCTCTGCTGCCCTGCAAGCGTGACTCTCACAGGCTTCTCCTCTGGCTTCTCCAAGTCACCACGCGCTAGCGTTTCCCCCCCTCTTTCTTGCCTTTTCGCTGGCAATCGTGCCATTAAAGCCTTGATCGTTTCCAAAACCTTTCTTGAGGAAAGAGTTGCCATCCAATGCTGCCTAAGCGACACGAAGCAGATTTTTAGATTTCTCTGCAGGGGGAACATCCTGTGACTTCCGAGAGAAGTTTAAAAACACAGCGCCAATAAGACTAGTGAAAAATTCCTTAGAAGAGTTCCACACCAGCCCGGCATGGATGTTCTTTTCTCCAGGGTGGAGAAGAAGGGGGAATGCTGACATGGAGAAGGTCAGCCACCAGATTTCCCGGTGCCCCCTGGGCCCCAGAAGTCTGTAAGAAATGCCCCGGAACCCACTTTGTGGCGCTGGGCCAGTCACTTCTCTTTCAGCCTAGCTTACCTCACAGGGTTGTTGTGAGGAGAAACATAACCATCTCTGGGCTCCTCGGAGGAAAAATGGGATCTAAATGTATAAACACAAAACAAGACAAGAAAGATCTGCCCCTCCAGGTCCTCTCTCTGGGTGCACAGCAAGGCTAGCGGGCTCTCCAACGGAATGGCACAAGCACACCCTCTGTTGTGTTCAGAGTTGCCCCTGAATTTCACCCCATGAAAGTTCCTCTTCTGATTCATGTCCCAGGAAAAGATGGGACCCTTTTGCTAAGACTGGAGGAGCTGCTCAGGGCAGCAGCTGGCCCTAACAAGCGAGGGGAGCCCCCACCTCCCTCTCTCTCCCCCGCATCCTTTTGTGCCCCACCACCACCACCAGCAGTCCATTGGGACAGGCCCCGGCTGCCTTGACTGGTGCACATCTTTCCTTGAACCCTGCCAGGTCTGAGGAGCCAAGGGCTGCTTTCCATGGAAAGCCTCACTGGGCGTGGGGGGGTGGATTTCTGGTGGGGAAAGAGAACCACGTTTAAGGAGAGCAGGCAGGGGGTGGGACTAGCAACCTCCCGTGTTCATCCCTCAGGAGCTGGGGGCCCGTGTTCTTTGAACCCTTTCGCTCAATTAGAGCTACGCCCCTGTTCCAGCGCTAAGGCTCTCGGGAGACCAACCTCCCCTTTGCTGGTCCCCTTCGCTAAGCAGGGTCTGCCCTGGTTGTATTTGAAGGGGAGACTAGAAGTGTGAGCCCTGGAAGAGATTCCCCTTCTTAGGGGATGGAGCCGCCACTCTGGGAAGAGCAGAAGATTCCCAGTTCCCTCCTTGGCAGCAGCATCTCCGAGAGAGAGACTCCTGCCTGCTGATAGCCTTGGGTTTGGAGCAAGCAAGTGCCCACTCCGCTGCAGCCCAACCCCAGTTGTGACCCCACGGCAGCCCCAGGGCTCTGCCTTCCCTCTCCGGCCAGTGACAGCTTCCAGGCTTCCTCCTCCTCCTCCTCCTCGCAGCTATCAGCCTGACGCCATGACAGGGCCTTCCGAGGAAACACAGCCCCACAATGGATGTCTATCGCGGGGACCCAACAGACGGCCAAGGGCACTGATAGCCCGCTTCCTCCTCCGAGAGACTGTGCGGTTCCAGCGATGACTCCAGGGCCGGAGAAAGGGAGCAGGATGGCCAGAGGGCCGGAACATAAGAAACATACAGTAGACACCATCCACTGGAGGGGTGCTGTGCTGGGTTGGAGAGGGCCGGTTGCTCTCCCCCTGCTAAATACCAGAGAACCACCCCTCGAAAAGGGGTCTCTTTGCTCACTTAGCAGGGTTCGCTAGTGGTCCCGGCGAGGGTCTTCTGTTGCAGGGGACATTTTCCTCTCCCCACAAACGACACCCAGAATGCGAGGTCCAAAGAGGACCACCCCTTGCTTTGACAGAGCAGTGACTTTGAGTTGCGGCCAGGGAGCTTCTTTGGCTGGCGAATCCGCTCGCTCGGGGCCACCATTCCAGCGACTGCGCCCCACTCCGGTTTCCGTTCCGCTCCCCCCTCCGCCCCCCCCGCTACATCTGCACATGTTGAGACTCTCTCCAGGGCTGCTGCGAGGGCTTCGGCAGGTGTTCCAGGTTTCCACCTGTTGACTCATGTTTCACTCCAAGAACACACAGCCTGGAGACAGGGACTTGGAAGCGCAGTGGTGGGAACCGGCCTCTCTCTCCGGTTCCACAGAGCTCCCGGGATAGGTCTGGGCAGATTCCGCTCAGCAAAGAATATTTGCCCTCCAGGAGCCTTGTGGGTTTCCAGGCGTGATGTGAAGAGAGGGCTGGGATGAGGGAAGTGGCTGCTGGTCAGGTCGCCACCTGCCAGCCAGGGTTTGCACAGGAGGGCTTTTCTCCAGGGGTGGGGCATAGGAAAAGCCTCTCCCTGGGCGGCAGCAGAGGCCTGAAGGCGGCGGGGGGGGGGGGGTGGAAGGGAGGGAGAGCCATCCCAGGGACTGGGTGCTGCAGGGGGAGCTGGGGAGCCTGGGTCCCCCACGGCTCAGCACCAAAGGGTCTCACTGGGTGGCCTTCTTCTGCAGCTCCCGGCCAGGGGAAGAAAAGAAAAAAGATTATGAAAGATCTGCCACCCAGGATGAGCTGTGAGGATCGATGGCCAAAGGATTCCAAAGCATCTTGAAGGTGCTATAGACCTTAGGAGGCGACTCAGAGTAAATGTGATGCATACCGGAGCCAAAGAAACACCCCAACTCCACATGTACACTGATGGGGTCCGAGCGATCAGTAACTGACCAGGAGAGAGATCTTGGGGTCCTGGTGGACAGCTCATTGGAAGTGTCAGCGCTGTGCACGGAAGCTGTGAGAAAGGCCAGTTCCATGCTAGGGATCAGTAGGAAGGGGACTGAAAATAAACATGCTAATATTACAGGGCCCTTGTACAAATTGATGGTGTGCCACATCTGGAGTACTGTGTGCAGTTCTGGTCACCGTACCGCGGAAAGGACGTTGTAGAACTGGGAGAGGTGCAGAAGAGAGAGGGCAACCAGGATGGTCAGGGGCGCCTGCAGCCCCTTTGCAGGTGCTTTCCAGACTAACCCCTATAACAGTGTCCCAAACATATCTGCTGCGTGTGCTTCCTGTGTTGTGGCACCAGAGTCCCTACGCGGTCAGCAGGGTGCCGCTCACATTCCGGATGCCTCGTTTCAGAGTTTATCGCTGCGATTTAGTGCTATAACATTGTATGTCCGTTGCAAAAAAAATAGCTGCCTTTTCCGTTGTAGATTCTGGGGGGTCATTGTCAATGCGATCTTGCCAAGTCGAAGCATTTTACCCCTGTTTAGAATGTAACCTGGAAAGTGCCTCTATGAAGAGCAGCTACAACGTTTGGGAGCTGTTTAGAGCCAAGGGGACTGATAGGGGGACATGACTGAGGCATTTAAAAAATGCCTGGTATGCAGACAGTGGGGAGAGAGAAGGTTTTCTCCTTCTAGGGAGTCATCCCATGAAACTGACTTAGGGCCGACAAAAGGAAGTGCTTTTTCATACAGTGCATCATTGATCTGTGGAATTCACTGCCACGGGATTTGACACTGACCACTAGATTTAGCTGGCCACCTAATGGTGCAGCGAAATGACTTGACTAGCAAGCCAGAGGTTGCCAGTTCACATCCCCGCTGGTCTATTTCCCAGACTAAGGGAAACACCTATATCAGGCAGGAGCGATATAGGAAGGTGCTGAAAGGCATCATCATCTCATACTGTGTGGGAGATAGCAATGGTCAACCCCTCCTGTATTCTACCAAAGACAACCACAGGGCTCTGTGGGCACCCGGAGTCGACACCAACTGAACGGCACACTTTACCTTTACTAGCTTTAGAGAGCTTTAAAAGAGCATTAGACAAATTCACGATCTATCCATGGCTACTAGCCAAGGTGGCCAGGGACTGAGCAGGGCCCTCCTGCAAAGTGCAAATCAGAACTTTCCTCAGGAGGGCCTCGGGCCAGTCACTGCCCTGTCGCCTCGCAGGGCTGTTGTGAGGGGAAAGCAGTGAGGACCCCCCACTGCCCTGAGAGAGGGTGGGAGGTGATGCCCCTCAGCGTTAGGCTCTGGGCTTCTCTTTCTTTTGTAACCTGGAGGAGGTTTTCCTTCACATGGAGGCAGCATTGAGGGAGGGAGGCTCTGGAGTCACCTGGAGATGCGGGCACCCAAGACGGGCGCTCTGTCTGTAGCAGGGGCGCCATGGAGGGACCTGGGCCAGCTGCCAGTCAAGCCCACGCGAGGCTGCAGCAGGAAGGCCGATTGCTAGCATGTGGCCAGATCCTGCCATTCCAAATCGGGGGGGGGGGGGGGGCTAATGTGCATATTATGTAAAGAGGCTGGAAAATCATTTCTGAGCAGAAGAGAGACTGCACATTTTGCTCTACAACTCCGCTTCTACAAGGCCTGGAGCTTAGCTTTCTTGCTTGCTTGCTTTTTTTAAAAATGAAAGCTGAAATCCGGGCAAATCTGGGTGGGCGAAGCAATCTGGGCGAGGTGCTTAAAATCCAGGTGAAATCTGGACTTCCGAGGGGCCTGGCCACTCTACCGATTGCCCACGGCTGCTTCCGAGCAGAAGCCAGTAGCCACTGCGGAGCCTGGAAGTTCTGTGCAGAGGCCTGCCTGGGTCCTTTCCTGCCTGCCCCCAGCCAAAGGCAATGCAGGCAGGACTCCTTCCCGGGCAGGCGGGGGGGGGAGGCCTGGAGGGGCCTGAGCAGCAGTGGAGGCCCTCAAGGGTGGAGGGGACTTTCCTTCCCGGGAGAGAAGCTCCTTCTGCTTGAACATGGCAGCAAGGAGGCGCTGGAGGCCCAGTTCTGTCATTTGAAATAGACCAGGGTCTGGGCAGGGGATGATGGGGTTTGTAGTCCAACACTGTCCGGGTCTTCAAGCCTGAGAACCCCTGGCATAGATTCACCCAAGCCAAGGAGGAGAGCAGGGAAGAGAGAAGAAACAATCCTTTCCCCCAACTGGCCATGCAGAGGTGAGAAAAGTGGCACCTGCCTGCAGAAATCCCCTCTTCTCCTGAAAGCGGCAGAGAGCCTGCAGTTCTGCGTGATGCCTGGTCACCCTCCCTGGGCAAATGCCTTCTTTCCTCAGGCACACCCAAATAGTGTGTGTGTGTGTGTGTGTGTGTGTGTCTTTGATTCTGCTTCCCTGTGGATGGGGAAAGCCTGGTTCCTCCCTCCCACCACCTCCACCAGTGACCCCATTAAAAGCTGGCTGGCTCCCCAGGCAGTCACGAAAGCCGTCGTCTGACCCCCCCCCCATTCCCTTCAGTGCTCCCCACACGGCACTTTCAGGTCCCCTGCATTTGCAAGCGGAGGGGGGCATAAGCAAGCAGGCCCGTTTTATTTCCTCTCCATCCACCACCCCCCCCCAGATAATAGCCAGGAGTTGGATTTAATGAGGTTAGCCAACTCCGGGCTGGCTGGCAGCGTCCTCGCCCTGCAAGCTGATGGCGAAGGCAGCGGTGGCGGGCAAGGCGGCTGGGACAATGGGGGCCTTTGTCCCTCCGGCTCCAGGCCTGTCTGCCAAGACTCGGTGGAGCTGAATGAGGCCTGCTCCCACCCTGGCTGGGGAGGGGGTGTGCCTTGTCCTCTTTCCGAGATGCATCTCTCACCCGTCTCATGCAAAGCTCCGGAGAGCTGGCAATTCACACCGAAGTCACAACACCCGCCATTCCAGAAAGCACAAGCAACAAAATTGCAAACCCGTCAAAGGTCCTGAGCAGCAGCCATGATGACCTGACCGCAGCTCCCACGGCCTGCCTGGAGAAGAAGGGGTCTCTCGGCTGCCCCAAAGGCCTTCAGGGACACACTTCCGTAAAGCTCCCTCCGAAGGGCTGTTTCCCAGCCCCAAAGCCACCACCAAACAGGCCCTGCTCCTTCCTGAGGCCACCTTGACCCTTCCTGAGGCCACCTTGACCTTGTGCAGCAAAGACACACAGAGCATGCCCCCCCCCCATTCTGTATCTTTTCGCAGGGAGCGGTTTATCCCATCTCAACCGCAGGCAAAAATCCCTGAGGATCCTGGCTGGTCCTTGGGTGAGGCTCTGCCCTCCGTTGCCCACCACGTGGAGCGAGATGGCCTTTGCCGCCGTGACACCCAGGTCCTTTGGCCCCCCCCCCCTCACCTTCCAGCGATCTAGGAAGACCTGCCTGCTTCAGAAGGCATTTGGGACTGGGGACTTGGAAAGATGCTGAAACTCAGTCCTGCGCGGGCTTCCCTTCTCTGTCAGTCTTTCTGCTGCTTTTGCCTCTGAGGCTTCTGCTGTCCTGCTGAATTCGTTTCCGGTGCTGGGGCCTTGGGAACATGTGAAGCTGCTTCATACGGAGTCAGACGACTGGTCCAGTGGGCTCAGCATTGTCTACACTGACTGGCAGCAGCTCTTTCAGGCAGGAGTCTTTTGCAGCCCTACCTGGAGATGCTGCCAGGGAGTGAACCTGGGACCTTCTTGCTGTTCCACTGAACTGCGGCCCCATATCTTGCAGTGCTCACGCATGTCGTCTCCCATCCAAATGCAAGCCAAGGCAGACCCTGCTTAGCAAAGGGGGGCGTTCATGCTCTCTCCCACAAGACCAGCCTCCTCCCCTTCCTCCCCTCTCAACAGGATAAGGCCGCTAAGAATGCTTGCAAGGTGCTACTTGCTCTGGAGGGGTCAGACCCTCTGCCTGAGAAGGAGTGCTGGGTAGCTCCAAAGCTTGCATACTTCCTGGGCCAGCAGAGCTGCATGTCATCATCAGAGGGGAGCTCATGAAGGAAAGGGGGGAATGGAAAGGGCAGGCTGGCCCTGTGGCAGCTGCTCTCCTCTCTCCCACACCCTTCCTCTTCCAAGGCCCCTTTCATCTTCTCTAGGGCCAGGCAGATGACAACACTGCTCCACCCAAGCCAAGGTGGTGCCTTCTGCAAAGGTCAGCTTCGGGGAGGTGCCTCCGAAGGGAGCCCTGAGGCCATGCGGCTGAGCAGACCTTTGGAAGGAAGGAAGGAAGGAAGGAATGGGGCTGGCTGGCTGGTCTGGAACTGGGCAGAAGGAAGCTCCCTGAGCCACCTCAGGACAGCGTCTGTTTCCAGGCAGGAGTCCCTCTTCTGCAAGACTGTCTCAGCTCTCAGGCCACTGGAGAGACCTGCCTGCCTGCCTGGGATGCCTAGTGCCAGGCCAGCCCCCTCTCCCCGGTGAGGCAAATGTCCGCCCCCCCCCCGCCCCCACTTCTCACTTACCCGTCAAGATGCCTCTGCTTCCTGGCATTTGAAGCCTGGCCGGAGGGGGGGGGCTGCTTCCCAGTGTGACTTTTCGCTCTGGGGTGAGAGCTGCTTTGAGGAGGGCAGCCCAGGGTGTGAGGATCCCAAGACGCCTGAGCACGGGGGGGGGCTGCAAGTGTGCTCCTTCTCCCTGTCTGGGGACTGGGGTCGTGTGTGTGGCTGTGGACCCCCTGGCTACACGGCCAGAAGCATCGCCACTGCCCAGGAAAAAAGGGCCCCAGCCCAGAGGGCCAGATGCCGGGAGGCCACATGAACTGGGCTGCACAGAGGATGCCGGCTGCTGGCTGTCATGCTGGGAAGCGATGGAGGAAACTTCGCGGTCTAACTTTGAGGGCAGGGCAGAGCGAAGCAGACTGCCCTCCTGTCTGGGGCCAAAGCTCAGCCCTCCCCGTTTAACTCCCCGCCCTCCTCCAGCCTGCCAAACAAAAGCTGGGTCTCCAAAGGCTGAGGAACCCTGAACAAACGAAAAGTAGGGGGAACAGCAGGCCTTGCCAAGTAGAGTTGGCTGGGCAGATCTGTGGAGGAGAGATTCAGGAGAGAAACGGGAGCCTCTCCTCTTGGCAAGAGGCCTGGCCCGCTGGGGGGCGGGTTGTGAGTCTCCACCTGGGCACAAGCCACGTTTGCCCAGCTGAAATTGCATCTCCTGTGAGCACCAGGCTGACGGATCAGGCGCCTCCGCCCAGATAGGAGAGAGGGCCCTTCTCACCCTCTACAGTTACAAACAGAATTCTCCCCGGCCGGGTTCTGGAATGTGCTTTAAAGTGATTTAACTTGGGATCCTCCATGATACATCCGGTGCTCCTGCTGTCCGAAAGTCAAGAGGGGTTTCTGCCCGGCCGGCCTCTTTGCACTCAGGGCTGTGCGTTCTGGGTGTCGCGAGAAAGTCATGCAAAGAGCTTTCTTCGAGAGCAGCCCTGGTTTGTGCCTCTTTTCCTTGAGAGGGATGATGAGGATGCCGGCTGAGCAGGATCCAAACCGAGGATCCCAAGTGGCAGGACACACTTGTCTCTGTTGGCTGGTGGGAACCCTCAAGGCATGTTTCAAAGTTAAACATCAGTCTCTGCTGCGCTATTTTTCCACTCCACACAGAAAGTTCCACATCCTTTTCATTCCTCCCCTGCAAAGGGTTCCACAACCAAAACAAATGACTGCTACAAACCGTTTTCTCGTTTTATCTCCCATTATTTTGGTAAGCAGAAGCTAACAGTAAGTGTGTTTGTTGACTTTCCTGCCCAAGTGGAAATAAACACAGATTAGATGAAAGTAAAAGCGGAAGTATAAAGGAGCCCACTCCTGAATGTGCACAGAGGATCTCTCCATCTCAAAAGCCACCCCAGGATACCAGACAGCAGGCTGTGGGTCTCCAACTCTTGCTGGAGTCGGCCTCCAACATCCCCATCAGCTCCTCACCACCTTAAGGCCAGCTGGGAAAGCTCTGGTCTTGTGTCTCTTTTGACAACAAGCCCATGGATGTAGGAAGCTGGTGCTTCAATTTCTGCCTTGTCTGCTGCATAGTTTGGTTTGTATCAATCCCAACTTTGTTTTGATTGAATGCAGTGCAGTGGCCACACACAATTAAACCAATCTCGTTCTTGGGAAGGTGTTGAGAATTCTCTGGATTCACAAGAAATGTAGCCCTTGTAGTCATGAGACACGGGGTGGGGGGGGCACCCCCGGGCATTTTGGTCACAGCCTCCCCCAGAGAGCGTTGCCCAGAGAGAGCCACCCTAAGAGTGGGTGGCTCACCTGACCTTTTTCTCCTAGAGGCACAGGACGAAGATCTCGCAGAGGGCAACTCCATTCAGACAGGAGAGCTGCTAAGGTCTCCGTCCAGAGCTGTTCTCCCAGGGGAAGCCCTTGAGTGGGCGGCTGCCCCCATGGTTATGGGTCCCCCTGCCACACTGTCATTCTCTTGGGCTTGAAGCCCAAGGATCATCAGTGAAGCTTCTACTTGCATTGCTTAACCCCTTCCATTTGCTTTCTCCTGCCCGATCTCCGGCTGCCGAACGTCAGTCTGCTTGTTTGAAAAGCCCTTCGGGCAGGCCCTCACCGCTGGCCTTAGGCAAGCCTCCAGGGAAGGGGGAGCCTGTTCAAAGCTCTCGTGCGCTGAGCAGGGGCTCAGGGATCCCAGAACCTGGGTCCCCAACTCTTGCTGGATTACAACTCCCAATGGCAGGTGGGGACAATGATGGGAGTTGTAGTCCCTGCGAAGTCCCTTGTTCCAACTCTCACATGCTCGTGCCCTGTGAGTTTAGGGGCAGCAGCACCTTCTCCGCATTTGACCTTGGAAGGCCGTGATGGTGGCTTCTTCGTTAAGCTGCGTGGCAGTCCTTAAGTGAGGCCTCTCGCCGCATCACTTGAGCGGCAACCTAGTCTGGGCCCAGCGGCGCTCTCTGGAGCAGCCACACGTCAGCGGCAGGAGCTCTGGGGAGCGTGGCCAGCATAGCAGGAAGGAGAGCCCCCAGGGGCTGCGCCCTTCTCCCCGCTTACAGTGAACTTGTGGGGTGTGATTGGGGGAACTGGTGACCTCCAGCCTCTGCTCACCAAAACACCCCCCCCCCGCCCTCAGAACACTCCCAAAGCTACTCTGCAAGACTTGGGCATGTGCAGAGATGTCCCAGAGCAGACGTTGTCCGTGGATGCCCCAGCAAGGAGGTTCAGCAGCAGTCATTCCCTGGGGGTGGGGCCACAAGTGGCAGAGTCCCTGCTTTGCGCCCAGAAGGTCTCAGGTTTGATCTCCAGGGAGGGCTGGGAGAGACGCCTCCTGGACACCTCGGGGAAGCCGCTGCCAGTCAGGGTAGGCAATATTGATTGAGCTAGAGATGGACCACGGGTCGGACTCAGCAGAAGGTTAGGCAGCTGCCTAGGTTCCTCCATTGGTGTTCAGGGAAATGCCAAAGGCTGTTCTGATGGGGAGGAGAGCTGGTCTTGTGGT
The DNA here is from genome assembly GCF_027244095.1 of Hemicordylus capensis. NCBI lineage: Eukaryota > Metazoa > Chordata > Lepidosauria > Squamata > Cordylidae > Hemicordylus > Hemicordylus capensis. The sequence continues at coordinate 559,317 of NC_069673.1, read as the reverse complement.
CGCAAGCATGACTTGTCCCCATAGCTAAGCAGGGTCTGCCCTGGTTTGCATATGAATGTGAGGCTTGATGTGTGAGCACTGCAAGATATTCACCTCAGGGGATGAAGCTGCAGAAGGTTTCAAGTTCCCTCCCTGGCTTCTCCAAGATAGGACAAGATTTTTATTTATTTATTTATTTTAATAGGACAAGATTTTTTAGGGCTGAGAGAGATTCCTGCCTGCAACCTTGGAGAAGCCGCTGCCAGTCTGTGAAGACAATAGTGAGCTAGGTGGACCAAGGGTCTGACTCAGTATATGGCAGCTTCCTATGTTCCTATGTTCCTATGGGGTTGATGGGTTCACCATCTGGGAACCTGAGGGCAAGCGACAGCTGCTCTAAGGCTACCCAGCTAAGCCATGAGCAAAGCAGGACTGAGCACCAGAGAGCCCGGCTCCCTGGACCGGCCAGGCAGACCATTTCATCTCCCACCTCGGCTTGATTTTTCAGCTGTGTGAAGTGGAGCCACCAGCAGTTTCTCTTGCAGAAGCCCTCCGGGTGAAATTACGGAGTGTTTCTCCACTGGCGGAAGGAAAAAAACCTCCAGAGGAAACCCTTTTCTTGTGCAGTTGTGAAATGAAACAAAACCCAGCATCTTGTTTATTTCCTGGTTCAATTGTGTACCGGGGGGGTGAGGCGGTGGGGGGGTGCAAAAGAGGCCAGGCCTGCCCTCCCTCCTTAACTCTCTCGCTGCTGCTGCTGCTGCTGCTGCAGGCTCCTCCGGGGCCCCCACTTCCTGCAATAGAAGGAGGAGACCCGGCGGCTGGGCCCCCTCCCCTCCCCTCCTGATTTATGCTCAATATGAAAACCTGGAGGGTCATAAATAAAGTCCACTGGCGTGTGAAGTCTGGGAACCAGGAAGTCAGCTCCTGCCCTCCCCCCACTCCCAGCCCCCAGCCGCCCCAGGCCGAACTCAGAAGGCGCCTGGCCGAGCAGCAGGAGGAGGAGGAGGAGAGGAATTCTGCTGCCACCGGCTCGGGCCCGGACTCCCTTCTGCGCCCAGCTTCTGCAACCCACCCTGCGGAGAGGAAGTGTGGCCAGCCGTTCTGGGTCTGCCAGATGTGGGGCTTGCTAGGGTTACCAACAGTCCCTTGTTAGCAGGGACGTCCTTGATTTCAGCTGCAATCAAGTGGCACAAACCTTACGTGGCGCAGCAGGGAAGTGCTTGACTAACAAGCAGGAGGTTGCCGGTTTGAATCCCTGCTGCTGGTACTAGATCGGGCAGCAGCAATAGAGGAAGAGGCAGAAAGGCATCATCCTCTCACAATCATCCTGGTCAACCCCTCCTGGATTCTACCAGAGAAAACCACAGGGCCCTGTGGGCGCCAGGAGTCGACACCGACCTGACGGCACAACTTTACCTTTACCCTGATTTCAGCCCCAAATTGGCTCCAACCAGTTACTTCCACTAATAATTAAATAATTAATGGGGAGGCTTGCTGGCCTTGTGGCAGCCAGCATGAATTGCCCCCCTTTGCTAAGCAGGGTCCTGGTTGCATTTGAACAGGAGACTACATGTGCGAGCACTGGAAGGTCTTGCCCGGAGGGGATAATGGAGCCGCTCTGGGAAGAGCATCTTGGTCCCAGGTCCCCTCCCTGGCAGCATCTCCAAGAGAGGGCTGGGAGAGACTCCTGCCTGCCGCCTGGGAGAAGCTGCTGCCAGCCTGGGTAGACAAGACTGAGTTAGATGGAACAAGGCTCTGACCCTGTAAAAGGCAGCTTCCTAGGACATGAGCCCCCTTCCCCTTCTCCATCCCTACCAGAGTGCTCTGTGGTTCTGGAGGACTGCAGGGTTACGTGGCCAACAGCCCCATGCTGGGGACATTAACAAAAACATTAACATGAGCAGCCATCAAGGACTAGACTAGTGTAGCATCCTCCAGGTATCAGGATCATAGAACTCATGCCAGCGATGATGGCTAGAGAGTGCTGCTCATGGCTGAAACGGATTTCAAACTTACTGGCTTCTCTTTCCAGGAGCAAAATGACATCGCACCCAGTTTGGCTGGCCATGGTTAGAGCAATAGGCAGAGCACAGACGCCATGATTTGTGTTGCAACTGGCTCAGGCATTTACACGGGGAAAGGGGTGAACGCCGCACAGACAGCACCCAGGTTCCTCCACACCCTGCCTGACGTCCCTTACTCGGGCAGTGGGATGTTGGCAGCCTCCGGGGCTTCGGAGACCGTCTGATGCTGCTGGAGTGTCTCCCCGGAGCAAGCCAAGGCTTCCATTATCTGCCCAATCCTTATCAGGGGCTGCCCCAGGGACTAAGGCCAGGCGCCAAAATGCTGCTTCCCATGATACCTGCCCCGCCCCTTGGGGGCCAGCCCCTTTCCAGAGGGGCCCTTGCAAGCTCTGGGTCTGCTGCATGGAAGGGGCAGGGAGGAGGGCGGGTTGCCAGCAGTGCTTCTTGGCAACGGGTTTGGAGAGAGGGGCTCGCTGCAAAGCTGAGCACTGGGTCTGAGCACTCCCAGGAGGTGCCCCGGTGGCGCCCCCACAATCTGCTCTCAGAGGAGGGAACGGCCTCATCTTGGCTCCTGAAAGGGCCATCCCCTCAGAACCACTCCGTAGGGTTGGGCCAGTATTGCCTTCAGATCTCCTTCAGAGGCCCTCCTAAGGGTGCCCCTGCCAAACCAGCTGAGGTGGGTGGCTACCAAGGAGAGGGCCTTTTCGGTGTTGGCACCCTGTTTACAGAACAGCCATAAAGTGAGGTGGCAAGGAAAGGAGACCCCCTCATCTCACACAGGGGAGGGACCGGGGTCTCACTGATGGGACAGATAAGTAGGGCATGAAATATCTTGATCAAGAAATAAAGATGATTCCGATCGGAGGAGCAACTGTCGGGGCGCAGAGTAGGTGTGCATGTCTCCTTGGAGTAAGACTGGAGCAGAGATGGCAAACTTGAGTCATCTCTAGCCTGGGGCCCGAATCATCCACATCTATTACAGATGGTCCAAGTGTATCAGGAAGATCATCCCCGCCCCCAGCAATGAGGGGTTCAAGATATGGGGTGCCTGTGTGGATGGCGCACCCAGAGAGGTCAAGAGGCTTCTCGAAAGATCTCCCCGCAAAGCAGGCTGGCTGCAGGCTTGTTGAGGAGGCAGCCATATTCTGAAAGGTGCAGGAAGTGCATCTCCAGTTGCATTGCCTCCTTTCTGCATGTGCCAAAGAAATGGAAGGATTTTGTTTTGAACCGGCGGCTCGGCCGACATTTCTTGGTAGGGCTTCACAAAGTCGCCGGGCACATCCCTGCCCGAGAGGCTGCAGCAGATGGTGTGCTCTCTGCACGGGACAGCCAGTGGCTGGGCCCAAGGGGGGGGGGGTTCTATTGCCTGGGATTCCACAGGGCAGGGGCCTCTCCGGATCTTGCATGAGGCCCTTTGCTTTCCGAAAAAGAGCATTTCAAGCCCCACAGAAAAGGGGCAGTGGCAGAAAGAGGGACAGAAATGTCCTTTTGTTCAGCCCACAAAGGGGCTTTGAGCGGTTTATCTGTTGGGCAGCAGCAGCAAGAGGAGGGAGACCTTTGGGTGGTGCCAGCAGCAGGCTTCGGTGTCAGAGGAGGAGGAGGAGGAGGGAGGGCAGCCGGGAAGGTGCTCCGTGCCTCCCAGCCATGTGAAACAGGAGCCCGTCCATCAGATCAGTCTCCCGATAACAGACAATGATCGCTCCAGGCATTCCTTCTCTTGCGCAGACTGACGGGGTCCCAGTGAAGGACTCCCAATGAAGGACTCCACCTGGAGGGAGCCGGAGCAGCCCGGTTGCCAAAAGGCCCCCCCCCGGCACAGTTCTCGCCGGCACCAGGGTGGCAACGAGCCCAGGGGGGTCACAACTTGCCATGCAGGGGAGGCAGCATTGGGAGCATCATGAGCTTGAGGCTCCTCTGATGGGAGTATCGTCCTCATGACCCTGGCCGCAAACTGGCCCCTCTGGGCTCAGGGGAGGCAGAAGCCCAAGGACTTCATGGATCCATTCTGCAGGCTGCAAAGAGCCACGAAGGGGGGTGCGTGAGCTGAAGGGCCTCGCTGGGGCTGGGCGTGAGCTTTTGACATCAGGAGCAGCCAAAGGTTGCTCACCGGAGCTTTGTGCGGGGGGGGGGAGCATCTCCCCTCCCCAGGCTTGGGGCTTTGCACGGCCTGCTCCTTCTCCCTCCACCCTGTCACCTCGCAGGGCTCAGCCACAAGGGAGCTCCAGGCACCCCTGCACAGCGGAGGACGGTGCCAGGTGAATCCCAGCCCGTCCTCCTTGGAACGGCCGTAGCTCAGAGGAGGGACTGGGAAAGACCAGCCCTTCCTGGAACTCCGAGAAGCCGCTGCCAGCCAGTGCAGATAAGACTGAGCTCGATGGTGGCCCAGCGGCCCCGCCTGGACCCTCCCTGCGGTGCCACATGCACACATGGCCAAAGAGCACACGGGATGTATGGGGGTGCTTGGCTCTTGGGGGCGGAGGTGCTGCGGCGGGCACCTTCCTCTGTGGGCACCGGGCGGACCCTTGGCCCTTTCCCCAGTCAGGCTCCTGGGCATCAATCCCTCCCAAGCCGCCCAGAGCTCCCTTTCCCCTCCCTCCTCCGAGATGGACAGAGTGACGGAGGGCAGTCCTGGCAGCCTTGTCCTGCAGCAAGAGGGAGGGGCCCCCTCTTCCGCCCCCCCCGGGGAAAGGCATTTCCAGGCCTGGGGGGTGGCCCCGAGAGCAGCTGAGCACATTCCGAGGGGGGGGGCGGGTCCCACATGCAAGCCCTGGAGGTCGAAGCGGAGGCTTGAATGTCTGCCTCTTCAGCAGGACTGCCAGCCCGGCTGCTGCCACACCAATTAAGCCGGGGTGGGGGGGCCTTGACTGCACCCTCCTTGTAGTCCTGCCTGGGGAGGGAAGCAGCTGCGGTGCTAAGTGGGGACTGGAAGCCAGCATGTGGCCGGCCCCCTCTGCGGCCCAAGGTCAGCGGCACAAAGCTGCCCTTCTGGAGTGGAAGGTGGTGGCGGGTTCTCGTTGGACGCAAGCAATCTCTGGGTGCAACCAGGCAGCACGACCCTGAGGGGAAGGGAGCATCCTCAGATTTGCCCGTTTCCAAAAAGTGTACGAGGACACCTCCATCCTGCTGAGATTGCCCCACCGGCCAGGCCAGAGTGGGCGTGTGGACCCTTCCCCAGCCGGAATCTCTGACTCCTGCTCTGCCGGAGGAAACAGGTGCCTGCCCCTAAGGCTGGGTGTGGAAGTTGTCACTGGGGGGACGGCAGAACTGGGTGGGGAGGGAGGGCTGCCCCCCTGCCCCGGCACAGGGCAGGGGAAGGTGCCTTCGATGGAGTCAGACCCTCGGTCCATCTGGCTCCGTCGTTTCCAACTCAGGACTGCACACCAGCCTGCAGGTGTTGGGCTCCAACTCCCATCGCCCCGGACTTCAGGCCCCTGGGGCTGGGGCTGATGGGAGCTGTAGTCCAAACGCGGCTGGAGGGCTGAGGTTCTGCAGCCCTGCCTACTCTGACTGGCAGCAGCTGTGGCAGGGGTCTCTCCCGGCTCTTCCTGGAGTTGCTCATGCTGCCAAGGAGTGGACAACCTGGGGCCTTCTGCATGGTGAGCAGATGCTAGTCGATGGCACTATGGCTGCATCCCCGAAGGAGAATCTCTCGCAGGAGCCAGCGCTCACATGCAGCCACTCATCCCAATTCAGACCCTGCTTAGCAAAGGGGCCGATTCATGCTCGCTCCCCAAAACGTGTCCGGCTCCACCGCATTACACTTTCCTACTCAGCAGGAAATCTAAGGACGGTTATAGGGATTCTAATCTGCTAACTTAGGGGTGTCCCAACCTTACATCCCTGGTGGTTGTGGGACTACAGCTCCCATTGTCCAGCATTTGGGCTGGGGATGGTGGGAGTTGTATTCCAGCGGGGACAAGAGGTTGGGCATCCTTGAATTAACTGACTGAAGTTTGCATAATTTGCATGGAAGTAAAAGAAGAATTCTGAAGACGTGAAGTCTTTGTTCTGAGATGATGGAAGTGTGTGTTGCAGCTGGAGCCATCCTGGAAGAGCCCCCCCGCCGCCCACCCCAGCAGGAGACAGAAGAGGAATGCCATCTTGGGGGTGGGGTGGGGAAGTGCCAAAAAAGGGGGGGAAGACCTTTCTGCCCCTGTCCCAGAGGGAGCCAAGGCCTCTCTGTCCCGTTATTCTGGGCACATGGAGAGCTCCCACCCAGCCTCAGAGAGAGGGGCTGAGGCTACTAGTGGGAGCTTTAACTTTGGATAAGTGCTTATTGGGGGTGTGACTTTTGGTTCTGCCTCTTTGGGCTGGGGTTGTTTCTCTCCCCCCACCCTCTCACTTTCATTAGCCCAGGGCTTTGATTGCATTTGAGTTGTTGTGATCGACTGTGTAAGCCACCTTTGAGCTTTCCTTGGAACTGGGCAGGCGGGAGGAGGATCGAAGCCTGTCCGAACCCAACAAGCTGCCCTTGGCTGACCTCCTCATCCTTCCCTGCTCATCTCCAGGGGGTCCGAATATATGGTGAGTGGAAGGAGTTCTCCTCCTTAGGGTGGGATCTAGGAAGCTGCCTGGCCGAGTCAGACCCTTACTCCATCTCGCTCAGTGTTGCCTACACAGGCTGGCAGCGGCTTCTCTTTGGGGTTGCCAACCCTGCATAATTGGCCTGGAGTCTCCAGGAATCAGCCATCTCCAGGGGGCTCTTGAAAGCAAGCCTGGAGGTTTTCAGGGCTTGAGGTGGTGAAAAATATTGGAGGAAAATATTCAGGGGGGAAAGGAGAACTTCCAGGAACAGCTTCAGTCAGAACGTGGCAGCCCTGAATGTGGCAGACACAGAGGTTCTGCTGCCCCACTGAGGTGTGATGGCCCACTTTTGGTGCTTCTGGTTGTTGTTTTTTTGGGGGGGGCAAATGGAATGCAAAGAGCCAGCTTGGACAGAAGGCAGTGGGGAGAGAGGAGTCAGCCCTACCCACCCACCCCGCCCCATCCTGCTCTCGCCAGCCCCCCAGGAGAGGAGTTGGTATTTTTACACTTGCTGGAGCAAGTGCGCCAATTGGTAGAGCAGGCCTGGGTTGCAACAGATGACCGGGGCGAAGGAATGCCAAGAATGTCTTGTGAACACAATCATCTTTGGGAAGCCAGTGCCCAAGGTCAACACTCCCTGGCTGCTTCTAATCCAAGCTGAGCCTGCAGGGTGGACTTTCTTCTGCCTTTTTGTGTTGCTTCTCACAGAAATAATCCCTGAATGCTGGAGCTGCCCCGGCACTGAATCCAGAAGGCGTTTCCTTTCCTGGTTCACACCCTGTCTCCTTCCCATTCCGATGCCATTCAAAACAGGTTTCTTGCAAGCGTGCTCCGTGCATCAGAGGATGGCCAGAAATGTCACAGCACACACCAGTCTGCTGTGCAAAGTGCACACAGGACAACATAGGGGTCTAGGAAGCTGCCTTATGCAGCGTCTGGCCCTTGGTCCATCTAGCTCAGTCTTGTCTACCCAGGCTGGCAGCAGCTGTCCAAGGTTTCAGGCTGAGGAGTCTCTCCCAGCCCTATCTGGAGATGCTGCCAGGGATCGGACCTGGGACCTTCTGCATGCCAAGGAGATGATCTACCCCGAGGGGCAGCCCCATCCCACTTTCTTTCTAGGGTTTGTATTTGTCGACAGCTGACCTTTGGAGGCCTTTGATGACTAGTAGTGACTCCAAGTCAATGGAATGTATGTCACACCCCTGACAGCTTCAGTTCCTCCAGCCAGAGAAATGGAATGGTTGAAAAGTCTCCCATCATAGGCTGGAGTGATGCCACCACAGTGGGAAGCTGTTGGGGCAGAGCTTTGCCACTTTGGGCTGGCCAGAGATCTTAGCCACCGACAAGGGCCAATTGCACTGGGGCCACCAGCCCGGCCTTCACAGAACGCTGCGATCTTTGCCAGGTGGGCTCTGGTGCTTCACGCCTCTGCTGCTCCAATGGATTAGCAAGCTGGGCGAGGATGCATAGATAGGGCAGGGAGCCAGGAGACCCCCGGAGTCCCCGTAGCTGGGGCTTCTTCTGCTGGGGGACTCCTGTTGGGGAGGTCACTCTGCTCCCACTCGGATTCTCCCAGACTGGCTGCAGGAGGCCCTCAAGTGTGGCCGAGGCGAGCAGCTGTGGGGGCCAGGGGTCAGGGGGCCGTTGGCTGGTCCAGGAGCCCTTCAGCTAAGCAGCCTTGGGTGTCTTCTTCAGAGAGGCGGTGAGGGAGGCAGCCAGAGCAGGGTGGAGACGAAGACAGCTGGATCCTGTCCCAAAGGTACCTGCCAAGCAGCAGGAGGACATAGGGACATAGGAAGCTGCCATATGCTGAGTCAGACCCTTGGTCCACCTAGCTGAGTATTGTCTTCACAGACTGGCAGCGGCTTCTCCAAGGTTGCAGGCAGGAGTCTTGGAGATGCTGCCAGGGAGGGGACTTGGGGCCTTCTGCTCTTCCCAGAGCGGCTCCATCCCCTGAGGGGAATCTCTTGCAGTGCTCAGACATCCAATCTCCCATTCAGACGCAACCAGGGCAGACCCTGCTTAGCTATGGGGACCAGTCAAGCTACCACAAGGCCAGCTCTCCTCTTCTGCTGGCAGGAGAGCTGCCTGTTCCTCTTGGAGGGGCGGCCAGCCGGAGAGCCAGGCAAGCGGAGGCAGAGCCCTCCAGGAGGTCCTCCTCGGGAGTGGGGAGCGTGTCCCAGCCAGGAGTCCACCAGGGTCAAGGATGGACACGCTGCTGTGGCACCTGGCAAGGGCCAGGAGGGAACACCCTCCACGTCACGGTGGCATCTGCCGGGGAAGAGGCGCCAGTTTCGGTGGGTGCCACTGCTTATGAGGCACCGCTCTGCCACGCTCACCTTCTTGGGAAAGTGTCCCTTCCCACAGAAGCAGCTCTCATTAAAAGGCCCCAGGAGGCAGGGAGGAGTGTGTGGAAGAACCCAGTTGCAGCAAAGTGATTCCCATGATGCAAAGGGGAGCCTCTCGAGTCGAGACCCTGGAGTGCTGCCAAAGGAGACGGGATTGAGTCCCAGAGGGGAGAGGCGGTGTCATCCTGCACCCCAGCAGGGCACAAAGGCGGTGGCTGTCCTTGGTTTGTCCCCAGGGCCTGGTATTCAGAGGTAGACTGCCTCTAGACCTGGAGGCTCCATCTGCTGTCCTCCCGTTGAGTGAGTCAGGGGTTCTCAGACTGGGGTCCCCAAAGCCTACAGCGCCCATGATCCCTTTGGCCACCGTGGCTGGGGGTGGGCATGGGCGTTCTGGTAGCACAACAGCTGGGCACCTATGGCTGAGAACCCCTGCCTGGCGTAAGGACTGCATGGCTCAGCTCCAGCCTCGGAGAAGTGTGGGGACTTGGCAGAGAATGGCATTGCTGGATGGAAGAGTCAGGGCTTCCAGAACGGGAAGGATTTCCGGAGAAGCCAGCCGGTGGTGCCAAACGTCACCCAAAAAGGACCGAGCAACGTCTGGACGGCCTGACATGTCATGGGGACGGAGGGGGCAGCTGCCCCGGGTCTGCCAGATGCCCTCCGGAGGGCCCTGGGGTTGGTGCACTTGCTGTGGTGAGGCGCCTTCCGCGGCACCCAAGGTCACAGTCAGAAGCCCCGGCTGGCTCCTTCCCAGGCACTTCCTGGACCCTGCAGGAGGAGGAGGAGGCCACTCAGCCATCCCGTAATCGGATTAGGTGGCCTCCTCTCTCTCTCTCTCTCTCTCTCCCACCTAATCTTGTCAGGAGGGCAAGAGTCAAGTCCGAACAAAGGGGGGCCTTGCTGGGAGGGACCCGGCAAGCCTCCCCCCCACCCCTCCTTCTGGGCCCTCCCCTGCACTCATCCTGGTGCTAGAGGGGGTGATGGGGAAGGGGGCGCCCCTCCCTCCTTCTCGGGGTGGCTGGACAGAGCGTCTCTGCAGCTGCCCTCCGCCTGCTGAAGTGGATGCTGCAGCCTGCAGATCACAGCCACCCCTGGTGGGGTGGGGTGGGGTGGGGTGGGGGGCACAGGACCCTGAGACCAGCTCTTTGCCCACAAGCAGAACTGACCATTTCCCAGCCCCCAGCAGCCAGGAGCGGGAGGAGGCGATCTGCACACCTGAGGCTGGTGCCTGGTGACCTTTCCGGAGGCAAGTCAGAGCCCCAGCGGGGGGGCGGGGGGGCGGGATGGACTCACCCCAGAGGACTTCAGCCTGCCTGGCAAAGCACTTGGCTGGAGTTCTCTTTCCTGGGGGGACAGGGGGGTTGCTTTGAATCCAAGAGCAGGCTGGTGTTGACGCATGCAGAGTGGAAGGGACCAGTCCTGGGACCAGCATGATGGGACTTCTTGAGTCCAGGGAGAAGGATAGTGAACATTGTTACTTGGTGATGACCATTAGTTCTGTGCCAACCAAGAGCGACCATCTTTTGATACTTTGATTCTTCTTCTTCTTCATTTCTTCTTCATTTCCTCTTCTTTTCTTCTTCTTCTTCTTCTTCTTCTTCTTCTTCTTCTTCTTCTTCTTCTTCTTCTTCTTCTTCTTCTTCTTCTTCTTCTTCATTTCTTCTTCTTTTCTTCTCCTCCTCCTCCTCCCCCCCATGCAGGCTTTTTGGGGCTTGTGATCATTCGGGGGACCTGGGCAGCTCTGCATCTCTGGGACACAGCTTCTTCTTTTCTTGAGCTCCCAGGCTGACTCTTGTTTCCCCCTGGACAACCCTGCCCGTCTTGTTTGTCCACCGCTTCCTGTTTATTGTCTCCCCTAACAAATGGACTTTGATGTCCCTTTTTGTTCTTTTTGCATGCAGGGCTGTTTCCTGCATTGCAGCGAGGCCTCCTACTATGTGTGTGCGCTGTAGTGCCAGACTGCAAGGGTTCGAGCGCATCCACCTCCTGCACGTAGCTCAGTGGAGAAGCATCGGCTTTGCATGCAGAAGGTGCCCTCGGTCCTTTCCTTGCTGGCAGCATCCCCAGGAGGCTTGACGCACAGGGCTTCTGCCTTGCATCTCCTTCAGAGGGGAGCCTGCGTATTCACACACCAGCCAAACTTACCCCGAAGTCCCTTCGAGATTCTTGGACCCACTCGCTCCACACACAAATCGGGCTTTGTGATGTGAATTCTAGCTTATCTCAATGTATTTCCAGATTTTTGAAATGCTGGTTTTAAGCTAATTTTTCTGAAAATGCCCGGAGCGAATAAGGAGAGGCACTGATGTAGAACCATTAGCATGATAAGAGGGATGTTCTCTTTAGACATGGAGATATCGGTCTTTAGGAAGCTCACTCTCTCTCTCCCTGCCCCCATTGGCTAGAAGGAAAACACAGAGCATGCCATGTGAACTTGTCTCCAAACAAAACATGAGAGCAGAGGGGAGGGGCGGCTTCCCTCAATGCCACCAGTGGCATACTTCAAAGTGGCTTCGCTCAACATTGACCCCACAGCATGAAGCCATGTACACTCAATTCCCAGGCAGGGCTGGGAATGGAGGCCCATCTGAGACCCTCGAGAGCAGGACCACCAGCCATTAGAGGCAATGGCGACCCAGAGGGACCATAGGGCCACCTCCTCTGGAGCAACAAATGCTGCAGACCCCTCTGTGGATTCCAAAGGCCTGGAGGATCTCTAAAGCAGGTTTAGTGATGCTGTTGGTGGGACCGTTGGTGGGACATTCACAGAGAGGCTCGTTCACATCCTTCTGACAAGTTGTTCATCCTTTCTTCTTAAGGCACCCTTGAGCGTTGGGAAAGAAGCCGTTGGAGGCCCTTGCCTGGGCATGCAGCCGAGGAATGGAGCTGACGACTTTCTTGGCTCTTTGGCGGCTGCCAGCAGTGGATAGTTGCTGCTGTGTTTTGAAAGGAAGCACCCAATCCTGCCGTTCCCACACACCTGGGATTTCCGTCTCCACCAATGGAAGTGTTTAGACGGCAGGCTCAAAAACAAATATCGTTCAACAAATATCCCTACCCCCCCGTTCCCTCCAAGTTCACTGTACTTTGGTTTCCACCAGTTCCAGGAGCAGCCAAAGCCAGGCATTCCCAGCCTTGGGTTCCCAGATGTTGAACTACAATGCCCATCATCCACAGTCCCATGGCCTTCAGATGATGGGAGTTGTAGGCCAACACCATCAGGGGAACCAAGGTTAGGAACGCCTGGCCTAGACCAGTACTTCCTAAACATTTGGTAGCTGATGAGCCCCGCTTTTGCTGAGTTAAAACTACTGTAGAGTCACCATTCAGAGGCTGCATTCACACGTAACGCAGAACCACGATTTTGCTCACCACTCCCACCCAGCTTTCCTGTCCGCATTCGGATGAAATGGAGAGCAGGCTCTCTGCAGTCAGGGAGACTGAAGAAAGGAGGGGGAACTGGCGGTGTGGGCTTGCTTCTTGCTTGAAGGACAGCCCGCACAGCCAATCACGGCCGGAATGAGGGAGCAGCGTCCTCTCTCAACTCCAGCTGAAGCTAATGCAGCCTCCAGTGCTGCATTCAGATGAAACACTCTGCAACTGGAACCCAGTTATGAGCAGCGAAACCCACTACAAACCAAGGGTTTGAATTGGAGTTTGCAGAGCTCAACCTTGTGTCACTTTAGAAACGAGACTGGAGTTGCATTGGAGAGGAGAGCTGGTCTTGTGGTCGCAAGCATGACTTGTCCCCTTTGCTAAGCAGGGTCTGCCTGGTTTGCATATGAAAGGGAGACTTGATGTGTGAGCACTGGAAGAGATTCCCCTCTTAGGGAATGGAGCTGCTTTGGGAAGAGCACCTAGGTTCCAAGTTCCCTCCCTGGCAGCATCTCCAAGATAGTGCTGAGAGAGATTCCTGCCTGCAACCTGGGAGAAGCCACTGCCAGTCTGTGAAGACAATACTGAGCTAGATGGACCAATGGTCTGACTCAGTATATGGCAGCTTCCTATGTTCCCATGTTCCACTCGGATGTTAGGGAGACCTGTGGTCTCTGCAACTCCAGTTCCATGTTACATGCAAATGCGGTCAGACTTTCACCTGAAAAGAAGGTTTGTTGATTGAAATGTAGTAGAGTAAGAATTACCCTCCAGGTGATGATGTCGGGGGGGGGCAGGGGCCAAGCACCCCTCCCCCCAGACAAATAGCTCCCCTCTCATTCCTGGAGCAGTTGTGCCTAAACTGGAAATTAAAAGAAGGTTGCAGTCCTAAGGATGAGGGTGAAAGGAGGGACCTCCTCAAAGGGCAGGGGAAGCCGGTGCACCACTGCCCAGAGCTTCACCACCAGTGCAAAGATGTGGCAGATGACAGACCCACCCCCTCCCCCCCCAGCAAAGGCGGCTTGGAAGGGGTCAGGCCAGAGCTGGGACTCACGCCATGGGCACCCTCTTCTGTGGGTGGGAGCTGGTACTGAGTCTTAATGGCCCTTTGCTGAAAGACCTCCTTTAAGCTTCCACACACCTCTCTTGATGCATCTTTGTCTTCTGTATGAAGATGTCACCTTAAGAGGCGCAGCAGGGAAATGCTTGACTAACAAGCAGAAGGTTGCCATTTCAAATCCCTGCTGGTACTAGATCGGGCAGCAGCGATATAGGAAAATGCTGAAAGGCTTCATCATCTCAGACTGCGCGGGAGGAGATGGCCATGGTCAACCCCTCCTGGAGTCTACCAGAGAAAACCACAGGGCTCTGTGGGCGCCAGGAGTCCACACCGACTTGACGGCACACTTTATGACAGATTCACTGATCACTTACAGTCAGAGATATGTGTCCCACCACGGCTGGCTTTCCCCCAGAACCCCATCCTTGCTGTTTCTCTTCGTTCTCTGCTGGTCTTTGTGCCTCCAGAACGCAAGACAGTCCAAGTGTATTCAGGAACATCCAGGGCCATTTTCTTTTGTGGCTCAAGTGGTGATGCCTGGCGTCTGCTCCTGCTCAGAAGTGGGGCTGCCCATGAGATGCCAGCCTGGCCTTTGCGCATCGGGTCAGAGATCCATTCATCCAGAGAGACCGGCGTGCGCTTCGGCAACGTCTGTTTCGGAGACTGGTCAGATGCTCAGCCTCCCGGCAACAGATCCTGGCTGGAATAAGGAGAGCCTTGTGGAAGGGGCGTGTGTTTTCCATGCCATTTTAATTAGCAGCAACCACCGATAAACAAAAATGTTGTTCCTGCAACTCATCATATGACATTCCATTGAAAATCAACAATGTGGCTTTTAAACTTATTGCAGGGATGGGATCAGAATCGCTTAGAGCTCCTTTAAATTTAGCATGTTTTAATTTTATATCCGGGAAAAGCATACGAATATCTGAACAGCCTGGCTGGGGCAGACGCCAGCATTCTTTTTCTGGCAAGGGCAAGCCAGAGGCCTCTAGGGCAGGCTGGTTAAGCTGAAGTTCTTCAGCTGTTGCTGGACTACAATAAAATGTGGCTGGAGGTGATGGGAATTGTAGTCCTACAACTGTGGGAGAGCCTCAGCTTGACCACCCCTTCTCTGGAAGCTCATTGTCCTCAACACCTGGTATTCAGAGGTAGACTGTCTCTGAATAGGGAGGTTCCACTTAGCTGTGGCTAACTGTGGACAGGCCTAATTTCCGTGAATGTGTCCAAGCCCTTTTTTAAGCCTTCTAAGCTGGTGGTCCTGGTCATGTGTTGTGGTAGCAAATGCCATAAATTAGTTGCCAGTTTGGTGAAGCAGGGCATGCTTTCCTCTGTCCTGATGGGAAGGAGGGAAACCCAGCGCTTAGCCACCTGGAGAGATCCAAGAGAAAGCCTCCCGGGAGGATGGAAAGCCCACCAGAACATTGCAAACCAAAAAGATTTGGTTTTTGCAGCCAACATTGCAGCCAAAAGACACACAAGAGACGTTCGAAGCCTAATTCTGGGGACAGGGCTGTAGCTCAGCGGAAGAGGGTCTGCTCTGCATGCAGGGAGTCCCAGGTTCAAATCCTGGCAGGAAGGACAGGAAAAGACCCTACTGGCGGCGGCTGCTGCTGCCAGTCCGTGTGGACAAGGAGCCATGGTCTATCTCGGCACAACACAGCAGCCCCGCAAGAAGAGCCCTGAGGCTTCCAGCTGGTGATTACAGAGAGCAGCCAGATCAGGGGGCCCTGCGGATGGGGGCCATGGCAGGCAGCAAGGGGACTCTGACTCTCTCACGGCCCCAATCTTCAGAGGGCCCGGTCCGGCTACTGACCCCGGGGCGGGGGGAGATCCCATTGGCACCCAAGGGTGAGCTAAAAAAGGTCCCGTAGCCTCTAGATGAGGAGGACCATGGTGGTGGCAGCGGGGCAGGGTTAAAGCCTCCCCCCCACTATGGCCCCACTCCCTGAGGGGCCTGAGCCAGCAGCTATGAACTAAAGAACAAATGCCAGTCGGCCCCAAGGCTTGGGTGGCTGGCAGAAGCCTCTTGGCTGTGTGCTGCTGTGTCCTTTGGTTGATGCTGCTGCTGTGAAAAGAGGTGGAGGCAATTGAGAGGACTACACAAATAGGACTCCAAGGTCTCCCCGCTTGCCCCCTGCAGCCGTAGGATGCTGCTGCAGGCAGGACAGACAATTCAGCCTGCTTGGCCCCCAGGCCCTGGCCCCTGCACAGCAGCTAAGCTCCCAACACGGCCTGTGCGAATCCCCACTGCAGGCTCAGGTTGTGTACTCTGGCACTGAGCAGCTGAATATCTATGAGGTCAGACCATTGGCCCATTTAGCTTGGCACTCTCAACCCTGACTGGCAGCAGCTCCCCGAGATCTCAGGCAGAGGAAGGTTTTCCCCAGCCCTCCAGTCTGAGATCCCAGGGTCTGAGCCTTGCCATCTGCATGCAGCCCCCGTGCTTCCACACAGAGCAATAGCCACTCCCAGAGCCCATGCTTTTGCAAAACCCCTTATTCCTTGAGCCCACTGAAGCTCTCTTTCTGGGCCTGTCTGAATTGAAGAAGGCGTTTTCTTTAGCGGCAGCAAAGGCTGCCTCTGTGGGACCATATGTGGGTGTCAGGTCAGGGCTGTCCTTATAGAGCCCAGTGAGTGGGTGGGGCTTCCAGTTAATTCTAAAGTGAGTTAAAAGAGCAGGGCCTGGGGCGGTCGCCCTGCTTGCCCTGCCCTAAGGACAGCCCTGTGTTAGGCCATCCGAGATCCCTCCTGAACTTGGAAGGCTTCAGCCAGCCAGAGCAGGCAAAGGGATGCAAAATAAATAAATAAAATAAAATAAACCCAGCTAGGGAAAGCAAGGAAAATCAAGTTTGACGGCTGCCTTTTGGGGTCCCGCTTCCAGCATGCCAAACCTTTGCAAGCAAAAATATGGATTGTGATGATAAAGAGATGAAAGTGACAGGGATGGAAGAGCCTTCACTGCCCGCCTTTGGGTGGCTGTCGGAGTGCAGCTGAACCCGCATTTGCCAGTGAAAAGCGGCTGGTTCTATTTAAATAGCCTGGGGCAAATTTCTCACTAAACCAACTTTCCCACGCTGGGACTCTCCTCAGCCTGCACATTTTGGCAATTTTTTGTTCCCTGAGCTGTCAGGACAAAATATATAAGCATGCTGGTTTCACTTAGAGGGTTTTTTTTTCCTGCCCCTCGGGACATGAAAATAATTTACAGATGTGTGTTACCTGTTTATATTTGCATTAAGTTTTCCTTAGTGAACATATTTCCTAGCTTGCAGGAGCAAAAAAAAAAAAAAAAAGATCCCACGGTGGTTTTTCTTATCCGTTTTATTTTAATTTGCACAAAAACCCTAATTTTGTTTTTAAAAAAACCAAAAAGACATCCAACCCCAAGCCCAAGCCCAAGACATGTTTAAATGTGTCCGGGCGGGGGGCGGGGGAAGTTGCAAAGAACAACGAATCGTATGGAGGCTTGCCAATGTTCCATTAAGACAGACTGAACAATCGTTTATTTTTAAATGCCTAAAGTCCTGCTGTTTTAACCCAAAACATCAATTCAAACTGCTCTTTTTATACAGATGGCCCGGCACTCATGCTCATAAATACATCTCTCCAAAGCATCTTTTTTCCCCTTTTTAAAAATTAAGCATATATGTGAAAAAGTGTGCAGCAGTGGTGGGGTGCCTAACGAGGCAGCTCAGGTTTCTTCTCTGTCTGTCCAAGAGCTGCGCTGCTGCCTGCAGGTTGGCCATTCATCAGGTAGAGCTGTGCAATGAACTTTACACACAAACCCCAAGTGCGGAGAAAGGCACATTTTAACAAGGGTCATCAGGGACCTTCTTACAACTCTCCATGTTCTCTGTGGCAAAGAAGCTCACACTGCTCTCTTTCTCAAAACAAGCCCAGGCAAAACTCTGAACGGTATTTTAAAATCCAGAGACTAGAGATGGCGAATAGCACCTGGCCAAAGGCATTCTGGGAAGGGGGCTGAGGAGGGAGAGTGTAGAGGAAGCAAAGAATAAGATTTGTGTGCAGGGTGTGGGGGGAGACAGAGAAAGCTGCCGTATAGTGAGTCAGACCATTGGTCTATCGAGCTCAGTATTATCTTCACAGACTGGCAGCGGCTTTTCCAAGGTTCCAAGGCAGGAGTCTCTCTCCAAGCCCTATCTCGTTGGGGATGCTGCCAGGGAGGGAACTGGGAACCTTCTGCTCTTCCCAGAGCGGCTCCAGCCCCTGAGGAGGGGAATCTCTTCCAGTGCTCACACTTCTAGTCTCCCATTCATATGCAACCAGGGTGAACCCTGCTTAGCTAAAGGGACAAGTCATGCTTGCTACCTCAAGACTAGCTGTCCTCTCTAAAAAGGACGTAGGAATATAGGAAGCTGCCATATACTGAGTCAGACCCTTGGTCCATCTAGCTCAGTATTGTCTTCACAGACTGGCAGCGGCTTCTCCCAGGTTGCAGGCAGGACTCTCTCTCAGTCCTCTATCTTGGAGATGCTGCCAGGGAGGGAACTTGGAACCTAGACGCTCTTCTCAGAGTGGCTCCATCCCCTGAGGGGAAGATCTTCCAGTGCTCACACTTCTAGTCTCCCTTTCATATGCAACCAGGGCGGACCCTGCTTAGCTAAGGGGACAAGTCATGCTTGCGACCACCAGACCAGCTCTCTTCCACTTCAGTCTGTCCTGTGTGGTGTGGTCACCTGGCAGAGCATGATGATGCTTAATTTGCAAAATTACCTAGGTGCACCTCTGCCGGAGACTCAACCCTCAGCTCTGCTCCCGAACCTCCACGCCCATCTCCTTGGCCAGTGTCTGGGCTGCCAGCTTGGCTCCAGGTGCCCCCCACAGCTGGACGGCTTGCCTAGTGCCAACCCTGACTGGCAGCCAACTCTGCCTCCCGCTATGAGGTCTGGAGGGGCGGGCGGGGGGGAGGCTCAGCCCTGCTGGCAGCGGCTTCTTGCAGCTCGAACCCTGAGCCAAGCACTTCCTCTCTGCACCTTCAGCCACCCCCTTCTCAGCAATATGGGGAGGATCCCGGGGCATCCTCACAGGGCTGCTTAAGGAGGATTGGGGAGATGGCGGAGAGCAGGAGATCCCAGCCTGGGGTCCCCTCCCCTGGTGTCGCTGGACTACAACTCCCATCACCCCCAGAGGCCTTGGAGGGAGGGGTAGTCCAGACCAGGGACACCTGGGGGCCCAAGGTGGAGAGCCCACCGTGCTGTGGAGAGAGCAGCGCCCCCGGCTTGAAGGGTGCGATGATACACCAAGGAAGATGTACCCCCGGCTGGCAACTAGCCACACTGGCAGGCCCCTTGAGGAGGGGAGGGGAGGCCAAGCGGGGGTCCGAGCCACTGGCCTGGAGGCCGTCCCTCCTCGGAAGAGAGCGCAGCAGCAGCAGCAGCAACCACAGAGGGGGAGCCGAGAGGAGAGGGGGGCCGTGGCTCCGCGGCAGAGGGCCCCAGGCTCAGCCCCTCAAGGGCGGCCCTTTCGCGAGGCAAGGTGAGGCCGTCCCTCGGGAGGAGATCGCTGGGGTGCCACCCCCTCTGGAGCAGCTCTTGGGGGGACCCCCCTGGCCCTTGCAAGCCTCTCCTCACTGTGCACTCCCCGCCCCCCCGCTGCAAAACAACCAAGAAGCACAAGGAGGGGAGGGGAGAGGCTGCCGGCAACCTTCCCCCCCACCCCCCGTGTCACTTTCAACACTTGCAAGGGGGGTCCGTTTGGGAGCATTTGGCCTCACCTCAGGCGCCGCCACCCCGGCAGGGTCTCCAGGCAGGGATAGAATGCACCAGCCTACCGAGTTGCCTGGGGGGCTGGTGAGGGGGAGCACTCGCCGGCCGGGGGGGGCGTCTCTGTGCCCCGATGCCAGCCAGGCCCCTTGCGCTGGCCCCAGAAGCACATGGAGGCAGTGGCCGCAGGAGGGAGGCCCCCTAGCTGGTGCCCAGACCACACCCTGCTCCGCCGTGGCCCTGCCCCTGCTCTCTGCGCAGCCCCCCTCCAGCCGGCCAGCCCCTTCTGCCCCACTCCATCCCCACTGCGGTGCTGCTCTCCCCATTTCCTGACCTCCAGAGGAGCTCTCTGGGCGGGGAGGGGGCCTGCCAGCCCCCCTCAGCTGGTGGTGCCAGACTACGGAGTTGCTGGGACTGGGGAGGGGGGGCCAGTTCCCGGATGGGGCCTTTTCCTTTCTTTTAACTGCCCCCCTGAGAGGCTGAACTTGCCTCCCTCTTCCTGGAATCGCTTCCAGTTGGGCAGAGACAAAGCGGGATGGCGAGATTTCCTTTTCCCTCTCTAATTCTCATTGAAACAGAGGGAAGTAGGAAGTGGGGTCCCCCAGGGGTCGGTACTGGGACCAGTGCTCTTTAACTTGTTCATCAGTGATCTAGATGTTGGGGGTAAGCAGCAAAGTGGCCAAATTTGCAGATGACACTAAACAATAGGGTAGTGAAATCCAAAACAGATTGTGAGGAGCTCCAAAAGGAGTGGGTGACAAAATGGCAAATGCGGTTCAATGTTGGCAAGTGTAAAGTGATGCCCATTGGGTCGAAAAACCCCAACTTCAAGTTTACGCTGATGGGATCTGGGCTGTCGGTGAAAGACCAGGAAAGGGATCTTGGGGTCGTGGTGGACAGCTCGTTGAAAGTGTCTGCTCAATGTGCAGCAGCTGTGAAAAAGGCCAATTCCATGCTAGGGATCGTTAGGAAGGGGACTGAAAATAAAACGGCTAATATTATAATGCCCTTATACAAAACTACGGTGCGACCACACTTGGAGTACTGCGTACAATTCTGGTCACCACATCTTAAAAAGGACATTGTTGAACTGGAAAAGGTGCAGAAGAGGGCAACCCAGATGATCAGGGGCCTGGAGCACCTTCCCGATGAGGCAAGACTACAACACCTGGGGCTTTTTAGTTTAGAAAAAAGACGACTGCGGGGAGACATGATAGAGGTCTATAAAATCATGCCTGGAGAGGGTGGACAGAGAGAAATTTTTCTCCTTCTTTCGCAACACTAGAACCAGAGGTCACCCCAGGAAACGGAAGGTCGGGAAATTTAGGACTTTAATTTAAGAGGAAGTACTTTTTCACACAGTGCATAATTAATCTATGGAATTCCTTGCCATGGGATGTGGTGATGGCCACCAGCTTGGACGGCTATAAAAGGGGCTTAGACAGATTCATGGCGGCGAGCACTACGTTAACCTCATCTTTTTGCTCGTGTGTTGCTGCAGCGTGCGGCAACACACGAGTAGACCCCCGACCAGGAGGCTGCAAGCAGCCTCCCAGGCTCGGGAGTCTCTCCAGAATGCCCTGCACACTCAGGAGGGGCATCCTGGAACGTCCGGGAGCCATGTGGCCCCCGATCCCTGCATCCCACGTGACGGAGCCGGCATTTGTGTGGGCAGCCGATCCAGCCACCCAGGGCTGCCGCTTGATTGCCTACGGAGAGAGTGGGCTAAGCCCGATCTCCCCGCAAACCCCCTTACAGCTTTTCACACTGATCGTGTGAAGAGCCTCAATGTGTATGAGCACTGTAAGGTATTCCCCTTTGGGGAGGGGGCCTCTCTGGGAAAAGCAGAAGGTCCCAGGTTCCCTCCCTGGCAGCATCTCCAGGATGGGACAGAGAGAGACTCCTGCCTGCAACCTTGGAGAAGCGGCTGCCAGTCTGGGTAGACAATACTGAGCTAGATGGACCAATGGTCTGACTCAGTATATGGCAGCTTCCTCTGTTCCTAAAGTGGCCGCTTGCTTGAGAAACAGCAAAGCTCACTGGCCTACATGATATGCTATGTGTGTGTGCATGAAGTTGCAGTGTCAAACTGGCCAACAGCAACTTCATTTCTGGGAAGGGGAAAGCAGGTGGAGGCAGCAGAGAGGTGCCTGGACTGCCCCTAGTCCATGCCCAAGCGGCTCGTACTGGGCTTAACCTGCGCTGCCTTTGGCGAGCCCGTGGTGGCAGGGAGTTCCAGGGCCGCGGTCAGGGGCGGGGCGCTGAGGCGCTGCGCAGCGCCGGCTGGCCCCCCGAGGCATCTTCCCCCCCGCCCGTCGGGCTTCCCTCTCTTTGGAAGGAAGGGGCGGGGGCGGAGCAGGGGACGGGGCCACCCGGCAGGCCCCTCCCCAGCTCCCTCCGCCCCGCGCGCGCCCCCGCCCGCCAAACTTTCGGGCAAGCAGCAGCCGCGAGCCGCGCGCGAGTGGAGCTGCTGCCGCCTCGACGGAAACGACTCCAGCCCTCAGCCCGCCGCCTCTTTGCGCCCTGCGGCCACTTCGCACCTGGCGGCTGGGCCGGGCGGGGCGCGGCGAGCGTCGCTGACAAAGGGCCCGCTCCCTGCCGCCGCCGCCGCCGCCACACACTCGCAGCCGCCCCGAGCCGAACAAGGCAGCCGCGCGCCACTCGCCTCCTTCCGCCTGCTGAGCCGCCCTGCCAGGGACGGACGACGACGGCGCGCTCGCCCGCCCGCCCGCCCGCCGCGCCTTGGGAAAGTTGGACGACTTCGCCGCGGGACCGGCGCGCGGGAGGAGCCGCTCCGTCAAGCGCCGGGATGCGGCGCTGCTGCAGCCGCCGCCGCCGCCGCCTCCTCGGAGTCCCGCTGTGGGTGCTGCTGCTGGCGTCGCTGCCCGTCCTGACGCGAGGTATGCGGGGCGAGGAGGCGGGAGGGCAGCCCAGCCCGGCGGCGGCGGCGGCGGCGGGGTCTCGCGAGGGCCGGGCCTGGTGGAGCCTCCCCGAGCAGCGGCAGTGTGCCTCAGGCGAGCGGCGCTGCTCTCGCGCCCTGCCCGGCGAAGGGGGGCCTCTTCCTGGGAGCGCCGCTGACCCGCGCTTCACCCGGAGGAGAGCCGGGCTCCTGCGTGCGCGCCGCGCGGGCGTGTGCCGGAGCTGCTCCTGGGCGGGTGAAACCGAACAGACCGGCTCGGCGGGCGGGCGGGCGGGCGGGCAGGCAGGTTGGCTGGCGAGGGCTTCCGGCGAGGAGGCTTCGCCTGCGCGGGAGAGCGGAGAGAAGTTCTGCGCCCTTTTGGTGGGCGCGCGCGCGCGCTGTGCGGGGCGGGGGGCGACCGGGGGCCCTCCTCGGCCATCCCCACGGCCCACTCGAGGGGTCTGTGTGTGTGTGTGCCTTGCGCGCGCGGGGTGTGTGTGTGTGTGGTCTGAGGAGAAGCCTCCGAAGGCGGGGCGGCCCCAGCACTGCCCTCGGCGGGGAGTCGGACCGTGACTGCCGCCTCTCTGCAGCCGCCCGGCCGGGTCTCGCCGGGCGGGCGGGCAGGCGGGCGACTCGAGCGAGCTCGGCTGGGCTGGAGTCGCCCGCAGAGGGCCGGCTCGGTTGCGCTTGCGCCCCGTGGGAGGGGGTGGCCGGGCCGCCCGGCCTTTGCCAGTGCCTGCGAAGGGGCCGTGGGAAGCTCTCGCCCGGGCACCGCCCCCCCTTTCATTTCTGCCGCCTTGGGAAGCAATGGAGATGAGGCCGATTTCCTGTATTCGGGGCAGCAGCAGCAGCGCCGCCGCCGCCGCGTTACATTCTGGGGGAGGCTGTCAAGAGCTCCGAGGCTGTTGGTGCGCCGCCTCCTTCTCTGGAGGGCGCAGGGATCTTGCGGGGGGCCGTGGAGTGGAAACTTCATCGAACCTCCAACTTCCAGCCCTGGAAGTTTTCTCCAGCTGGGAGAAGCGGCTCCTCTTCAGGCATCCCCTTCCTCCCTGCAGCGTGTAGAAAGGGGTGTGTGCGCGCGTCGGGGCCTCCTTGAGCAGTCACAATTCTGTGTTTTGCTTTGGTTCTTGCAGGCAGAGCAGACATTCCCTGGTACTTGTCACTTATGGGAAAGGACAAGCGGGTGGTAGGAATTTCTCCCCCGGTTCGTGGTGGAGGGTCTTGCCCTTCCCCCTCGAACCCTGTCGGTGTGGTTTGGTATGCTTAGGGAGCTCACCCAACTTCTGCTGGGAGCAAAGCCGAGTTCCCTGCAAGAGGGGTGCCCAGATGTTGTTGACTGCAACTCCCAGAATCACCCGCCAAAGGCTGTTGCCGCTGAGAGCAATGGTTGCAGTTGTCCTCATTTGGGGACTGCAGGGGACACTGCTGCAGAGGAGTCTGAGATGGGTTCAGGGCAAGAAGAAGCCCCCACCCCTCTGAAGAACATAAGAACAGCCCTGCTGGATCAGGCCCATGCAGTCCAGCATCCTGTCTCCCCACAGTGGACTCCGAGAAGCCCACAGGCCAGAGGTGGCGGCCTGCCCTCTCTCCTGCTGTGGCTCCCCTGCAGCCGGCATTCAGGGACATCCTGCCTCTGAGCCTGGAGGCAACCGATAGCCACCAGGACTAGTAGCCATTGGTAGGCCTGCCCTCCTTGAGTCTGCCTTGGCCCCTTGGAAAGCCATCCAAGCTAGTGGCCATCACCACATCCCGTGGCAGAGAGCTCCGTCGATTATGTGCCGAGTGGGAAAGTGCTTCCTTTCGGTCGGTCCTAAATTCCCTGGCCGCCACTTTCATGGGAGGACCCCCGGTTCTGGGGTTGAGAGAGGCGGGGTGGGGGGGGAAAGAGAGATTTCCCTCAGTCCACTCTCTCTGCTCCATGCATCGTCTTGTCCACCTCTGTCCTGTCTCTCCCCGTAGTAGTTGCCTCTTTTCCAAACGGAAGAGCCCCTGCAGATGCTGCCGCCGCTGTGCCTCTCACCCTGACCCTCTGCCCTTGCCTGACTCCAGCAGGTCTGTTTCTGATGCCGCCACCAGTGCCTTTGCTAGGCTGAGCTGCAAGAGGAGCTCTGCTCTGGCCCGTTTCTCTCACATTGGTTCACGCTGAGGGAAGGTCTGGCGCTCTGATGCCAGCCAGCCGGGCCGGGTGCCGGAGATGCCAGTGTGTCTGTGCCAAGGTGAGGCGAGGCCGGTCATGCTCCTGAGTGCACGAGCTTCAGCCTGCAGCAAAAGAAGCCAGTCTCCGGTTTGTGTTTGTCGTGTGTCACCCAGCAAGGATGCAGCCATCCCTCCCGGAGGCCGGCCGGCCGGTGAGGTCTCTGGGGACATCTCTTTGCCCACCTGTTGCCCAAGTAGATGCGTGGCCATTTTAAGCCAGTGGGGAGACCTGGGTTCAAATCCTGGCTGAGATCCCCCAGTGAATGCAGGCAGGCTTCAGACTGTGGCATGAACTGCAGCATCCTCCCGCTTGGGGTTGCCGTGAAGGTCTTCAGAGTGGAGGTAGGGCTAGCTGGCTGGCTGCCCCCCAGAATACATTCCCAGTGGTGCCTGGCAGCTCGAAGGTTCTTGGCAATACCCTTCTGAAGCAGTCTCCCCTTATATTGGGTTGCTCTGGGGAAGCCTTGCAGGTGGGACACACAAGGTCTCGCACACACCTGTGTCACGTGGATGCCCTGAAACCAGGAAAAGAACTGTTTCTAGCCCCTGCCCCCCACACCCAGGGGCTGTGCCTGGTCACCTGGGAGTGGCTCTCACTCACCCCAGGCGAGTGTGCCCTGGCTTCGTGGTGGCCACGAGAGGGTGGTCCTCTAGAAAGAGCGGCCTGACTTCATATATTGGAATGCCATTGGGACAGAATGCATCGGGGGGGGGGTTATCCTCCTAACAGCCCTGTGAGGTAGGCTGAGAGGCAGTGACCCAGTGAGGGGGGCGGACTGCATGAAGGATTGGTTCCTTGGGCCTTGGGTTCCCCCCAGCCAAGCTCTCCTCGGGGCCTGGGGAAGAAATGCCTCCATCCCTGCTGAGCTCTACAGAGACCCACTTGGGCATGGCACGCGTGGCCTCCTGAAGCCCCAGTGGGGGGCCATGTGGAGCTGGCTCCTGCTCTCAGGGGCCAGAGAGTGTCCTGGTGCTCAGGGAGCGGAGCCATGTGCAGTCCACTTTCTGTGAGGGAAGGGAAGTTGTCTGTCTGTCTGTCCGGGGCTGAAAGAGCACAGAGGGTGGCAAGTCCTGCTCCTGGGAGGAGGCAGGGAGAGCCAAGGGACACGGACAGGGTGTGAGGCAGAAATCCTGCGCGGGAGGGGCTGGAAACAGGGTGGCTTGAGCCCTGGGCACCTCCATCCTGCCACATGTGGCTTCTGTGACCTGGCAGCCCTGGGCGGGGGCAGTGATGGGCCAAGACCACCCTTGGGGGTGGGGGCTGCCCATTGGCTGGAACCAACCAGCCCCTTCTTTGGCTGGGGGCTCCCCGTCACTTCCCCCTGGCACTGCAGACCAAGCCATGCACCAGCTTTCCATTGCCTGAGAGAGAGCCTCCACTCTTGCAGCGGTCTGTTCAAATGTGGGGTGTGTGTGTGTATGTGCACACGTGCATGTGTGAGCCAGCTCACCGGAAGACCTGCAGGGCCTTTGAAAAAGTCTGGGCCCCCAGTCTCGAAGGAGGAGGAGGGCGGCTGCCTCAAGTCAGTGGCCCTCGGGTGCTGTGCTCTGGCAGCCTCTTCTTAGTCATAACACTGCAGAGTCATTTTGGCCCTGCCTTCCGGGAAGCGGGGGGGGGGGAGGAGGAGCCCCCCCTTGTCCTTTTGGGGCTTGTGTTTGGTTTCACTTTGCCTCTCCAGGCTGCAGTCCTAGCCACACAGTCGAGTTTCGGAGGCGGGGTGGCGGGTTGGAGTGTGTGTACATACGTATGTGTATGTGTGTGAGTATACATGGCAGTGCCGTGGGGGGGGGGGGCGGGCAGTCTGAGGGCTCCAGTCTGGCTCAGTTAGAAGCAGGCAGGTATGGCGTCCCGAGGAGCTGATCTGGCCCTGCAGTCAATGCACGGAGAGGTCTCTTTGGCCTCCGACAATGGGCGGCTCTGATTTCCCCCCTTTGTGTGGGGTGGGGAGAGGGCTCTGCTCTGCAGCTGTTGCTTTTTCCCACGGGGAGCGGGGAGGGGCTGTCCTCCCCGTCTGCGGCGGCTTTACAACTCTCTCTTCTCCCCTCCCTGGCAGCCCCTCTCCTCTCCCTCTTCGAAATAATGAATCTCTGAGCAGCCAGACGGTTCAGGAGTAGCTTTGTCAGTCCTGTGCGTCTCTCTTTCCCCCGCCCTCCTCCTCCTTGAGAGCGGGATGGAGGCTGCATGTCTGTCCTCCGGAGAGAGAGAGAGAGAGAAAAGAGGCGAGAACTGGATAGCTGTGAATCAAAGCGAGATCTGGTTTCCTCCCAGCCTGAGGAATGAGGATTTGCTCGGAAGCCTGCAGCGTGGCCGGGTGCTGGGACGGTCTTATCCAGCTCTAGCCTTGGTCCATGGGAGCTGAGAACGTAGTGAGCATTTAACTTGGCTGAGTTCAGCTTTGGGGCTCGGTCTGTTGTTGCAGCTTCTTGAGGCCGGAAACCCACTTCCGTCTTGTGTCCCTCCTCTCGGTAACGCGGTCCGAGCAGGACCTGGGGTCGAGTGGCCGAGCTGGGCCCACCTCGCAGAGGACTGAGCTGAAATGAAATGGGCATATATTTCATTTGTTTGTAGAGAAACTCCGTTCCCTCGGGGCAGTGCTTAATCTAGCTTGATTTCACCCTCTCTCTTTTTTCTCACAACAGCCCTGTGGTGTGGGGTAGATGGTGGGGAGAGAGAGATGCACGCCCAGGGAGAGCTGCACTGCTGCATGCGACGCATTCTCCGCCTAGTTGCACACACAGCCGTGAGAGCAGAGCATCCATCCGCCCCTGTGTCCCTCCAGTGGGGTGCGTCACTGGCATCAGAAGAAAGAGCCACCAGCTCTTTTCTAGTAAACCATTCCCTGCTTGCTCGTCTGGAGGTGAGCCTTGCTCGCCGCAGGTGATCAGATGCATATCTGCCTTATTATTTATACAGTGCCCTCCACTTCCTTGGTGTGTAGTGGGGGGAGGATGCGGGAGGC
The DNA here is from genome assembly GCF_027244095.1 of Hemicordylus capensis. Taxonomy (NCBI): domain Eukaryota; kingdom Metazoa; phylum Chordata; class Lepidosauria; order Squamata; family Cordylidae; genus Hemicordylus; species Hemicordylus capensis. Next base: position 532,223 of record NC_069673.1, on the reverse strand, counting down.
AGGCTCTGCCCCAAAGACCTTTCAGCTTGCTGGACCCCACGGGCCTGCTCTCCTGCATGCTGGCAGCGAACACGTCGCCCTCTCAATAGTCCTGTGAAGGAGGTTAGCAGCACATTCCTCTTGTTTGCAGAGAGAGGCTGCCTTGCGGCTGAAACGGGACTCTGAGGCCATTCCTGGAAGGACAGCACAGCCCCGGCTGCCCAGCCTCTTGTGTGGAAGCCGTGGCTCGGGTGTGTCTGCTGGGAAGCCATTGTGGGGGATGGCCCCTGACCGCCCGCTGCTGTTGGTTCCGCGCCCCCTCCTCGGAATCGCCACGCCTTCTTCGGCCCTGGTCCACATTCCTTGGCAGAACCCTACCGATGCTGCAAGAACGACTAAGGCAACCTTGCAAAGAGTTTTCTAACCCGGAGCCCTGGGGAAACCCGAGTTCTGCTGTCACCCAGGAATTTCGACCCTTCCCCAGTTTTTGCAAAGAAGGCTTGGCCGCTACACGCGGGATGTTGACTCCTCCTCCACACGCTTGGTTGCCAGCTCTTTCCAGAAGTTGAGAAACCTCGAAAGTCTTGGCTGCTAGCAGAAAGGTCTAAGGCACCTGGGTGCCAAGGATTTTTTCCATCCTGGAGCAGAACTGGGAAGCTCTTTGCCGTGTTGCGTGGGGGTGTTTGCAGTGCAGGAAGGGTTTTGTGTCTCTGTTTGCATGCACGGTGCATGGTTGTCTCTCTCTCTTGGGACACTCACCGCAGGAATCCCCTTCCTTCTTCTGGAAGAAAGGAGCATGTCTTCTTCCGAAGGACCCGTCTTCACAACACTTTGTGCTCCCCCCGCCGCCGCCCCAGACATCTTTCGATGACGGCCCACCCAGCAGTCAGAGAATGTTGTGCCGCTCGGTTTCGCTTTGCAGAGCCGGCCCTTGTGCCTCTTTCTAGTGGTTTCTCTTCAGCAGAGTTGACTCTGAGATCTCTCTGCTGATTAACCCAACCGTGGCTTGTTGCCCTGCGCCTTGCAGGGTTGCATGCTGTGCTCTTGCTGGCATATGCCGCAGGCCCTTCTGGGAGGGCTGCGTCTCCCGCCCCAGAATCGGGCACTGTAGAATTGGCCGTCCTGAGAACCCGGCGGGCTCCTTGTGGAGGCTGCGGGGACTCTTGAATGGGCAAAGGTGTGGGCAGGCCTTCCTGGGGCCGTGGGGCAGGGCAGGACCCTGGAATGGCTCCCCGCGGCTTCCTGCCCACCGGTCAGGCTCCTGAGGCCCTGAAGCGGAGCTTGGAGAGTGGAGCACATTGTGCCAACCTGGCTCCCCAGGTGTGGTGGGCCGCAAGGGGCCTCCACTCCCACTACAGCCAGCAGGGGTGACGGGCATTGTAGGCCCACCACACCTGGAGACCCCAGGCGGAGAACCCTTGGATTTTCTGTTCTAATTTCTTTGTACAGTTGATCATTTCTATCAGGAAGCTGCCTTGTAGTATGTCAGACCCTTGGTCTATCCAGCCCAGAGTTGTCTACCCAGACTGGCAGCAGCTTCTCCAAGGTTGCAGGCAGGAGTCTCTCTCTGTCCCATCCTGGAGATGCTGCCAGGGAGGGAACCTGGGACCACCTTCTTCCTCTTTCTTTGCTGCTGCTGCTGCTACTACTAGGTAAAGGTAAAGTTGTGCCGTCGAGTCGGTGTCGACCCCTGCTGACCAAAGAGCCCTGTGGCTGTCTTTGGTAGAATACAGGAGGGGTTGACCATTGCTATCTCCCACACAGTATGAGATGATGATGCCTTTCAGCATCTTCCTAGATCGCTGCTGCCCGATAGAGGAGTTTCCCATAGTCGGAAACAGACCAGCGGGGATTCGAACCGGCAACCTCTGGCTTGCTAGTCAAGCCATTTCCCCGCTGTGCCGTTAGGTGGCAGCGGCGGCGACTACTACTATTATTTATATACTGCTTTTTGGTTTACATAGGAAGATAAATGAATAATTAAGATGGTTCCCAAAGGGCTCACAGTCCTAAATGGAAGAGAAGGTAGACACCAACAGCAGCCCCACTGGAGGGATGCTGTGCGAGGGTTGGAGAGGGCCAGTTGCTCTCCCTCTGCTCAGTGTAAGAGAACCACCCACTTAGGAGGTGCCGCCTGGCCCAGCTAGCTGGGGCTTGCTAACTGCCTGCCAAGGGCGCCTTCTGCATGCCAAGCAGATGCTGAGCTGCAGCCCCCTCCCCATTGACCCTGGCTGTGGGTCTCCCCTGGCTTCTGCTCAGCGCCTGTCCATGTGAACAGGCGTCTTCCATGCCTGTTCTGGTGGCATGAAACCAGACGCCCAGGAAGCCCCCCAGAAGAGTCCCTCAGTGAAGAGCCCTCCCGGTTGACACAGAGCTCCTTCCACAGGGCCTTGGCTGCAGCAGCAGAAGATGGCGGGCCATTTGTCACCGTGGGGTGGGGTGGTCTGCAAGTCTGCGGAATGCCCTTGCTACCCAGTGGGCCTGACCTCCTACAAGTTAACCCTCCATCCGGACTGCCTGAACTCCAACGGAATTGCTGTGATATCAGATTGTGGTTCCGTATCGCACAGCAGCACGGGGCAGCCATCAAAACGAAAATCTCCTGGGGCTGGCTGAGGGGGGCCTGGCGTGTGGGTCGCGAGAAGTCGCCGTTCTGTTTCGCGCTGGCTGGGGCTCACTGGGAGCCTAGTTCTGGGCCCCACATCTGGACCCTGATATCCTGGCTCAGAGAGGAGGGTGGCCAAGATGGCGAGGGGTCTGGAAGTCAAGGCCCAGGAAGAAGGGGCAGTTGAAGGGGCTGGCTGTGTTTAGCTTGGAGTTGACTAAGCCCCCGCTTATGACGGCTGCCTTCAAGCATCTGAAGGGACATCATGGAGGAAGAGGAGGAGGGGGCTTGTTCTCTGTGACTCCCGAGGGCAGGACTAGAGCCAGTGGGTGGAAATGACAAGGACGCAGATTTTGGCTAGACATTAGGAGGGATTTTCTCTGACTGCAGTAGCTGCTAGACAGTGGAACAGCCTGCCACAGGAAGCTTCTCAAACATGGTTGGGGAGCCATCTGCTGGGGATGCTATAGCAGTTTCCTGCACTGAGCAAGGGGGCAGACTATAGGACCTCAAAGGGCCTCCCTCCCCAGCGCTGTGATTCTCTGGTGGACTTTGCATTTGTTTTGAAAATGGGTTTGAGAGGCAGAGGTCTATTTCATCGTGGATAGATGATTGTAGCGCTGGGGTTTCAGCCGGTGCCCAGCTCAGTAGGTGGCTTCGAAGCAGCCCCCGGCTCTCAGGCTCAGTTCCTTGTCTGTAAAATGGGCATAAGGCTCTGTTACCTTGTGGAGCTGTGTTGGCATTGTGAGGAAAGACAAGACGCATAATTGACAGAGAATGGCTGTACTTGCATTTAACATCAAACCGTATGGAAACGTTAGACCGGCAGCTCCGTCTATGACAGCAAACTGTGTGATCTCCCCCCCACCCCCCCACTGCATCCCGTGTGCCATTTCTCTGGGCTAACTCTCTGTGCTCTCCTTGCAGGCTTCCGATGCAGCCAGCCCTTTGAAAACTGCTTAAATGGAGGGAAGTGTGAAACCTACCCCAACGGAACCGGAGTGTGCTTGTGAGTATAACACGGCACTTTGCAGAAGTGGCCATTCATGTACACCTGGACGGGTGGGGGGGGCACTGGAGGGGGGACGGGACTTCTTCTTTCTGTTTCCACACGAGGGATGCTGTGTGGCTTGCTGCCTGGCGCCGTTTTTGCCGAGGGAGTGGGGGCGAGCTGGCAAGAGGGTTTGTTTCCTGTCATGGTGAGCGGACTCTACGAAAAGGTCGGCGGGCTTCTGCCGGGCACAAGGCCGGCTGGAGGGACCTTTGGAGCCCTTTCTGACTCTGAGGGCAGATCCTGGCGCTCTGGAGCCCCACTGGGGCCTGACTGGCGCTTGCTGTGGTGTGGAGGCTCCACTTGTGTGATGCGGCAAGGATGTGCTGGCCAACTGTGGTCCTCGGGGTGTTGTCTCCTCCCCCCCCCACCCCGTCTTTGGCGAGGTGCGCTCTGGATGTTTCCAGCAGATACGTGGGCAGAGTTCAAGCGCAAGGAGTACCCTCCAGCCACGGCGTAGGGAGGCCTGAGCCTTGAGAGCTGGGCTCAGCGCCCAGGCCCCCGAGTTGCTTCTCTCTGGAATGGGGACCCTACCGCCTGCCTTAAGGAGCCCTTCTCGGGAGACAGGAGAGCGAGCGCCTCCCCGCCTGGCCCTGAACTTTCGGGCTGCTGTGGTGGCATCGGACTGCCTGCCGAAAGCCAGCCAGAGACGCAGGCGCCGAGGCGTGGGGGCGGTTCTCAGGGCAACGGTGCCAGAGCAGCCCCCTGTCCGCAAGCGCGGCTGTCCCGTGGGATGGTGGGGGGGGGTCTGGGGGGAAAGGGCTGGGGTCCGTACGGAAGCTGGGCTGGGCGGTGGGTGCCGTGAGATGGTGTCTGCTGCTTGGGCTCTTTGATGATCAGAATAACCAGAGGAGACTGAGATGACTCTGGTCCGCCAGGAAAGGTGGTGGCGGCAGGCGGGAACTCGCCGTTTCGTTTCCCCCCTCTGTGATGAATCATTCCTGCCAAGGCGGCTCTCTAGACCTGTCTCGAGGAGGCGTGAGCAGAAAGCAAGGGGTGTGCCTGTGACTTCAGACAGGAAGCAAGAGGAAGGAGCAGCCGCCGCCCTCCGGGTGTCTTCTCTAAGCCCTGCCTGCTGGTGCCTTCGCGGGACACGCAAGGGGCCGCCCCTGGCCCTCGCTGGCTTGTGTGTTTCTCCACAAATGGCGGGACCCATGGCGATCCTCCCGCCAGTGCTCCTCCGTTGCTGGGCTCATTGACACCAGAGAGCGAGAGCAGTTAGCCAAGTGGGCGCAGTGGAGGGCAGGAATCCCCAGCCTTGGGTCTCTGGGTGATGTCGGACGGCAACTCCCATCACCCCTGCCCCTGTGGCCAATGGAGGGTGGGAGTTGTAGCCCAGCCATAGCTGGAGGCCCGAGGCTGGGAGCCCTGGTGGGGTGTGCTGCCGTGGAGGCCACCGGGCTGGAAACGAGCCCTTGGCGTCTAGGAGGCTCTGGTGAGGTCACCCCAGAGACGCATCCGGCAATGCAGTCCTGTGGAGGGCAGGGGCCGCTGGTCTCCATCCTGGGAAGCCCAGCAGGTGCTGGGAGCGAGCGGTTCCTGTCTGCCCGGGCGGAAGGCTACAGGCCGCTCATCTCGCCGAAGCGCTGCGGTGAAGATGCGCTGGCATCTGCCCCAGACAGAACCTGGGGGCCCAGTGTGGGGCTTGCAGGGAAGCTGCCGAGCCCTTGACCTTGCCGTTGACCTCCTCCACCCAGGCCCACAGTGCACAGAGGCCAGTTGGGCTGGCCCCGCTCCCTTCGTGTGCCTCAGATGTCTTCCGTGGAAGAGCGAAAGGTAGTGGCCCCCTTGGCAGGCACCAAGCGGGTTGGGTGGAACTGGCATCGGGCTGGGAGCGGTTCTGCTCCGCCTCGTAGAGGCCAAGGCCGCCTCGGAGCCTTCCGAATGCTGCTGCTCCCCCCCCCCCCCGATGGCATTTCTGATCCCAACTGTTGAATGGCAGATTTGGGGCTGGGGTGTGTGTGCTAGTCTGCTCCAGTTCTTTCACTCTGGCCCCATTTGGCGTCTCCTGCTTGCCCAGGGGAGGGAGAGCGAGGAACCTTCAGCAAATTAATCGGGCACAGGAGCAATTTAATGGACAAAGGGTGGACTCCTTTGTGAGGCACTAATGAATGCACGCCACAGTCCCCCCCCCTCCCCACAGAAGCCTTACCAACGCTTGACGCTCTAAATCTTGTTTTCTTTCATTCAAAGAGCGACAGCTGGGATTCGGTCGAAATTCGGCAGCTATTGTTGAGGGAGGCAGATTAATGCTATGTGACTAATCGCGGAGGGCTTCCCAGAATGCATAACTCTCTCCTCTTCTCATCCTGCCCCCCCCCCGCACACACATGCCCCATTTCCCCCCCTCTTCTGGTCATTCTTTCTCTCACTCTTTCTTCTCTTTAAAAAGCCCCCTTGTATCTTTCTGATTTACATTGGATGTACAGATGGCAGTGGAATCTAATTAGGTGTGATGCGCGTGAGCTCTCTCTCTCTCTCTTGCGCGCGTGCGCATGCTCTCTTGGAAAAATTGCTGCGGAGCGGTCCCACTTGTAGAGTTCAGGGGGAAGAGAAGTTTTCAGGGGCTGAGAGATGTCAGGCGTTTCCTTCTGGATTACCACTGCTGTATTTATGCACTGCTTTTCCACAACAAAAGTTTTCAGAGCTGTATACATGGAGAAATAAGAATAAGGAGAAAACGGTCCCCAGTTCCCAAAGGGCTCACAGTAGAAAAAGAAGCCCCGGGGAGTTGACAGCAGCTGCAGCTGCCACAGGAGGGTGGCTGGGCTGGGCTGGGCTGGGCTGGGCTGGATAGGGCTGGTTGCTCTGTCCCTGCTTTAGTAGGAAAGACCGGCCAGTGCCAAAGGTGTCTCTTGGCCCAGGGAGCAGGATTACGGGTCCCCAAGACAGCCTGGCCATCTCTGCAGAACGCGTTCTTCTTTGCAGCAGCCTTTGGGGGCTGTGGTCTGCAAGCCTCTTCCTCCGAGGTGGTGCACGACTAAGCAGTCACGAGGAGCATTGCGTGGCTGTGGGTGGCATTATGGAGGACTTGGTGTCTGCAGCACCGCCCTAGTCTGTCCAGCCGGGTATCCGATGCAGCCGAATATTTCCCCACGAGGAGGAACAACACCTCCCTGCATTCCTTCTGCCTCCATTGACTCCTCTGTACGAACAGCAGTGGGCAGTTGTGTCTGTGCTGGGTTGGCTGCACCTGTTTTGTGCCATTCAAGAAGGAGCTTGGCTAGGAAAGCCGTGCAGGCTGCAGGCACGGATCCAGCCAGCCTGTGCAGCTTCCCTGCGCCAGAGCTGGAGTTGGTGGATCTTGTCCAGACCAGCGCCTCTCCGAGTCAGCCTTGGACGGAGCAGAGGGCCTCTCCTCAGGGGAGCGAGAAGCAGCAAGCTGCTCGGCATGTGTGGCAGCGCGAGAACTTGGGTCGGGGTGTGTTTCACCCCAGAGAACCCACGAGGAGGAATAGCTGTTGCTTGCTCTTCCGTGCAGCGCTCTCCAGAAGCTACGCATCTTCCCATAGCTGTGGCACGTACTCATCAGAAGCTGCCTTATACTGAGTCCAGCCCTTGGTTGGACTCAGCGGTGTCTACTCTGACTGGCAGCAGCTCTCCAGGGTTTCAGGCTCAGGGGTCTCTCCCAGCCCTACCTGGAGATGCTGCCAAGGAGGGAACCTGGGACCTTCTGCATGCAAAGCAGATACTCTGCCACCGAGCCGTGGCCCCATCCCCTCAGGGAGAAAGCCTTACAGTGCTCCCAGATGTAGTCTCCCATCCAAATGCAAGCCAAGGCAGACCCTGCTTAGCAGAGGAGACCATTCATGCAGATCTCCTCCCCAAGGATGCCATAGATTCCTTTTGCTGCCTTGTGAGTGTTTCTGAGTCCCCGAAGGCAGACGGGAGCCGCCTTGTAAATACCCACTTGCCTGGCCACTGGTAGCAAAGAGGCAGGTTAACGTGGCAAAAGTGGTTGCGTCCTTTTAGCTGCCCCCTTTTAAAAAACTAGCTCCGCTGCAGAAACTGGCGGTGCTTTGTGGCCCAGGAGAAGCAGCGGCCACTCTCAAGATGCCCGTCCTGGTTGCCTGGAGAAGGTTCTCCGTTTGCTTCCCAGGCGAGCAGCTCTGAACTGTCAGGCGGTTCTGCAGTGGGTGGTCCTTGCAGACATCGGCCCAGAAGCGCTCAGGGCTTGAGAGCCTCGATAAGGAGATACGGGCGAGGGGCGGGCATGGTTTTGTGCCAGCCATCGCTGCTACTGGCGGGTTCAGTTTTCTGCCACCAAAGTGTGGGTTTGTGGTGGCGAGTGTTAACGGCAGCTTTACCCAGGGGGCCCCCTCCCTCACGCGAGGCAGATTTTCCCAGCCCGGATGAAAAGCTTTCTCGGAGGATCATGTAGCCTTGCAGTGATAGGTACTCATTAAACCTTGGCATGGCTCTGCCCTGGGACTGGCACCCCGCCCCCCCGGCCCCCCCGCAGCTGAAAAGGCACTGGGCTTTCTCCGACTGCGGTGACACGGGACGCCACTTTCCCAGGAACTCCCTGGCTTAGTTAGAAGCAGATGGTGCCACTGGAGGGTGCCTGAGGATTGAGGCAGGACTGTGTTCCTCCGGCTCCCACAGGAGGGCTGGCTGCCGCTTCCTCTGGCCCGTCGTCACCGGGCTTGTTCAAGAGCGCCTTAAGGCAGAGCCCCCTGAGGTGGTGGGGGCCAGAGGGGCTTGCAGGAGGAAGAGGAGAGGGGTGCGGGCGAGAGCAGCGTGCGGCCATCCCCTCGTGGCCCGCCCTCCCTTTCTTTCTTTCTTTCTTTCTTTCTTTCTTTCTTTCTTTCTTTCTTTCTTTCTTTCTTTCACATTTTTTATCCCGCTCTTCCTCCAAGGAGCCCAGAGCGGTGTACTCCATACTTAGGTTTCTCCTCGCAACAACCACCCTGTGAAGTAGGCTAGGCTGAGAGGGAAGTGACTGGCCCAGAGAGTCACCCATCAAGTCTCACAAGGCTGAATGGGGATTTGAACTCGGGTCTCCCCGGTCCTAGTCCGGCACTCTAGCCACTGCACCACACTGGCTCTCTCGCTTTTGTAACGCTCTGGGCTGGGGTCGCTTTTACAAGCCTCTCTTGCTTCCTGGGCCACGGGAGCCAAACTTTGCAGTAGTGCCGTCGAGATGGAACGTCTTCCCAGCCTCCCGATTTCCCGAGCCCTCGTGTTCTGGGAGGAGAGCTGGTCCTGTGGCAGCGAGCTTGAATTGCCGAGGCCACCCTGGTTTGCATTTGAATGGGAGACGACAAGCCTCACCCTCTTATTTATTTATATTTATTTGGGGACTTTTGTTGAAAAGTGGTATATAAATATTTGTTGTCTTCCTAGGTTTTGTTGTATTCCTGTAAGAGGAATTCCCCTTAGTGGGTGGGGAATCCTCTCTGGGAAGAGCCCCTGCCTGCTTGCATGCGGAAGGTTCCGAGTTCCCTCCAAGACAGGGCTTGAGAGAGAGAGACTCCTGCCTGCAGCCTGGGAGAAGCCGCTGCCAGCCTGGGCAGGCAATACTGAGCTAGGGGGACCAGTGGTCAGACTCGGTAGACGGCCGCTTCCTGTGGGCTCTGCTTCTCTCTAGGGTCTGGGCAGGAGCAGCAGCCTCTTGCCAGCCGCGGCTCTGTGGGCGGAGAGTGAAGAAGCGTTCCAGGGCCAAGAGGCAGAAGGGGCAGGTGGCCCAGGGCGGGCAAGGGCGGCTCCTGCTCCTTTGGGGGCCTTTGCTTTCCGGTCCATCCTGCGGGAGCCACCATTGTGAGGAATGGGTGGGGGAGAATGGCCCAGGGGGAAGGGAGCCCCTCCATTGCTCATCATAGCCAGAGACCCTCCCTCTCCGTGGGGCTGAGGGGGCATCTCGGCCCAGTTGCTGGTCCAAGCAACAGGGAGATGCTGATAGGAAGGAGAGGTTGCAGGTGAGACCGGACGGAGTGACGTGGATCGGGCCCGGTGGACCAGCCATTTTTCGTCCCCCAGTGTGTGTGGCATGGGCGGGTGGAGGCCCAGTTGTCCAAAGGTGGCACAACTGGGCTTGGTGGGAGACTTCCAGGCTCGGGACTGTCGTCCTGGTCCTGTTCTCAACGGCCTCTCCTGGCGGCTGCTGGCGGTCCCACCGCCCTTGCTGCTGGGCTGCTCTGCTCCTGCCAGGTCGCCAGCTTCTGGTGCCAAGCGCATGGCTACCCTTGCCATATGTGGCAGCGGGGATTTGAGAGTGGGCAGCGCTGGGTGGGGAAGGCTGGGCAATCTTCCCCTTCCTACCCCAGGGCCGTTGGGCGAGGGCCCTGCTTGGCATGGCGGTGGTGTGCGCCATGGGATCTGGGGCCTCTTTCGGAAGCCTGCTTCCCGTGGAACTCCCTGCCCAAGGACGCGTGCCTGGCCAGCTTGCTCACGGCTTTGAAGAGGCTGGAGTCTTGTCTTGGGGGTGTTTGGGGGTTTGTGTTGCTTCTTCTGCATTGTTGTTCTCACATTCTTCTGCTTTTGTTGTACTGTGGTGCTCTAAAGAGCATTAGCTACTTCAGGAGCCCGAAGGGCTGTGTGAAGGTGTTGCAAGGATCTCCCAGATCTCCCCAGGCACCCTGAAATATCAGCAGATATTCTGATGCTGGCAGGAGCCCTGTGGTCCTTGGGGGGTGGGGTGCATCCGTGGTGTTCTGTCTGGTGGGAGGCGGCCACCTTTTGGGACTCTGTGGCTCTCACTGAACTCTGTGGCTCGCACAATGGATGTGTTGCTTTCCTGGGGTTTTAGGTAAGGCTGATCGGCCTGGGGTGTGTGGAGAAAGGATCCAGGGAGAGAGGAGAGAAGCCTTGGGTGGAAAGGACTCCTCTGGTGGAAGGCAGAAATCCAGAGGCACAATCCGGTTGGGTTGGGTTGGTTGCTTGGTGGTTTCTCTGACTTTCTGTGGCATGGAGGTTATGCAACTCCTGAGGTCATGGTGGCTGCCTTTAAAGGACGGGAGTTTGTTTCTCCTTGCCCGCCCCCTTACTTTAGCCTGGCATGATTTCTATGGACTAACAAAAGGGAGGAGGGGGAAGGAAAGCCTTGCGCTGGACAGGAAGAGGGTGGGGTGTTGAAACAGCCGGAGGAAGTCCGTAGAGGAAGAGGAACGGGCCAGCTGGGACCCTGCCGTGGTTTGGGTCCTTCTGCTCTTCTGTGCCTGTTTGTTTGCAGAAGAAGGGTGTGTGTGTGTCTGTCTGTCTGTCTGTGGCATTTGCATGTTGTAGATGGCAGCGGCATGGAGGGTGAAAGATGCTGCTTCAAAGCACCGCCGTTTGCCTTGCAGGCGCGTTCCGTGCCGGCTTCCAGGAAGTGGGCTCTGTTCAGCAAATCCCAGCTCCTCCGCTCCGCCTTCTGTGCCCCCCCCCGGAGTGTGCGACTGGAGTCCAGCAACGGTTCTCAGCCTTCCGGGCTCCAGGGACCCTCCCTGCCTGCATCTTGCCGAGGACTTGCAGGCCTGTCTTGGAGGCACACGCCGAGTTCCTCTGGGGCACAGCTAGCCCTCCCCTGGGGCTGCGCACGGTGGTGAGGCCAGAATGGCGGTGCTGGTCCTTCTCTTGTTGGAGGAACCTCCTTCCTCACCGCTGCTGCTGCTGCTGCTGCTCCTCTTGGACTGGAGGAGCCGCCAAGGGGGTTGCAGGAGCCCCCGAGCAGCGCTTAGCAGCCATGTCCTGGCGCCTTGAGCTTCTGTGGAATTTCTGCCCAGGGCGGGGAGGCCGAGCTGGGACCAGCACCCTGGGATGCCACGGAGGAGAAGTGAGTGACCCCCGCGGTTGGGGCAAAGGGGCACCTTGGCAGGGGCTGCCCGCTTCTGTTTCGCAGCAGGGGGCAACAGCCCCCCCCACTTTGGCCCAGCACCTGCTCCCCCCCCCAGTGGCGGCAGCTGCTTCACATGTCTCCCTTGGGCCTCTTTTGTCTTTTGCTTGCTGGCCCTTTGGGGACCATTAACCATCCTTTCATTTCTTCTGCTTTGGAGCTGCGTTGGGGCTGTTTAGTTTAGAAAAAAAGATGACTGCGGGGAGACAAGATAGAGCCACTCCTCCTGGTGCAGGGGGGCAGCTGGCAGGGCTGGGGAGAAGGCAGCCCCCCCCCCCCCCCGCCGAATGTTGGGCTTGGGCATTGCTTGCCTTTTGCCACGCTTGGAAAGAGCTCCAAAGTTCAGCCCGGACACTTATTTACTGACTTCCTTAAAATATTTTTAAATCTAGAAAAACCACTTACACAACGCACTGGAGCAGTGTGAAAGCATAAACAAACATGCTCCAGTTGCTAAATAAAGCCGGTCTTGCCAGGGCTGTCAACACTGACAAGGGTGTAGGGCTTGGGGCCAGTCAGCCAGTGTGGGGCCCCTTCCATTTGATTTTGAGGGGGGGGTATAAGAGAAAGGCCCAGGGTGGTCGCCCTGCTTGCCCTGCCCCGAGGACAGCCCTGGGCACTCCTCTGATGCGCCCCTTCCCCAAAAAACAACCTTGGACGGGAGGGGGGCTCTTGATGAAGACCTCAGCTGGGGGGCTGGGTACATTGTGCATGTGGGCCCAGGAGGTCCTCGCGGTCACTTGGTCCCCCATGATGCCCCTCAAAGCAACTTCCCCAATCCCACCCCCAAATTTACTTGCCTGCACAAGTTTTAAAAGTTTTGCACTAACTGAAATTTCTGGACAGTAGTGCATTGCAGTCATCTAATATAGCTGTGACTGATGCATGGATCACTGATTCTAGATCCGATTTTTCTAGGGAAGGCTGCAGTTGGCAAATCAGTGGAAGTTGATAAAAGGTGCTCCTGAGTCACCTGCTACCCAGGGCCAACATGGTGTCTAGGAGACCCCAGGCCCAGACTGCATCTTCAAGGGCACCAATGGGATCCCTAACCAGCTGTGCCTCTGTTTTTGTCTGGATTAAGTTTGTTTGCTGCACCCAGCCCAGAACGGCTGCTGGGCACTGGTACAGGGTTTCTGTTGCCTCTCGGGGATCAGCTGGTGGAAATGAGAAGTAGAGCTGGGAGGTGTCAGCATCCTGGGGTCACCCCACTCCAGACCTTCTCGGGGCTTCATGGAGGTGTTGAACAGCACAGGGGATGCAGTGGAGCCCTGGGGCACCTTATGAGCCAGCGGCCCTTGGGCAGAGCTCAAATGCCCCAGCATTCCCTCTAAGGTGTGTGCGCACCCTCACATGTTTTCTGATGTCTGCTCAGTTAATTTTAGATCCTGCTCAGGTTGAATGAGGAAGGCCCCACTCTGAAGGCAGATGGTGTGCAGGCACACACGGCCTTGATCCTGCTGCCCAGAACAAAACTTATTCTGCACACAGGTGGAAAAAACTGGAGAGACCACTGCCCAGCACTACCCTCTGGGTGCAGCCCACCTGCCAGCAGTGGGAAGCAAGGGCTCCCTGCCTAATCCCTTGCCCTGTGTCCAGGGCCCCTGCATTCCTGGTGCCCCCAAGAGCCAGCTGGATGTGTCCCCCTCCCTCCCAACCATCAGGGGGCCAATCCTTGGCCTGCAGCTAGCCTGGCCGCCCTAGCCCATCCTGGGGCTCTGCCGTCGTCTTTGCTTCTGCGTTGCTTTCTCTCCCTCCACGGTGGCTCAGCAGAGCTCTGGGGGGTAGCTTACGACAAATAGATCCAACAGCTTGAAGGAAATCTAGAGCCGTTCTGCAATGATGGTGAATCAAGCAGCCAAGCACACACAATCATTGATACACATGCCTATTATGCACACAATTCTCAGCACTGGCGGCTAAGTTGCCTGGGAGGAGGTGGTGCTCAGGCCACGTCTTCAAAGGCTCTGTGCCGAAAAGGAGCCTTGCAATGCTTCCCTAAAATTGGAGGCAGGAAATGCCTGACAAAGGTGGCGCTGCTGGCATATGGGATTTGGCTGCCGGCCTCGCTGTTTGGAGAGCCTTGTCTGGGAGTGGTTGCTCCTGGAGGGGACCCTGGAGGGGCTGCAAGAGCAGGTGTGCGTGGCCGGCCCCCTCCCCAGCCCTGCAGGAAGTTGGGGCCGTGGCATTCCTGAAGGCTGCTTGTAAATCAAAGGTGATGGTGACCCAAACAAAGAGGGGGCCTTGGAAAACAAAAGGCTTCCTTGCCTGAGTGCTGGAGAGACCTTTCTGCAAACCCCCATCTCCAGGATGTCTTTTATGGGGGTGGGGGTGGCTTGGTGGCTTCCTGCTTCCTCCAGTAGCTTCAGCCATTCAGTGGTGTGTGCTGGTTAGTGGGGCTGAGAATTAAGAGCACTCCTCATATTTTGGTGAAAAATCCCAGCGAGGGAGAGCCCACCACAGCCAAAAAGAAAAAGACCCCTCCTCTCGTATCTCCCTCTCTCCCCTTAGCCTTCTCTTCCCCAGGATAATCGTAAAGACGCCTCTGTTCACCTAGGCTTTTAATTAAATATTGTTTTAATAGTTTTAATACTGTTTTAACAATTATTTAAAAGAAATTGTAACGTTTTAATTTCTTGTTTTTGTTCTAAGTCATGTTTTACTTTTTTGGTTTTTACTTTGTTGTAAACTGCCCGGAGACATATGTTTTGGGCAGTATAAAAGTATGTTAAATTAAAAAAATAGAATAAACCATTCCTCATAGGACTTGGTTTCCAGACCCTGCCCCATCTTCGTTGCCCTCCCTGGACCTGTTCCATTTTATCAACGTTGTCCTTAAAATGCAGGGCCCATTTTGCTCTCTTGTCAAGCAGGATGTTTTGGAGGCTTTGTCAGATGCTTTGCTGAAACCAAGATAGACTATGTCCATGGCATTCCCATGATCTACTAAACATAGTAACCTTAAAAAGGGGGGAAGATGTGAATAGTCTAGCATGACGAACTCTTCTTGACAAATCCGAGTTGGCTCCTACTAATCACCACCTTCTTTTGTAAATGCTCACAGACTGGGTGGCTTAATAATCTTGCCAGATATTGACGTCAAGCTAAGCAGTTTGTCATTTCCTGACTCCTCCTCCCCGCCTCCTTTCTGAACACAGAAGCTCACTCATTCTCCAGGAGTTCTCGGAGACTGCAGACAAGGCTCTGAGCAAACCCTCAAGTTCCTTCAGGAGCTGCCTGGGATGTAATTCATCTGGCTCTGGGGACTTGAATTCATTGGAAGTGGCCCCGTCTTCTCTTAGCATCTCTTTACCGGTGTTCCCTCTAAGGTGTGTGTGTGTGTGTGTGTGCGCGCATGCGATCACCCTTTTTAAATGTCTGCTCAGTTAATTTCGGATCCTGCCCAGGAAGGCCCCACTCTGAACGCACATGGTGCACACATGATACTGCCGCCCAGAACAAAACCAGTTCCGCATAACATTAGAGAGAACCCTGCTCTTCACCCATCTTGAGTTTCAGGTCTCCTTTATTTGTTAGTGCAGGGCTTCTGGAACTTGTGGACCTGCAGATGCTGTTGGATGACAACACCCATCATCCCCTTTGGCTGTTGTGGTGGGGGGTGATGGGAGTTGTCGTCCAACAACATCTGGAGACTCAAGTTTGGGAAGCCCTGCATTAGTCTGCCGGTTGCCACGTTTTCCTCGTGGGAGGAGACGGATGCAAAATAGGGAGACCAGCAGCTCTGCCTCCCTTCTATCACAGTTTCGCCATCTTCTCCCAGCAGACTTGTCCGAAGAACCCTTCCTCTGCTTTTGGTCTCCGTCCCAAGCGTTGGTTTCCTTGACGCCATCTTCCATGAAGCCTTCTCCGCTTCGGTTTGTGTGTTTCTGCGACTCCTGTGGACCCCAGGGAAGATGCAGGCTGGGCATTGGCTTAATGCTGCTCCAAGGGCCGTTGCTTTGCCGGGCAAATGCAAGATTGCCACTCGGTGCCCTGGGCAGGGAGCCAGGGGAGTCCCGGCTTTCTAGAGGGTAGCTGTTTGAGATGCACGTTTAGGATTGCAGTTTCCATGGTACACTTCTAGGCATTTCTATTTTAGCTATACGTAAGAGACCAGAGCTGCACAACTTCAGCCCTCCTGCAGGTGTTGGACTGCAACTCCCATCATACCTGGCTACTGGCCACTGGGGATTATGGAAGTTGTAGTCCAAAGCAGCCGGAAGGCTGAAGTTGTGCAGCCCAGTAATAGGTGAAGAAGTACCAGCCTTTGCTTCGGGAAATGGAAATGGCTTTTCCAAGTCCCAGAACAGAATTCTGTCTCCCCTGAGTGGCTCCTGTGTCTTCTCGATGGCCCTGTACCCAGTTCAGCTGCTTTGCAGGTGTCCCAACACGGCAGTGCTAGGAAGTTCCTGGCAGCAACTTCGCTGTAAAGCGCGGGGTGGCTAATCCACAAGCACGTGGCCAGCATTAGCACTCCAAAGCCACATCTGGTGAAGGGTTGGCTGCTCAGTTAGACAGCTGGAACTAGCTTGGGGAGAAGCTCCTGTCCTGCCCAGTCCAGAGGGCGGGTTCCTGGGCATGAAGCAGAAGGCAGACGCCAGCCTAGCAGCCTCTTCCTTACTTGGGCCCAGGAGCTTTCATGGGGCTGGGCTGCACATGCCAGTCCTACTCCAGTAAGCCAAGCACCCAACAAAGTCACTTTGATTTTATTAGCTTCTGTCCTGCAAGATCACGCTACACCGGCCTTCCCAAGCAGAAGTTCTCCAGATGTTGCTAAGCTACAACTCATTGTGTCTGGGGACACTTGGAGTTGCGCCATTGGAGTTGGCAACCCCCGCGCTAAACTATTCCCTAGATGTTGATTTGACACGGGCTCGGCTTGCTATTCTCTGCTTACATGATCAAGGTTAATCCAGTGACCTAGACCAGGGTTAGGGTGGTGGTACTCTGGCTATGGCTGAACTATGACTCCCATAATCCCCAGCCATAATAACTTGTAGCTGGAGGTGATGGGAGTTGTAGTTCAGCAACATCTGGAGGACCACCAGTTGGGAACCCCCAACACAGACGAAGTAATTCTCCTAGAGTGACGTACACCCACAGGAAGACCGGCAATATTAATCTGGTTGCTACTCTGTCTGCGAGCTGCTGAGACGGCACAGACTAGGCCTTGCTGTCCAGCCTGATGCGAGAAGACTGGAGATTTGCTAGCCAGGAGGCAGCTTAATAGGGGGAAATGGGCCCATTTCAAAGCAGAGTGCTCTTCCCTGGGGGGTGAAGCAACTGTGGCTTCTTCCTATGGTGAAGTGCTTTCTCTCTTGAAGCATGATTCCCAGATGTTGGAGAGGAGAGCTGGTCTGGTGGTCGCAGGCATGACTTGTCCCCTTAGCTAAGCAGGGTCTGCCCTGGTTGCATTTGAATGGGAGACTAGAAGCCTGAGCACTGCAAGATATTCCCCTTCTTAGGGGATGGAGCCGCTCTGGGAAGACCATCTAGGTTCCCAGTTCCCTCCCTGGCAGCATCTCCAGGATAGGGCTGAGAGAGACTCCTGCCCATAACCTTGGAGAAGCCGCTGCCAGTCTGGGTAGACAATCCTGAGCTAGATGGACCAAGGGTCTGTCTCAGTATGTGGCAGCTTCCTATGTTCCTTTGTTGGGCTGCGGCCAGGTGGGGCGCCCTTAAACTGTCTCCTGCCCCTAGCAGAGCTCCTTGGTTTTGCTGGGGCGGCCACCTCCCGGCTTCTGGCCTGTTTCTGTGGAAGGCTTCTTGGTGCCAGCGGATGGTCTCCGGGTTTGGCCAGAGCCAAGACTGCTGCTCCTGGGTCTCTGCTTGACTTCCTTGGGGGCCGAGGGCTTTGCTACCCGCCTCAAAGGCTGCTGCAGGTGTGATGGACTCTGTGCTGTTGCAAAGGCGGCTGCGGGTCCTGGGCTGGTGTGAAAACCTCCCGAGGCCCACAGCAGCCGCTCTTCTGAGCAACTTTCTGCAGGGGTGTTTTGCAAAGTGTGTGCATTTGGGCAGCGGGGGATTTGGCTCTCGCTCTCTCTGAAAGAATTGACACCACTTGGAGAATCTGACAGCCCTTGGCTCTCTTCCTTGTTTGGCCGGGGCATTCGGAGGGGGATCGGCCTTGTTGCCTTCTCACCCTTCCCTGCTAGCAGCCTTTGGAGCTTCATCCTGCCTGAGCAGCTGCACTCCTTAGAGCCGCGTATCGGTCCGAAATAGGCAGGGCTGCGTGGCGGCTGGCCAAAAAAACAACCTCCCCAAACCTAATCAATGTGGCACCAAGAATCTTTGCACCCTGCACATTTATTTTATTCAGTCTATATACTGCCCTTCCTTAAGCGGCTTGGGGTGGTGCACATTAAAATCAAAAGCACACGCAATAAAACAATTAGAATTTTAAAATCAACCCACACATTTAAACCAGATTAAAACTCATTAAAATGACAATTAGAATGAGATATCATTGAAAGCCAGGCGAGAAAGATGGGTTTTTGCGGCACTCCTGGCAGAGACGCCTGCAAGGGACGGACTGCACGTGCCTCTGCCGACTGCCCCTCTGCCCTCCTTCTGTCCTGTGAGGCAGGGCGGCTGCGAGACGTCCCAAAGTCACCCAGCCCGCTTCGTGACTTGAACCCGAGTCTTTGTCGTCAGCATCCAGGCTCTAATGCCTGCCGGGTGGGATTTGGGCGTATTTGCAGGGGGGCAGTGCCCACCCGCTCCTTGCAAACCCAGGGGTGCTCAAGCTGGCATCCCTCGTTTGAGGGCGTTGGACTACAGTGCCCAATATCTCCAGCCGCAATGGAAGCTGCAGTCCGACAGCATCTGGGGACTCCAGTTTAAGAACCTCTGCTTTAACCCATCGCCACCCGCCTTCAGCTGGGGTCAGAGTGGGGCCTTCCTGATTCAACTGAGCAGGATCTAAAATTAACTGAGCGGACATCAGAAAACTTGTGAGTGTGTGCACCTGCGCACGCCTTAGAGGGAACTGTGCCCCAATAGTGGCCAGGAGTCCCAGTAGTGCAAGCTCTGCCCCATGCCTTCCTGCAGAGGGCTGGACCCCCAGGTGATTTCTGTCTGATTTTAATTCCTTCATGGCCTCTCCTGTAGCAGACACCTGGATGCTGAACGGAAGGGCCACCTTCGCTGGGGTGCAGAATCTGCACTGAGCAGCTGGCTCAGTTGAAGTGTTGCTGCAAAATATTCCGCAGCTTGGGGAAACGGGGAAAGCTTGCAGCCCAGCTTCTGTGGGGGAATGGAAAGTTGTCAGTTTGTCTGGGATGAAAACTCACACAGAGTGGGGTGGGAAGAAGTGCTGGGATCAGTGTTCCCTCGAGCAGGGAATTCCAGATGTTGTTGACTACAACTCCCGCAATTCCTAGCCAAAGGCCATCACAGCTGGGGATGCTGGGAGTTGTAGTTAACAACATCTGGAATTCCCTGCTCGAGGGAATGCTGCCTGGGATGCACAAAAGCTAAGAGAGGAGAAGTCTCAGAGGCTGCAGGAAGGTGTGGAGCGAGGAAAAAGGACCTGAAGGAAAGGAATGAGAGTTTTGAGGAATTAGGTGCATAATTCATGCGAGAATGGACTTAACTGGAGAGCCGGCTCTGAGGAATCCCGCAGGGCTGAAGATGAGGACGGGCTGTGTGCTGCCGGGGGTGGAAAAGAGGAACAAGGTGGCTGAAGGAAGTGGGGGCCCAGTCAGCAGTGGCGACCGGAGCAAACCGTGCATGGAGATGCTGAGGCAAGCAGGATGGGGCAGAGCTACACCCCCCGGGGTTTAGAGGCAGAAAGGGCAAGAAGGAAGGAAGTGGGTGGGGCCGGGGGCCTCTGGTAACCAGGGCTGGCGTCCCCGGGAGTCCCCCTCTCTGCCAGCTGGGCAGCAACGGGCACCTGCCAAGGTCTGTGCTGTTTCCAGGAGAGGCCTTCCTTTTCTGGCGCTGCGAGGGCAGGAAATGCCTCCCAGGCGCTGCACGCAGGTTGTGTGGGCGGGGGAATCTCGGTTGTGCGGCTTGTTCCGATGCCGAGAAGCCACTGCCGCCGCTGCCCCCTCCGCCTCCTGACCCCGGCTGCCTTTCTGCTTGAACCCATTCGGAGGTCAAATGAGGGGACGTCCATCGCGTCGGCTCAACGTCCCCCACGAATGGCTGAGAGAGGACGCAAGGAGTCGGGCTTTAACGGGGAAGTGTCATGCTTGGCTGGGTTGCAGCCATGTTGTGGGGCATCCGCCGATCCTTTCTTCACGGGTTTTGCCCCAGGCTTGTTGGGGTTTTTGAAAAAACTGTTCACTCTCAGGAGGCACCCACAGAGCTGGAGCAGCACTGCCCCACTTCAGCCCCCCAGGAGCCGTGGGACTACAGCTCCCATCACCACCGCTGGCAAGGGAAGGAATCTTGATCTCCCTACCAGAGAGAACAGGAGCTGTGACTGCCGCAAGGGCGACCTGGGAGAGGTGGCAAATGGCCTTGAGGTGCTCCTTCCTACACAGAGACTCAGACATCCACAAACCCACTTGCCAGCTCGCCAGGGGCGAGTGCGACCAGTCCACTGGCAAGCAGGACACCCAGCAGCACACAGAGGGGGGCTCATTTCCACTGCCCTTTTGGAGAAGGCCAGAAATCCCTTTGGAGCAGTCGGAGAAGCCTCCCCCTGTTTCTCTAACCCCTCCGTCTCCCAGCACAAATAACGAATTTCCTCCTTCTCTCCTAAGCACTCTGCTGTGAGAAAAGGGTCGGCGGGAGAGTGGGGTTGGTGGCCACCACAAATATGATGGCTAGCTGTCAGGAGCTGAGCCCCCATGTGTGGGTCCCTGCTGCTGCTGCGGCTTGTCAGAGGAGAGGAGCTGCTCCTGGCCAGACCTCAGGAGCTCTGCAGGAAGGTACAGAGGGCAGAGAAATCCCCTGGACAGTGCCCTCCTTGCAGGAGCAGGAAAGTCAGAAGACGCTCAGCGCTGCTGCTGGGGAGGAGCAATCAGGATGCGGCCGCCCCCAGCTGCCTGGACACGGGTTGCCATCCCAGGCTCCACGGAACAGGGTGGAAGACCCTTGGTCCCCCACAGATTCAAGGAGTCCAGCCACCCCCCCGAGGAGGAGGAGGAGACGTGTGGGGCTGGTGGGGGTGCCTCTGCTGAGAGGGACAGAGGCAGCTACATGAAGACCAGAGGGGTCCTTGAGGGAGGGCCGTGGTCTTGGCAGGACACGCACCCAGGGCCTCACGGAGAGGGGGCACAGACCTGTCAGGCCCACTGGCTGCTCCCTTTCCCTGCTGGGATGGATGATATATCCAGAAGGAGCCCCGAATGGAACTTGAGAGACACACAGCTCTTGAGGGGGGGGGCGCACTGGGGGGTGTTCCTGCTGCCCTCTCCCTTGGAGGCCAGGGCACAGGGAGAAGCAGCTGGCTATGAAGGAGGCGTCACCGGGAAGCGCTCGGATGCTTGGCCTGGGCTAGTGAGAGGAAGGGCCTGCCCTGGCCACAGACTGGTTGCCCCTCGCGAGGCCTGGGAAGAAGGAAGGGGACTCTACGCTGTGGCCCGAGGGGGAGAGAAGCCCAGGACCAAGCGCCAGGCCCAGGCGTGTGTGTGCCGAAGGTCAGAAGCGGGGCAGAGGTGGTGCTCATTCAGAAGTATGCCAGAAGCGGCTGCAGAGGAGGTGAGACCCCCAGTTTCCGATGACTCTACAATGTTTCTCAACCTTTTTGGAGTCAAGGACTGCTAAATTCTTCGTGCGGAGTTTCAAGGACCGCTACATTCTTTGTGCGCAGTTTTCCGGACCACCTGTTAGTAAAGGGGTTTCATGTTTATCTATTAGTACTATACTACAGGCATGCACAACTCAAATGACCTGGTGGGCCAAAACTGACCGTGACTTGGCTCATGGGGGCTGATTTTTAGCGTGCTGATTTTTAAAGTAACACTTAATATCAATCAATTAATTAAATCAAATTAAAGTGAAATTAATTAAAATGAATTTAATCAAAATTTAACTTTTGAAGTTCTAGAAGGCCAAGATTAATTTGAATTAAAATAAAATAAATTGAATTAATTAAAATTTCTAATAAAATAAACACAATAAAATCTGTACAAAATCCCTGCCCTTTGCCATAAGCCCCCCTCCCTTTATGCATAGTCAAATCAGCTTTCCTTTGACTGGCTGGAACGCAGTAGTCATCTTGAAAAACTGCCCCTCTCATTGGATGGCTCCTAAAGCGCATGCAAATGAAGAGCCTCCCCTCTTCTCTCCCCCATGTGTATTACTGTGATGAGAATTTTCAGACAGTAACTTTACACGTCTCTTACTATAAGCAAATAGTTCCAAGCCCCCACCCCTTTGTATTTATCATGGGGCAAGATTCTGCAGTTCCACCTTTGAGCTAAAGAGAGTTCTGAGTCTTCTTGGATCTGTTCTGGGCGGAGGGAGGGAGGGAAAGGAAGCAAGAAAGGCTTTGGAGGCACGGACCGGCACTCAACTCTTCGCGGACCGGCACCGGTCCCCGGACCGGCTGTTGAGAAACAGTGCGCTACATGAACACACACACAGTCTGGGAAGCCAGATGACGTTGAAACCCTGATGCAGGCAGGCAGCTCTGACCTGATGGACGTCACCAACATCTGGTGGGATGGGGCTCTTGGTTGGCGTCTAGAGCTTGGCTGGCCAGGATTGAGCAGGGCGAGGTGAGGAGCGGCCCCCGAGGCGAGCCCTGACGCCTCTGAGGATGGGAGTCTAGCGAGAGAAGCCCCAGGCAGAGTGGAGCACGGGCCCCCTGGCCAAGCAGAAGGCACGGGGGAGGCTTCCCTGGGGCGGGAGCAGAGGCCCCCCTTCCAAGAAGGCAGCTGGTGCAGCTGGTGATGGCAGGCTTCCGTTCTCTTCTGGCAGCAAACCCGGCTGAGAGGGGCTGGTGCGGGAAGCCCTTGGCCGGCCTTGCTGGCGACTTGGGAAGGCTCCAAGGCCCCTGCCTGGCATCTCGGAGACAGGGCTGGGGGCAGGGTTCTCTCTCCTCTGTGTGCGGAAGGAGGTTTGGTCTGGGCGACGGCATCAAGGCAATGTGTGAGCACCATCTGCATTCGGAGCAGGGCCTTCCTGATTCCACCTGGGCAGGATCTAACATTGAGCAGACACCAAAAAATCTGTGAGCAGCACACACCTTGGAGGGAACCCTGGCCGGGAGTGGCTCGTTACAGCCACTAAGCCCTCCAAGTGGCCACCCCTGCCAGTGGCATCTGTCTGAAAGTTGTCACTCCCCTTGTGACCAGAGCCCTTTCTCCGGCCTGGCCGCCTGGGGGCGATCCACTCTCTGTGCAGCTGGGGCAGCCCATGAGAACGGGGTGGGGTGGGGGGCTTGTGACAGGAGCGCTGCTTAACTACCCTCCTCGAGTAGCCGGAGCCTGCTGTTCCCCATAAAAGGGGGGTTCCTAAGAGACACCGTGGAAGAATGCCGGAGGGCAGAGGGGCCCCCCTCAACCCGCCAGAAGTTCCTCTTTAGCTGCAGTGGTTGAGACAAACCCTGGCGGATGGAGGGTTTTCTCCGTGCTCATGCTTGCTGTTGGCTGGATCTCTTTGGCTGCCCTCGGTGCCGTTGGCTTCCTCCTCTCAGTTTGATGCACAGTTCAGGCAGCGGCTTTGCAGGGCTGGCTTTCTGCTGTGGAAAGATCCAGCAGCATTGGAACCCGCCTCCAAGACCCAGTTTGGCTTCTGGGAGGAAATATGCCAAGCCTGGCCAGCTGGCGAGACGGGTTTGGGGAGGCAAAACATTGCATTCTCTGTGCTCTGCTAGGCTGGAAAGGAGGCCACATCGCTCTCCATGGGGAGAGGGGCTTGAGGGGGCTGCTGTGGAAGCCGGGATGGGGATGCTGAGGATGTCAGCAGCAAAGGATGCTGGGAGATTGGCTGCTGCATGGAGGGGGCTCGTTTTGGAGAGGTGGTGGGGGAAGGAGCAGGGCCCAGCCTCTTCTCTCCCGGCCCCGGACAGCCTGTCTAAGTCTCGCCTCCCTTCCCCTCTCCTGGGTTGTGACCCCTCGCTTGGTGCTGCCAACCCCCTGCACTCCCAAACTGTTCCTTGAGACCTGCAAACTTGTTCCCCCTTTTTTTAAAGCAAGCAAGCGAACCATCTGCAAGGATAGCCAGTTGGGCACCAGGCAGCAGAACAGACCCAGTTAACATCAAGAGCCTCCAAAACAAAAGGTTCTTCTTCTCCGTAGAGATGCAAGTGATCGCCCTGATCCCTTCTGCTGGCAAGGCAGCCGGGCCTCTGTTGGGAATGGGACTTGGTCCCTGCCCCATTGAAAAGCAGCCCCTTTCTCTTCCATTCAGAAACAGCATCTCATCTTGCCTTGCCCATCCATGTGGCAGCGCTTCTGTCTTGCCTGCAGGAGGTCCTGGGTTCAGTCCCTGGCAGCCTCTCCAGGTACGGCTGGGAAAGATCCCCTGAGCCTGGGACCTTGGAGAGCTGCTGGAGTTGGATGGACCAAGGGACTGACTCGGCAGGAGGCCACTTCCGGTGTGCCTGGGACTCCTGTGGATGTCAGAAGTCTTGTGTCGCAAGCTCCAGGCTTGCCTCTGCTCCTGTGGCTAGGCTGGGCCTGCCCTGAGCCAAGCAGCTGGTGCTGGTCCTCCTCCTCTCAGAGAGTCCTGGCCAGCCAAAAGCCACCGGGGCTTCTTGTGGGAGTCTCTTTTCAGGACGCCTCTGCAGAAGAGTCCCCCGTGCACTTGAGCTGGTGTCCGTAGGGACCCAGGGCAGCTGCTTCAGGGTCCTGGTCCAGAGTGCATCTGCGGGGGGGGGGGGGGGGAGGGAGCTAGAACTTGGCTGCAGCAAGCTGGTGGCCCAGCACTCTCCGTCCCAGTAGGGCTGGCTCCCTCGACCTTGGATATGGGCTAGGCCTGGGGGGTTGTGGCCCTGAGGCCCCAGCTGCCGTTGAGCCACGCTGCCCGTCATCCAGAGGTCTCACACTTGCCTGTCCTTCCCAGGGGCTGATCCCTGTGTCTTTCGGCGTGGGTTGATGCTCCGTTGGCATTGGCCGACCAGTGGCTGTTTGACTGCACAAGCTCGGATTGTATCTGTTCCGTTGATATCCACCCCAGCAACGGGGAGGCACCCCTGGGTTTCCCCAGCCATCTTTGGGGGGCCGCTGTTGCTTGCAGGGGACAGGTGCAGGGGGAGTGCTTGTTCTGGGTTTATTCAGGGTCACGGTTCCTTCCTGGGGGCTTTTGCCAGGCAGGGTTGCAGGAGAGAAGCAGCATCTCTCCACCCTTTCCCCCCTTCGTGCCCCCTTTGTGGTGGTGGAGCTCAAGAGGAGGCTGTTTGTGGAGAGCAGCGGTTCCCTTCCTGAAGGGGGCCATCAAATCCTGGCTGATCGGTTGGCTGGCCTCCTTCGCCTTCGGGTGTAGGAAGCCCTTGCCTGGTTTCCCGGCGCTGGGGCCTGAAGCACGTCCTCCCCTTTTAATCTTTAAACCCAAGAGCCCTGCCAGGGTGCCTTGGATGATTTCCAGGGGGCAGCCAATGATGCTCTCTATTGACTTTCCAAACCGCTTCAAACTTTGAGCCTTCCGAGCTGGGATGGGGACCAGTCAATCATTAAGCGCTGCAGATAGGAGGCTGGCCGGCCAGTCCATAAAACAACCCGGGCGGCCTTTCTCATCTCCAGCAGGTGAGACCTGCAATCAGCAGGGAGGGCCAGCTGTCAGCTGCAGCCTCACCTGGGAGCCTCCCCTGTGGTCAGCAGGGAGAGGAGTGGGGGCCCTGTTTAATTAATGCAGAGGCAGGGGGCCTAGTGAAAGCCCCTGACCTTGTTCCGAGCAGACTTTCCCATGGCTGCTCTTGCCACGGGGAGCCGAGGGGGGAGGGAAGAGGGAGCAGTTATGATTCCAGCAGGCCAGACCAGGGCCGCCGGAGACGGGGAGGGAGCGGCTGGGTCTGGTGCTCAGAGCAGGGCCTTCCGAGGGCTGGCAGGCAACTGCTTCAGACACTGGGGACCAGCATCTGGGAGCGGAGGAGCCATGGACGGCTGCTGCAGAGCATTTGCCGGAGGCTGCGTCCCTGGAACCTTCTTCTCTTCCCTGGCTGGCGGTGGGCATTTGTGGAAGAAGCAATGACTGAAGCTGCTAACCAAGATTGAATGTCCAGAAATAACATGACCAGCCCCCTTTTTTAATAACAATCCTGCAGCTTAGGGCTGGTTGGATAGGATTTGACAGTGTTACGCATGCAAACTTGTTCAGATTTCTCCCGCCCCTTGGTTCGTTCATAGGGGGCCCAAGTGGTTGGCTCCTTGAGCCGCTGGTGGATTGCTGTGGGGTGGCCGCGGGTCACTCCCCCCCCCGTGTCTCTAGGCCATGGGTCAGAAAAGCAGCCTCCATTGCTCACACAGACACGCCTCCCCCAGATGTCAAGACCCCAGATGTGCTGGAATCAATCCGAGTCCTCTGGAAGTCAGGATCCCGACCCAGAACGGCTTCAGGCGACATTTTGTGATGAGGGAGCTCAAGCAAGACCAGCCCGTGTTGAGTAGCTCAGCCCCTCCCTAACCCACACGCCCCGTTGCCTTTTATCTCTGCTGCGGTCCAACACGCTCTTGACCTCCATTCCTACTCGCAGGTTGAAGAACAGATCCGCGGCAGACTTTCCCAGCGGGAGGGGGGGCTCTTCTAAGGGGAGTCAAGCCCGGGGGTGGGGGTGCCTCTGGAGCATTGGGGCCCCCTGGGTAGGCTTCTGCTCTCTCGGGAACGGGGGCGGGGGTCTGGGAACATGTCAGCCCCACTCTTCCCCCTCCAAATCCCAGCCGCCTCTTAGCTCTGGGTTTGCGCCCAACTGGCGTTGATCTTCTCCTTAGTAATGTGGGGAGGGGGGCTCTCTCTCTCCCCCCCTATTTTGGGAGGGGGAGAGGCCGAAGAAAGTGGAGGGGGCGGCGGCCACCCCCTTTGCGTGGCATCTGTCCCTGGGGTGGCAGATGGGAGCTGGCGGCTCTGAAAGGAGACCGGCAAACCTCCTGAATCAATCGGGGGGTGAAAGGTCAGTGGACCATCTGCCTGGGGAGCTGTTTGGGGCAGCATTTCTATAGAGGGAGAGCGCAGGCAAGACAAAACCTGTTGCTGGTAGGGTGGCAGGAAAGCTCCAAAACAGAAATGCTGGAGGGGTGGAACAAAAGCCGGGGCGGGGGGAGGCGTTTGTCAAGCAGACTCTGAGCACCCTCCTGCAGGCGGCTGCCTCTGGCCCTACGGACACCCCCCCACCCTGGGGACTCTGGAATGTGGTGGTGGTGGGTCTCCCTCGGTGGAGAAAGCAACAGGCATCCCTCTGGCTCGAAATGCCTGCGCTGAGAGGTGGCCGGCAAGGTCTGTGCCTTCCGCCTGTTGCGATCCAGTGGGCCCAGCAAAGGGCCGTTCTTGCAAGAGACCCACCGAAGAAAGAGAGCCGGCGGCTGTCTAGACTTGTGTGGCTACCGACACCCATGAGCCATCGGGATGGACATGTGTACCGTTGGGGAGAACTGATCCCCTCCTGGGGCTTTTGGAATCCACCCTGATGGACCTACGATGGCCTCGGGGTGGCATGGATGGGGTGGGTGGGTGGGCAGCTCTCCGTGGCCCGGGGTGGGGGTGGGGAGACGAACCACAGATCCTCTTCGGCGGAAGGCAGTTGGGCATGTTCGGCATCCATTTAAGCCCCTTGAGAGTCCCGTGGTGAGTCAGGAGGAATCTCGGCATGTCGGCATGTGATCAGCGGCAAAGTTGGTTGCATGGAATCATGTGATGAAAGTGGCCCAGATCCAGACAGGCAGGGCTCTCCACCGCCTGGCTGGTTCCACGCAGTGGCATGTTCACATATCTCGGGTCCTGTCTGGTTCTGAGGACTCTGCAGCCGCCTGGTTAGAGGCAGACCGGCAGCCTTGTGCCGTGCCTTGGCGCACTTTCATGAGCTCCAGCAGTCCTGTGGCCTGTAGACCAGTGTTCCCGCTACTGGGGATTCCCAGATGTCGTTGACTACAACTCCCAGCATCCCTGGCTGCAGTGGCTTTTGCTTGGGGATGCTGGGAGTTGTAGTCAACAACATCTGGGAATCCCTGGGAGAGGGAACCTTGCTGTAGAATGGGGGCCCAAGCCTTGGGCCCCCAAATGTTGCTGGACTACAACTCCCATCACTCCCTGCCACCATTTGGGAACCCAAGGTGTTGGGAGCCCCTGCTGCAGACTCCGCTGCAAACCCAGAAGCCCCTGGCTCAGGCTTGCTGCTGCTTCGAATTCACGTGGGGGCCTGAAGCCATGAAGCCATGCCTGCACAGTGAGTGGCCGGCCAGCAGCCACCTCTGGTAGCCGCAAGGCACGGCAGGCCCCCCCCCCCGCCCCGGATCCCGCAGGCAGCCCAAACGAGGGGTTTCTAGAGCAGTGTTCCCTCGAAGGCGTGTGCGCTTGCGATGTCTGCTCAGTTCATTTCAGATCCTAACCCTGCTCAGGTGGCATCCGGAAGGCCCCCCTCAGACTGCATGTGCCTTGAAACTCATTCCGCACACAGGTGAAAAGGACCGGAGAGCAGAGTGCTTGAGAGCCCTGGCGGGGTGGTGCGGAGAAGGCGGGAAGGGTGCCTGCTGCCTGGGAGGAAGGATGGCGGCGTGGAAAGATGGGTCTTGCTTTTCGGCCCCTGGCTTCTGCTGCTGACTCCTGGCTGCGGAGAGCATGTGGTGAGCCAGCTGGGGGCCGACACCCTGAAATGTCCGCACGTTGGGTGCCGTGTGTGGCTCCACGGCCGGCACCCTCCTCCCTCCCCCTTTGCCCTCTGACTGGCTGAGCCCCCCCAGAGGCAGGCCAGCGCCAGGGGGGCGACCTTCTCTTTCTGCTCTCCTCCCGTGGCTGAGAGTCCATCCTGAAAGGGCCGGCGCTGGTCCTTGACTAGCCCGGGGCCTTGCGCGCTGGGGCCGGCATCCCCCCCCCCCCGCCGTGCCGGGCAGTGCTTGTTCTTGCAGAGTGGGGTGCCTCCTGTCCCCAAGCTTGGGCAGGCAAGCAGCTGCTCTTGCCCTATGCAAAGGCTGCTGCTGCCGCCGGGGGACATTCAAGCCAGCAGCTTGTGGGGAGGGGCGAGTCTCGCTGCCCCCCACGGGTGCAAAGGAAACGGATGAATAACGCAGGCGGTGGCAGCAGCAGCAGCAGCAGCAGCGGAGGGCTTCCACGCTGTGCAGCAGCCGCTCTTCCGCCGCCTCAGCTGCTTTTTCCTCTCGTGGGCAAGCCGCCCACTGCTTTGTGGAAAAGGGTGACTCTCCCACCACGTTTCTGGGGCCGCCTCTCCTCCCGACTGCCATGGGGTTCGGAGGCAGCAGTTTTCCACCCTGCTCCCTCACGAGCCTCGCCACGCGGCAAGTACCTGGCCGTCGGCGAGGGCTGAGACGGCACCGGCCGCGGTCCTGGCCCTTCTCAGCCCCGCCTGCCTTGAGAAGAGCCTCCTCAGGAGCCCTCCGGCACACGCAAGGTGCTCCCGGGAGAAGGGCGGCAAATCGGGGCCGCTTGCACGCGCCTGGAAGTGCCTTGTAGCGCTGCCCCAAGCCGGCCGCGTGGGCCACTTGCCCGTGTGGGCCAGCAGCAGCTCCCCGGAGCATGTCTGCGGTGTGCTCACAGTTGCCCATTGATGCGCTGTGAGAGTCTATTCAGCTTGCAGACGTCTTGGCGTCCCCCTGCAAGGCAGCCTCCTGCATGCCGAATATTTTGTTTGCACAATGTGAGCTTTCAGAGAGGAGAGGATGCCGGGCCAGCGGGGCGGATGGGGAGAGAAGGAGGGCCCGTCCCCGGGCCTTTGCTCACTGGTGGCCATGAGCAGTGGCCCCACACGCCTTCACCCTCCCTCCCTGTGCCGCTGGGAGGGGCAGCCCTGGGTGGTGCCCCTGTTGCCAGAGAGAGAGAGAGAGAGAGAGAGAGAGAGCCTGGCCCAGCCGGCGCCCGCCCACCCGCCCTCCCTCCCCTCGCCAGCCCATTGGCTGAGGGCCGGTCTGCAGCTGCTGCCCTTTCATTGGGAGGCACACCTGCTCCCAGCAGCAGCACCCCTTTGTCTGCCCAGCAGATGCCCTCCTTTTGTCATGCCCATGTTT
This sequence comes from Hemicordylus capensis, assembly GCF_027244095.1. Taxonomy (NCBI): domain Eukaryota; kingdom Metazoa; phylum Chordata; class Lepidosauria; order Squamata; family Cordylidae; genus Hemicordylus; species Hemicordylus capensis. Next base: position 502,710 of record NC_069673.1, on the reverse strand, counting down.
CCTTTCATTTGCTCTGGGTCCTGCCATCTCATTAACGGGAAATATCCTCAGAGCCCGGCAGATTCTCGCACAAGCCCCCAACAATGAAATCAGAACGGGGTTGGAGGCTGGGGGTGGGGACAGGCAACCCCACTTCCCTTTCCTCTCGGAGGGGGGGCATTCTGGGGGTCTGCGGCTGGCGATCTGAGGTCTCCCTCTTAGCTGCTGCTTGCTACGAGTTTGCTCCTGCCTTGGCTGGTTTCATCTGCGCCGCTGCTCCTAAAGTATATACGGCTCCACGGCAGTCTTCAAGGTGCTGGCAAAGACCACCCCAATTGGAGCACCTCTGAGTCCCGCAATGATTTCAGTGGGAGCTGTCTGGAAAGCAGAAAAGGCTGGAAGCAGGACCTTGGCATCCTTCCATGTGCTTAAAGTTGCAAGAGCCGAGCAATCAAGGCTGAGCTCTTTCCGTTACGCGGCCTGGCAGAAGGGTGCCGGGATCCCCCCCCCGCCCGCCCCGAAGCAAATAAGTAACAGCTGCACACATACTGTGCAGCGGGAATAAATGCTCCGGGGGGGGGGGGGCGCACAGGGCATTTTCACACACCACACAGCCCAAAGCGGCCGTTGTGGTTGGAGATGATGCGAGATGCAATCCAGCCACGTCTAGGGACCCAAGGTTGGGAACCCCGTTTTAGAAGATGGGGCTGGAATTCCTTCTCCTCCTCTTCAAAGTGTGGTGGGCAATATTTCGGGCATCTGGGTGTTGTGCTTCACAGCTCTCCCTCCCGCCAGCCACCTTCCAGTGTGTGGGGTCCCAACGCAACCCTCTAGCTGGAGAGCATTTTGCTCTTTGTAGGATGAAATGCAGGTGGGGAGCGAGCGAGAGGACAACCCAGTTCCCTGGCCACAGTGTGCCACGTGTATGCAGGGAGACTTCCCACACTGGCGACAAAGTTGGGTGCCCGAGTCTGGAGGAAAGGGCTCCTTCGGAAGCTGGGCAGAGGCGGCTTCCTCGCCACCATTGTCCAAAGCATCAAAGTGATCTGTTCCCTGCACAAGCAGGGAACTCGCCTCCCCTGCTTTGGGGCCATCGCAGCTGGGGATGCTGGGAGTTGTAGTCAACAACATCTGGAATCCTCTGTTAAGAGGGAATGGTGCTCCTGGTGCCGCCTCTGTGGGAGAAAGGACCGTCACAGCTCACCAGCTAGCAGAATGCGCTCCTGGGGTAGTGAGGATCTCGCTTCTCCTCTCCAATTCCGTTCTTTGCCTCAAGGCTCCAGGCTTGCTTTTTGTAAAAATGGAGCCTTGTGACTTCATGGACTTGAGGCCCCCTGGATGTGGCTATGGAAAGGCAAATGCTTGCCATGTGGCCGTAGCCATGCAGCAAGCCAGTGCGTCGACTCCATGGCTGAATGGACAGGGACATGTGCGAGCATTCACTCCTGCTCCTGCTCAAAGCAGACCGGTTTGTCTCTCTGACCAGTTGCTGCAGCAAGTGGGGTGGGTGTGTGCAAGGAAGTAACACACTGCCATTTTTTTTGGTGTTTATTTTAATGAGCCAGTTGGCAGAGACCCTTTTGGCTTCTGGTAACAGATGGTCAGGCCAATGGCCACTTGATGGATAGGCGTGCTGTTTGAAGGATGAAAGAGAGAGGAAGAAAACCCCCAAATGCTTAGATAAGAATCTTGCATGTGTCCGCCTTGAGGAGGCTGGCCGGCCCCATCCTCTTGCTTCTGAGCATAAAAAACCTTTGGAAAGGGGTTTTGTTTCTCTCTTCAGGCACAGATGAAGCAGTTGTTCTGGTGGGTTGTAATGGAGCAGGCAGCTGAGATTGGCATTGTCTGCCTCCAGACCCACACAGAGTGCCTGTAGACAAGGGAAACGTGGGACCCTCCTCGGACTTCTGCCGAGTTTAGGGTGCTGTGGGAATTAGGCCCTGCCTGCACGTTTCCCAAAATATTGTCACAAGGCTGAGGGCTAGAAGCTATAGAGGCTCCACGTGATTTCAGAACAGGTGGTTCTTCAGTTGATTTTCAACAAACTCGACACTCACTCACTTCTGTTTTGTTCCACTGTTGGTGAATATATAAATCTTCAAGAAGTGACTTGATTTTCCAAAAATTCAGCAGATACTTCCCCTTGAAAATAAAATACATTAAAAGCTATTTTAAGGAGGGACGACAGTTTTTAATTAAAACCTGAAACTTGTGTATTCTGTGCCAAATTATAGAGTGCTGCATGAAGTTAGGCATGGAAAAAGAAGTTACTGGCCCCCATGGCTATGTGTGGTCATTCATGAAAGTCCTAAAAGGAGGCGAAAAAGTGTGGTCATGGCTTGCCAAAGGGTTGGAACCCATCAGGAGCTCCAGTGAATGGTGTGCAAGAAGGTCCCCCCACTTGCTATTTCCCCCTCTGCCCCTTTTATCTGTTCCTATTCCCAGAGATGTTGGTTTTCTGGGGGTGGGGGAATTCACATGCAAATTTCCGCCTCATTTGCATAAAGTATGCATTAATTGTTTTCTAAAAAATTACTATACACATTTTCCTGATTCCCTAGATTGTGATTTGATCTGGCATGTCATTTAACCTGTTTATACAGTTAAAAAATACCTCTGCCATTTCCACTCGCTGCATCTCAAAAGTTTTTCGAGCAGCCAAGCAGAAATTCTAGAAATTGAAAATTTTCCACAGAAAAAATTAAGTATGGGATTTTCCCTCCAGAAAATGTTCTGTTTTTGAAAATCTTCTGCAGAAAACTTTCCACCCCAAATTTCTTCCCTTTCAACAGCCTCTTCCTGCCTAAATGCCCAGACATTCTGCAAAGGTCCTTGTTGGGCAAGTCTTAATGTGTTTGAGGTGAAACAAGCCACATTAGTTCCAAAAAGCAAACTCCAGCAGGGAGGAGCAGCCCTCTGGCACAGAGTGGCATCTAGGCTTCCGGCTCTCAAGCCACCATGGCCAAACTGGTAGCCCTGTCTGTTTTGCCCTCTGCACATCGGCTTGCCTTTGGAAGCCTTCCGTGCGCTGCTGGCTGAGTGTGGAAGCCACGAGGGCGAGATTCTCTCCTGGGTGCCAGGCTGTTCTCTCGGCTTGACCTTGGGGAGGGAACGTCCTTGAGATCTGGGGGCTGGGTGGCCCTGAGTAGTCCTGGGAAGGGTTGGGGGAGCCGCTGGCCCTGGGACCGGGGGGGGGGCTCAGGAGGACACCATACAGTACAGTACAGTACAGTGAATATTTATATACCGCTTTTCAAGGAAAGTTTCCAAAGCAGTTTACGCAGATATGAATGAATGAATGAAATGGATGGAGAGAAACGCTCCTGGACTGGAAGTCTCCTTGGGAAGCCAGCACTCTGGACAGTTGACTGATGAGTTACAATTCTTTAATGTCAGGGCACAGCAGGCACCCGCTGGGAGGGGGAACCGCAGCTGCCATCTGCAAAGATTCCCTGGGTGCCCCCCCACCCCGCTCCTTTAGGGGCTGAGGCCTGGCTCTGCTTGGGCATGTGCAAGGGCTTCTCTTGCTCTGGCAAACGCTTGCGGTGTGTTACACAATGCAGCTGACCGGCAGTGAGTTGGGGGGGGGGCACAAAAAACAGCATGGTGTGCAGTTGTGCAGGGGTGACCCGCGCTGCTGGAAGACCTGGTGATGGTCACTGCCTCTGGGCATCTTTTCAAGGCTATTCCTAGTTCTGGCAAATTCATAGAGGAGGGGGAGGGGTCTGCCATGGAACCTCCAGCTACAAGTGCAGTGTACCCCTGTATACCAGTTGCTCTGCGGGCAAGCCCTGAAGGGGGGCTCTTCCCTTTTATGCCTGGCTTGTGGGCTCTTCGGAAACATCTGGCTGGTCACGGTTGGAAAAGGGAAGGGATGATCCTGCTGAGCTTTTCTTTCTGTTTAGAAGCACTTTCAGCGCTGAAACTGGGGTGGTTTCATTGTGGCCCACCCTGAGCCTTTTGCATGGGGCAGGCTCGATAGCGAGAAGAAAGCCACAGATACTTGGATGCAGGGTTTCCCAGCCTTGGTTGTGTGCTCAGGTTGTGTTGGACTACAACTCCCATCATCTTGTGGCCTTTGGCCATTGTGTTGGGGAGGTGATGGAAGTTGTAGCCCAGCAACGGCTGGGGGGGGGGAAGGATCACCCTTCACTGGCTGCAAACTTACTGGGTGGCCCCTGGGAAGTGGCCACTCCCTCATCCCCAGTCCACTCCCTGCAAAAGCAAGTTGGCCTACCTTACAGGGCTGTTTTACGCATCCCTGACACCAGGTGGGGAAGGTGCGCTGAGCCCTTCAGGGAGTGCCCTGGAAATACCCAGCTGTGGTTAAGCCCCCCCCTCACGCCTCCCTCTGCCCTCTCTCCCCGCAGGTGCCCCAGAGACTACGTGGGCAGCCGGTGTGAGCTCCCCAACCCCTGCCTCAGCTCCCCCTGCAAGAACGCCGGCACCTGCCACGCTCTGGTCCGCGGAGGCAGCGTGGAGTACACCTGCGCCTGCCGGCTGGGCTTCACGGACCGGCTGTGCCTGACGCCCGAGGAGAACGCCTGCCTCAGCAGCCCCTGCCGCAATGGAGGCAGCTGCGACCTCGTCACCCTCACGGAGTACAAGTGCCGTTGCCCTCCGGGCTGGTCAGGTAAGGAGGCGCCCGGGGAGGGCCCACAGTCGCCCTGCTTTGGCCCTCCTGCAGGTGCTGGACTACAACTCCCATCATCCGTGACCATTGGTCACGGGGGCCGGGGATGATGGGGGCTGTAGTCCAGCAGCAGCAGCAGGGCCAAAGTTGCTCAGCTGTGGTCTGGGGGAGGCTGTCCGGGTGGAGGGGCGTGATTGCCGAGGGGCCACGGGACCGGATGGTGGTCCTAGACCCGGGCTGCTCAGTTTGGGCCCTCCTGCAGATGCTGGCCTCCAATTCCCACAGTCCCTGGCTATGGGCCACTGTGGCTGGGGATGATGGGAGCTGTAGTTCAGAAACCGCGGCAGGCGGGGGCTCGGTTGAGAAGGCCTGTTCTAGACCCCGGCAGCCTGCTTTTCAACACACGCGTTTCCATAGCAAAAGCAACAAGAGGGTTCCCAACAGGCTCACAGTCAAGAAGGAGATGCGGAGAGTGTAGCCGCCACCAGCCACAGCGGCCCCTCTCCTGGGGTCGGAAGGGGACAGGCGCTCTCCCCTTGCCAAATCCAAGAGAGCCCACCCCCGATAAGCTTAGCTAGCAGGGGGTTGATCCGCGGAGCCGTCCCTGATGAAAGCTGACCCCTTTTGGCCCAGAACCACGGAGAGGCACCGTAGAGGTCTCTCAGGGCGGCGGGATCTGCTCCGGCATCCCTGGCCATTGATCACCCCGCTGTGGGGCTGGGCCAAGTGCCTCGGACCCATGGCTCCCTCAAGGGGTGGGGCTCTCCTTGCTGAACGTTAGAAGGCTGGAGGGCCGGGCGCATTGGCGGCCCTCTGAGTGGTGTCCCCTTCCAAGTGAGCCCGAGAGCCGGCTGGGTACCCTTGGGGGGGGGGTCCCCTCCTCCGTGCCGGCCCGCTGACTGTGTATGTGTGGGTGTGGGTCCTCCAGGCAAGAGCTGCCAGCAGGCGGACCCCTGCGCCTCCAACCCCTGCGCCAACGGCGGCCAGTGCGTGCCCTTCGAGGCCAGCTACGTCTGCAAGTGTCCGGCCGGCTTCCACGGGGCCAGCTGCAAGGAGGACGTCAACGAGTGCAGCCGCACGCCGCCCGTCTGCAAGAACGGCGGGACCTGCCTCAACGAGGTCGGCTCCTACCAGTGCCGCTGCAAGCAGGCCTACGCCGGCCAGAACTGCGAGCACCTCTACGTGCCCTGCAACCCCTCCCCGTGCCAGAACGGGGGCACCTGCCGCCAGACGGGGGACACCACCTACGAGTGCACCTGCCTTCAAGGTAAGGCCCCCCCCACGCCCTTTGTCCTGCTTTGCCGGGAGGCCAGCCCTGCCTCTCCTCCCCCCCCCCACCGCCCCCTGGAGAACAGCCGTTGGGACTACTCAGAAGCAGGAGCCTCGTTTCTGCCCTCCTCCCTCTGTTTCTCTGAGCAGAGAGCAGGAGTAGCTGCCTCCCCTGCCAAGGCGAGACCTTCAAGTTGCTCTAGTTTGACTTCTGCTTGGAGTGTTTAGGGTGGGGCATTAAAATCCCCCCCCAACACACACACACACACACACATTCTACATATGCATGTACACATACAAACTTGCATTTACACTTTATTATTTATTATTCATCTCATATTTATTTATTATTTCTCTGTGCAAACCGCTTTGGAAACTTTTGTTGAAAAGCGGTATATAAATATTTGTTGTTGGTGGTGGTTGTCTGCGTTGTCGGGCCGGGTCCGGCAGTCCTTGAGCTGGCCAGCCCCTTGCTGTGGCCAAGGACCCCCCTTCCCATTCTGTTGCCCTCCCTTGGGCTCTGAGGGGCAGGTGGGCAAGGAAGTGGCCAGTAGTGGGTCACTCTGCGGCTGCCTGAAGGGTCCCTTCTTGCCCGCATGCAGCTCTGGATCCTGAGAAGTTTGTGGGGGGGGGTGCACGTCGGAGCCCCTGCCTAGTGACTGGAGGAGCGGCCAGGAGGGGCGGAGGCAGTCGGGCTTTGAGGCTGCTGCATTATTAGAGGAAGCCTCCTGTGTAGAGCTGCAGTGGTCTGAATAAGGGATGGAGGCCTCTCCTGGGACGGAAGAGGCCCTGATGTCACCCCGGGTGAGAGGGTAAAGCGAGCAAAGCTGATGGAGCTCTTCCATGAGGTCTAGCAGCATGCCCTGTCCAAGGCTTCTTGAAGCATTGACTTCCAACATTCTCAGCCGCCCAGAAGCATACCTACTCAGCTGGTGCTTTGCGGTGGTGTGGGGGGTGTCTCTGGTTTGTTGGTTGGCTTGTTTTATGTATTTTTATACCGCCCAAAACTTACGTCTCTGGGCGGTTTACAACAAAATAAAAACAACATTAAAACATTAGTTAAAAACAAAAACAAGAAATTTAAAATATGACCATTTAAAATTTCTAAAACAATATTCTAAAACAACATTAAAAACAATCAAAAAATTGTTGTTCCTTTTTGTTATTGAGCTGGTTATTCCAGCTCAGTGTGTCTGATTCCACACGGACAGCACAGTACAACATCGGCAGCTTCTGTTTGGCACCAATCCTGCTCTTCCCGCACCCCGGTGTGCTTCCTTCCTTCCTGGATCCTGCTTCCCACTCTGCTGGGTGGGTGCTCAGTTCCTGAACCTGTCTATGGGGCGTCCCGGCGCCTGGAGGCGTCAGACGTGTGTGTGAGAGAGAGAGAGCGAGCGAGTGAGAGCGCAGTTCCTTCCTCAAAAGCTGGAGTGGTGCTTCTGCATGCAAATGTGTCTCTGGGAGCAGAGGAAGTGCAGGGTGAGGAACCTAGAATTGAGGAAGTGGTTTCTTGCAGGGGGCCAACCAGCCTTCTGTATCCGTGCGGTTCTTGTTCGGGTCAAGGCAGAGAGGAGTGGGAAGCAAAATGAGACCGAACGGGTGTTAACATCCCCAGATTGGACTACTAGGGCTGATGGCTGATCTGGAAGCCCTCCCTGCAGGCCCAGGGCTGTACCGTTACCCTGTGATTAGGGACAGGCACTCTGTACCTGCTCAGGAGCATTTGAGTCTCTCCTCATTCCTGCCTTCTCTCGCTAAGGCCTCATGTGGACACCAGGTGCCGGAGCTGAGCTTGCCTGCAGGCCTGCTCACCTGTCTTGCTGATGGCATGAAAGGTGAACTGGATCCTTGCTTGGAGGAAGGGAAGGTGCTGGTCCTGACAGTGCACGCCATGCAGTCCGTCCAACAAACCTGTAGGGGAGGCCAGTGCTGATGCTGTCAGGTGGGGAGCAGAGAGGGAGCGCAGATTGCTCTAGAGCCGGGGTTCCGTTCCGCCGCAGGCTCCTCAGGAGATGTTGGGCTACGTCTCTCCTTGCCCTCTGCAAGCATGGCCATTGAAGGAGGCGGAAGGCGTTGCTGTTGCAGAGCGTTGTAGCGCAGCATCTTCTGGGGGCCCAGCTGCGGATGGGGACCCCGGCTTGAGAGCATGCACTAAGCTCTGGGCAGAAGCCAGACCCCAGTTGGGGACATCTCAGCCCACACTTGGCTGTGCTTCTCCCCAGAGCAGAACGCGGCAGTCCTTGGACTCTGCACGGAACGCTCTTCGTCCAGGCATTTCGTGGTCCATGGGCTGCCGCATTCTGCCTATGAGGTTGGGGCTGTGGTTGGGCGAGTGCTTAGCTCTCGGGAGCTGCGGCAAGGACGGAGGAGGCGCTCCCCTTCTCCCTGCTGCCTCGCTCAGGCTGTGCCGATAGCTCCGTTGGCCTGGCTTGGTGGCCCATTCCTGGCCCGCTGTTGGCTCGCGTGCTGGTGAGCAGTGGACCGATAGGCCGACGTGCTTCTGGGCAGCGGCACCCGACGACTTCCAGGTGATTCCAGTCAAGCTGCTGCTGCTCAACAGCGTTGAGCCAGGAGCGGTCGCAGCGGTTGCTTCACTGCAGCGGTGAGATTGTGCAGAGATTCCGGGGCCTCGCTTTGCACTCCACGATCCCAGCCAGCCCTTCCGCTGCATCCCCCCTGCTTGTGAGGATGCGGCCGGAGTGTCGAAAGCCAGGAAGAGCTGCTTGCTGGACGGTTCCCTGCCTTGTGGGACTGATCCCCTGTGTCTGAATTTGGCGCGCTGGGCGTCAGTCCCCGCCACCTCTGCCACTTTCCCCTCTGCAGTGCTGCACGTCCGTGATGATGAGCTTCCTTCTTCCGGGGAGGCAGCAGCAGACGGGGGAGAGGAAGCCAGTGCCGGGTGGGGGGGGGACTCAAGGAGTGCACCTCTCCGAAGGCGAAGGGGAGCATGGGTCCCTCCCACAGGGACAGCCCCTCCAGCTCAGTTTGTCACCTGCTGCAGGTGGGCTTTGCCTTGAGACGCGGTCCAAAGCGGGGAGGAGGAGCTGTGTGCTTCTCTTGGTGCAAATGGCAGCCGGGAGTTTTCCTGGATGAGCTGACCTTCATGAGAGCCGCCAGCCAGCTGGATGGTGTGCCCTCTGGTCTGCGTGTGTCCTTGGCGGCAGGGAAGGGTGGACCAGCTCACCTCCGAATGGGCAGAGCCGTGGCGAGCTTTCAATGATTCTGAAAGAGAACTGGTTTCTAGCATCGCTGTAGGGAAATAAGAATTGTTTTCATTTGTTGTAAACCACCCTGGGCCATTTTTGGAGGGGCGGTATATCAATCAATCAATCAATCAATCAATCAAATTAATAATAAATGAGTCATTTGCACCTCCTGTAGGAAGCTGCCACATTCGGAGTCAGTGACTTGGTCCATCCAACTCAGGGTTGTCCACACTTACTGAGGAGATTAGATTTGGTTGTGATAATACTTGGCAGTTATGTAGCACATGTCCAGGTGTTGAAAATACTTTCTCAGTCATCGTCACAACGTCCCTATAAGGTAGGCCAGTTACCCCAAAACTGTAGGTGTGGACGGAGGAGGTTAAGACAACAGTGATAAATGGGCACCCCTGCTTTGGTGGGGCAAGACTCCGCTGCATTCTGCCTCCCGGCCATTCGCACCTGTTGTTGGAAGGGGGCAGAACTGGGCATAATAGATCTCCCTCTCTCTCCCCAACTGGCAGGTTTTGCTGGTCAGAACTGTGAGGACAACCTTAACGATTGCCCAGGGAACAACTGCAAAAATGGAGGCACCTGTGTGGATGGCGTGAACACCTACAACTGTAAATGCCCACCTGAATGGACAGGTAAGGAGTGGATGCTGGGGGAGCTAAGCGCGATCTGCCCTGGTTTGCATTTGGATGGGAGACTACATGTGTGAGCACTGTAAGAGATTCCCCTCAGAGGATGGAGCCGCTCTGGGAAGAGCAGAAGGTGCCCACTTCCCTCCTGGGCAGACTCCTGCCTGCCACCTTGGAGAAGCCGCTGCCAGTCTGGGTGGCCATTACTGAGCTAGATGGACCCAGGGTCTGTCTCAGTGAATGGCAGCTTTCTCTGTTAGCCGCGAGGCCAGTCCACGGCAGCAGGCGTGGCCATCAGGCGGCTTCCTCTGTGCTCCCCTAGGCCAGTACTGCAGCGAGGACGTGGACGAGTGCCAGCTGATGCCCAACGCCTGCCAGAACGGGGGCACCTGCCACAACTCGCACGGGGGCTACAACTGCGTGTGTGTCAATGGCTGGACGGGCGAGGACTGCAGCGAGAACATTGACGACTGCGCCAGTGCGGCCTGCTTCACGGGGGCCACCTGCCACGACCGCGTGGCCTCCTTCTACTGCGAATGCCCCCATGGGCGGACAGGTGCGCCTCGAGGGAGCGGCTGGGGGGAGTGCGCGGAGGGGCCGGGCCAGCTCCCGTGGGTGGAAGGCGTTGCAAGCTGGCCGTCCGAACTGGAAGGAGGCACAGAGGACCCGGAGCGTGTGGGGGGGAGTTGCTTGGAGTCGCCCCTTCTTGTCCCGGGGGGAGAGTGTCCCGCCTCTTCCACTGTGCAGCCTGGAAAGGGGGGTGCTTCTTGGGCGCCCCCGGCTGCCTCAGCTGCAGGGGCAGGAGAGCCTCTTGCGGCAGGAGCAGGTCCTCAGGCTTCCTCTCCAAGGAGGTGCCCCTGCAGCAAGGGCCGGCAGGCGCTCCGTGCCCGGGATGGCCCAGGCGGGCCTCCCAGCTTCTTTGGCCCTCCTGCAGAGGCTGTGAGCCCCACACCGCTGGAGAGCCCCGGCTGCTCAGCCCTGCCCCCAGGGTGACCCTGGAGAGCTGGCCGGGCACCCTCCGGGCCTGCGGTGCGGCCAGGGCCGAGGCCGGTCTGAGCGGGGAGGCTGGGTGGGTCCTGCTGGGCGGAGCAGCCGAGCGAAGGGGGTCCTCTTCCCAGCCGGGGCCCCAACCTCCGTCTCCCCCCCCCCCCACTCGCCTCCAGGCCTGCTCTGCCATCTGGACGACGCCTGCATCAGCAACCCCTGCAATGAGGGCTCCAACTGCGACACCAACCCTGTGACGGGCAAGGCCATCTGCACTTGCCCCATGGGCTACATGGGCCCCGCCTGCAACCAGGACGTGGACGAGTGCTCGCTGGGTGAGCCCCCAGAGTGCCGGCGGCTGGGGCGGTGGGGGAGTCCCCGTTGAGAGTCGGGCCCGGGGAGGGGAGCGCTCACGGCCAAGCCCAGAGCAGGGGCCGGGCTTGGGAGAGGCTGGAGAGGCGAGGCGGAGTCGTCCGTGGTCGTCGTCTGTGGTGCGTGGGAAGACCTCCCCGGGGCAAAGTGGTGGGGCGGGGCTGCAGGGCCCTGGAGGGCCAGAGGTCAAGTGGCCCAGTGTCCAGGGGGGGAGGGCCCTTCAGGCAAGGCTGGCCAGACGTGGGGCCCGGGGTCGTGGCCTTTGGCTGTGGACACCTAGAGCCAAGGAATCACCCGACTAGCCCAGCAGGAGCAGGTGGGCAATCTCCCAAAGCTGCCGGTTGGCTTTGATTTCCAGAGCAGCCCCCGGAGAAGAGGAGGAGGAAGGGCCACTCTGAGCCGAGGGACAACCAAGGGGTGGGGGGGAGTGGAGGAAGGGGCTGAGAGGGGACAGGCCCAGCAGCACCTCTTTTTCTCCTTGCCCCCCCCCCCCCCCAACTTGTCCCCTCAGAGGGTCTCCTCCTGCGGCTGCTTTCCAAAGAAACAGCTGCTGGGAGGCTGCAGGGTTCGTCCGCTGTGTGGCGCCCAGTTTGGCCCCTGCGGAGGGCTAGCTTGGAGCAGCCGGGCTTGACTCCTCCTCCTCCTCCTCCTCCTCAGGAGCCAACCCTTGTGAGCACGCTGGCAAGTGCATCAACACAGAGGGCTCCTTCCAGTGCCAGTGCCAGCAGGGCTACTCGGGCCCTCGGTGCGAGATCGACGTGAATGAGTGCTCCTCGAACCCGTGCCAGAACGATGCCACCTGCTTGGACCAGATCGGGATCTTCCACTGTATCTGCATGCCCGGTAAGCCGAGTTGGGGTCCTCTCCTCTTCCCAACTGGCCCAGTTTGTAGCCTCTGCGTTCCCCAAGCCGTGCCCCCCACCCCGGCGGGAATTCAGTTTAAAGGCTTGCCTTGGGGAAAGCTGACGTTGAGGGTCTGGACCTGGACGTTTGGGAGAGTCACGGCCCAGGCATGGCCACTCTTCTCAGCTCTGGGGTTTCAGGAGAGAGCCGAGAAGCCCTCGCTCTGTGCTGCCCTGTTCCTCAGTTAAACCGTTCTTGCCGAGGCGGCTGATGTCCGTTCGGCGTGTGTCAGAGTTGTGCATCCAGAATTTCAACAACCCTCCATGTAAACCATTGTGTAGTAAAACCACCATCAACGGGAGGCTGGAATACACTTTCCTCAAAGCGGGAGGTGTCCTCCGTCTCCGGCGTGTTTCCACCAGTCCAGCCCAAGAGAGGGGTGGGAGGACACACCCGGCCACCGGCTAAGTCTGACGGAGGGTGTTTGGGTGGGTGGCTCAGGCCCCCAGAGGCAACACGGGAGAGACTGAGGCCTGTGGTGAAGCTGAGCAGGTGTGGGGCCGGTCAGGGCCCGGATGGGAGACCCCCGGGAAGCCCCTCTCTCGCTGTGGAAGGAGGGCGGGATATCGATGTAACCAAGCGGCAAGCGAGGAAGTAGCCTACAGTTTCCATTTGGGCAGAGGTGGGAGGAGAAAGGGGAGATGCGAGCCAAGGCAGGTCTGGTCTGTGGGCAGGCTTGTGGGCAGGGGAGCTGAGCAAGGTGGGCCCCATGTTGCCCATGCAGGGGAGGAGACAGTGGTCTCCAGGGCCGGTGGGGCCCCTGGCTTCCAGGGCCCGGCCCCTTTCTGCCTGGGGTGGGTGGGTGGGCTGTATCTCCAGCACGCACGGAGAAAGAGGCGCTTTTAAAGGACTCACACAGAATGGAACCACCTGCAGGCTACGAAGGCACTTACTGCGAAGTCAACACGGACGAGTGCGCCAGCAGCCCCTGCCTCCACAACGGGAAGTGCGTGGACAAGATCAACGAGTTCGCCTGCGAGTGCCCCATAGGTACTGGCGGGGAGGGGGGAGCCGGGGGGCTGGGATCGATCGCTTTGCCTTCAGCACAAAGCCTTTGTAGTGGATGCGCAGCCGAAATTAATCCGCCGCCCAGAGGCAAAGCCGGGCTGGTGGATTTAAATCCAGTCGAAGTGGGCAGCTCAGGGGAAATAATGGACTTTCTGCATGATACCTGCCTTCTCCTTCTGGCAACTCAAAGGGGGGTGTGTGTGTGTGCGCGTGCGTGTGCGAGAGAGAGAGAGAGCGTGTGCGCGCACAGGGGTGTGTGGAGAGCTTAACTTGACATACTGTTGCCCTCACTTTGTGGAAGTGTTTGGAAGCAGGACTGCTGCTCTGTTAGATGTGATTGAGCCTCCATGCTGAAAGGCAGTATACCTCTGGATACTAGACACTGGGGACAAGCAGCAGGGAAGAGCGAGGAGGAGGAGGAGGAGGAGACACTCTTTCCCTTCTCCATCATGCTAGAGCACAGGGTTGCCCCCAAAATGTACTCACAGCAGGTTCAGGACGGACAAAAGACTACCTGCCTTCATACAGCATGTCCATTAGCAGAGGGACTTGCTGTCACAGATTGCTGACACCGTAGGTGGTTTTTAGGCAGGAATGCAGAGACTAAGGGGAGAGGAGAGGTCCTCCGTGTCCAGCTGGAGAGGGCATTCCTGCCGGGCCAGGGCGGAGCCGCCTTCTGCTCTGGCGAGGCTGTTCCTGCCGTCTGCTCGGAGTCTCTCGGCACCTGCTAAGCATGGCCACTGAATGGGGCTTCTGTGTACAGAAACAACAAAGAATCTTCTTGTGGCACCACACAGAGGAGTGCATTTACTGCTGCAGTCATGCCAGTTGGTTGGCTTTAAGATGCCACCGGACTCTGCGTTTGCTGCCACGGACACATTGTTCCCAGGTGGTTTGCATAGCAAAAGGTGTGAGGAAAGGGTTCCTGTCCCCAGAGGGCTGACGGTCTTTTAAAAAAGGCCGCCCGACCTCTGAACAAGCTGGTTGATTTTTTGAAATTGGGAGGGAGCGTTCCAGGGCTTGGGAGAGAACGTCTCCCTCCCTCCTGGGCAGAGCTCTGGAGAGCACGTCGTCTCCCCCCACACGTGGGGCTGAGCTCTCTTCTATTCCTCGGGCTCTAACAATGCAGGGGGCCTCAAGTCCTCCAAGCAGAGGGGCTTGGACTACAGGCCCCTTCGCCTCCGGCCAAGCTCCCAGTGGCCCCCTATGCAGAACCCCTCTGGAAGCTCCGGTTAAAGGCAATTGTGGCAAAATACCACAGCAACTACCATGCATTAATTCTCCGGATGCTTTGGGTCAATTCATGGATGACACATGTTTAGGCATGCGCCCCCCCCCCATTTCTCTCTCTCTCTCTCTCTCTCTGTGTATATGCAAATGAAAGCAGCATATGTGTGGCCACATGGGGACCCTCTAGGCACTCACGGGGGAGCTGTGAGTGCCTGCAAAGCCCTGCCCGGGGTCTGTTCTGTGGCATGCCTAAGTGTGCCTTCCGTGGAGGGGTGGGCGAAATCTCCAACTAGCAGAACTAGCTCCGGGGGCCCCAGGCACATGAATATGGCCCTGGTGGCCTCTCTGTGCCTGAGAGGCTGGAGCAGGCTGTGCCCGCTTCAGAAGGAGCCCTGCACTCTCCTCCCTGCGTGGGCAAGGGCAAGGGCTCCTTCCGCCCCTTGGAGAGAAGCCGCCCCCCCCAACTCAGACATGTCAGATTGTGCATCTCAGCAGAGCTGCCCTTGCCACAGGCACAAAGAGCCCTTCCAGCGAAAACCCTCCTCCCCCTTGGAGAGAGAGTGAGGATCCCATTTAAAGAACAGCAACAACAAACTTTGCACTTGAAAGGGACCCTGGTTTGGGAATGGGCCGGGTGTGTGTGTGTCGCCGGGGAGGGACGCAGTCCGTGGGGCCGGGCGAGAGAATGGGAGAGAATAGGCGAAGAAGAAGAAGGCGGAGGGCAGCCTCCTCTAGAGATGCAAATCAGGCCTCCCCTTGCCATTCAGAGCCCCCAGTAGCCATCTCCATGGCGACGGAGAGCTGACCCAGCAAGAACTTGGCATGGGGAGGGAGCCTTCTCCCGATCTGCTGCCCCCCCACACCGGGGGCCATACGGAAACCAGTTGTGTGAAACCAGTTGTGCGGGGAATCCGTGCCCCCGAAGATCGCACCCCCACGCCGACATGGAGTTACTGCCGTGCTTGGACTTAGCTGGGGGCCGCGGCCAGGGATAGAGTGCGCTCTGTGTGTGTGTGTGTGTGTGTGTGAGAGAGAGAGAGAGAGATGGGGGGGGGGTTTCAGTCTCTCTTCATCTCCCCACCCGATGATGGGGAGTTCAAAGGCACCGAGGGGTCCCGGATGTCTGTGGAGTGAGGATGAGCTTGTGTGTTGAGCTGGACTCTGCCTTGGTCCTCGTTGGCTTCCCAGAGTGGAGAAGCCAGATGTGTCCGTGGGCTGCCTCCCTTGCCCCAGGCGGTGGGCCACGTGGGTGGGCCACGCGGGTCCCGGCAGGGCTTCCGAAGGCGCCGGGAAGAGCCTGGAAAGCATGTCCTCCCCCTCAGCTGGCTCTTCTGGAGAAGCCAGGGCCAAACAGAAAGGTGGCATTTCGGGACATTTTTGGAGGCAGCAGTTTGGGGGAAATCCCCTCATGGTTTAACGGTACCCAACAGGGGTTGGTCCTTCGGGCTCGGAAACAGCTGGAAAGAGGAGGTTTCCAGGCCGCCATGATCTGTTTTACTGTTCTCAAGTCCTGTTCTGCTTTGGGAAGATAGATGGGAAGGCCCCATGCCTCCCACACCCCACCACTGGGGGAAAACCCCTCCGGCTCACCCCCGTGACTGGGGGTCAGGGGGCAGGCCTGTCTCCCAGGCCCATAAAGCCTGCAGACGGACACTTCCCTGTCTCCGGTGCCTCTCGGGTTAGTTCGTTTGGGCCGGAAAGCAGAGCGAGCCCGAATTCCTCGAGGTTTCCTTCCTGGTGCCTTGCGGCGGCCTCTTCCTTGCACCTGGCCAGTGTCCAGGCATCCCGTGGCTGTTTCCAAGCCTGGTTTGGTCACCTCGGAGGTCTCCTCAGATGGAGGGAAACGACCATTGGGTGGGGGGGGTGGACCTGAGCCCGCAGTGCTCCTGGGCCAAGCTCACCCCGCTCTTCCCCCCGCAGGCTTCAACGGCCACCTGTGCCAGTATGACAATGACGAGTGTGCCAGCACCCCCTGCAAGAACGGGGCCAGGTGTGTGGACGGCCCCAACTCCTACACCTGCGAGTGCACTGAAGGTAGGTGGCCTGAGGAGTCCGGATCATGGCCAGAGGGCCACAGCCCACATGCGGTTCCGTGGGGGGTGGGGGGGTTTCTGGCCTCCTTTCCTGGGGGAGGCAGATGGCCATAAGCTGCAGTGGGCATCTGTGGGCGGGCTCTTCCTGCTCTGGGCAGGCTTCCTTAGCCGCCGCTCACGGGCCCCTCTGCCCCTGCTTGCAATGGTGCCCCTAATCCGTGGGCCTCGCCTGGATCGAGGCAGCCCGTCCTGTGGCCTGCTGAGCCAGTGGCAGCCCGTGAGCCGTATCCAGTGGCCTGCCGGGTCTTGGCCAGTCCCAGCACAGCCGGTGGCTTCCTCCTGGCCCCAGGCAGCCTCCCGACCCCGAGGCTGTGCTGCTGCAGAGGGGCCGGGGCAATCCTGCCTCTGGGGGGCGCGGCCTGGTTCCCCTCTGCCCCCTCTCTGGCTGTGTGCAGCAGTGCCCTCCCTCTCGGATCCGGGCGGGCATTCCTGGGGGCAGCAGGGCTCCAGGGCGTCTCCCTGCCGCCCGGCCCCTCGCCTCCGCCGCGGGGAGGAGAGCGCAGGGACGCAGCCGCCGCTCTGGCCCCCGTGGGGACCCGAACCCCCCGGGGCGGGGCTGTGTGTGCTGGAGGAGTGAAATCTGAGGAGCGCCTGGACAATGGCAGCGACAGGAGCCCCGGCAGCAAACAGTGGGGCTTTTGTGGGGCAGCTCCCGCCAGAAATCTTCCAGCTGAACAGTCTCGAATGAGTGTCTTGGTCAGGCTGGAGTGGCGATGAAAGGCTGGCCTGCGGATTCCGCGGGGGGCTCCGTCAAAGCCCCACTTTGTCCTCCTCCCCCCCCCCCCCGCCCTGCACTTCCCCGTTGGATAATGGGTGCTGCTATTGTCCCTCGGTGCGGGCAGCCACTCGTCCCGGCCCCTCCCTGCCCTCTCGGATCGGCCGATCCGAGCTGCAGGCAGACGAGCGGAGACAAGAGGCCGCCGGCTCTGGCCGCCAGTGAAAGGAAGAGAGAGAGAGAGAGCGCGCAAGCGAGGGCCGGCCAGCACCAGCGTTCCTGAGAGGGGGCTCATTGTGCCCTCGGGGGACAAAGCCAGCCTCTCTGCATGCGGGGGGAGGAGGAGGAGGAGGAGGAGGAGGAGGAGGAGGAGGAGGGCTCCTTCCTCGCCTCGGCCTCCCTCTCCTCCCCGCCAGCCAGCCCTTGGCCACGTGTGCAGCCGGTGCTTCTGCCAGGTCTCGCCCACATCTGCCTGGGGAGCGGTTGCAGGTGCCTGGCAGAAGCCCGGGGCTTGGCTTCCAGCGGCTGCCCCCCCCCCAGTGGGTGCCTCCTGCACGGCTGCAAGAGACCCCCCCCCCCGGCTTCTGCTGCTGCTGCCGCGGACCCGAGAGGGACTTGCCTCTTTCGGAACTCGGGAAGTCCGTACGAATCTGTAGAGCCCGAGGCTGTTCCGGGCCAGCTCCCTGAGGCTCTCCCACTGAATATACCCCCTGCCGCCCCATAGCCCGTGCCTCAATAAAGCCCCAGAGAGGGCAGGAGCTGGCGATCCAGAGAGCCTTCCACTCGGCCCTCCTCCCAGCCCGTCGGTCTCCCTTTGAGCAAACCTCTCGGCCACCACCCTGCAGCGTTCAGCACCCCAGATCCGTCGTCCAGAAGTGACTCACCCCCTCCCAGAATCCCTTTGCCTCCAGCCCTTCTCGGCTTTGACCAGGAACAGTGTGAGAAGCCTGCCTTAGGCTTGCTTGCCTGTCTGCCTGCTCCAGGGGTGTCCAGCTGCTGCCCAGGAATAGGTGGCCCGGCTTTTAGCCCGCTGCTGCCTGCCTGGGATGCACGGCTCTCTCTGCCTTGCTCTGACGTTCTGATGCAGAGCGTCCTTTCTGCCCCAGGTTTTTCCGGGCCCCACTGTGAGACGGACATTAACGACTGCGACCCAGACCCCTGCCACTACGGTACCTGCCAGGACCGCATTGCCACCTTCACGTGCCTCTGCCGGCCTGGGTACACTGGCCACCGCTGCGACATCAACATCAACGAGTGCCAAAGCCAGCCGTGTAGGAACGGCGGGACCTGCCAGGACAAGAACAACGCCTACAGCTGCCTGTGCCTCAAGGGGACGACGGGTGAGCGCAGGGGGAGGAGGCCTGAGCAGCGTGGCCCCTCCTCGCCGGCTGTTAGACACCCCTGCGGGGCGGGCTTTGGGCTGGAAACCAAGTCCCCAAGGCCAAGTCGGCCTGTTGAGGTGGGGCAAGCCAGAGGGTGGCCCGGTCCTGGGCGGGACTCTGCGTGTCCCCGTGCGGGGAGGGGGGTCCGGTCAAACGGCCAGGCCTGTGCCCGGACCATCAGATTCTGCTGGCGGCCATGCAGCTGGTAGCAGCTCATCCTTACCACCTTCGCAATGGCCGCAGAAACGAGCACTCTGGGGAGGAGGCCCGTGTGGTGCTGGGCGCCCTGCTCGCCAGAGGGCTGGGGGCACTCGCCATTGGCGAGCTGGCAAGTGGGTTTGTAGCTGCCTGCACAGACACGCAAGGGCCATGGTCACTGGGGGCTCAGCCCAGCATGGCCAAGGAACCTCTTTCCTCCTCCTCCTCCTCCTCCTCGAGCCACGTTCATTTCCAAAGCGTCTTCATGGTTGTATAGGAAGCCGCCCCCCAAATCAGTGGGCCCCCAGTTCTGCCCAGTTCGAATGCCGACTTTCTTTTTTGAAGGCCCCAACTGCGAAATCAACCTGGACGACTGCGCCAGCAACCCCTGTGACTACGGCAAGTGCATTGACAGAATCAACGGCTACGAGTGTGCCTGTGAGCCAGGATACACAGGTGAGTGGGCAGCCGGTGGGGCTAGTGCATGTGGGGCTTGGCAGCGAGGGGGCCGATGTTGCACCAACCTCTTCCCCGCCCCCGCAGGGAGGATGTGCAACGTCAACATTGACGAGTGTGCCAGCAACCCTTGCCACAATGGCGGCACCTGCCACGACCTCATCAACGGCTTCACCTGCACCTGCCCAGAAGGGTTCCATGACGGCACCTGCCTCTCGGAAGTCAACGAGTGCAACAGCAACCCTTGCATCCACGGGAGATGCAACGACGGGCTGAACGGGTATGTGTGCGGGGAGGCCACGGGTCCCACGGGGAGGGCCAGCCCAGACGTGCTGCTGACACGGGTGGGGCAGGGCCAGCAGAGTTGGGCCCTGGTGGGTCAGGCCAAGAAACAAGCCTGGCCCGGACCCACTTCTAGGGGGTCGGGCCAGACCTCCTGACTTGCTGTGCCCTCTTGCTACAAAGACAGGTTGGTCTCACGGATTTCCCTGCAGATCTCATCCCTCTAGCTATCCCTTGGGGCCCGGAGTCAGGACCCACTGTGGGTTCGAGTCCTCCTGACCCACACCAGCACACAGTCTGAAAGGTGTGGGGCAACTGCCAAGGAGGGAACTGCCACGACTGTGGGCAGCCCACGCGTGGGAAGATTGGGGGGCTGCCGGGCAGCCAGCTGGCCCTCCTGCTGGCTGTGCAGGACACACGCTCCGGGAGCAGACTCGCCGCCGCGCCCCACACCCTCCTCCCCCAAGGCCGAGCCGTCCGGCGGTGTGGCTCATGAGCCTTCTGCTCCTCCTCTCCAAGCTACAAGTGCGATTGTGACTCGGGATGGAGCGGGACCAACTGCGACATCAACAACAACGAGTGCGACTCCAATCCGTGCACGAACGGCGGGACCTGCAAGGACATGACGGGCGGCTACATCTGCACCTGCCAGGAGGGCTTCAGCGGTCAGTGCCTTGGGGAGGGGGACGGGCTGGGGGGGGCACGGCTGGCGACCTGCTTCGGCTGCTCTTCTCTGAAGACCCTCCAAAGAACGTCCTTTGTTCCTTTTCTTCAAAATGGCGTACGCTGAATGTGCCGGGAATATCGCAGGATCAAGTCCGTTGCAGGTGTGGGTGTTGAATTGGGTCGCACTGTGGTGGTCCCGCTTCCCTGTCAGTTCAGGAGCCTCACGTGGCCTCAAATGCCGCTGAGGGTTAGGTTCAAGATCGCCGCCCTTCTGGTCAGTGCCATGCCCAGCTGTGCGGAGGCACACGGGCTTTGTGGAGCTGAACGTGGATTTTCCCAGGCGGTGTGAGGGTGACTGCGGTCACCCGTTATTACAGCCCCCCCCTCCCTTGGAGACCTCCCCCAGTTTCATTCCCCACCTCAAGATCACCATCGGCCTTTGGATCAGGAGGCCCCAGTCACGGATGGCTTTGGGGGCCTGGTCTTGCCAGCCACTGCGGTTCTTCTGGGGAGGAGTCTAGTCTAGTCTTCCTCTGTCCTCACGGCTTCTCCCCAGTGCTCTGGGGCACCCTCCGGTCCTCCCACTGAGAGGCCGGTTCTTTGAAGACAGGCTTGCTGGGGGACGGGGCCTTCTTCTTCTTCTTCTTCTTCTTCTTCTTCTTCGCTGGCTCCCTCCCTGCCTGCTCTGTGACGCCCCACCCCGATTCCACCCTCCCGTCTTTTCTGCACCGCAGGGGCTCCCAACCCTGTGGCACCCCAGATCTGGCTCAACGGCAGTTCCCATCACCCCCGGCAAAAACAAGAGGTTGTGGCTGCAGCAGACGACGGGAGTTGTCGTTCCGCCACATCTGGGAGCCCCTGCCCTAGAGCATCTCCAGACCCCACCCCACGGATGCCCCCCGTGTTGGTGTGGAACCGAGCACCCCAGGTCCTCTGCCTTGGCTCAGAAGCCTTCCCCTCTTGGTCTCTTGCCTCTTTCCCACTGGTCACCCGACTGGCTCACACGGACCCATGGGTGCCTCCAGTTAAAAGGCTCTTGGGAGGCTGGGTGGGGAACAGTCCTGGGGGGGGGGGGAGACCCCACCACCCAGGCGGGAACTGTGGGCTGGAGGCTCTGATGGCGGGGTGGTCGGCCTCTCCTCCTCTCCAGGTCCCAACTGCCAGACCAACGTCAACGAATGTGCTTCCAATCCATGCCTGAACCAGGGGACCTGCATTGACGACGTTGCTGGCTACCAGTGCAACTGCCTGCCCCCGTATGCCGGTAAGAGGCTGCCTGCTGGCTGGACGCTGCCCCCACCAAGCCTCCAGCCCCTGCTTTGGGCACATGGATCGTGCCGGGGGAGGGGGCGCACAGGTGCCCCTCGCACTCGCTGGCCCTCCCTTCGGCCCTCTTGCACAGAAAAGAAGAGGCGGTTTGCACGTGGAGAACCTCAGTGCTGCCCCAGGGCCCCCCCGGCTGCTTGGACACGAAGCACACGCCTGCCCAGGTGGACTCCTGGCTTGCGCCCACTGAGGCCCCTTTGTCCCGCCTTGTCCCAGATCCTTGGAGACGGCAGAGGCCCCCTTGAAGCGCTTGGGCTAGAGGTTGGGAAGGGAGCCTCAAGGCCCTCCGGGTGGCGCAGAGCTCTTGCTTCCCTCTCTGCAGTTTAGCGCAGACATGCCCATCCAGGACACGGTCCCCCTTGGTTGGCTGTGGCGGGCGCGTCCTCTTCACCCTGACCTCTGGGGTGCTCTTTCAGAGAGCCTCCCCGGCTGGCCTTTGCTCAGCCTCGTTCCCTCCTTGCAAGCCGCCCCGTTGGTGCTTTTTTTGGAAAGGGGTCCGTCGGATCACCTGCCTAGCGGGCTGGTGGCTTCATGGGGTCGGAATTTCTGCTGAGGCGATTCCTCTCTGCCAGCTTCCTGCTTCCTCTAGCTGCACAAAATGGCAGCCTGTGCACAATTGGAGGAAGCCATGACTCCTTTCCTGCCTTCAGTGGTTGCCAAGGGAAGCAATTGGGAATGTGCAAGAGGGAGGGAGGGAGGGGAAGGCTCTGGCACACAGAGAAGCGCTTTAGATGATCCTGGCTGACAAGGAAGACGATGATAGCTGGGGATGATGTGGGCTTGGTCAACAGGAAGGCTGGTTGGCCCAGTGAGAGCCGAGGTGAAGGGAGAGAAAGGGGGGTGAGGTCGCCCCTCTCCAGCGCAGGTCCTCTTCTCTTGGCCAACCCAACAGGAGTTAGCAACCATGAACCCGTGAAGGGCAGGGCTGCCGGCTCCTTGGGAACGCACCTTTCCCAAATGCCCCTGAGCACGGAGAAGTTCAGGCCCTTCCCCCAGGAGGAAGTCTCTTGGAAGGGCTCCAGGGCAGCCCAGTTCTGACCCGGGCGGGGGGGGTGGGGGGAGCACAGGGAAGGCCCCATGGCTATTCATAGCCCATTGTGGGATCTGTGGGAATGGGGCGTTGTCTCTGGGAGGTGGTGGTGGCGGCGGTGGTGGTGGTGATGATGTCGGAAGCGCGGCTTGTAGCTGCACATGCGCTGGCGCCTGCCCAAGACTTCTTGGGAAGCGCAATCAAAACATGGGGTGTGCTCCTGCCATGGGGGGTTGGTGAGAGCGCAGCCCACTGACGGCGGGGGCGGGGTGTGTGTGTGTGTGTCTGTGCTTGGGTCACAGGGGTCACCTGCGGAGAGGTCCTGGCTCCCTGCGGACAGGGGCCCTGCAGGAACGGAGGCCAGTGCCGGGAGTCGGAGGACTACAAGAGCTTCTCCTGCGAGTGCCCTGCAGGCTGGCAAGGTAGGCATGGTCCCTGCTGGGGTGGGGGTGGCAAGGGGCGCGTGGGCCTCGCGGTGCCCTTGTCTGCCTTGATCCAGCCAGGGGAGGGAGAGGACAGGCCTGCTGCTGCTGCCGCCGCCCACTGCCTGCCTGTGTGGATTCGCAGCTCTGCTCCATGGCGCTGAGTGCTGCTGGCTCCCGAGCGGAATGTGCACAGGGCTTTGCCTTGGAAGGGCCAGAGAGCACGGGAGCAGCTCCCCTGCCACTGCCACAGCGCAGGCCTCCCCACCCCATCTTCCCCGTCCATCTGGCTCACGCTTGTCTACGCTGACTGGCAGCAGCTCGGCAGGGTTTCAGGCTCAGGGGTCTCGCCCTGCCCTGCCCTGCCCGGCCCGGCCTGGAGATGCTGCTGCCCGGGAGGGAACCTGGGACCTTCTGCACGCCCAGCAGATGCTCTGCCTCTGAGCTGTGGCCCCAGCCCTGAAGGGGAGCCGATGGTTCAACACCCAGTTTGCTTTCTTGGAAAGAACTCTGTTGGCAATGAAACAGCTTAGCAGTAGATACTTTCGGCAAATACTCAGTCAAGGTAAAGCTGTGCCGTCGAGTCAGTGTCGACTCCTGGCGCCCACAGAAAAGCCCTGCGGTTGTCTTTGGTGGAATCCCGGAGGGGTTTCCCACGGCTCTCTCCTCCCGCGCAGTAGGAGAGGATGATGCCTTTCAGCATCTTCCTAGATCGCTGCTGCTGCTGCTGCTGCCCGATATCGGTGCTTCCCATAGTCTGGGGAACAGACCAGCAGGGATTCGAACCAGCCACCTCTTGCTCCCTGGGCAAGTGACTTCCCCGCTGGGCCATTAGGCGGCTCAACTACTCAGCAAATATTTCAGCAACTACTCAAAGCGACAAATACTTTCGGTGCACCGTCATGCAGTAAGTGCCATGAACTGGTGGTGCTCAACTGTCGTAGCCCCCCTCTAAATGCAAACCGGGGCAGACCCTGCATAGCAAAGGGGACCATGCCGCTCCTCACCCCTGCAAGACCAGCTCTCCTCCCTCAGGTAGGCTGGTGTCTCCTGGGCTTTCTTGGAGTGGGGTAGCCGGGGGGTTCTTGCGCTTGGGCCCCCCAGACGCTGCTGAACTACCCAACTTCCGTCTTCCCCAGCCATGATATGGCCAAAAGTCCAGCAACATCTGGGGCCCCATGGTTGCCCCCCTCCCCTCGCCGGGCTAGTCAAGCGTCCAGCTTATTTCCAAAGGCAAAGACGTGGCCTGGGGTTCCTTAGAGGGGTTTTCCATTCAGGCCGACCCTCTGGGTGTTGAGCCCCTTTTGTTTCCGGGCACGTGTGCAGAGGCCGAAAGTGCCGGTTGAGCCTCCAGGATGGTGAGCTCCTCCTGGCCGATGATGCGGCTGAGAGGAGGGGGTGGAGTGTTCCCTCCTGCTCTCGAGAAAGAGGCCCGGAGCGGGGCCCAGGCCACCCCCTTCTCCTACTGCCGCGGCTTGATTTATAGCCTGACGTTGCAACCACGAACCTAGCCCTGGCTCACCCAGGATGCACCTGCCTCTGCACGCCGTGGGGAGCCGTTGCTCTTTCCCAGGCCTCTCCCCACCGCCATCCAGACTGATGGGCTGGGGGCTGGTCCCTGGCCTTGCTCGAAAGCCAGGCTCGCCCCCGTGTGCAGAAGACGTGCCCTTCTCTCGCGGAAGGACCTGGTGCTTCCCCTCGGGTGGCGCCATCCAGGGGCACATTCTGCCCTGGTGCCGTGATTCCAGGCCTGGCCCGTTTTCCGTGGGGTTTTCTGTGAGCCCAGACATCGCGGGGAAGGGACGGAGCTCGGGGGTGGAGGCTCTGTCTTGCCCGCAGGAGGCCCCCGGTTCATTTGCTGGCCGCATCTCCAGGGGGCGATGCTGGGAAAGACCCCTGAGCCGAAAAGCCTGGAGAGGGGCTGCTGCCAGCCAGTGTAGACACAGCGCTAAGTGGAGCCATGCAGCCATCGCGGGCTGGCAGAGCCCCAAGGTCAGTCCCTGGCCGCATCTCCAGGGAGGGCTGGAAAAGAGAGACACCCCCTTCCCCAGGTGAAGCCCTGGCCAGCTTGAATCATGGCTTGCTCTTACATCTGCCCCGATGCCAACCATGGTTAGTGCTAGCCAGGGTTTGCAGGCCCGCTGTGGGCCCTGCTTCCAGACTCCGATGAAGTCGAGACCTGGGTGTGCAGCGAAGCTTGCAGTGGGGTTCCAGCGGCCCCAGGCCTGCGCGGGTGACGTTTGTCATTGGTCCAAGTGTCGGGGGGTCCCACCCTCCCTTCCGTGCTCCCAAGCGGCACTGGTTTTGAGGATTTGGTTTGGCAAGATGCTCAGGTCTCTCACTTCCATTGATGTAATAGCGAGTTAAAAGCTGGGCAAGTGTTGGATGCTCTGAGCGCCAGGGGACAGCCTTTCCTAGAGGTCTGGATTCACTTTGCAGGGCAGACCTGTGAGATCGACATCAACGAATG
This sequence comes from Hemicordylus capensis, assembly GCF_027244095.1. Classification (NCBI taxonomy): domain Eukaryota; kingdom Metazoa; phylum Chordata; class Lepidosauria; order Squamata; family Cordylidae; genus Hemicordylus; species Hemicordylus capensis. The sequence continues at coordinate 477,448 of NC_069673.1, read as the reverse complement.
CGTGAAGAATCCCTGCCGGAACGGCGCCAGCTGCCAGAACACGAACGGGAGCTACCGGTGCCTCTGCAGACCCGGCTTCGCAGGCGCCGTCTGCGAGACGGACATTGATGACTGCCAGCCCAGTAAGCATGGCTGCCGAGTGTGTGTGGGGGGGTGGGGGGGGCTTTGTCCAGGGAGCTGTGCAAAGTGGGGGGCGGCACAACGGCGAGGCGGAAGAGGTAGAAACGAGGGGGGCAAAACGGTTGATGGGTGAAAAGCGAGTCCCTCGGCGTTTCGAGGAATAGCCTCTTCTTCGGGGGAAGTCTTTATCCCGCAGAGTACAAAACGAGACTCTACTCCATCCAGTGCTCCCTACTATCAAGTAGCACAGCTTTGTTTCTTAGCCAGAAGGGCTCGCTGGATTCGGGGAGTTCCTCCGTGATGATGACTGGATTGATCGGGGAATTCCAGAAGTCGCGTGTGGGGCTGTGGTGTTCTAGTTTTGAGTCTCTGTATTCTTGTTATTGGCGGCCTTGCTTGGATTGGTATCCTTGCTTGGATTCTGGTCTCTGGCCGTAAAAAAGGAACTCTTACCAGTAGCGACTGGCCAGCCAATGGTTTTGCACCCGGTTTTGCACCAACCCACGGTTTTGCACCCTTGGCTGCTGCAGCCTCCTTCTTGCACATTGCCCCAAAGAGAGCCAGCTTAAGGGTCTGGCTAGGTCTGGGGAGACCCGGGTTCGGGAAAGCCCTCCTTGGCCACGCTGCTCGGTGAGCCGGCCTCGCCTTCCCGACAGGGCTGTTGTGAGGATAACAGTCGGGAGTACGAAGCACCCGCGTTGCCCTGAGCTCCTTGGAGAGGAGGAGGAGGAGGAGGTGCCAGTTGCTCACCTCCAGTGGGCAGAATGGCTGCTTGCATGGAAGAGCTCGGACCGGCTGCCGTCCCACACGGACCAGTGCGAGTCCCAGAATCTGCTGCATTTCCCCAACAAGCGAGGGCCCAACGGGGAGGAAGCCAAAGATTTTGCAGGCTGCTCTTCCTGAGTCCGGGGCGGGCCGAGAGGCCGGCTCTGGAGCAGCCAGACCGGCCGTGAGACCCGGCCGCCGCAGATGTGAGCCCCTCCCGTTCTCCCCCCACCTCCAGACCCCTGCCACAATGGCGGCTCCTGCTCCGACGGCGTCGACGCCTTTCTCTGCAAGTGCCTGGCCGGCTTCCAGGGCCCCAAGTGCGAGCAGGACATCAACGAGTGCGCCAGCAACCCCTGCAAGAACGGGGCCAACTGCACCGACTGCGTCAACAGCTACACCTGCACCTGCCCCTCCGGCTTCAGCGGGATCCACTGTGAGCTCAACACGCCCGACTGCACCGAGAGGTAGGCCCGGCTCGGCAGTGGGGCGCTGGGAGGGTCCTGCTGGGCGGCCCGGAGCAGATTGGGCCACAGCTGGGGGGTGAGGAGGAGTCCTGTGTGTGGCGGGAGAATCGGATGATGCCAAGGAGCGAATGCCGCCTTCTGCCCAGAATGGCAGGGTTGACGTGGCCGAGGGCTCGGGGTTCAGGCGGGCGAGGACTTGGCTTGTCAGCTGCCCTGTGTCGGTCTTAGGACTTGCGCGAGCGAGTGACGAGATGCAGGAGAGAGTTCTAGCCTGTGGCAGCAACGCCCGCCTGTCAACTGGTGAAACCTGGCAAAGGGCCCAGTGGCCCCACGGAGGCTGCCCCCCCCCCCCGCCGTGGAAGCCCTGCGCTTCCTGCTTCTGGCGGGGGTCACAATCCGCGCCCCCCTCCTGTGTCCTCAGCTCCTGCTTCAACGGCGGGACCTGCGTGGACGGCATCAACACCTTCACCTGCAAGTGCCGGCCGGGCTTCACGGGCATCTACTGCGAGCACGACATCAACGAGTGCGACTCCAAGCCCTGCCTGAACGGCGGCACCTGCCAGGACAGCTACGGGACCTACAAGTGCAGCTGCCCCCAGGGCTACACAGGGCCCAGCTGCCAGGTGAGCAGGAGGAGGAGCAGGCTGGCCAGCCACACATGCGCCACACCCCCCCCACACACACACTCGTCTCCCTCTGCCCCCCCCGGGCTCCTGCCCATGAAGCCCACCCTCTGGAAAAGCACCCAGCCTCCTCCTCCTGTCTGACTTGAGGTTTGGGGCGCTGGGTGTGGGCAGCATAGCTGGCGAGGAGCCAGGCGGGGTTGTGGGAGGGGGGGCGAGAGGAGGGCTCCGCAGTCTGGAGGGGGCTCCAGGCTGGGCTGGGCTGGGCGCCCTCCTTGGATCTTGCCCCCCAAGCCGTGGCGCCAGCCACCCCTGCCTCTGCCTTCCTGCCTCCAGGGGGGCCTTGGCAGGCGGGAGGGGGCGCACCGCCAGCCCCAGGAAGGAGGTTCCCCGCCTGCCAGGAACTCTGCCTCCTTCCAGCTGCGGCGCTTTTGCCGCCAAAGTTCCCCTTTGCAACGGCAAACAGGTTGGGGAGGCGCTGCGTTGGAGGTGGTCCAGCGGGAGCTGCCGAGCTCTGGGAAGGCGGAGGCTGCCGCGACCTGGACCTTGACATGCTGGCTGGGTCGCTGCAGCAGGAGGGGCCAGAGGGCGGGGCGGGGGCGGGGGGGGGCTGCCCCCTAAGTCCTTGGCCCCTGAGCCCTTCACAGCCTTCTGCCAGGAGTCCGTACAACGGGCCTGCGAGGGAGACTGGCGTGACGCCTGAAGGGCTGAGACGGGGAGTGTCTTGACGAGGCATCGCTGGCGAGCCAGTGGCCTCGACTGTGGCCGAGGCGGGACTTGAACCTGGCCCTCCCGGCCCCCCGCCCAGTCCCTCGGGGGCCCCCTTGTGCCCGCTGCAGGCACACGAGGAGCTGCCGGGCCACCCTCTCCTCCTCCTCCTCCTCTCCCTCCCCGCCCCCAGAACCTGGTGCACTGGTGCAGCTCCTTCCCCTGCAAGAACAACGGCAAGTGCCGGCAGAGGGACAACCGCTACGACTGCGAGTGCCCCAGCGGCTGGACCGGCTCCCACTGCGATGTCCCCAACGTCTCCTGCGAGGTGGCTGCCCGGCAGCAAGGTGCGGCCCCACTGGGTTAGGGTCCCACTCGCCTGCCTGCTTGCCGGGGGGGCTGCAGGTGTGGGGGGGGCGCCTTCCAAGCCAGGGCCCTGGCCCAAGTGGGGGCTGGCGCCTGGCGTGCAGAGGGTCCGTGGGGAGGGTCCTGGCCAGCCCAGCTGCGTCCTGCCCGCGGCTGTCTCCGACACTGGGAGGAGGAGGAGGCGCCGTGTGCTGTGCTGTGCTGGCGGCCGGGCCGGGCCTCCCTGCTCCTCCGCCTGCCTGCTGGGCCTGACCTCGGCCGCCTGGCCTTTGCTCCTTGCAGGGGTGGACGTCGGGCACCTGTGCAGGAACTCGGGCCAGTGCAGGGACCAGAACAACACCCACTTCTGCCGCTGCCAGGCCGGCTACACGGGCAGCTACTGTGAGGAGCAAGTGGACGAATGCTCCCCCAGCCCCTGCCAGAACGGGGCCACCTGCACCGACTACCTGGGAGGCTATTCCTGCGAGGTACGGCGGCGGGCCGGCAGGAGGGGTCCGTGTGCGTTCTGCCCCACAGGGAGGCCTCGGGACAGTGCCCGATACGAGGTGCCCGATACGAGGGAAGCCAGGCCTGCTGCCTGCGCACATGCGCACTGCTGGGAACAGAGAAGAGCCTCATGTCCCGCTCTGTCCCTCAAGGCAGGTCTGTGGACCGAGAAGCAGCCTGTGGGGATTCGCAGTGGGGCAGGGGCTGAGGCCAGGGGAGGCGATGGCACGATCCGCACCTCTGCGGGGCTGATGCAGGAAAGAGGGCCGGCCTCGCCCTCCTAGGCTGGAACGGCCGGGGGCAGATGATGGCGGCTGGACACGAGGCCAGCATGCTTCCTGGCCACAGGGGCGGGGGAGTCGTGGGCTCTCCCTCCCGGGATGCGCTCTCGCACTGTCAGTCCAGGGGGCTTCCTCGCCCAGCAGCGGCACGCAACCCCTCCCTTCCGTTCCCTGCCCAACGGATCCATCCCTCCCCTCACAAAAGCTGCCGTTTGGTCAACGGCTTCTTTGGTCCGAGTGTCCTTGCAAGGTGCTTGGACGTTCCGTGACATCACAGCAGCTCAGCCAGTCGCTGAGGAGAATGGGGGTGGCTGCCTTTCATCCCACAAGTGCGCAGGGGGCACAGAGGCCCGGTGGCAAGCGGCGAGAGCCGTAGCAGCGGCAGCACCCGTCTCAGGGAGCCTCACCGGTGCCCCCCCCCGTGCCCCCCTCTCGTAGTGCGTTGCCGGCTATCACGGCGTGAACTGCTCGGAGGAGATCAACGAGTGCCTCTCCCACCCCTGCCAGAACGGAGGGACTTGCATCGACCTCATCAACACCTACAAGTGCTCTTGTCCTCGAGGGACTCAAGGTGAGCAACGCGCCGCGAGCTGGGAGGCGGGGAAGGGGGGGTGCAGAGATGCCCACGCCTGGGGGGGGGCAGCAGCTGGAGTGGCTCTCCTAAGGGGGCACCAGAGGAGGCAGCTCAGGTGAGTCTCTCTCCCGTCCCACCCGAGAGCCACACTGCCTGCAGGTTCGTCAGGTAGAGTCACATGGCCAACCACACAGCGCTACCTGGCGAATGGCCGGCCTGCAGACTGTTGTGGCTCTCGGGCGGGATGGGGGGGGGGAGAGGAGGGACCTGAGCGGCTGCCAAGAAGCAGAGACCGCTGTGCCTCCTTCGCCCCCCCCCCCCGCAACTCATCAGGACTAGCTGCCTGGCTCAGTTTGCTGCTCCCCCTGGGGGTGTGAGTGTGGGGGGGGGACGGGACCCACTGCCGCTTGACTAAGAGTCCTGCCCAGAAAACCCTCCTTGCTGGGGGAGTGTGGGGGGGCAGGGCTGGGTGTCGCTGCAGTTCCAGGGGAGCAGGGAAGATGGCCTGCAGAAGGGGGGGGCTGCAACCCTCAGTCTTGTGGGGTGCATTTATTATCTCACTTATTTATTTAAAATATTTATGCCCCACATCTCCAACTCGGGGCGGCTCACAACATTAATAAAATAGACACGATATAAAATAAATAAATAAATAAAATAATAATAATAATAATTATTATTATTATTAAAATATTATATTATGATTAATAGTAATAATAATAATTACTACTAAATTAAATGAGTGAAAAGTCCAGGCTAAAACCACATTTAAAATTACAATTTTTTTTTATTTTTCGAGTTCCAAATGCAAAGTGATGAATAAGGCGCTTAAAACAGAGAGCTATAATGTTGTTTCCGCCGTGACATCCGCAGAGGCTTGGCTGTGGTGCGCACGCAGCGCGTGGGGGTCTCTCACACCTGGACCCCCCTGCCTTGCCCCCTGATGGTGGCTGTGTGGCCGAAATGTGTGGGGCTGGCCCCCTGCGAGGCCGGCCTGGAGCCGCAAGGCTGCTTGGGGGACTAGAACCGGGGCCTGGGAGGGCTGGCCCTGCAGCTCTGGAGGTGGCTCTGCACACGCCCGCCTCTGCGAGAGGAAGCTGGCGGGCTGTCCCGGGCTGGGGGGGGGGGCCCTTGCCGAGTGGCAGCCCCTCCCTCCCTCCCTCCCTCCAGCAGACCCCCCTCTCCCCCCTCTCCCCCCTCCCCACAGGGGTGCACTGCGAGATCAACGTGGACGACTGCCGCCTCTTTGACGCCAACGCCTCGGCGCCCAAGTGCTTCAACAACGGGAAGTGTGTCGACCGGGTGGGGGGCTACAGCTGCCTCTGCTCCCCGGGCTTCGTGGGGGAGCGCTGTGAGGGGGACGTCAACGAGTGCCTCTCCAACCCCTGCGACCCGCACGGCACCCAGAACTGCGTCCAGCGCATCAACAACTACAAGTGCGAGTGCCGGCCGGGCTATGCGGGTGAGTGGGGCTGCCGCTGTGGGGCCCCCCCCTTGCCCCGGGAGACGATGGGGGGGGCAGAGTTGGTCTCTGGGTGTGGAGCCCCCCACACACACACACACCCCAACCAGCCTCTGCCTGCCGTGTGCGCCGAGCGGGAGGGTGGGAGAGCCAGAGCTTTGGAGCCAAAGCAGTGGGACCCCTGTGCCCAGCGGCAGAGCCCCCGCCTGGCCTGCAGACGGCCCCAGGATCGTCTCCCAGCAGCCTCTCCAGGCAGGGCGGGGAAAGGTCCCTGGAGAGGCGCTGCCAGTCAGAGTCGGCCCGGCTGCGGTCTGGCTCGGCCCCTGCCCAACGAGCTCTTCTCCCCCCCCCCCGACCCTGCAGGGCGGCACTGCGAGACGGTGGTGGACAGCTGTCAGAACAAGCCCTGCAGGAATGGCGGGACGTGTGCCGTGGCCAGCAACACCCAGCGCGGCTTCATCTGCAAGTGCCCCCCGGTGGGTAGGGGGCCTTGGCTTCCGGGGGGTGGGGAGAAGGGCATGGCCACCGGGAGCCCGGCCAGGGAGGAGGGAGGAAGGGTGGTGGCCAGCCCCAAACAGGGCGCTGAGCACACTAGGTGGGGCTGACAGGCAATGCACTGGCGGGGCCTCGGTCCTGATTCGTGCCACCCCCACCCCACCCCACCCCACCCCACCCCACCCCACCCCACCCCAGTGACCGGAGCCCAGCCTCTGCACGCCAAGCCCTTCCGGGGACTAGCAGGAGGAGGGGTGGGAATCTCCCACAATGCCCTGCTGCTGGCCGCCGCCACCGCCGCCGCCGCGCTTCCCCGAGGCCTCCAGCAGGGCTGGTCCAGCTTGGCTTGTGGGCTGCCTGGCGGGGCCCGGCGGGCTCTTGTGGCAAACGGGGGGCCACACGTGGGGACCCTCCCTGGGACCGCTGGGTGTGTTCTGAGGCCGCCGCCGCCTTCTGCCGCCTGCAGGGCTTGGACGGGGCCACCTGCGAGAACGACGTGCGCAGCTGCGGGCCGCTGCGGTGCCTGAACGGCGGGACGTGCGTCTCCGGCCCGAAGAGCCCCGCTGCCTGTGCCTGGAGGGCTTCACGGGCCCCGCCTGCCAGTTCCCGGCCAGCAGCCCCTGCCACGCGGAGCCCTGCTACAACCGGGGCACCTGCCAGGCCACCCCGGAGGCGCCCCACTACCGCTGCCTCTGCCCGGCCAACTTCAACGGGCTCCACTGCCACATCCTGGACTTCGACTTCCGGGGGGGCGTCGGGCAGGACATCGCCCCGCCGGCCTTCGAGGAGGCCTGCGAGCTCCCCGCCTGCCCCCAGCCTGGCCGGCAACAAGTTCTGCGACGCCCAGTGCAACCACCACGCCTGCCACTGGGACGGGGGCGACTGCTCGCTCAACTTCAACGACCCCTGGAAGAACTGCTCCCAGGCCCTGCAGTGCTGGAAGTACTTCAACGACGGGAAGTGCGACGCCCAGTGCAACAACAGCGGCTGCCTCTACGACGGCTTCGACTGCCAGAAGGTGGAAGGCCAGTGCAAGTGAGTTCCGGCAGGATTGCTCCCCCCTCCGCCCGACCGCCCGCCAGGGAGTGGCTGGCAGGCCTCGGGCAGCCCTCAAGCACCTTCCTGGTGAGGCGGCGGCTTCTGGGCTCTTTACCTTGGAAACGAGGCAACCAGAGGGAGGAGCAGAGGGAGCTGCCGTCGGCTGAGTCAGACCCTCGGTCCCTCTAGCTCAGTATCGTCTACCCAGACTGGCAGCGCCTTCTCCAAGCTTGGAAAAGCCACATGAAACCGTTCCCCAGCCGTTGTGGGACTACAACTCCCATCGTGCCTTCGGCCGTTGTGGCTGGGGATGGTGGGAGTTGTAGTCCCACAGCAGCTGAGGACCCAAGGCCGGGAAACCTTGCCACCCACGATAGGGACAGAGGAAGCTGCCTTCTACTACCGAGTCAGGCCCTTGGTCCCTCTAGCTGAGCATTGTCTACCCAGACGGGGCAGCAGCTTCTCCCAGGTTGCAGGCAGGAGTCTCTCTTGGAGATGCCGCCAGGGAGGGAACCTGGGACCTTCCGCATGCAGGCAGAATACACGATGCTCTTCCCAGAGCGGCCCCGTTATCCCCCGAGAGGAGTATCTGGCAGTGCTGACCCCAGTCGCCCCCCCCCCCCCCGATTAGCAAAGGGGGGAATCGCGGAGATGCCTGCGGCGGCATCACGGCTTTCTCTCCCATTCCCCTCCGCCCAGCCCCCTCTACGACCAGTACTGCAAGGACCACTACTCCGACGGGCACTGCGACCAGGGGTGCAACAACGCCGAGTGTGAGTGGGACGGCCTGGACTGCGCCAACCACGTGCCGGAGAAGCTGGCCGAGGGCACCCCTGGTGGTGGTGGTGCTGACCCCGCCGGCCACCCTGCGGAACAACTCCCTGCACTTCCTGCGGGAGCTCAGCCGCGTCCTGCACACCAACGTGGTCTTCAAGAAGGACGCCAAGGGCGAGTTCATGATCTTCCCCTACTACGGGAACCCGGAGGAGCTCAAGAAGCACCACGTCAAGCGGTCCGTGGAGAGCTGGCCGGGCCTGCCCAGCGCGCTGAAGGCCTCGCTCTACTCGAGGGTCGGCGGGAGGCAGAAGAGGGGAACTGGACCAGATGGACGTCTGCGGGGTAAAGGGAGAGGCCCGCCGGGTTCCGTGCCGGGGCTGGCGTGCTGGGTGGAGCAGAAGCTGGCGGGCCAAGCCAGAAGGGCTCCGAGCCCCTCCAAGCCCCTCTGGCTGGGGAGGAGGGAGGGGCTGGAGAGCCCTTGGCCGGTGGGGCGGGGCTGCCCTGGAGCCGGGCGCATTGCCCGGCCTGCTTCCTAGAGCAGGCCTGTCCACCGCCCCCGTGCGATGGGGCACCCGGGCATTGCTTCCAGCTGGCCCGGCAGAGGACTGTCGAGCGAGACACCGGAGTCCTCTGCCTTGGACCCCCAAGTGCTTTTGGACGACATATCCCGTCGCCAGCTGCAGGAGCCAAAGGCTGCTGTGGCTGGAGATGGCACGGCTCGGGGGTCCAGCGGCCTCCGAGAACCAGAGCAGGTGCGGCTGCTGCTGCTGCTGCTTCTCCCCGCTTCTGGCTGGGCCCCCGAACCTCAGGCCACTTTGGGAGGGCCGTGGACACAGAGGCAGGGTCAGGCGGCTGCCCCCAGGGGGCGGGTTGTTGGGTGGTATCGTGCTGGTTGCCGCAGCGGTGGGGACAGGCCGGGCCTTTGCCAGAAGCGCCAGGAGAGAAGAGGCGGCTGCTGGGCACCTTCCTCCCCCGGCCCCGGCCCACCGCCGTGCCACTTCCAAAGCTTTGTGTAAGGCTCGGTTGTGGAGGGGGGGCCGGCCCCCATCGGGGGCCGTGGGGCAAGCCGGCCTTTGTCGGCCCCGCCGTATGTAGGGCCACCCCAGTGTGGGGAGGGAGGGGGGCTCGAGCCGTTCGGGGAGCCTTTGCTGCACACAGCACAGGGCCCTGAGCCGGCGCATTCCTAGGCCTGCCATGACATGCCCCCTTGCAAGTAGCGCCCCCCCCCCACCCCGCCCGTGGGTCCCGGGCTCCAGGGCCAGCAGCGAGGCCCTGACCCTAAGCCGGAGTGCGGCTGGAGGACTTGGGCTGGGCAGAGGTCCTGACACCCTGCGCGGGCAGAAGGCCCCGGCGTCGGTGTGGGCCCAGTGGCCGCGCTTCTCCCCTTGACCCCCTCCCTGACCCCTGCAGGTCGGTCATCCACCTGGAGATTGACAACCGCCAATGTGTCCAGTCGTCGTCCCAGTGCTTCCAGAGTACCACCGACGTGGCGGCTTTCCTGGGCGCTCTGGCCTCGCTGGGGAACCTGGACATCCCCTACAAGATCGAAGCCGTCAAGAGTAAGTGGCTGGAGAGGGCCGTGGCCGCCCTGCTGCTGCTGCTGCTGTGGCACGGGGAGCCGTCTCTTCACCGGTTTCCTTGAGCACAGAAAGGCTCCAGACAGAAGGAGCCATCCGCCTGCTCAGCGCAGGGACCACCCACTGCAGACTCAGGGGAGGGGGCGTCCAGGGGCGGCTCGGCAGGCCGCGTGCTGGGCTCTCTCGGGGCCTCCTTGGGGCCGGCTCCCTCTGCCCCCCCAGCCCACTCTCTGGGGAGGCCAGCCCAGGGCAAGCCCCAATGTCCTGGCGCCCCCAGCCGCTGGCTGCCTGCTGACCCGGCACGGGAAGCCAGCTGGGCATACGGCGGGTGTGCTTGGCTTGAGAGGATGCCCGGGCAGCAGGGACTGGGGGGGGGGAGGAGGTCGCCACGCAAGGACAGGTCCTGACCGGGCCTGAGGCGTGCTGGAAGGGTCCTGGGCTCTGACGGCCCTGAGACCTGAGCAATCCAAGGAAGGCAAGAGCGGGCTTAAGTTCCTAGTCCTGGAGGTGGCCGAGAGAGCCATCCACCGCCCTGGGCAGGTCCTGCTACACCCTCCTCCTCCTCGGGTACTGGTGGCAAGTGGAGACACACTTCCAGGAACCCAAACATCACCAAGGCACACACTTCAAAATGGAGAAAGCTTGTATTTGTCCGGCCGGCCGTTTGCCCTCCTGCCAGTTGGTCCTCCCTGCAGGGGGAGAGCCGTTGTCCAGCGGCCACTGGCGGGTGACTTTCTGCTGGGGACCGGAGCCACTTCTGTTTCTTTTGCCGGGAAGACCACTTTGAGAACTCCCCGTGGGTTGAGCCGAGAGGGGTGTCGAGAAGTTCCGAAGGACAGATTCCAGGGTCCTGGCCGGCGGAGACCCTGGGCGGAAGTGTTTGCCGCCAGAGTCGCTTGGGCCCCGCTGGGGCTGAACAGGAGGAGAGGAGGGCTCGGCGGCATCTGGAGGGCGGCCAGACGGGTCGCTTTGGCTGGACCAGAGCCCGCCTCTCACGAGGCCTCGAGTGCCCTCCGTGGGTGTCGAGAGAGAGGGAAGGGTGCCAGCCACGCCATGCAACCGATCCAGCCTGTGCAGTTGGTAGCTAACGAGGCCGAAAGCGCCCGCCCCGGACTGCCCGCGAAGAGAGCCGCCTCCCCTCGCTCCCCCTGCCTCTCATCCCGAGCTTATTCCAAAATCATTACTGCCGGCGGAGGGAGAGGGCGGGGGGGGGGCGCCCGAGAGCCGGCCCCGCCCCTTGCCGATCGATCCCTGACATGCGAAGTGTTGAAGTTTGCAGCTTCCAAATCCCCCCGCAATCCTTGGGACTTAGCAGCTCAATGCCAGTGCAACGATTTTGAAGTGGGCTAATCCTTTTCCCCTTCAAGGAGAGAGGCAGCAAAGCCGCCTCCCCCAGCGCAGCCCCAGCCCAGCGCCTGATGAGTCGTGCAGGAGATGACCTCCCCCCCCCCCGCCCTTTCCAGAGGGCTTTGCAGGAGTTTGGGGGTGGGGTTGGGGGTGCGCGGCAGAAGTGGAGGGGCCGGGCAGACGGCTGCTGGCTGCTCTGGCTGCCTGTTGTCTCCGTCTCCTCCGGCTGGGCGTGCACTTGACAGCACACCCCGCCTCTCTCTCTCTGCAGGTGAAACGACGGAGGCCTCCCAGAGCACCCCCTGGTATCCTATGTACATCGTGGTGGTCGTGGTCCCGCTGGTGCTCTTGATCGGTGTCGGCGTCTTGGCCTCGCGCAAGCGGCGGAGGGAACATGGGCAGCTCTGGTTCCCCGAGGGCTTCAAAGTGACGGACTCCAGCAAGAAGAAGCGCCGGGAGCCCCTGGGGGAGGATTCCGTGGGCCTGAAGTGAGTCTCCCTCTCTCTCTCTCCGCCCCCCCCCGCCCCAGGCCGCTGGGGTGACCAGGGAGGGCAGGGGAGAGCCGGGGGGGGTGTGTGTGTGTGGCCACGCTGGGGGGGTGGGCAGGGCGTTGGGGCGGGAGGAGAGTGCTCTTGGCTTGAGCTTTCCAGTCTGCCATTGGGCACCCCCAGAAGCTGAAGCTGTAGCGCCTGGCAGCCTGGCGGGGTCTCGTGTGAGGAGGGACGTCCTTGGACTCCCATCTTTGCATAGACATTGATCTCCCGTTCACCAGCTGGGGAGGCTTGGTACGTTGCTCCTCCACCTGTCCCGATCTGGGACCCCCTGACTGCTCTCCCTCCTAGATTTGGAAGAGGGTGGCACAGGATGCCCACACCTCTCAGGCGGAAATCCAGCAGGTGCCACTTCTCTGCCGCTGCGCCATTCCCTTTCCCTCTTCTGCACAGGCAGTAAGGGGAACCTAGGAAGCTGCCTTCTACTGAGTCAGACTCTTGGTCCATCTAGGTCAGGATTGTCTACCCAGACTGGCGGCAGCAGCTTCTCCAAGGATGCGGGCAGGAATGTCTCTCCCAGCCTTATCTTGGAGATGCTGCCAGGGAGGGAACTTGGGACCTTCTGCATGCACGCAGGCAGGGACTCTTTCCAGAGCGGCCCCATCCCCTCAGGGGAATCTCTCCCAGTGCTCACGCGGGCAGTCTCCCATTCAAATACAAACCAGGGCTGATCCTGCTTAGCAAAGGGGGCCATTCATTCGTGCTACCACAAGGCCAGCTCTCCTCCCAGGACAGGAGTCCGGCTGCATCTGGAGGGCTTTACTCCTCCTCTGAAAAAGGTCTCCCAACTAAAACAGAATCTGAGCCAGGACTTCTTTGAGACTGGCTAGAAGAAAAGCCTCCGAGTCAGAAGAGGCAACCCTGAGGAGGATCAGTCCCTGGGTTTACTGGTGCTGCTTTAGGTTCGTGGTGGTCTGTCCCAGGGCGGGGAGATGGGATGCTCTCTCTGGATCCCTCTTTTTGCAGTGTCTCTAACTGCTCAAGGCGATCTCTGGTTGTGAGCTCCAGTGTTCCTTCTAAATTTTTTCATCAGAGTGGAGTGAGTTTTGTTCTGGGCAGCAGTACCAAGGCAGTGTGCGCACATGTGCATTATGATGTGCTGCTATAGATTACCCCCACCCCACACACACTCACACACACCATAAATATGGAAGGAAAGAAGTGTACCTGACCATCCTGCTTATCTGTCTTCTGTTTTAATAGCAATTATGTTGGCCATCGGTGGTTAAAAGTGGCCTATAAAATAATAAAGAGCTGTCTAAGTTTGGTTTGTTTAAATTTGAGTTCATCCTTGCTTTCTTCAGCTGTAAAATGTTGATTCCCTGACCCTGAGTGTTAGTTGCCCCTGTAATCGGATAGCTAGTCCCAGGAGGCTTCCCGTTTCCTTCCAGATATCCTGGGGAGTGGAGCTAACACATGCCTTGGCTTAGCCCAACTAGCTGCTTGCCAAAATCAGAGTGTTGAATAAGGGCTTTAACTGTAGATTGATTAATTTGTACATGTTTGGTCCCATCCCTTGGAGCTGATTCAAACCTTAAGGCAGGTAATACTATCAGAAATTGATAGATAAATAAACATAGGAACCTAGGAAGCTGCCACATGTTACTGAGTCAGACCCTTGGTCCATCTAGCCCAGTATTGTCTACCTAGACTGGCAGCGGCTTCTCCAAGGTTGCAGGCAGGAGTCTCTCTCGGCCCGATCTTGGAGATGGAAGAAAAAACACAAGCAAACTGCCTTTCAAATGGACACAGGCACATAGACAGCCTGGGAGGAAAGAAACACGTACACTAATCAGTGGAAATGTTTAGGTGCGGGGGCTTCTCTCACATTTTGCACAGACGCGGTCCATGAAGGGGCGGGGGGAGAGAAACGCCGTGGCTTAAGCAAGGGGAACAAGTCAAAGTGAAGCACTGGGGCTGTTCTGTGTTACTTCCCTCGAGAGAGAGAGAGAGACCTCCAGCCAGCCCCATTCAAATGCTGCCGAAGGAGGCAGCTGGACCAGTTAGGCTGCTGCTCCTGCTAAGAGAGGGGGGGTCTAACCCGTTTCTAACCCTACTACTGCCAATCTCGCTCCTGTGCTGCGGGGGTAGAAGTGGCTGCACAGCTGAAAGGGGGCCAGGGTGATCTCCATGGCCTTTTTCAAGCATAGCACAATGTTTTGGTGCTGCTGCTGCTTGCATAACGTCAGAAATGTCACCGGGACAGGGAGACTTGGTTTGGGGTGGGGGAGTCCTCGGATTACTGGCTTTGGTGACTAGCTTCGGAATTCAGGATGTGGCGTTCCTCGCAACTGTTCTGAAGCTCCATGCCTCTTTCTCCCTTTCCCAGACCCTTGAAAACGGCTTCCAACGGTACCCTGATGGATGACAACCAGAATGAATGGGGAGACGAAGAGACCTTGGACACCAAGAAGTTCCGGGTGAGCCCCTGGGATTCTGCGCTGGTCTCCTCGGTGTGCAGGAGCCAGCCTGGCCACCTGGTTGATCTGTGACCCCGCACTGGGCTGGATTTGTTGGGCGCTGCAGACCGTGGCTTCTGCTCTGCGGACACAGGTGTTAAGACCTGGGGGCAGAACCCCGTGGCTCCAGAAGGGATGCTGCAGTGTCCAAGAGGCTTCTTTGGCATGGGGCTTAATGGCCCAGCAGAGCTTTTCGCCAACAGGAACAAGGCAATTCCTGGGAGACACGGGAAGCATCTCCCGTGTTTCCCCACAGCAAGCAGGACTGCCTGCATATCAGCGGACTTGCCAGGCAAGTGCGGGTTTCACTGTCTGATGGCAGAGCATCTTCAGAATCCTGCTCTTCCTTTTTCCTTCTAAAGAAGCAAGATGCTAGTCCTCATGGTTGCAGAGGGAAATCTTACAGCAGCCTCTGCCCCTTCCTCCTCTGCCCTCCTTGTCCAACAGTTTCCCTGATTCCAAAATACTGGGAAACCTGATTATGAAAAACAAAGCACACCTAATCCTGAGGGTTTCCTGGTTACCAAATGTGATTTCATAGTGTGGATGTGTTTGGGGGGGTGAATGTACAACCCTGTGCTCAACCAAGGCGTGTGGTGGGTGGCCACGGGCTCCTCTCCCACCCTCATGAGCTCTGGCCTTCCCTTGCAGGTGGAGGAGCAGGCCGCACTGTGCGACCTGGACGGCCAGACGGACCACAGGCAGTGGACCCAGCAGCACCTGGATGCGGCCGACCTGCGCATTTCTTCCATGGCCCCCACCCCGCCTCAAGGTGAAATTGATGCCGACTGCATGGATGTCAACGTGCGGGGACCAGGTAGGGGTGGAAACGTCTCTCTCGTTGATTTTGCCGTGGGACAAAGCCAGGAGGGTGGGTAGCCTGGCTGCATCAGGGGATTTGGGACGCGGCAGGGCAGCCCAGGGACGGGGAAACCGGACTCCTTGCGATGTTGGCGTGCACAGAAAAGCAGTGGCCAGCGTGTTGCATGACGCTGCGCTCACGGGAGAAAGGCCTGACGGCAGCACAACATTCCTGCGTGGCTGACTAGGGCTCCCGCTGGGATAGTCTGGGAAATAGGCGAAGACACTGCGTAACCTGTGCACTTTGGGGTCCAGGCTGCACTTGTGCTACCCAAGGTGTGCAAGTGTCCTGCGTGGGCATTTGAACACAAGACTGCAAGGATCCTTTCTGGGATCTCTCCAGAGAACCGTGATTATGAGGCAGCTGGCAAATGAAGTGGTCTCCTCCGCTTGGCACTTGCCGGGATCCCCGGATTCCGCCTCGCACAACCTTGGCCAATATATACTATACATTCAGAGTTTCAAAGCATGTGCTGTCCTTGGCCCCCAGAATCCTTACAACAGCCCTTCAGGGTAGATCAGTCCTAATATCTCCGTCTTGCAGGTGGGAGCAGGATGCAGGCTGAGAGATGTGCATCCCACGTCTCTCAGGCGGCTCCCTTCTCTGCAGTCTTCTCTCTGCCGCCAGATGTGGCCACACCCGGCTCTCTGCGGATCTAAATGGGGACAGGGAGAGGGCAGTGTTCCCTCTAAGGTGTGCGCATGTGCGGGCACTCAGAAGTTCTTGGATGTCCGCTCAGGTTGAATCAGGAAGGCCCCATTCTGAATGCACCTGGTGCGCACACACTGCCTGGATACATTCTGCACAGAGATAGAGAAAAATTAGAGGGGCCACTGGGAGTGGGGTGCCCCGTGGCCTCAGGGTCCAGAGGTCCCCAGGCCCACTGCGTGTCCAGGAGGCCTCTGCTTCTGCGGGGCTGATGGGCTTCCTCCGTGTCTTTGCAGACGGGTTCACTCCGCTGATGATTGCCTCGTGCAGCGGAGGCGGGCTGGAGACGGGCAACAGCGAGGAGGAGGAGGAGGCCCCGGCGGTCATTTCCGACTTCATCTACCAGGGGGCCAGTCTGCACAACCAGACGGACCGCACAGGGGAGACGGCCCTCCACCTGGCCGCCCGCTACTCCCGCTCGGACGCTGCCAAGAGGCTGCTGGAAGCCAGCGCCGATGCCAACATCCAGGACCACACGGGGAAGACGCCGCTTCACGCTGCCATCTCCGCCGACGCGCAGGGCGTCTTCCAGGCAAGGACGGCATCCTGGGGAGCTCTGGCTGGCTCTGCCCGGTCGCCCCCCGAGAGTTGGGCCCCTTCTCCTTCCTTGGGCAGGGAGCCCCCCTCAGCCTGGCGGAGGCTTCCCCAGGAATCCTGCTCCCTTCAAGGCCCCGAGCGCTGAGCCAGTCGGGGTGGGGGGAGACGGGCCCGGCTGATCCTGGCAGGCAGCTCCGGGCTTAGCGGCCCTCCTTCTTGCCCGTGAAGCTCCGCTGGGGGGGGGGCAGCGCTGGCCAGGCCGTGCTGGTGCAGGGTGAGGCCTTTGCTTCCTCCGCCCCCAGAGCAGTGCTTGGCATATGGGGCTCCGATCCGGCTGGGTAAGGCCCTGCCCTTCCTCCGACATGATCTTGTATGTCCCGGAGAGCAGCAGCTTGTCAACGCTTAGAGAGAAAGACGAGGTGGCCGAGGAGAGGATTGCCAGGCTGGACGCCGTGAGCAGCTCCTTTCGCAGCTGAGCTCTTGGCGTCCTGGTTGGCCGAGGGGCTTTGGGGAGTGGAGTGAAGACTCCCCCTCCCTCTTCGCCGGGCTGCCAGTCACCGGGAGTCTCCCTCCCCCCTCCTCCTTCCCGGGACAGATTCTGATCAGGAACAGGGCCACCGACCTGGACGCACGCATGCACGATGGGACGACGCCCCTGATCCTGGCTGCCCGTCTGGCCGTGGAAGGGATGCTGGAGGACCTCATCAGCTGCCACGCGGACGTCAACGCGGTGGATGATCTCGGTACTGGCTTCGGAGAGCATGCCGGGGGCGGGGGGAGGACAGGCCAGGCAGGGCTGCCGAGGGCTCCTGTGGGGCTGCCGGGTTCTTGCCTCCCGCTTGATGCTCCCCTCTCCCTCCCCAGGGAAGTCTGCTCTGCACTGGGCCGCTGCCGTGAATAACATTGAAGCGGCCACCGTGCTGCTGAAGAACGGGGCCAACAAGGACATGCAGAACAACAAGGTCAGAGCTGGGCTTTGGGGCTGCAGGGCGTGTGGGGTAGCGGTTGGTGGGGGTCCGTGGGGCTGGAGCCCTCGCTCTGGAAGGCAGATGCCCGGGGGGGCTCACTGTGCTGTGTGCTCCCACCTTCCAGGCACGGAGGTCCGCCCAACAGCTCTTGGGGCTCCGAGAGTCCGGCATTCCCAGAGATGGGGCGGGAAGCTTCTTGGGGGGGCGGCCAGCGGGAGCATTGCTCTTGCTGCATTTCCTGGGACAGAAGTTCCTCCCTTGATCTGCGAGGGAGGGAAGGGGGCAGGAGAACAGGCTGGGGAGCCAATGCAGAAGGGATGCTAGCTAGAGGACTCTCTCTTGGCCGGTTCAGCGGCGGGAGCCAGGCATCGGAGCACTCCTGGGCGCGCCTCTCCCTGCGTCCCCGTTCCGCTCCGCCCTCCTGCCTGCCCGCCCGCTTGTGGGGAGGCCTCTGACCGGCCCTGCGGTGCTCTTGCCTCCCCAGGAGGAGACCCCCTTGTTCCTGGCGGCCAGGGAAGGGAGCTACGAGACGGCCAAGGCCCTGCTGGACCACTTTGCCAACCGGGACATCACCGACCACATGGACCGGCTGCCCCGCGACATTGCCCAGGAGCGCATGCACCACGACATCGTGCGCCTGCTGGACGAGTACAACCTGGTGCGCAGCCCGCCCCTGCACCACGGGCCCCTGGGGGCGGCCACGCTCTCCCCGCCCCTCTGCTCGCCCAGCGGCTACATCGGCAACCTGAAGCCGGCCCTGCAGGGCAAGAAGGCCCGGAAGCCCAGCGCCAAGGGGCTCAGCTGCAACGGGAAGGAGGCCAAGGACCTGAAGGCCCGCCGGAAGAAGGCCCAGGAGGGCAAGGGCTGCCTGCTGGATGGCTCCGGGGCCCTCTCGCCCGTCGACTCCTTGGAGTCGCCCCGGGGGTACCTCTCGGACGTGGCCTCCCCTCCCCTGCTGCCCTCTCCCTTTCAGCCGTCCCTCGGCCACCTGCCCGGCATGCCTGATGCCCACCTGGGCCTCAGCCACCTGGGCCTGGCGGGCAAGCCGGACCTGGGCCTGGGCGGGGCCGGCCGGCTGCAGCCCTTCGACGCGGGGCCCCCCCGCCTCTCCCACCTGCCCGTCTCCAGCCCCAACACGGTCATGGGGTCCGGGGGGCCGCTGAGCTTCGCCGTGAGTGGGGGCCCCGGCCTGACGGGACAGTGCGACTGGCTGAGCAGGCTGCAAAACGGGCTGCTGCAGAACCCCTACAGCCCCATGCGGAGCGGGCTGCAGCCAGCGGGGCACCCGCCCGGCCAGGCCCTGCAGCACGGCCTGATGGCCCCCTTGCACAACGGCCTGCCCACCACCCCGCTCTCCCAGATGATGAGCTACCAGGCCATCCCCAACGGCCGCCTGCAGGCCCCCGCCCAGCCCCACCTGCTGCAGGCCCAGCAGCTGCAGCAGATCCAGCAGCAGCAGCAGCAAAACATGCAGCCGCTGCCGCAAGCCCAGCAGCCCCACAGCGCCGCCTCCAGCACCGGCACCCACACCGTCGGCCAAAGCTTCCTGGGGAGCGAGCTGGGCCAGCCCGA
This sequence comes from Hemicordylus capensis, assembly GCF_027244095.1. NCBI lineage: Eukaryota > Metazoa > Chordata > Lepidosauria > Squamata > Cordylidae > Hemicordylus > Hemicordylus capensis. The sequence continues at coordinate 458,705 of NC_069673.1, read as the reverse complement.
CCTGCAGCAAGTGACCGGGGGTGCTCTGGCCGCCCACGCCATCATGCCTCAAGACACACAGGTCCTGGCCACCTCGCTGCCGCCCACCCTCACCCAGCCCATGACCACCACCCAGTTCCTGACCCCGCCCTCCCAGCACAGCTACTCCTCCCCTCTGGACAACACCCCCAGCCACCAGCTGCAGGTGCCCGACCACCCCTTCCTGACCCCGTCCCCCGAGTCACCGGACCAGTGGTCAAGCTCCTCTCCGCATTCCAACCACTCGGATTGGTCGGAAGGCGTCTCCAGCCCGCCCACTAGCATGCCCTCGCAAATGGGCCACATCCCAGAAGCCTTCAAGTGAGTCGGGCGGGTGGGGGGCCCTCCTTGACCTTCAAGGCCGGCGCGGCTGCCTGGGGTGTCTCCTGGTGGCTGGACTGGAGTCTCTTTTTTAGAAAAGAATATTTTTACATACCAAGTAAGGTGGACAATTCATTTCCCCCCTCTTTTTTTTTTTAGTATTTATTTATGTACTTTTAATTTTACATGGAAACACTGCCTTTTTATTTATGTTCTGTTAAGAACTCGACGGGATGCATTTTTGTGTTCCGAGAAATATAAAATCTATTAATGGGATCTCCTTTTTTTTTTTTTTTTTGGCTTGCTTTCTCTCTCTTTTTTTAAAATGAGGGATTTTTTACACTTTTGTATCATTTTGTTATTTTGTAGGGAGCTTTCTTTCTGTAAAGCTATAAGCAAAGATCCATTATTCGTAAATGCCATTTATTTATTGATCAGGTTTTTCCCCCTGTTTGTTTTTAAAAAGCTGTTAAAGTTGGAAAAGGGTTAGGGAGGGATGAAAATGTTTGAGGAAAAATGATTTAAATACATTTTTTTAAATGTGCTGTTTCCTTGGATGCTGACGGACAGAGCAGAGGACCTTTTTAGGGTCCCGGCCATGAATCTTTGTTTAAAAGTTCCAGTATTACCTAGTTACTCATTTTGTCTTTTTGCATAATAGCAGCTCTTGCTCTTTTATATTTATTTAAATTCTGCCTATGATCAAATATCCGGATCACAGGTTCTAAGCTACAAATCCAGATGTTTCCTCCCCACCACCACAAAGAGGCCAGAGTTGTGCCCAGTCCTGGTGTGAAGTTCAGATAAAAGAGAACCAGCCAAGGATTTGGTGCCTAGGATCACTCCAGGATCTTTCTGGGTTTTAAAAAACTGAACTGTTTCAGTAGCCACCAATAACCGCCTCTGGCTCTTTCAAAACGACCCTGGGTACCATTTTTTAGAACCACATCCTTGCTGTGAAAAGGCTAGCCAGGTGCTCAGTCACCATCGGTGTGTGCACAGGCGTGGACCTAGGACTCGAAATCCTGGGGTGATGATGATGATCCTGGGGCTGAGTATGCGCAGTGCACAGCCACACCTTTTGCAGGCTGGCTCACGCCCAGACATCCCCCTGTGGGATCCTGTCGGGGAGACCCTCAGCCAGGCTAGCTGCCGTTGGGAGGAGGGCAGCCTTTGCTCTCGAGGCAAGCTGCCCACCCGTAGGGGAGTTCGTAGAAGCCAGCCCACGCGGGCGGCTGTTTCTGGACCATGCTGCAGCGTGGAGAGAGGGCTGGTGGGCAGCAAAAGAGCTGGAGAGATTCCCTGCATTGTAAGGCGGGCCTGGGATGCTGGACACTCTGCCTGCAAATAAGACTGGTGCAGCACAAGCCTCGCCAAAGCCCCAGCCCTTCTCCGCATGCTGCAGGCAGCTTCCAAGCCCCAGGCAGTCTTTGGAAAGCCTTGATCGGCCTAGGAAGCGGGGAGATGGGGACTGGCTCTGGTAGACAGCTCAGAGCCCTCCTTGGATGTGGGCACGGGAGGCGGGAACTGCTTGGCCGCCTCCGATGGGAAGAGAAGGGAGGGGGCAGCCACAAGAGCGAAGATTGCCACGGGGAGAAACCAGCAAGCTGGCCACTTCCCCTTGTTCTCCCCAACGTCCGCACAGCTTTTAGGCACCAAGGACAGCTTTGGGTTTTCCAATTGGCTCTGGGTGGGGCTCCCTAATGGGAGAAGAGCCCCCCCCCCCATCACAAGGCACGAGCGAAGAGTCACGTTTTTGGAACACTTGCTACACTTCAGGAAGAGCCCGTGGAGGTGTTAACCGTGGATGTGGGCTCTTGGGTGACCAGGAGAAAGGGCTGGGCAGGATTGGATGCTGTAAACAAAGCAAAAATAAACAGAGTATAAGCCTGTGGCAAAGCAAATGTTCTGTAAATAAGGGTGGATTTTGTTTAAAAAATCTAAATGGTTTGAGTCTAAAAACAAACACTGCGCTGGTGTGAGGTGTCAGAGTTGCTCAAGAGAGGCACAGACCTCTGGGAAGTTCTCCTGCCTGAGACCCATTGACGCGATGAGCGGCCCCAGAGCTCTTGTGCAGGAGAGCTTCCCAGGGGATCGTGCCCTAAAGCTAAAGTCCTATGTGCACCCCTGTACAATGCAGTGCAGAAACTGCCTCTCAAGTTAATTGAGATGCCATGTCTAATGGGAATGCTTGGATGCACAGGATCCCTCTTTTTTGGGGGGTCTCTTGAGCACCCACCTCTTAGGAAACACAGTGAAGTGCTGATATTGGGGCATCCCTAAAGCAATTTTTAAACACCCTCTGGTGTTAAATCTTTTTATGTTTTATAAACTAGAGTAGTTTATAAGGGGGGTGGGGGAGATGATAAAGCAACCTTCTGTAATAAAATGTTCATGCAAAATTGTAGTTTGCAAAAATGATGTATTTTTGTGGTTAATGGATTTGCAATAAATGGTGCCCAAAAGCATCTAGAATTTTACTAAATGTTGACTATGGTACTGCTTTCCCCCACTCCCCTTTTCTTACTCTTATTCTCAACTCAGGGCTTCCCTCATTGAGGGAAAAGGATTTGATGCAGCACCATAGCTGGAAAGGGGGGAGGTCAGGGGGGCTCCGATCTTCCATTTAAAGGAGCCAAGTGCCCAACGAGTGGGGTATATTAATGTTTTACGGCATGGGTAGTGTTGTCCTGATGTGTCAGCAAGTGAAGAGGACCGACCTCACTTTTCCTTTAGACTACACCTGAGTCGGGCCTGGGCCCTGCAGGTACCCTGGGGTGGCTCACTCCCTCCCATGGGAAAGCTCCAAGCGCTGTATTTTTATTTCACAGTATCTGTTTAATTTCTGCATATATATCTTGCTCTTCATTCAAAGAGCCCAGAGCAATGTATGTGGTCATCCTCACAACAACCCTGTGAGGTAGGGTTAGGCTGAGACAAAAGTGACTGGTCCAGAATCACCCAGTGAGTTCCGTGGCTGAACAGGGATCTGAACTTGGGTCTCCTGTGTCCCAATCCAACACTTAACTACTACATGCCAGAAAGAAAATTTAAAAATATATTATAATTCGATTTCTATAGTACTCTTCCAAAAATGGCTCGGGGCAGTTTACACAGCGAAATAATGAATAAATAAGATGGTTCCCTGTCCCCAAAGGGCTCACAACCTAAAAGGAAACATAAGACAGACACCAGTAACAGCCACTGGAGGTCCTGTGCTGGGGGTGGATCGGGCCAGTTGCTCTCCGCCTGCTCAATGAAGAGAATCGCCATGTTAAAAAGGTGCCTCTTTGCCCAGTTAGCAGGGGTTAAGTCACCGTCATATAAAACATCACAATCTGAAAAGGAAAAACCATCTCCTCGATTAGAAGGCTACCAAGGTAGACACCAGGGAGGCAGTCCTGGGGCTGGATGGGTCCGCTGCTCCCCCGCTGCGCAATACAAGGAGAACTGCCTCTCCGCCCAGCGGCTTCAGGAAGGCCCCGCGTGCCGGGCTCCCGCAGCCCTCCGGGCGAGGACACCATGCCTGGCCGCGGGGTTGGGCTACACGGCTCAGCAGCCCCCCCCCCCCGCGCCGCCCCGGGCTAGGCAGCAGCAGCCGCCGCACGTGCTCCGCACCCCGGCCTGGGCGGCTCCGCCCCTTGCGGCCCAGGCCGCCTCCCACTTCCGGCCTGGTGGGGGAGCAAAACATGGCGGCTCCCAGGCTAAGGCGGAAGTCCCCCGCCGAGGGACAAGGGTGCGTCGTCACGCCGCCGTTGCCGCCGCGCTCTGCCCCTGGGCGGCAGTCTTCGCCTCTCTGCCCGCCGGAGAAAGCCGAGCCTTCGCGAAGGAGGAGCTGCCGGAGGCGGCGGACAGCAACCTCGGCGCCCTCCCTCCTTCGCAGACGCAACGACGCCAGGAACCATAGACCCTACTATGGCATAGAGACGCGCCAAGGGAGCGTCACCACAAGCCTCACTTCCGGACCGAGCGGGGCCCAGCGTGACGCGGCGGCTTAGGACAGGACCGGAAGCCCTAGTTGCCACCGGATGGTCGGTGGGGTGGAAGACACGCCCGGAAGTGACGTAGGGGGCAAGGCTGGGGTTGGCGTGCTGTTGCTGCAGCTCTCACCGAGTTGGAGTAGCTCCCTACTGTGGAGTCTACCTCGCAGGGTTCTTGTGAGGATGATAGGGGAGAGGAGAAGCCTTCCCCAGTGCACCTGCAGCTCCTGCGCTCAAAAAGCAGCCCACGACTAGTGTTTGTCAGCGAGCCGAGAGGAGGTGGTCTTGGGGGCGCAAGCAAGACTGGTCCCCTTATAGCTAAGCAGGGTCCGCCTGGTTTGCATATGAAAGAGAGACTACATGTGTGAGCAATGTAAGATATCCCCCCCGAGGGGATGGAGCCGCTCTGGGAAGAGCAGAAGGTTCCCAGTTCCCTCCCTGGCAGCATCTCCAACGAGACAGGGCTGGGGGAGAGACTCCAGCCTGCAACCTTGGAGAAGCCGCCGCCAGTCTGGGTTGACAGCGCTGAGCTAGATGGACCAAGGGTCTGACTCGCTATACAGCAGCATCCTCTGTTCCTATGACGTTCACTGGGGTGGGGGGCATTATTATTATTATAATTATTATAATATTTATATTTGTATCCTGCTCTTCCTCCAAGGAGCCCAGAGCGGTGTACTCCAGTTTCTCCTCACCACAACCCTGTGAAGGAGGCTAGGCTGAGAGAGAGAAGGGACCGGCCAGAGTCACCCAGTAAGTCTCCTGGCTGAATGGGGATTTGAACTCGGGCATCCTCGGCCCTAGTCCAGCCCTGTTGCCCAACAGGGTCCGCGCTCGCCCCTCTGCTGCCGACGGGGCTCTGCGTGGCGGGCAGAAATCTCGGCCCGGCTCGACCAGACAAAACGAAAGCCATTTGGCCTCCCGTTGCCCTGGCAACCCCCGCCGGCCGGGGCCGCTTCCGGGTCTGGCTGACGCGCGTGCGCGGTGACGTCATGCGCACGGGGGCGTGCGTGACACGTCGGCGCCGGCGGTGGCCGCTGGAGCCGGATGTCCCAAGATGGCGGCGACGGCGGCGGCCGCTCGGGCTCGCAGGGGAGGCGGAGGCGCCGGCTGCGGGTGTCGGCTCGGCCGCCGCTGCGGCTGAGCGGGCGGAGAAGGTGACCTCCCCGGGGGGCAGCGAGGGGGAGGCGGAGGCCTGGAATTGAGGGGCGCCGGAGCGGGCGAGCCCGGGTCGCCCCAGAGAGCCTCCACGCGCAGGGGCAGTCTACCTTGGGGGGCCCTGCCCTGCGCGGGTCAGTCGCGAGCGGCCCGAAGTGCCTCTCGCGTATGGGGCTGGGGTGGGGGCAACCGCAAGCCTGGCCCCGGGCATGTGAACTGCTGCCGCGCCTTTTGGCAGCAGGGGGGGCTTGGGGCGCCCCAAGAGCAGCGGGGCGGGGGTAGGTCCGGATCCAGCGGGGCAGGCTCTGCAGTGGGGCTGGTGGGTGGGGGGCCTCATGAACCCCGCTCAGGCAGCAGCAGCAGCAGCAGGAGTATCTCTTGGCCTAGCAAGTGAGCTTTTGCCCATCATCCGTCTGCTTTGGTGCCAAGCAAAGCCTTCACCGGTTTGATTTCCGCCCATCAGGCGGCTGGCAGCCCCGCAGGTCAAGGGGGCAGCAGTCAGTACAGGCCCCGAGCAGAAAGGAGGGCTTCCTTTCTGGACCAGACCCAAAGTTCATCCCGGCCCAGCGCTCTGATTGCAACAGCAGCCTGCCAGATCCTCCGTGCTGGGGGCCGGGCCAGAGGAGGAGGAGCCTCTCACCATGTTGATATTATTATTATTATTATTATTATTCATTAATCAGTCACTCGGTTTATTTAGCCATAGCCATAACAAAAAGCGTCCAAACACTGGACAGATTTTTATTGCTGCCGCTGCTGCTGTTTGTTAAACTTTAATACTGCCTAATCCAGATGGCTCTAGGCACTTAATGTGAATAATCAATAAGCAAATAGCCCATTAAAACAATTAAAAATAGCAATTAATAACTAAATAGCCATTTGACAAACTTAACAGAGTTGGGAAATTAGGTTTGGGGTTTCTGACATGAATATGGCGGGATGCTGAAATGCTGCCAAGGAGAGTGCGCTGAGCGGCCGGATTGGCAGCTGAAGCTTCTCTCGGCCAGCGGCTGTTCAGTTATAGTGATGCCGTCCGGCTCAGAAGAAGATCACTGACTGGATCTGCATCGTGCATTGCTCAGATCTCCCGTGTGAGTGGCAGCATGCCGTTTTAAGGTGGCTCAGGGCTTGGCAAATGCCAGGCACCAGGGAACCATGGTGCCTAGACATTTAACCGTGGTGCCTAGACTGGGGCATGCAGAGGCATTTAATAGCGTCTGTATTTGTCCCAAGCAGCCCTCTTTCTGTTCTAAACATGGCACTTGTAAAGGGGGTAAAGAAAAGCCCCTGTACCCTCCTGCTCTACAGTGTCTGTCCCTAAGTCTGGTAACTTTGTCTCGGGCTCATTGCCTGGCTCCTAAATTTTGGGAGTGGCTCCTAGATGCAAAGGAAGCTTGGGAAGGCTTGAGAGTTTCCTAGTTGCCAGTCTTTGTTCAAGCCACAGAGCGCACCAGCCTCGTGTAGCTGGCTGTGGATCACTGCCTTGCTTTGTTTAGAGGCTGAGCTTGCAGTGATGTGGCCTGAGATGGAGGACTCTTCTGAGCTCCCGTTCCTAAAAGTCTGTGACTTCTCGCTTCCTCGCTGCTGTATTCCCAGCACACCCTACCAAAGGAACCGGTCCAGTTGTAGCCCTGGTCTGGCCCAGAGTTGGTTAGTTTACATCTGTGTGCCAGGCTGGGCTTGAGTCAGGGGTCTGGCTGACCTTGGTAGCCAAGCCAAGACTCATGGATGCCAGGAGCCTCCCTCGTCCCTGCCTCCCCCTTCTCAGCTCCACGCTTGGAGTGGGAGGAGAGGGTGTGGATCATTCCCACGGTTGTGGCGGCCCAGGGCAGCCGTGGAAGGATCCTCACCACCACAGCCTTTCCTTTCCAATGCGGAACGGGGGGCGGGGGGAGCTGCACAGGTGTTGGGCTTCTGCCGGCGTGTTCAGAGGCCCCTTCCAGGCTGGAGAGAGAGGCAGGGGCCCCCTTCCCATGCCCACCACGGGGAGTGGGCCTGTGGACCTCTGGCCAGTGTCCTGTTTACAACCAGGTAAAATGTAAACCACGTGCGAAAAAACCAGGCAGTGAAAAGGTCCCTTTAGCCAGTGTGGCTGTTGTGTTCACAGTGTCCCTGTTGGGGAAAGAAATCGCTTAGTGAGCGCTTTGTGGACTGTACAGTTTTCCGTTAAGACAGACGCCAAATGTTGCAAGTGCTTAATTTGCGCTTCTTGGGGAACGGGAGGTCCCTTACTCTCTCTCTCTCGCTCTCTGTTGTCTCCCTTGCAGGGTGAGCAGCGACAAAGCAGCCCCTCGTGTCCTCCTGCATTCCTCCGAGTGACATCTGACGCGGCGGGCAGTTGGACATGCAGCCTCCGCCCCAGGCCGTCCCTCCCAGGGCAGGAGGCCCCCCTCCTCTGGCCACGGCACGGAATGCATACTGGCGGAATGGCCCCTTCGGCAGGAGGGGCAACACACAGGTCTCCTCAGCGGCTGGCCCGGTGCCGCCTGTGACGGACCCCTTTGCCTTCGGCAGGCAAGCGCTGCCCCAGGGCTCCCTGCTGGGCAACGCACCCAAAGGCAACCCCCCAGCGATGCCGGGATTTCCTCCGATGACCTTTGCTCCGGCGGCGGCAGCTCCTCCTCCACACGCTGGGGACAATCCGCATGGCCTGCCCCCGCCTTGGCCTGCCCCTCTCTCTCAGCCCGGGGCAAGCGGCACACCCTTGACTATGGGGGGCCCCCTGCCGGCCTTGCCGGCACACATTACGAACAGCAGTGCTCAGGGGCATCCTCGCGTCGAGCGGGGCGGAGCCAGCCCTCCAGGACCCGCTCATTCCCTGGGAGGCGCCGCCCTTGAGCAGTCTGCCGGTGGCTATGCAGGCTTGGCTTGGGTGCCAGGCAGGCCTCTGAGTCCGCAAGAAGTGGGCAGGAGCTCCAGCCACCCCAGCGCAGCAGGCCCCGCCTCCGCGCCCCTCTTCCCTCCTGCCCAGCAAACGGTGCCTCAGTGGAAGCCTCTCCAAGGGAGTGGGCAGCCCCCAGGGCCTGCCCCTGCTCCCTACGCGGATCCGTCGCCCCCCCTGGCCTTCTACTCGGCTCCTCCTCAGTCTGGGGCTGACACGTCCCGGCTGGGTCCCCACCCGAGTCCTCCACTGCAGCCCCCAGCTGTTCCAAACGCCACCCAGGCACCACGGATGTTTGAGGAGGCGCCCAGCATGGCCGGCCCCCACAGCTCAGCCCAGAATTCGGCTTGGCAAAGCGCAGGCGTGGCCAGTCCCTGGCAAGGCCAGTTCCCTCAAGAGCACTTTTATCTGCAGCCGCTGGAAACCACCCGCACCCTCAGCCACGCCCCCACTCAGGAAAGCCGCCCCTCGGCGCAGCCTCCTGGCGTGTCCGAAGCAGCCAGTGGGCCGGGCCCGGCGGAGGCAGATTCAGGGACAATCTCGATGTTTTTCAAAGGGGACGAGGCGGAGAACGAGGAGATCCTTTCGCTGGAAAAAACCGATCCGGCTGGCCAAGCGGAGCCCGGCGCTTTCCAGCAGACGATGGGGCACACGTATTACCAGCCACTGCACCCCCAGCAGCTCCCAGCGGCTGCTCTCTCTCAGGCGCAAGCGAATCCCGTGTCGACAGCTGAAACGCTGCAAAGGGGGGCGGACGCCCTGCATCCCCCCAGAACTGCATATGGGCAACGTGATCTCCAGGCCACTCCGCGTCCCGCCTGCTTCCCTGAAGACAAGGCGGGCCTGCCTGAAGCACGCGGCCAGTACGAGAACAATGAAAACCTGGAGTACGTTCAGAACCAAGAAGTGCTGCCAAGCGAGCTGCCGGCCCACAGCCGTTCGCCCCCCAGCGTGCCTTCAGACCCGTACCGCTACGCCTCCTTGCTGGCCCCCTTGCCGCCAAAGAACAGCCCGACGAACCACCTGGAAGGAGGGCCGAACCTCGAAGCGCCCGACTCGTTACCTCAGCCCGTCCGGCCTGACAGCGTCTCTTCCAGCTACAGTAACTTGAGCCACCGGAGCGTCTCCGGCTCGGCGCGGCCTCAGGAGCCGGGCACGTTCATTCAGCAGGAAAGCGGGAAGCCCGAGGAGGAGGCCTCGGCCGGGTTCTTCATGCAGATCGACTCCTCCCCGCTGAGCCTTGCCGGCGAGCCGAACCCAGCCTACCCCAGGGGCCTCTCCCCGAGGCCCACGCCAAGCCCGCCGAAACCCACGGGCGTGTTCCAGCCCAGTGCAAACAGTTCGTTTGAGCCGGTCCGGTCCCACGGGCCGGGCGTGAGGGGTGTGGAGGTGGACCAGGCCAAGATGGTGGTGGAGCTGCGGGGGAGTCGCCCCAACCAAAGGAGCTCCAAGAAGAGCCCAGCCGCGCCGGCTGCCTTTCCGGGGAACCTCGAGCAGCCTCCCGACAACCTGGAGACCCTTTTCCCGCCCCAGGCCCAGCCCTTGCCTCTGACGCTTGCCGGGGATGCCGCCAGTGTGCTGGTGCCGCCCAGCGTGGGGGGACCCCTGGGGGAGAACGCACAGCCGGCCCCCGAGAAGAGGCCGTCGGCCAGGGCGCAGGGAGCCACCAAGAAGTGCGAGTCTCCGGCCACAACGCTTTGGGCCCAGAACGAGCTGCCCCACTTTGGAGGCAACGTGCTCCTCGCCCCAGCCGCCCCTGCGGTCTACGTGCCAGCCAAGCCGGTGGTCCAGCCCCCCGATGAAGGGGCGCCAAGCCAGTCGCTGGGCAAGCCAGGGGCCCTTCCCCACCCACCGCCGCCTCCGGCCGGGACCGCCGCCTCCTCTGAGAACCAGGAAAACCCTCCCAAGATGGGGGCTGAGGAGGCCCTTCGCCCGCAGGCCAGCTCGGGTTACGCCAGCCTCCTCTCCTCCCCGCCCACGGAGGCTCTGCAGAACCCGCCGGTCTTGATTGCCCAGCCGCATCAAAGCGCAGCCTTGCCTCAGCCGGTGAATTTCTCCCTTGCCAATCAGCAGCGGCACAAGAGTGGCTCTAGTCCCTTGGCGAAAGATCCCGCCGTGAGCCATCCGCCCTTCGTCAGCACGCACCGTAGCGCCAGCCCTTTGGCGGGAAACCTCCGGGCAGCGCAGCAGCCCGGCTCCTTGGGGCACCCGCCTGCCTCTGCCCAGACCAATCCGTGGGATTCGTTCCCAAGCCCTCTGGGCGCTTCGGAAGCGACTCCGCCATCGGCGGGCTTGCTGGCCCAGCCTGCCTCTCAAGGCCCACTCAACTTGGCGGCGGAGAGTCGGAAGGCCCCCCCTTGGGAAGGGCTGCCTCTGGAGTTGGCGAGCAAGCCCGGCTCGAATGCTCCTGGGTCCCCGGGCACCAGGGAGCCGCCCCAGAGCCCTCCCCATCAGCCCCACAGTCAAGAGCCTCCCCGAGTGCTGGACACCAAGACCCCGGAGCAGAGTGGTGTGGGCAGTGGTGCCCAGGGGCCGGACCCGCCGCTTCCCAGTCATGCCAGCCTGGGGGAGCCTCCGCCTCGCGGCCAGCAGCACTTCTACCCACAAGTCACGAAAGACACCCACCCTCCGGTGGGGGCGCCATCCCAGAGAGCCTTGCAGCAGCAGCAGACGGCGTCATCGTTGCCGAGCGGCCTCCCTCCGCAGGGGCCTCTGGCTCCTCCAAGCCACCAGGCCCCTCCTGGCCTGGCCCCCGACCACAGGCCTGGCCCGGCTGGCCCCCTCGGAGGGGCTTCCTCAGCAGAGCCCCCAGCTAGCCAGCCGGGCCCTTCTCCGGCTCCCACCGGCCAGCCTTCTGCCTCCACGTCTGCTGGCGCCGGCCACCCGGCTGGACCCCCCTCGCAGCCAGAGCTGCAGCAGCCCCACCCTGCCCAGAATGCCTTTGGGCCCCCGCCCCACCCGTACTACTACTACTACCACCGGCCCCCTCCCGATGCCTATGCAGTGCCCTACCCAGCGCCCTATCCTCCCGTGGATCCCAGGACCGCTCAGCTCTACTATCAGGTGAGGGGCGCCGCTCCCGCTTCTCCCCCCCCAGCCCTTTCTCTGGGTGGGTGGGTGGGTGAGATGGGCAGGGTGAGCTTGCTGGCTGAGAGCCAGGAGCACAGCAGCAGCCAGGGGGGCGGTGTGTGTGTGTGTTGCTTCACGCTGTCCCCGTTTGGGGTGGGGAACGGGAGGCCGTCCTCCTGTGGTGAGGGGGCCTTGGCTCAACTGAGTTCCTCCCCAGATGTTGGCTTGTGCGTTTGGGGAGGCGGAGGGGGAAAGGGGGTTGCCTTCGTGCCCTCTTCTTGGTGGGTTTTGCAGTGGCATCCAGCTGACCAGTGCTGGAAACAGGATGCTGGGCTAGAGGGACCCACTTTGACCTCATCCCGAAGGGCTCTTGTGGTCTTCCCAGAGTCATCTGGAGCCCCCTTAGGAACCGAGGAAGCGGCCAAGATGAGTCTGACCCTTGGTCCATCTAGCTCAGGCAGCGGCTTCTCCGAGGCTGCAGGCAGGAGTCTCTCTCAGCCCTATCTGGAGATGCTGCCAGGGAAGGGACTGGGAACCTTCTGCATGGATCAGGCCCCCCAAGGAAGCCCACGTGGTCCAGCATCCTGTTTCACACCGTGGCCCTCCCTCCTGCTGTCGCTCCCCTGCAACGGGTACTTGGAGGCATCCTGCCTTGAGGCTGGAGGTGGCCTGCAGCATGCAGGTGCCTTTCCCAGAGCGGCCCCATCATCCCCTAAGAGGGGAAGACCTCCCAGAGCTCACCCAGGGAGTCTCCCATTCAGGTGCCACCAGGGCGGACCCTGCTTAGCCAAGGGGAGCTCTCCTCCCTGGGATGTGATGTGCCTCATTCTCTCCTCCTCTTCTATCATCTGGGTTTCGTAGGAGGGTCAATGTGTCTTGTTAGCGTGGATCAACGCATGGAGGAATTTGGCCTGGGGACGGAGATGTTCTTTGAATCTGTCTCCACACATTGATCCTGTGATGCGGGGCGGGGGGGGGCGTGGTCTCCCCAATTAAATAAGTTTGAGTTGATGCATTGGGGAATTAGTGGATTGCGTTCTCAGCTCAGCATAGGCTGCCTCCCCTTCTTGATAGGAAAGGTGACCCTTCCTAACACCTTGTTCCCTGAACCAAAATAGCTTTCTCAAATCAACAAGCCAGCTCTAAGCCCCTTCGGAAGGTGTATTTAGTTGCTCAGCAAATGACTCCTGCTTTAACGGTCCTATTTCTACTAGAACTTGTTAGCTCTGAAACAGTCCCTTGCCACAAGCAGAAGGACTCAGCGGAGCCATTTATTGGGAACCGTCTCCCAGAGTTGCCCACTGTCACTTCCAGAAATAAGGGGGATGTGGGGAATTTGGCATTCAGCTCCCCCATGCAATGACCCAGCGAGAACCAGCCGCTGCGCAGGGGAGAGCATGAGCAGCTGCCTCCGGCTGAAGAGCGACTCTGCTGAGGCTCGGCTTGCAGGCCCCATGCCTGGCCCAGGGAGAACTTCCCGCCGGTGCTTTTGCTTTAGATTTGCTTGCCCAGCCCACCAGAGGTGAAGCGAGGCAGGAGGGCCGTGAGGTGGCTGCTGAAACTCATCTTGTGGCAGGAGGAGTGATTTGGAGGGACCTTTGGAAGGGTCTCATGCAGGGGCCTCCAACTGGTGCTACTCCAGGTGCTGCTGGACTACAACTCCCATCACCCTGAGCTAGCTGGGGATGGTGGGAGTTGTAGTCCAGCAAGATCTGGAGTTCCACAGGTTGGGAGCCCCTGTTCCGATGCCTCTGGGTGGTCTGGGAGTGGAAGGGGGTGGGGATCTGGGCAGGCTGGAAGGCGGGCGCTTGCTGCGGAGTAACACAACCCCTCTTGCCTCTAGGAGGATGCCTACGGCAGATATGACTACCAGCCCTACAACAGCAGCGCAGCCTACACGGGCCCCGCCGACTACCACTACATGGAGCCCGAGCGGCCCAGCTCCAGAGCCAGCCACGCCTCCGACAGGCCTCCGTCCAGGTGTGCAGTTCTGCAGGGCTGGTGTGTCCTGGTGGTGGGGTCGGTTCTCATGCAGCTCGGCCATCGCCCTCGGCCTTTCTGTGGCTAGGGTTCTCCTCTCTCCATCTGCTGGTTCTGTCTCCCTCAAAGCTATCACTGACGCACCACGCCGTTCCCCTTTTCCAGGCAGGGGTATCCTGAGGATTATTACAGCGCCAAAAGCGGGTGGAACGATTACTACGCGGGCTACTATGCGAATCCCTACGAATATGGAGGTAGGGCCTTGCCTCCTCTCTCCTCCTTTCCACAGGGACTCCCCAGTTCAGAAACGGGTTGTGTTCCAAAAGCTTGTTTGTAAGTTGGGTGTTCATAACTCAGAACCCGTCTAGTTCCTGTGAGGGACAGCTTGCTTGTATGTGCAGGTTGGGGTTGGTGAGTTGGGGACCTCCTTCATGCCACACCTTGTGGAACTTGGTGAGTGGGGGATGTTTGTCAGCCAGGGGATGCCTGTCTGGTCACAGACTAACATGAGAGTCTCCTCCTCCAAAGGCCAGACCAGTGGCAGGCTCTGTCTGTGGGGAAGATCCTGGCTGGTTAGGCCTCTTAATCCCAGGACCCCCTGCCTACCAAGCAGGCTGACTGTATCCCTCCTTGATCCCGGCAGAGGCAGCCGTAAGGTTTCTGGGCAGCAGGTAGAATGGGGATGGCCCCAGCCAGGGTGTGGGGCGGGGGGAGCCCACCCCACCCCCCTCAGTATGGTGGGTGTTAGTGATGATCAGCTGATTCCCTCCCTGTATGGGAAGGAAGACCAATAGTCCAAAGAGAGTCACGAGGATGTGGTTTCTGTGGAGCTTACTCGTGAGGGTCTGGAATGATAATAAAAGATGAGTTAATATGCCAGGGTTAGGGTTCGGGCTCTAACCAGCCTTGTAGAAAACATTTCAATTTCGTGATGAGAGAGAGAGAGAGTGTCTTGGGGCAACCTGGCCAAATTGCTTTGGGAACACGCATCCCTGGGAGCAAGTTCCGGTTGGACTGGGTGAGACTTTCTTCCTGGGAGACATGCATAGGATCTGGCTACAGACTGGCACAACCTATTTCTTCCCCGCCCAAGAGAGGTCGTGTTACAGCCTCTCATGGACTGGAACACCCTCCTCCTTGGAAACCGCAGTCCTGGGGCTTCAGGGGCAAGGATGCAGTCCTGCTCTTTGTGGTGGCCCAAACCTCCCCAAGGTCACCCGGCTCTTGGACCCCTTTCCCATTCAGTCCTAGGAATGTTGCATTTAAAGGGGATGTTGGCACGCTTCTTGTCTACATGCCTGTGGACTTGTGCCATAAAGTACTAGCAGGCGTTGCGGGTGATGTGTGCAAGGCTTCCAGGATGCCTGGTCCTCCTCTCCTTGTCTCTTCCAGATCCAAACCGCTTGGACCGTTATCCCTCGGCCTACGATGCCCGGTTCAGAGACCCCAGGACCTATGACCAGAGGTACTGGTGTGATGCTGATCAGCGCCTCTACCAGAAGAGAGAGGCTTATGGAAACAGGTGTGTCCATCTTGGGGCTCTCCCAGGGCTGGCAGGGCAGGTGTTGACACGGCCACTCTGGGTGGTTTTCCTGGAAGCTCTCCATTCCTCCAGGAGGGTGAGACCAAGCCTCTTGAACCCGAGGTTCAGTGGTCCGATGGCCGAGCTAGGCCTGGTGGTGGCGGCAGCAGCAGCAGGGCCCTTGCACCTGCAGGAAGGAGTGTTTCAACTCCGTTGTGGGTCTCCTTGAAGGTTTCTGTGGGCATCAATGGCTGTAGTCCTTTCGCTGGACTTTGCCTGCCTGCCTGCCCTTTGCAGTCTTGTAAAACTCACGTTCACGGTAGAAACGTGGTTGCTCCTCCCACCTTCATTTCACTCGCCTGGAGAGCAGGTTGGGATCTGTGTCCACAAGCAGGCATTGGGATCTTGTGACCAGTGGAAGGTGACGGTCATGAGCCTTCGTTCTCCTGGGCCGTGCGACGGCCGGCTGATGCCGTTTGCCCGCTGCCATGTCAGGCTTCCAGCTTCCAAGATGGAGTCTGCTGCCTGCGTGACTCACACAGGCCGTGAAGCGTCCAGGAGAGCTCCTGCTTCCTGTGAGCGGCTTGGTTTTGAGCACGCCGCGGCAGCGCTTCTCCTGCACGCTGCCCAGCCCTGGCAGGGAAAGGCCGAGTGCCCGTTTGCATCGGGACGCCTGCCCGCCCGCCCTGCCTCACGGCTCTCTCGTGTCCGGCTTGCCTCGTAGTCAGGACCGGTACGACCCCTGGCAGTACGACCCCCGTTTCGCCGGCAGCTTCGATGACGACCTGGAGCCTCGCCGGGATCCGTACGGGGAGGACTTTGACCGGCGCAGCGTCCACAGCGAGCACTCTGGCCACAGCCTGCGCAGCTCCCACAGCGTCCACAGCCGCCAGAGCAGCTTCAGCTCTCGCTCCCAGCAGGTCAGGTGGCCCCCTTGGCCCTGCCGGGGCTCTGTGCGCAGCCTCCAGCGGTGCTGCCTGTGTGGCTCTTGCCCAGGCTCCTCTGCTGTGCCGTGCTTGCTGGCTGGGTTGGGACAAACGCCCTGGGCTGGGCAAGGTGCGGGGGGCGCCTTGCACGGGGCCGGCCTGAGCGCGGGGCTGGGTCCCTGCCTGGCTGGAAATCTCCAGATCGGGGCCTTGGGAATTGTCGCACTCAAGGCTTTGAGATGGCCCTCCCGGGAAGTATGTCGAACAGTCTGTTCAGGCGTGGCTGCCCAACACAGGTGGGCTCCTTTGCCTGGGAAGTGGCCTCGGAGGCTCCCGGCCCGGCCAGCCCAGCCCGGGGAAGCCTTTTCTTTGGCTCCCGCTGCCAGGCGGCCGGGCTTGGCTCGGGCCCCGGCTCAGAGGGCTGCTTGGTCCCAGGCCGCCCCCTTGCTTGACAGCCGCCCGTCTCTCCCTGCTCCAGAGCCAGCTCTACCGGAGCAGCCACGACCTGACAGCCGGTGCCTATGAGGTTGTGCCCCAGCCAGCTTCGCTCCACACGGAGTACTCCTACGGGGGCTACGACCACTTGGACAGCCAGCCCCCTTTCACGGATTACAGCTACTCGGCCCACACGGCCTGGCCCGCTGCAGAGCAAGGTAGGGCCGCGCAGGGGCTCGGGGTCGCCCTCTTGCCTGGGGAAGCCCCGTTGGCAGCCTCTCTGCCGAGCTTCTGCTGCTGGCGGGTTCTCTCTCGCATCCCGGATGGGTGTCCCTCCCAGCCATTCCAGGGGCAGGACTTGGGCTAAT
This sequence comes from Hemicordylus capensis, assembly GCF_027244095.1. Classification (NCBI taxonomy): domain Eukaryota; kingdom Metazoa; phylum Chordata; class Lepidosauria; order Squamata; family Cordylidae; genus Hemicordylus; species Hemicordylus capensis. The sequence continues at coordinate 442,047 of NC_069673.1, read as the reverse complement.
TCGGCCCGGCTCGCACTTTGGCTGGGCACTTGCTCGCAGCTCTCTCGGCCCGCCTCTCCTTCACCGGGCCCCGTGGGGCTCCCCCTCCTGGGTTCCAGAGCCAGCCCTGCTTTCCTTGGGGGGGGGCGGACCTTTCCCCCTGAGGGTCCCGAGGAAGCTTGGCTGAGCTCCAGAGCCCGTCTCTGTGAATCGTCTCTTCCGGGTGAAGCCGCCGCACGTCCTTGCTCGCTGCAGCAGCAGCACAAGAATTCCTGCCTGGCAAGAGGGTGGGGGGAGAGGCCGAGGGGCCATTCTGGAGCTGCCTTTGGCGCTGGGAAGCCTTTGGCGCTCTGTGGCCAAGAGCATCGGCTGCCCTGGGCTGTGGAAGGGAGACGTCAGCCCTGCAAGGCCGTGAGCTGGTGGCCGGTCGGGGTCAGTCTTTCTCCGTCTCCTCTCCCCCCCCCCCCACCGCCATTGCAGTCCCTTCCAGGCCTCTGACGCCAGAGAAGTTTTCCGTGCCTCACGTCTGTGCGCGGTTCGGCCCTGGCGGCTACCTCATCAAGGTCCTGCCCAACGTGCCCTCGGACGGACAGCCGGCTCTGGCTGAGATTCACAGCATGGAGGTATGAGAGGGGAGCTGGCCTGGGGCCAGAATGGTGCTGGGGGGGTGTGGGGGGGTGTCTGGCCATTGCAAGCCAGGGGTGCTCGCTTTCCAGCTGTGCGGCTTCGCCATGTACCTTGTGGACACGTGGCGGAGACTGGGGGAAGGTGGCCCACTGGTCTTGCAAGGAGATGGTGGTTGGAGCCCGTCCTCCTGTGGGCTCCCCCACCCCACCCCGCCGAGCCTGCTCTCTTTTTTGATGGTGCTTCAGGGTCCCCTGCCCTTGCTGGGGAGATCAGCCCCCTCCCCAGCAGGCAGCCCAGCCCCTAGGAGGATACAGACACTGCTCTGCTCCTGGAATAGAAAACGGATCCGTTCGGCCTAAGCAGAAGGGAGGAGGTGAACTCTTTGCGGTGGGGGATGGAGGTCCCGACGCCTTTGAGGTTTGCCTCTCAAGGCCGCTCACGAGATCTGGCTGGCAAGAGCTGCGAGAGCAACCCAGACCCCAAGAGAACCAGGGCGCCTCTCTGGCCGCCCCTCCTCTAACCTCAGAAGGCAGGGGCCTCTGGAGCAGGGTCTTTGAGGGGCGGCGGGAGCACGTGGGAGGAGGGGGCCTTTCAGAGGCCAGAGCGAAAGCCACTGAGCCCCCAAACACAGCAGCGGAGCTCTTGGGATCCTGGCAGCCCACGGCTGAGTTGGTGGCCCAAGGAGAAGCCGCTCTGTCGGAAGCACTTCTCCCATTTGCTGGACCTGTCTGGAGGAGAGACTCTGTGTCCAGGCGAGCTTCCGCTTCCCATCTGGCACTGGCGCTCTGGGCATTGCATGCTGTCAGGGCCCCCCGCCCCGCCCCGCTCCGAGGGACTTGCTCCCGAACCCGCCGGCTTTGTGTTGCAGCCTGCGAGACCCGGCGCGGCCTGCCCTGCCCCTGATTCTTGCCTGCTCTTGTTTCCCAGATGGTGATGCAGCATTCTTCGGAGCAAGAGGAGATGAGAGCATTCCCGGGCCCGCTAACCAAGTATGTGCCCTGGGGCCGAAGAACCGGGGTTTGCCCTGCAGCCAGCATGGGCAGGACGGAATGTGGCAACTCCCCCTGCTGGAGGAAATGGGCCTCTGGGGGTCAGATGTGGCCACTGAAGCTGGCGGCCTCTTTGTGTGATTCCCGCCCCCCCCCCGCCCCTTCACAGCTTTGTAACTTTTGCTTGTTCTGCTGCACGGCTGTTGTGCTAAAGCTAGGAATGCGGAGGGTGGGGGAGAAGGGAGAGCCACAGGTGGGTCCCAAAGACCCGCTCGGCTTTCCTGGCATGTGGGGAAGAGAGTGCCCGTTGGACCAAGGGGTGCGGGAAGGAAGGAGTTGGCCAGCCCCCTGGGAGACCTGGAGGAGCGCCCACAGACCTGCCCGCAGGGGGAGCGTGGCGCTCCTCACAGCCCTCCGTGCGTGGCCTGCTGCTCCCTGAGAGGAGCCTGTCTCCTCCTCCTCGGCCTCTCTCTCACTGCCGCCTTCTCTCTCCTGGCAGAGACGACACCCACAAAGTGGACGTCATTAACTTTGCCCAGAAGAAAGCCACCAAGTGCTCTCAGGACGACTCTCTGATCGACAAGGCGTCTGCGCGGCTCCTCTGGGACTTCGTGGTCCTCCTCTGCCGACAAAACGGGGTAGGGTGACCTTTGGGCCCGCTCCTGTTCCTGGGGGGTCTTTCCGAATCCACTTCAGCTGTTCAGTCACCTCTTAGGACTTAGAAGTTCAAAGCTGGCCCAAGAGGGGAGCCAGGGTGAGGCCTGGAGTCAGGCTTGGCCTGCTTGGCTGCCCTCAGCGGAGGCCCGGCCTCTCGGGGCTCTTTCGAGAAGAAGGGCCCGGAGGCCCCCTTGCCCGTCCCCTGGACTCGGGAGACACGCCCGCCTGCCTGCCCCTCCCTCAGATGAAAGGAGAGGGTGCCCGGGGGGGGGGGGCGGGGGGGCTGGTAGGGCAGAGCTCAGTCGGGTGACTCTGCTAAGGACAAGGCTGGGTTTGGGGTGCTGTTCACAGCAGCAGCAAAGGAGACCTACAGGGCTGCTCCGCTGTGGTGACCCGTCTCCCGGGGAGTTAGGGTCCTGCACAGATCCCGCTGGGCCAGGCAGGAGCTTGGCAGTAGGCCGCGCTTGCTCAGTTCAGTGAGGTGTGCACAAGGGAGCTTCCTGGGTGGTGGATTGGGCCCCATTGGGGTGGGGGAGGGAGGGAGGGAGGAGGAGGACTCTGCTCAGAAGGAGCTTGAATCAGCCTCTGGCCGCTGCCGGCACGGGCTGCCAATGGAGACGTTCCCTGCCCAGAGTTGCGCCTGAGCCTGCCTGCCGTCCCAGGGCGGGCTGGTTCAGGATGAGCCGCCTCCTGGGTCCCTGGAACGTGCCCTGGGCCAAGCCCCGCTCCCAAGAGTGCCGCCGCCGCCACCGCCTCCTCCTCCTCCTCCTCCTCCTCTCTGCTCTGTAGACAGTGGTGGGCACCGACCTTGCTGAGCTGCTGCTGCGGGATCATAAGACCGTGTGGCTGCCGGGGAAGTCGCCCCACGAAGCCAACTTGATTGACTTCACCAACGAGGCTCTGGAGCGCGTGGAAGAGGAGTCCGGGGAGGCGCAGCTGTCCTTCCTCACCGACAGCCTCCTTGCCACCATCGACGGCCTGGAGAAGGAGACGGAGAGGTTCCGAGAGCTCCTGCTCTACGGGCGGAAGAAGGTGAGCCCGTGGGCGCCCCGGAGCGCTCAGGGATGCTGGAGCCGATGCCTGCAGGGAGGTCTGGCCTCCTGGGTCTCCGCAAGTCCCACCCCTGCAGGGGCTGTCCCAGCGTTGTCAGGTTCTCCTGTGACTGGGAAGCAGAACTGGCGGGGGGTGGGGGGGGGCTCACCAGGAGCAGGGAGCCGGCTAGCCTCCCACCCAAACTGTGCTGCCCCCGCCAGGGCGTGAACCTGGGCTACCTTCAGGGTGCGGGCCAGCAGGTGCCCCCCCCCCCCCCGAGGGGAGTGTCTTCCAGTGCTGACACACGTCGTCTCCCTCCCACAGGGAAACCAAGGCCGGCCCTGCTTAGCCAGGGGGGCCATTCATGCCCAGGCTGCCCCGGGGGGCCAGCTCTCCTCCTCCCCCCATATGCACACACACACACACCCCCGCTGTCTCCCAGACAAACGAGCAGCTGCCGTCCTCTGCACTGTGGGGAACAACGGAGGTGGGGCCGCCACCCACCCCGTCTCCAGCCGTGATGCTGGGCAGCCTGGTTGCGGGGCTGGGCTGCCGATGCCCAGCTGTGCTGCCCCCCAGAGCCTTGAGCCGCCTGAGAATCGCCGGGAGTGGGACTGGCCTCCGCTGGCCTGAAGGGGGAGGAGGGCCCAGCCGGCCCGGCCCCCACTGACCCAGGGCCCCCTCGGCAGCTGGGGGAAGGAAGCTCTTGCCAGCCCCCTGGCGTGGGTGTGGCCGGCTTGGCAGCCTGTCCTCTCCGTCTCCACAGGACGCCCTGGAGTCGGCCATGAAGCACGGCCTCTGGGGCCACGCCCTGCTGCTTGCCAGCAAGATGGACAGCCGGACGCACGCCAGAGTGATGACCAGGTCAGGGGTGCCTCTCCCTCCCTCCCTCCCCCCCCCCCTTTCTCCCGACCGGCATGGAGAGCCGCCAGCTCGGTCCTCTGGCTCCCGCTCGCTGCTCTCCGCGCATCCCCCGCCTGCCACTGCCCAGGCCAGGCCACGTTTGCCTCTGGAAGGGGCAGGGGGACTCTCTGGGGTCTCTTTCAGCCAAGACCGCGCAGAGTCCGGGTGTGTCCAAGGGTCTTGGACACACTCACGGAGGACGGGCCCACCAGTGGCTGCTCGTCTGGGGGCTACAGGCCACCTCCAGGCCCCCAGAGGCAGGCCGGGGAGCAATGCTGGGAGAGGGGGCCTGCCTTCGTCTGGGGGCCACCAGTGTGGGGCTGGGCTAGAGTGGCGGCCTTGGGCCTGATCCAGCAAGGCTGAGCTTCGGTTCTCCGCTTTCCTTCTTGAAATCTCCTGTGCCTGAATTCTTCTTCCTCGTTGTGTTAGGTTTGCCAACAGCCTTCCGATTAATGACCCCCTGCAGACGGTTTACCAGCTTATGTCCGGGAGAATGCCGGCGGCGTCCACAGTAAGTCCGAAGAGGCAGCTGCTGCTCCTCTCCTGGGCAGTCTCTGTCTTCCAGCTGAAGCGCCCTCTCCGAGCTGCACCGGGAGCCGTGCCGTTGTCCCTTGGGGGTTGTCGGTGGGGTTGTGCTCCTTGCAGACGTGTCCCCCTGACCCCTCTGGTGGCCTGCTAAGCCAGCCCCTCCTCTCTTCCTAGTGCTGTGGAGATGAGCGATGGGGAGACTGGAGACCCCACTTGGCCATGGTCCTGTCCAACCTGACCAATAACATGGACGTGGAGTCGAGGACCATCACCACCATGGGCGACACGCTGGGTAACCGCTTGAGGCGCAGGAGCTGGGAGTTGGTCTCTGCGGATGGGGGGGGGGGTCCTGCATCCAGCTGTGCCTCACTAGCCAAGGCCCGCTTGGGTGGCCGTGATAGCTGATGGCCAGGATCGTCGTAGCTGGCTGGAAGTCTCTGCATAGCTGGTGTCTGCTCGCTCTTCTGAAAAGTCAAAGTGGCTCTCCCAAGCAAGAGCTGCAGCCTCCTCAGCGGAGCCCCATTGCAACCTCTGCCGGTGTTGGCAGGAACCTTTCCTGCCCAGCAAGAGGGGAGCTCCTCTCCGGCCGTGTCCACTTCCAGTGGTGGGGGTGTCTGCCTGCCTGCCTGGGTTTCCTTTTGAGGCCGGGAGGGGCTGCCCAGGGGGCTTGGCTTTGGGGCCAGCTTCTCGTTGGCTCCTGGCCTTCAGGGTGGGAGGTCTTGTGAGCCAGCCTCAGGACCACACAGTTTAGCCCCCGCTCTCCAGAGCCGCCGTAGGGGGCCTTGCTGGGGCTGCTGGCAGGCAGGGAAACCGAACGGGTCTGCGTGTCCCCCTGCCCTGGCTGGAGCCACGCCACCCAGGTGGGGCGTGAGGCGTGGAGGAGGAGGGAGGGCTCGCTCTGCCGCGTTGATCCAGCAGCAGGGCAGGGGAGCGGCTGGCCCACTGAACCCCACGGGCCACCCCTACTCATGCCAAAGGGATGCGCCTTCCTGGGTGGGCATTGATTGGGGCAGGCGATGGCTGGAGCGGCCCCCATGTCTGCAGCCTGCTCTGGTGAGCACCGCTCGGGTGCAGCTCCTCGAAGGGTTCTCCTTGTTCTGTGCTCTGTGGCAGCTTCGAAGGGCCTCCTGGACGCCGCCCACTTCTGCTACCTGATGGCCCAGGTCGGCTTTGGCGTGTACACCAAGAAGACCACCAAGCTGGTGCTGCTCGGCTCCAATCACAGGTGTGGCGGGGAGAGGGGCTGCCTGGCAGTGCTGCCTCCCCCCTCGGACCAGACTCCTGCCTCCGGCGCTGCCCCCTCACCCACCTGTTCGGAAGAGAAGCCGGGGCCTGGCCCCCTGCCCCAGCTCCCGGAGCAAGGCCTGATCTCCCTGTGGCTAAGTTGTAGGCATTGGTGCCGCCCAACCCCGTTGCAGCGGCTGACTCCCCTGCTGTGCCACTGAAGTTCACGCAACTCAGACAGCACTGCTCTGGGAAGAGCATCCAGGGGCCAAGTCCCCTCCCTGGCAGCAGCATCTCCAACGAGAGAGGACTGGGAGAGAGACTCCTGCCTGCGACCCGGGAGAAGCCGCTGCCAGTCTGGGTGGACAATGCTGACCAGGGGTCTGACTCAGTAGAAGGCAGCTTCCTGGGTTGCTAGTGGGGGCAGCGACAGCCCCTGGAAGGCTGCTAAGCTGGCTGAAAAGACGCCGCGTGGTCCAGTGAGTAGGGGTGATTCCCAAGCTGTGGGAATCACCAAGGTGGCCAGGAGGTGGTTCCCTCGCCCAGTCTAGAAAGAGGAAGGCAAGGGAGGCGGACGCTCTCCTGGGCTCCCCCCCCCCCCCCCCGCCTGCCAGACAGAAGAGGGTCCCGATTTGGGAAAGAGCCCTTTGGCCCCCTTAGCAGGGGCTGAGGCCTTTCCTGTCTCGCTCTCTCAGCTTGCCCTTCTTGAAGTTTGCCACCAACGAAGCCATTCGGAGGACAGAAGCCTACGAGTACGCGCACTCCCTGGGCCCTCAGCCGTGCTGCTTGCCCAACTTCCAGGTCTGGATCTCCGTTGCCTTCTCCCCTTGGGGGTCAGCTGGTCTGGCTGGTTGCGGCACTTGCGCCTGGTCAAGCCGTGCAGCTCTCAGTGCCTTGGGGTGTGTGTGTGTGTGTGTGTGTGTGTGTGTGTGTGTGTGTGTGTGTGTGTGTGTGTGTCCCCGTCCCCACCCACCCCCACCCCGCCAACAGCTTAGTACAGGCATAAGCCCAGAAACCCCCTGACTGCACATGTGCGGAGGAGGGAGGGAGCCTGCCTGCGGGCCCGGCCAGAAGCGGCCCCCGGAGGGCTCCCCTTGGGCTGGAAGAAGAGGGGGCTCTGGGACTCCTCCTCCGAAGCCAGCGACAGCCTCGACTCCTCTTGGGTCCGGCAGGTGTTCAAGTTCATCTACGCTTGTCGGCTGGCCGAGGTGGGCCTTGCTGCCCAAGCCTTCCATTACTGCGAAGTGATCTCCAAAGCCATCCTGAGAAGTCCCTGCTACTATTCGCCTGTTCTGGTCAGCCAGCTGATCCAGGTGCGGCATGGACCAGAGCAGCCTCCAGGGGGTCTTTTTATCGGGGGGCGGGTGAGGGGGGGTGTCTTTCCCTCCAGCATGTGGGTTGGCCAGTCTTCCCACCTGCTGCAGCGCTGGGACACTGCCCTCCGAGAGACGGCCCAGGGAAGTGGGGTGAGGAGGGCCAAGGGGCTGGCTGGTTGAGAATCGACGGGCCAGTCCTGGCGGCTTCTCCTGGCTGGGGCTCTTGCTGGGTCTGCTTCTGACTCCCCCCACTTTGCTTCACAGACCTCTGCTCGGTTACGGCTCTTTGACCCTCAGATGAAGGAGAAGCCCGAGCAGGAGCTCTTCATTGAGCCCGACTGGCTAGTCCGGCTTCGACACTTGGACGGGCAGATCAAGGTGCGGGTGTGTCCTCTTCCTCCTCCCCCCCCCACACCCCCCTGAGACCGTGTGCTCCCAAGCCTGTTGGCTCCGAATTAAAAGCCCCACGGAGTGCCCTCCCTGGGGCACGGGCGGGTTCTCCTTCAAGGGGGCCCCGGGAGCAAGAGGCAAGGTGGATTCAGCCCAGCTGCCTTGTCCTTCGCCTGTTGTGCCGTCCAGTTGCCCAGTGCTGGGCATCTGCCTGCCTTGAGCGCGGCAGCGAGGAGGAGGGGGGATTTGGCCCCTCCTCTGCAGGCCACAGCTGTGGGCAATCTCCTCCTCCTCCTCCTCCTCCTCCTCCTCCTCCTCGTCTCTGCTTGGGCCGCCCATCCTGGAGCCGGGAGATGGCCGTGTGCTCTCGAGTCTCCCTAGGTCTGGCTCTTCCTCCCGTTTGGGGTGGGTGCTGGCACAGAGAGCTGCTCCTTGGCGAGCCAGCCGAGGCTGCAGGCCTTGGTGTTTGGAAACACGGCACGTTTGCTTTCCCTGCGTAGGGAATCTGGGCCTCCGGGAACTCCCCCCATGACTCTGCTTCAGTTTGCACCTAGAGCAGCTTTTTAGGAATGGGGCGTGTGCCCCCGCGAGCCGCTTGGCTGCCCCCACGCCCCTCTCCCTAGAGCTCCTGCCAGCCCTGCGTAAGGGGCACTGCCCTCTGGGCACGCTCCAGGCGGATGCAGGGCCGTCCAAGACTCCAGGCAACACACAGCTGCTTCTGGGCAGTGGAGAGGAGGAGGAGGAGGAGGGAACTCGAGGACTCGCTCGCCCTGTTCAGCAGACGCTCTGTCGTAGGGGCCACTGCAGGGACCAGCCCTTTCCCAGCATCAGCCCACCCTGTCGAGGGGAAGGGGGCCCCTGGGCCTGATTGGAGGCCTGGCTGGCTGTCTCGGCTCTCGGGGGGGGGGGATGTCCTGACCGGCCTCCTTCTCGCTGCAGGAGGGCTCCATCGCGTACAGCGCCGGCAGGTCCACACCCCAGCAGTACGCCTGCAGCACGCCCAGCTCCGAGCTGGACCAGGCGAGTCCACACGAGGGGCTGGGAGCTGGCCCGGAAGCGAGCTCCGGCCCGGAGAACCCGCTGCTGGCCTCCTTGCTGCCGAGCATGGGGCACCCCCTGCAGAGCGTCCAGCTGATGCCTTCCGGTGGGTCCTCCCGCTTCTCTCCTTGGGGGGCTGTGAGTCCTTGGCCGGACCCCACTGGCGGGGCACAGGGACGGGCTGCCCGTCTCGAGCTTCAGGCCTGCCCTCCTTGGCGTGGGGAGCTTGCCCCCTGGTCCGAGCCAGCTGGGGGCTGGAGGTTCTGGGGCTAGGAGTGGCCCAGTCTGGGCTCTCTAGCTGGGCGGCCCCGGTGGTGGTGAACTACGGCTCCCGTCCTGCTGGGCCACAGTGGAGGCGCTTGGGGGTTGGAGTCCGTCCCCCACCCCTGGGCTGGGGAGGCTGACGCTGCCACTTCTCCTTGGCAGCTCCTCAGGCCATGCTGGACAGCTCGAGCTCCCAACACGAGCCGTGGGGCCCTGCTCCGTTCGGCTCCATGGCGGGGCCGGGACCCGGCTTTCCAAACGCCCAGCCGGCTGAACAGGGCCTGCCTCCGTCCCTGCGGGCGCAGGGGGGGCCCCTCGCTGGCTCGCCGGCTCAGGCGCAGGAACTGCCGCTCCAGGAGCAGATCAGCCAGGAAGCAGGTTGGTTTGGCCTGTGGGGTGCGGCGTGGGTCAGCAGAGGGGCTGGGCCGAGGGGAAGAGATTCGGCCTGCAGCCCCCCCCCCCCCCCGGGGCTGCTCTGGCTCCCTACTGGTGGAGGGTGGTCCCCTGGCCCGGCTGGCGTGACGGAGCTGGCGCCCTCTCCTTTCCGCTCCGTGGCAGAATCGCTTTCTGTCTCTCAGCAGTGCAGGGCGTCTCTCGGGATTCTCCGCTTTGGAAGGCCGCGCCGGAGCCCCGGAAGGAGGATTTCTACGAGCAGATGGCCAACATGGTATCTGCGTGGGGGGGGGGCAGTGGGGCAGCTCCATTTGGGCCACTGGGAGGCGGCTTACACACACACACACACACACACACACACACACACACGCCCCCTGCAGATCCCTGGCCTGTCTGGTGGCCCTGCTAGCAGCATCTTGTAGCCAGTCCTCGGTGGGGCGGGGGGGGACACCTTGGAGCACGTGGCTGACACCCCAGACGCTGCTAGCCCTGGGCCTGATGGGCGTCGTCCCCTCCTGGGCCTAGTCATCCCGGCTGGACCAATGGGGCCCCCAAGGCCCTCTGCTCCCCCCGACCCCCAGAGAGGGAGGAGCTCCGGGCAGGGTGCCTTGCGCATCTCCCGTGCCCCCAGCTGCTGCGGGAGCGGCACAGGCCCAGCCTGGCCCCCTGTGCGGAAGTGGGCTTTCTCACCTGCCGGCTTTGTATCCCACCAGGGCGCAGGCTGGCGATCCCGCTCTGCCTCCCAGTCGTCCGCCCACATGGTAGGCCACCAGTTGACTTCTTCCCCCTCCATCTCCCCCGCCCCTTCTTCCCTTCATCCCGTCCCATCTCCCCGTGGTGGGTTTGCCGGCTTCCCCACCCCTTTCCCCGGCACGGGCGGCCAGTGTCCCCTCCGCCCACGAGCCCCAAGGGACTTGGTTGCCTGTCCTCACGCAGGGCTTTGGGCGGCGATCCCGGACCACCTCGGAGTCCTCCGTGCATTCTGTCGGCCGCGAGCGCAGGAACTCGGCCACCAAGCCGCAGCAGCAGCCCTCTCCGCCCCCGCCAGCCATCCCCGAAGGGCAGGAGAGCAAAAAGCAGGCCACCAAGCAGCCGGCGTACCAAAAGGTAGGCCTCCCTGGCCCCAGCGCTGGGCTTCTCAGCTCCACGCGGGGCCCTCTGAGTGCTCCCTGACCGGGGATGCTGTAAGGAAGGGGCCCGGACAGGAAGGGGCCATGTGAAGAAGAGTCGGCTAGCTGCGGTCCGTGTCTGTCTTTAGGGGGGCTCGACGTGGTTTCAGTGGCTGTGGAAAAGCAAGAACGAAGCCCACCTCCCCGACGACAAGAACAAATCCGTGAGTGCTGGGAGCCCCGGGCTGGGGGGGGGGATGTGGCACCTGCCTGGGCATCGGCCCGGGGTCTCTCTCTTGCGCGTGATCCAGGCATGGCGGTGCCCACCCCTCTGGGGCACTTGGCCTTCCCGAGGAGATCCGAGAGGGGCTCTGCGCTCCCACCAGGAGACGCCGCAGCTGCTCCTGACGCTCCTTGTGGCTCTTCTTGTTCAGATTGTCTGGGATGAAAAGAAGCAGCGCTGGGTGAACTTGGATGAGCCAGAAGAAGAAGTGAGTCGGAGCCTGTCCCGCCTGGATTGGGGCCAGTGTCGCTGCCTTGCCAGTTGAGAGCTGGGAATTCCCAGACCAGCACCCACCCCACCCACCCACCCCCGGCCAGCCGGCCGGCCGGCCACCTTCACCCCCAGCTGCCTTCAGCCGTTGGCCCTTCAGCCGTTGTGGCGGGGGATGGTGGGACTTGTAGTCCAAGAGCCAAGGGGGAGCCCCACGCTCCCGGCAGGGAAGCCCTCTTGCCACAGCCTCCAGTGCGGCCACCCCTCGAGGGACCGTCCTCCAGCTCCTGTCCCCTCTCCATGAAGCTCTCGCAGGGGCCCCTCCAGGTCCACGCCTCAGGAGAGCCTCCTTGGCCCGCCATAAAAGGAGGCGTGTGGAGTGGCAGACGCCCCGCCCGGCCTGGAGCTGCTCCTGTGGCCAGCCCCCCCCCCCCCGGGCAAGCCACACCCACTGCAAGCTGGAGCGAGTGGGGGAGAGCCGGGGATTCGAGCCGGGCCTTTGGCGTTCCCTTCCAGAGCAAGCCGCCCCCGCCGCCTCCAATGGGCTTCCCTCAGGCGCCACAGGCAGCCCCCTCTGGAGCAGGCAGCCCTCCCGGGGCCTCCGTCAACTCCTTCTACAGGAAAGCAGGTGAGAGTCCCGGGGAGCCCAGGAAGCGGCAGCCCAGCCATGCTCAGGCCCGGGCCAGGGAGAGGCCCTTCCCGGCCCTGCCGCTGAAGAGCCTTTTGCCTAGAGAGGTGGGGAGCTGCGCCTGGGACCCCCCCGTGCCCGCCTGCCCTCCTCTCCCTGGCGGCCTGTGTCCAGCCACCCGCCCCCGGGCTCTCCTTCGCAGGCTGCCGCTTTCCATGGCCACCCTGAGTGTGGCAGGGGAGCTGGTCTGCTCCGCCTTGCCTGCACTGGCCAGCAGGAGTCCCCCCAGCCCTGCCTGGAGAGGCTGCCAAGGGCGGCGCCTGGGCCATGCCAAGCAGGGGCTGCTGGCCCCAGAGCCCTGTGGAGCAGCAGGCCAGGCAGGCGCCCTGTCCCCTGGCCGCAGGGCTTGTGCGGGCTCCTGGGGGCTCCCCCTCCCGGGACCCGGCCCCCTCCAGGCCTGCACCCCAGCACAGCCGCCTGCCCCACTCCCCTCTCCCTCTGCCTTTCCCCAGCGGGCAGCAGAGCGCGCTACGTGGACTTCCTGAACCCCGGCGGGGCCAAGGTGCCTGCTGCTGGCCCCCCGCTGGCCCCCGCAGACCTCTTTGCCCCCCTGGCCCCCATGCCCATCCCGGCAAGCCTGCTGGCGCCGAGCTCAGGTGAGTCAAAGGGGGGGGGTGGCGGGCACGGGCTTCCAGAGGGCTCCCACCTGGCATCCCTGCTTCCCTTTCCGCAAGGCTCTGAGGGAGGGCGGGCAGCAGAGAGAACTAGCAAGCCGCCATCTGGAAGTCAGGTGCCACTGGCAAGGGCATCATTGACTAGTCAGGTGGCATCTAAACACACCGGGGGGGGAGAGATCGGGGTGTTCTTCTGTTTGCAGTCTCCTGAACTGTTGCCTTACCATTCCAGCTGCCGCCTCAGTGCCGTTGCTGCTGCTTGAGAACAGCAGGCTGGGTGCTTGAAAGGCAGGGGGGCCACATTTCCCCTCGCCCCAAGTGCAGAGCAGAGGCGCTGCTCCGTCTTGGGGGGGGGGTTGCCTGTTTCTGGGGCACGTGCCCCCTAGCCTGCTTTGTTTGCTGAGCTGGGGCTTCCTGTTCCTCCTCCTCCTTCTCCAGTTCCAGAAGAGCAGCAGCAGCCCATGGAAGGCCAGACGGCAGAAGAGCAGATGACGCCGGGAAGCCAAAGCACCCCCGAAGTAGCTGCAGGGCCCCCCGTAAGTTGGGGCTGCCAATGCTCCTGATTAACAAGTTAGCGGGGGGGGGGGTTCTGGAGCCACCGAGGAAGACTCATGTGGTTTTGCCCCTTGGCCAGATTTCTGCTTAGCAAAACTGGAGTGACCCCACTTCAATGCCGGACCTTTGGGGGCGTCCTTCTGAGCAGCCGTGCGAGCGCTGCGTTGGGCCTTGTCTCCGTCCCGGGGCTTCCCCCGCTGTCCAGCTAGTTCATTCTTTCTGGCTTCTTTCCTCCTAGTACTTGAATTCTGCCTCGTTTCCACCCGGCTCTGAGCTGCCTCCCTCCAACCCTGACGGTTCCCCGTCCGGAGAGGTAGGTCTGAGGCAGCCTGGGGACTCCCCGGCTTTCTCTGGGCCCGCCTGCACCCTCAGTGGTATCCTCGTCACTCTTTGAAACAGCAGGTGACTTGGTTGAGGACTCATGCCCACACTAGGGAACTTGTCGCCCCCTCTGAAATCAGAGGGGCGGAGACTGGTCCGATGTGGGTGGGTGTCTGGCCCTTGGATGATCCCCGCCGTGGCTGCTGGCCCCGCTCTGCCTGCGCGCCGTTCCCTCCCTGCGAATGGTGTGCAGCCGTTGATTTCCAGGCAGATGAGCCACCCGACCAGACGCTCTCGGCAGGTTCTGCCCGAAAGTGGTTTCAGAAGCCAGGGCTCAGCAGGGTTCCTGGGAAGGCGTTTCTCTCTTCTGCTCTGCACGCTTTTGGTTGAGCTCCTGCTACGTTGTGCCGTGCGAGAGCAACCCGGAGTCTGCAGCAGGCCTTCTCCCGAGCTGCCTCCTTATGACCCAGGAAGCCCTTTTGGATTTGAGCTCACTTGCATTGGGTAGTTTGGACCGTTTAACCTTCGGCGCCGTCGTTTATTAAGTTTCGTTTTTGTTTTTTTAACGGAATAGGAGAACTGACAGCTTGAGGCAGTGGCCTGCATGACGACTTTTTGATTCCGTTTTTTGTTTGTGTGTGTTGTGTGTTTTTGCTGTTTTGTAGCTTTCGCGCTCTAGTTCCCTGAGTTCATTATCCCGTGAAGTAAGCCAGCATTTTAAGCAGGTACATTCGGCTGGCTGTTCTCACACTGGCTACCCTTTTTATTTTACTCCTCCTCCTCCTCCTCCTCACTGACCACCTTCTTATTTTATATTTTCTCAGCACCTTTGCTATCTAATATTGCCTTGCGTCATCTTCTCCCCACTCCATTTCACAGAACTAGCATGAGACCATAAAAGATGAAGCGTTCCTTCCACTCCTCCGTAGGTCTTCAGGGAATCACGTTGGATGAAACTGCTCTTGACTCCGTCGAGTCATTTCCCGACTGAGTCCATTTCTCTTGTTTAATTCCCCCCAACCCCACCCGCCCGAAAGAATGGTTAAGTCTTGGAGTGCCTGGGATGTCTCCCCACAATGTGGGAACAAACTGCTTTGGAGTTGTAGCCCAGCATAACAGCTCGGGACTGAGGTTCCCTTGAGTCCTTCTGGCTCTTGGGTAGCAAGTTAAGATCATGGCATCGGAAGAGGCAAAAAGCCCACCTGGTCCAATTTCTCCTGCTTGCAGAGGGTGGCTTGAGCTTAGGGCACCTGCAGCTGTTACTCTGCCTCAGGGGAGGCAAAATCATGCTGTTGCTCTGCCTGGGAGAAAACGCCTCCCGGCTGGTCTACTTAAATACTTCAAGGCCGTTTCAAACTCCTCTAAAACATAATAATGAGCCCAACATTACACAGCTGAACAAAAAATCATTACTTAAGGGATATGTGAAGTAGTATCCGTAGGAAACGGGTTAAATTGCCATGATTTAAGTGGAGCTGCCCTGGTTTTTAGCCATCCTCCAAAGCCTCTCTAAGGAGAGGGGGAGGCAATCGGTGAGCTCTAGAGGTGCGTCTTCCCCAAGGAAAGGTTTCGTTGTGGCCGTCTTTGGTGCCCTTGGAGAGAGAGGGAGAGCAGCTGGCCAGGACTCCTGGGTTCGCCTGCATGGCTGCACAGCAGATCTGTGGATGTCAGCTGACACCGAGGCGTTTTGCTGAGGGTCCGAGAGGAGAGCTAGGCTGCCTCTGCCCAGCCCCTCGTCGTCGTGTGGTAGCGCAGAGCCGGGAGGAAGCGTTCTCCTTTGGGCCAGCTGGTCTCTGGAATGCCAGGAACACAGACCTCTTCCCCACCCAGCCAGCTGCTCTGGAAAGGAGCACAGGGCTTCGCCTTTCTCTGCTTTCCCGTCGGGGGCTGCCCCGATAACCCTGAGAGGGAAGCCGCGTCGTGTGGGTTCTCGAGCAAGGCATGAGGCTTACTAACGCAGCCCGCTGGGCCCCCTCACCTCTCTGCTCTTCCTCTTGCATGCCTGTCCCCGAGGTGCCTCCCGCCCACCATGAGCCGTGTCGAGGGGTGTGTGTGTGTGTGTGCGTGAGCAAGCACTTTGTTTGGCCCCAACCTGTGTTGCTGTGGGTAACCTGGACCTTTCCTCCCAACGGCGGAGCCCTGTGGATTTCTGCGCTGCGTTTCTTGCATCTGTGTGTAGAGAGCCTGCTGCTCCGTAGCCGGTGGGGGCGCCAGTGGTGGTGTGCACTCTCTTCCTTCGTCAGCCAAGTCGACAGAACTGCTTGGCAGGCAACGTGGCTCGAGCTCTTTGCTGTATCTCACTAATGGGAGCTTCTCTCCTTTGTAGCCCCCTTTGGGAGGACCCCCCGCCGGAACTGTCCAGTTCTACAACCCTTCTCAGTTCTCACAGGTAAGGGCCCTGACAGAATGTAGCTTCCCAACTAGCCTGTGAGGGGGAACCACCTTCTCTTCACCCCTGTTTTGCAAAAGCAGGCCCTGAGGCCTGCAGAAGAGGTCCTTGCAGAAGCCCATCTAGAATGTGCTTCAGAGGCCATCTCAAGGGTGGAAAGTATTGCGATTCATCTCCGCTGCTGGGAATGTTCTTGTACAAGCCTGGGACCTCTCAGCTTTGGGGATCTGAGATGGAGCTGGGTTACTGCAGTGTGCTCTACGTGGGGCTTCCTTTGAAGGAGGTTCGGAAGCTTCAAGGGGTCCAGAAGGCTGCCGCAAGGATGCTTCACAGGTATTACACTCATCCTGCAGTCGCTTCACTGGTTACCAGTTTGCTTCTGGTCTAGAACATACACAAGAACAGCCCTGCTGGGTCAGGCCCACCAAGGCCTCTCTAGTCCAGCATCCTGCTTCTTCCCACATGGGGATGGAGGCATGCCCTCTCCCCTGCAACTGGTATTGAGAGGCAGCTTGCCTCTGAGGCTGGAGGTGGCCTGTAGCCACCAGGCTAGTAGCTAGTAACTATATTGGCTGCTAACTTCAAAGTGCTGGTCTTGACCATTAGAGTGACATGATTTGGGCACAGGTATCTGCCAGGCTGTGTTCACTCACATGGACCCCCAGGGCCCTCCGCCCTGCCTGTGGGCCCCCCCCCCACTGCCATTGACTGAGGCCCAGTTGGTGGGGACCAGAGAGAGGACCTTCTCAGTTGTGGCCCCTCAGATTCAGAGTGACCTTCTGGACAAGGTTCACCATGCTCCCTTCCCCAGGGAACTTGAATTTAAATGTGCCGTCTTGTCTTTTCAGTCTGCTGCAGCTCCAGGAAGCTCAAGACTGGGCAGAATTGGACAGAGAAAATACCCCACCTTAAAATAGCATCTTCTGTCTGGGCCGACATGTATGGATTTCCAAGGAATGACTCAAGATCCCCTGGCACATAGAATGCACTCTTTCTCATGCTAAGAGGATGACCGAGTGGTGTGGGTTTCCCACTGAGGCTCTTGCCTGCACAAATGGCCCGACACACGCCCTGTTACGTCAACCCTGGTTGGCACGTTCTGACTTGGGAGGCACGAAGCAAGGGGTGGGCCACCAGCCAGTGGCTCACCTGCGCGCCATTGTACGAATCAGACGGAAAGCACAGGGCTGGTCTTTCCTTTCGGCTGATGATGTTGCTAGAATTTGGATACGCTTCAATTATTTGTGTATTCCTTAAAAAGAGAAGAAAAGAAAGGGCCTTTTCCTAATATGTAGGGAATACACATCACCTTTTAACATTACAGTCTGTGGCCTTACAGGGACTGGGGCACAATTTTTATGCATATAAACCATCCTCTGGGTGGTATTGATCGGAAGCATTAAGATATTTGGCTGGGATTTTCTTCAAACATTGACCTTCCCGCCCCTCTTGGGAGGGAAATATAGCTCATCCAAATAAACAGACAGACATTTAATGAATGAGAAAAACAAAACTGTGATCTGTAATCTTAAGATTTAATTGGAAGTGGGTTTTCTCTCGTATGTATGTGGTTTGTGTTTAGGCTCCTTGTAAAGCAAACTGTATAGTCTGAAACAGAAGCTCTTTGTATAGTAGCCATGTTGTTCTCTTTCTGACGCGTCCCCTTGAAGTGCAATATGGCTCCTTCTCCTCTCTGTCCAACATCTGCAAACTCAACCCAAGGCAGTGACAGCTCATAGGGATTTTGTGTTGGGGTGGTTGTTTTTTTTAAGTGTTTCTGCTCTTCTGTCTCCAACTCCTTCCGTTTTCAGAATGACTGAGATCATAATTGGCTAACAAATTGTCCTTTTACTAAATGGAGTAGATCTGCATTCAGCAAGCCTTCTCAGTGACAGGTCTGAGACCTTTTTTCTGTTCTATGCAGGACATTTCCCAAGCTTTCAAGGTACAGAACTTTCCTATCTACTTAAAAGCCTGAACAACCCAACAAGAGGTGACTAAATATTTATGTGTTGGGGTTAAGGTTTGCTCTGGAAGCCAATTCACTCGACTACCACTATTGCTTAATGTGGATTCATTAAAGTTGACTGTTGACTCTTCTTGTGGGTTTAGCCCCACCACCTATCTGGAATGTGGAAAGCCTTAAATTCGTTAAAAGGGGACTGTTTGCGTTTGGAAGAAATCGGTAGCAATCCCCAGTAAAGACCCGCTGCTTGTCTTGACAGCCTGTGGCTTCTCTGTCAGCGAGCCTTCTTGGACCCCCCCCCCCCCGTTTTATTTCACAATCTCACTCCCTTTTCTTCCCCTTCCCGATTCTGTCTTTCCTCTCCATGTAGACCGCCAAACATCTTTCAGTTCATGATGGCTTCCTCAGAGTGGAGAGCCACTCTCTGTCCTCAATGTTAGAATTGACACTGTAAATTCTTAAATAAAATATTTTGCGCTCTGGAGCACTTTTCACATTTTACTTGGCTTGTGCTTATTGGGGTGTCCCTGCCCGTCTGGTGGTGGGCGGGGGTTCTGCGCTGTTGACTCTTGAGGCCAGAGGAAGGACTGGAGTGGGCGCGGGGCTCCCCCGTGGCGCCCCTTTCAGACGGGGGAGAACCAGCACACGTGTTGCCAAAAAAAAAAAAGCCACGCCGAGGAGGGGCCGAAGAAGCTCTTCAAGGGAAAGCGCTGCCTACACGGGGGGGGGGGGAGGGGGGGCACCCAGCCCGCAGCCAGCCCGCCCCACTCTCCCCGCCGGCCTTCGTCATGCACCGGGCAGGTGCCCCCTCCCCGCGCCCCCGCTGCCGGCTCTTCCGGCCTCCCTCCTCCTCCGCCGCCGCCGCCACAAGCGCCTTCCCGGAGTTTCTCTTCCCGTCGAATAGCCAAAGGAATCGTCCGGGCTCCGAATCATCGCGAGAACTCCGCCCGCCGCGCCACCTCCCCTCCCCCCCGTTGTCCGCCTCAATGGACTCGTCGCCCGGGCCTGAACGTTCTGCCCCGCCTCCGCGGTCCACTCCGCACCAATGGGAACGTTTCCAGCGTTACCAACGAGTAGGACGCGACCATTCCAGAGGCTGAACCGGGGGAGGACAGAGGCGGGGAGGATCCCAGGCGCCGCCTGCCCGCCAGATGCTGCTGGGCCACAACTCCCATCAGCCGCAGCCCCCGCTGGGGATTGGCTGGATGTTCCTGGAGGAGGAGGAGCCTCGCTCGGCTGAAGAGGACTACTACAACTCCCAGCATTCCCGGACAAGCCTTGGCGGCTGGGGACGGCGGGAGTTGTAGTCCACGGGAAGCGGCGGCGGCGGGTGGGAGCCCCGCTTCTTCCCCTCCCCCCCGCTGAGGCGGGGGAGGCCGGAGGAAAGCCCGGCCAGCCGGCCCGCGAGAAGGTGAGCAAGAGGCGGCCAGGCCAGCCCTCCCCAGCCCCCCCCTCCTCCCCGCCCCGGCCTCTGCCACTTCCCTCAGTCACAACAGCCCTGCCAGGTGGGCCGGCGATGGACAGACTCCCCGCCCCCCGGCTGGCCGGGAAAACCCCGCCAAAGAGCCCCGGTGGGAGCCCCGCCATTCGGGCCCGTCAGAGTGGGGTGGGTGTGTGGGTCGGTGGACTACAGTGCCCATCACCCCAGCCACAGGGGCCTGGCCATTGTGGCGGGGGGTGCTGGGCGTTGTAGTGGTAGCCCCACGGCCCCTGGGCACCCCGGGCTAGAAAAAGAGGCTGGGAGCTGCAGCGACCCCCCCCCCCTCAGGCAGCTGAGCCTGGCGACCCCCGAGCCCGCCTGGGGGTCTCTCTCTCTCTCTCTCTCTCTCTGCCCGGCGTGTGTCCAGAAGGCAGAAGCCCTTCGCCGCAGGCCGCAGAGGGCAGCCGGCCCCGGCCCAGAAGGACTGCCCGGTCTGCCCAGGCAACTTGTGGTTCCCAAGCGTTGCCGTGATGCTCACCCCTGGGGTGTGGCCAGCTGGGCCAGTAGCCAAGGCTGTGCTTGTTGGGCCCATCTGCTGCCCTGAGGCCCCGGCTTCCAAAGAAGGGGAGGAGGGCGGAGGCAGAGACTGTGTGTGTGCGGTGGGGGGGTGCCGGGGGGGGGGCTACCACCAGGGCATGGCCGCTGGAAGCCGAGTCCGGCACCTCCCTGGCATGGGGGAGTCACTCGGTTCTGTTGTGCGAGCTGCCTTGGGAGTGAAAGGAAGGACCCCAAACTTGAGAAGAAATCAGCGGATCCAGGATGGGACATGGGGAGGGTCATGGGGGCGGGGGAAGAGACAGTGCCCGGGGAGGGTCATCTCGGGGGCCCTTCAGCGGAGGAGCCTGCGGTGCCCTTGAAAGGCTCGCCTGCCAACTTCCTTCTCTGCAGGCCAGCCCCAGCCATGTCTCTTCTCTGGAGTTTCCTCCCCGCCTGTGAAGAAGAAGAAGAAGAAGAAGCTGACGCCTGAGGCTGCTGAGGCCGGTGGGGGCCCTTCCCTGACTGGCCCGTGGCCAGTGCACCACGATGAGGATGAACCCCCCGGACGGGTTCCCCCCGCAGACGAGGGAGCACCCCTCCAGCGCCGAGGGCAGAGTCCCGCAGAGCCTGCCCCCCAAGACCGGGGCTGGCCGGACTGCAAGGAGGGAGGCGGGCGACAGCGGGGACCTCCCCTCGGAGGACCGGCCGGAAAGCGAGGCCGCCTCCTTCTTCCGCGACCCGCTGAGATGCCCAGCAGGAGGAGGAGGAGGGCTGCCCGCCGGCCTGGGGTTCAAGTCCTTCACCCCCAAGCCGCCCCACAAACCGCGGCTCGAGCGGACCTCCTCTCTGGATGAGCTGTTCTGGCGGCGGCGGCAGCGGCACTTCCGGGCGAGCCAGGAGAGCCTGCCGGACCCCGCCGAGATGAGCTCCTCCAGCGGGTGCCTGCAGGGCAGCCCCCCCGCCGGCCGCCGGGCCCTCCCTGGTGGCCAGCGCCACCACCACGACCCGCTGCCTCTGCACGGCCTGCACAAGGCCTGTGAGCCCCCCCGCCCCAGGCAGGGCACGTCAGGCCTCTTGGGCCTGCAGCTGTCCCCGGCCCAGGCTCTGCCCCCCGGGGGCCTGGAGGGCTCCTTCCCGGCGCTGAGGACGGCTAAGAGGATCGACCTGGATTGTGCGGATTACCGGCCTCCTTCCCGGAGCGGCTTGGCCAGGGCCAGCAGCAGCTGCAGCAGCAGCGACGCCCGGCTGCCCAGCCGAGGGATGGTCTGCGACAACTGCTCCACCGCCTCCATGAAGTCCGGCTTCAGCCTCCTGGCGCCCATCCGGGTCAGGGACGTCCGCAGCAGGTGCGCTCCTCGCAGTGGCAGCAGCGGGGCCCTCGCAGGGAGATGCCGGCCCCACTGCTGGGGTGGGATCCTGTCTTGCAGGGGTAGTGGCTGAGATTTGCAGTGGGGGGCTCTCCCTGGCTCACCGCCTCTCTGGTCTCTCAGCTGCCATGCTGCGCTGCAGTGGCTGTGGGAGCGGGGGCTACGCATAAACCCCGTCCCAAATGCTCTGTGGCGGCTACTGCAAGCCTCACCCCACTGCTCCTGAGGAGAATTCCCGGCCTGCTACTTCCCTTGTGAATGGTCAGCGACGTGGCCTCTGCATCCAGAAACCACCTGGCTGTCAGCTGCGGGGGGTGGGGGGCCTTCTCCGTCCTCTGGTGCCATGGTGTGGCCCGGCCGTGCTCTGATGCTTCGGTGCAGCAGCATTCGCGGGGAGAGGCTCCCCTGCGCTGCTTCCTGCCCCTAGAAACGGCCATGGGAGTGACCTGTGTGCAGCTTCCCGGGTGGGTGTCCTCGCAACCCTTCCGCCGCGTCCTTGGGGGCGTTTCGGGATTGCGGAGACGGGAAAGAGAGCCTGCCCTTTCCCCACAGGAGCTATTTGGAAGGCAGCCTCCTGGCTAGTGGTGCGTTGCTGGGAGCAGAAGAGCTGGACCGATACTTTCCCGACCGGAGCCTTGGCGTCTTTGTGGCCACCTGGAACATGCAGGGCCAGAAGGTGAGGGGGGCCGGGTTGAGGGGGGCTGCTGCTGGGGGCCACAGAATGGCCACGTGGAAAAGGAGCCTCTTGGTCCAGCTAGCAGGGGGAGGCAGAGCTGCTCACACCCGCTGCACGGAGGCAGGGGACTGGCTCCCGGGCGTGTCTCCAGCTGGCCCGTCTGCCGCGTGGCCGGCCATCTCCTCCTCCTCCTCTCCCTTTGAGATGCCCTCCCTGTCTTGCAGGAGCTCCCCGAGGCGCTGGATGATCTCCTGCTGCCCTCCGACCCCGACTACGCCCAGGACATGTACGTGATCGGGATCCAAGAAGGCTGCCCCGACAGGTGTGCCGGCCGGAGGGAGCCGCTCCCCCCCCGCCGGGGTCTTCCCTGGGCCCAGCAAGCCCTTGCCCGGCTGCCTCGGGCCGTTCTCTGGCAAGGAGAGCAGGCGGGAGGCTCTGGGCTCCCTGCCGAGTGGGGCAGCGTCAGGCCTTCTCCTGGGGGCCCCCTGCTGCGCTGCCTCCTCCATCCTGGCTTCTCCCTGCCCAGCAGCAGCAGAGTCCAGAGGCCATTTGGGTAGAGGCCCCCCCCCCCCCGCCTCCAGGGAGGAGGAGGAGGAGGAGCCGGCGCTGAGCCCTTCCTATGCTTCCCTTCCAGGCGTGAGTGGGAGATCCGCCTGCAGGAGACGCTGGGCCCCCACTACGTCATGCTGGGCGCCGCCGCCCACGGCGTGCTCTACCTGGCGGTCTTCCTGCGCAGGGACCTGATCTGGTTCTGCTCCGGTGGGTCCCCCCAGGCAGGCCTCGCCGTGCTGGGAGCCTGGCGCTGGTGGGCAGGGGGGCTCCCGTTGCTCCCCCTGGAAGTGCCGGCGGCCAGACGTTGGCTCCGGGCCGCCTTGGCCGGGCCCTCCTGACCAGCTGCCCTCCCTGCAGAGGTGGAATGCGCCACGGTGACCACGCGGATCGTCTCTCAGATCAAGACCAAGGGCGCCCTGGGGCTTGGCTTCACCTTCTTCGGCACGTCCTTCCTCTTCATCACTTCCCACTTTACGTGTGAGTAGCTTGCCAGGCGTGGGGGCATTGGGCAGGGAGCGGGACCCCTCCTGCGGCGGGTGCTCCCTGCGTCTGCTCTGAAGATGTAGGGTGGACTTCGGGGATGGGTGGCCCTGGAGGGAAGATCAGCCTGGAAACGCTTCCTCCTGGTTAAGTCTCAGCAGCGCCGGGAGCGGAGAGGAGGGCTGAGCTGGCCGGGCAGAGGGGTCGGTTCCTGCCCTTGCTCCTCCTCCCCCCCCCCCCCGAAGCCTCACAGTGAGGTTCCAGCCTCCATCTGGGCCAAGGGGTGGGGAGGACGCCCTCCGCCTCCTGCGGGGTCCGTGAGCTCTCCCTCGTGCTGAGCGGTGCCGTCTTCCCTTCCAGCCGGAGACAGCAGAGTGTACGAGCGGGTGCTGGACTACAAGAAGACCATCCAGGCCTTGGCTCTGCCCAGGAGCATTCCGGACACCAACCCCTACCGCTCCAGCCCAGGTGAGGAACTGGGCAGCCTGCAGGAGTGTCTTGACTGAGGATGGTGGGAGTTGTAGTCCAGCTGCATCTGGGAGCCCAAGGTTAAGGAACCCGGTTCTGTAGGAAGTGCAGGTGCAGGGCCCGGGCCCCATTTGACCGCCTCCCTGGCCGCCTGTGTGCGGGGAAGGAGTGCGCCCAGGGTCAGAGGGGGCCAGCAGGCAGGCGGGGCTTAGAGGCAGCTCAGCTGCTTGACGGGGTGGTCCTGAGCCTGCCGCATTCCAGCCCACCAGGGAGGGGACAGACACGGCGTTCCTGATCTGTCTCTCCCCCGCCATCCCTGCCCTCCCACCCAGAGGGGCAGAGCCGTGGCAGCGGCGTGGACTCCATGTCTGCTAGCAACAGCCACCCTGAGCAGCTGTGGAGTGTGGACACCCAGCCGGCTTCCTGGCTCCGGCATTGGACCCCTTGACTGCACAGGGGTGCCTGGCTAGGCGTAATGCACACTCCGTGGCGGACCGGTCTGTTGTGCAGGCAGTGTGGGCTGTGGGGTGCCTTGTGCCACTGTCGCTGGGGGTGATGGGAGTTGTAGTCCGGCGACGGCTGGAAGGCCGCAGTTGTGCAGCCCTGAATCTTGCTCTTCAGCAAGCCCAGCACCCGCCTTCCTCTGACGGCTGCTCCTCTCACCTGGCAGCGGATGTCACCACCCGCTTTGACGACGTCTTCTGGTTCGGGGACTTCAATTTCCGCCTGAACGAGGACCGGGAGGTGGTGGAGCAGCTCCTCAAGCGAGACGGGGAGGTGGACGTGGCCCCACTGCTGCAGCACGACCAGCTGCTCCAGGAGATGGAGAAGGGTGAGGGCAGCCGAGGGCCCCGGCTTCCGCCCAAGAGCCCAAGAAGCCTTTTAGCCGCCGCGCCCGGCCCCGTGGGACTCCTTGGCTGGCCGCAGGGCCGGGACAGCCAAGCCAGGGACTCCGGCAGGCCGAGCAGCAGCCTCCCTCGCTCAGAGGCAGCCCGGAGCCCTCAGTCGGTTTCCAGGGAAGTGGACAAGCTCGGCCCTCCCTGCTCTGTCCCAATATGCCCATTTCCTGTTCTGCTTCCAGAGGGAAAGCAAAGTGTGCTGTCGAGTCGGTGTCGACTCCTGGCGCCCACCGACCCCTGCGGTTGTCTTGGGTAGCATCCAGGAGAGATTTCCCCTGGCCGTCTCCAGGCAGAAGGAGATGATGGTGCCTTTCAGCACCTTCCTAGATCGCTGCTGCCCGATGTAGTCTGGGAAACGGACCAGCAGGGATTCGAACCGGCAACCTCTGGCTTGCGAGTCAAGTCATTTCCCCGCTGCGCCACTGAAGGGGACAGAAGAGCCCCCCTAGAAACGTCTCTCTGCAATCCCAGGGCCGTCTGGAGCTGTGCTTCAGGGCTGCAATCTCTTGCTGTCTCTCGTGCCTGGTGTTCTGAGTGGTTTTGAGCAACCTGCTGAGAAGACGCGTTTCCCACGAGGTGGGATTTGGAGATGGGCCACCGGGGGAGGGAAGAGGTTGACCCTCCCCCTCCCCGCCTCTCACAGGGTCTGTTTTCAAGGGGTTCCATGAAGCGCCCGTCCTTTTCCGTCCTTCCTACAAGTTTGACGTTGGGCAGGACACCTACGACACAACCTCCAAGCAGAGGACGCCCTCGTACACGGTGAGCACCTCCCGCCTGGGGGGCTGCCTGCCTGCCTGCCTGCCTGCCTCTGGAAGCAGGAGCTCAGGCTGTGGTGGGGCGAACCCAGGATGGTGCTCTGCTCACGCTCAAGACGGCAGCCTTGGGCCTGTGCTGGGCAGTCGGGGGTCACCCCGTTCAGCCGGCTGGGTGGACAAAAGGAAGCGCTTTCTCCCCCAGCGCATCCTGGGATTCTCGGCTCAGAGGCATCCCAGCTGCAGGGGAGCAATGGTGGGCTGCCCAGAGGCATCTGGTGGGCACGGCCCTCGCCTGGCTGCGGCTCCAGCAGAGCTCTCTTTACCTGCTCACGTGCTGCTGCTGCTGCTGCTGCTTCCATGGAGGCGAAAGCAGAGAGGAGAGAGCCTCCTGGCCCGGCTAAGGGCGTCCTCGTCCATCAGCCTCTGCCAGGCAACCACTGGCCATTTCTTCCCATTGTGACCCCCCCCCCCGCCCCTTGTCTTCTCAGGATCGCGTGATCTACCGGAGCCGTCACAAGGATGACATCCATGCTGTGAAATACTCTTCCTGTCTGGAGATCAGAACGTCGGACCACCGGCCTGTGTATGGGTTGTTCCGCGTCAAAGTGAGACCTGGAAGAGACAAGTGAGTCCCACCCCACAGGGGCCGTCCTCGGGGAGCCGTGGGCTAGAGGAGCCGCTCTGGGGCTCTCAGCAGGCCTGGGAATGGAGCTCAGCTCCAGGGGTCCCTTGGCAGAGTGGCCGGGAGCACAAGCCTCGCTCTGTGGTCCCTGGAGAGGGAGCCACAGCCTGGTAGGCCAGCTGGAGGGACCGGTGGCTGTGCAGACTGACTCCCGCGGCAGGATTCCTGCCGCCGCTGGTTGGGTGTAGGCACTGGGTGGGTGTAGGTCCCTGGAGTAGGTCCCTGGAGGGAGGAGAGGAAGAAGTGGGCTGCCTCTGTGGTGGGCCATTTCCAGGGGCTGGAAACCATGCAGCTGGGAAGGGAAATGGGTGCCAGTCCTGGCAGCTGCCCATCGCCCAGCATCTGGCCAGGTGGGGAAGTGCCTGGAGGAAAGATTCCCTTGCCAGTCTCTCTCTAGTTCGAGGATCTGGACAAAACCTGGCTGGCGTGGCGTCAGCATTTCCTGGCAGGACTCTCCAGCAAGTGGGGTCCATGAGAAGAAAGAGGGTTCTGTTGGAGATGGGGTCTACCTGGCTGGAAGCATCTTCTGATGTGGGCAGGGGGCATCAAGTGATTCGGGGTGGTGGGATACTCTGGGCTCTAGAAGGGCCTTTCCAAAGGTGGGCGGGCAGGTAGCCAGATGGGCAAGGAAGGCTCAGTGGCAGCTGCATGGGTCAAGTGAAGCACATTTGGGGCAAAAAGGCTTTAAAAATCCAAGCTTCCCATGTGTCACTGACTGGGTCTGAACTGGCAAGAGTTAGCCAGGAAAGGGAGCGTGGAGTTGTGGGAAACATAACTCTCAGTTCCAGCTGCAGTTCGGATTTAGATTGGGGGGGGGGGGAGATGCTGTTTACAGAGCGATGTCTTCCACGCCGTGTCCAGTGCTGGGCACGTGCCTCGGGCTCTCCATTTGCCCTGTCATTATGCCCCTAGCTTTGAAACCTGTTTGGCAGTCTAGTCGAAGTTCACAAAGGATGGGACCCTTGCAGCTCCATGCAGTCCTGGTCCACCAGAACTCAACCGTACTGGGTTGGAGGTCTTGGGCGGTTGGACCGGATGGCCAAGTGGACTCTGTGTGCCTGACTTGTGGCCAAGAGGGCTTGCAGGACGCCCGGGCTGTATGCGGATGCCCGGGGCTGCCTGCCTGGCTCCAGAATCCCCTGGGAACGAGGGGGCAGAGCCGTGGAGCCCAGCCCCCCTCCCTCGCATTAGGCCACCCTTTGTAGGGCGGCGTTTCTCTGGTGGGGTGGCAGCGGCGTCTCTGTCTCCCCCAGCATTCCACTCGCGGCCGGCCAGTTTGACCGAGAGCTGTATCTGATTGGCATCAAGAGACGGATCACACGGGAGCTTCAGAAGAAGCGGGCTCTGAAGGACCAGAAGTCCAGCGCTGTCTGTTCCGTGGCCTGAGCGAAGGGCCATCCCAGGAGGCAGGCAGGCAGGCAGGCACCGGGGGCTCTTCAGGAGCATCGTGGCTGCTCAGGTGGATGTGAGCCAAACACCCGTTTGCCCAGAGGCCAAGGGGGCTCTTCCCTGGCTGGGCTGCGCCTAGAGCCGCTGCTGCTGCTCTCTGGAGCTTCTGCCGCCGGGGCTCTGGGCAGCCTTTGCCCTTGGAGCCGAAGACTCCTCTCTGGGGACCAGCTGGGGGAGCCAAGGCAAGCTCTGCAGCCAGCTTGGGCGTTTCCAGTCAGGAATGGGCAGGAGCCACTGGATGGGATGCCAGCTGCCATCCCCCAGGGACCTTGTTTTCTGAACTCCAGCAGGCATCCCTTTTGCCATTCTGCTGGAGTAGCAATGCCAGCGGGGCGTGCTGAGGAAGGAGAGCTGCTGCTGCTCCAACCCCTGTGGCATGCTGCTAGGGGGCGGCTGGCGGGGGCAGCGCTCCCTGTGGCAGGGATCCCTCAATGTTTTTGACAACAACTCCCATCGCTCCCATGGCCTTGGGCTGGGGATTCTGGGAGCTGTAGTCCACGGCATCCAGGAGTCCCTGGCGCAGGGAAGACGGATGTCGAGGTGCCTCCTTGGTTCCCAGACCAGGACAAGCCAACCGATGCTGGTTTGTGGCACTTGAAGATCCAGGGGGCAGTGGAGGGTGGTGCTGCCTTTCCTCGGGTTCTGGGTGATGTTTGTTTTCAGAACCCGTTTTCACAAATAAAACAAGACCCAGATGTTTTAACAACATGTGTGGCACGTTCTTCAGCTGTCCTTCTCCGTGGCTTCCTCACACCCCTTAGCCAAAGCACCAGAGAGCAGTTCCTTCCCCGTTGTGGGATTATGCCGAAGGCTGCACTCAGAATAAGCTAATAATTTACAGATGGCTGGTTAGGGTAAGAAGAACCTGAGGCATCCGTGAAATGGGATGTTGGACAGGCCAACATGTGTTCTAGAGCAGGGGTTCTCAACCTTGGGGTCCCCAGATGTTATTGGACTCCAACTCCCATAATCCCCAGCCCCAATGGCCCTTTGGTTGGGGATTATGGGAGTTGAAGTCCAACATCTGGGGACCCAGGGTTGAGTATCCCTGCTCTTGAGCACTCTAGCACCCCAACACAGCCTAGAACCTTCAGCCAGCCTAGACCCCGCACCCATGCCTGCTTTGCTTTTAGCCTGTAACATCTGGTGGGTGATTTTATTTGTTGCGCGAATGATAGAAAGAACTGTTCAGAAGTCAATCTGTGCATAGGGTCACCAACTCAACTCTATCCATCGCTAAGGTGCCACGCAGGACTTGTTTTGCTGCAAAGGCTTCAGCGGCGCTCTAGATCCCGAACCACCACCACCACCACGGCAGCCCTTCTGAGCAAAGTAAGATTGCCCAAGGTACTACTACCCTGTCCCCACTACCCTCTAGCAGTCTGGTGACCCCATGAAAGCCAAGCTGCCGTGTCAAGGGAGACCTGGGCCATGGAACTCTTTATTTGCGTTCTCTACGGGGGAACTTTGCTGCCTGTCTTGGGCACTGAGCTGCAGCCATACAGTGGGCCGTTCTTTGGGCGGAGGGCCCCTGCCTTCCTCCTGGCATGCAGCCCCCCCAAGTCTCTTGCAGAAGAGCAGGTGGTGTCCAGGGCCGCGGTGCCGTCGCGGTGGCAAAGGCCTCCAGTGGCCTGGTGCGTGAGCTGCCATTTCTGCAGGCCAACCAGGGTCTCCCCAGCAGCAGCAGCAGCCGGAGGCTTAACGGAAGAGTCTGTACACACGGGGGAGACGCCCGTCCTTGCTGGCGAGAGCGGCCTGGATGTGCTCGTAACTGGGCAGCTCCGCCAAGTTCCCCAGGGCGGCCACGGCAGGCTTGTTCCGCAGCATCTTCGTCACCACCCGCTTGATGTCACTGGCGCTGACTTTGCCTGCGGGGAAGGGAACCAACGCCATGAGCCACGGGCTGTGAGTCTGTGGGATGTGCCCACCCGGCCTTGATCGTGCCTCCCAGAAGCAAACTCTCCCCTCTTCTCTCCGTGATAAAACTGAGAGGGGCCGACTCACCAATCAGGACGCAGAGCTCGTGGGGCAGCTTCCGGCTGCCGGTTGCCAGCACTTGCCTCCCCACATCCTCGAAAATAACCGGCCGGGACTCCAGGTTCATCATGAGCATGGACTGCAGCTGGGTCTTGGCTCGCTCGAGCTCAACCTGGCGGAGCAGGAGCAGGAGGAGCTTGGATCCCTGGGCTCCGAGAGTCCCTGAGCATTCACACCAAGGCCCGCTGCACATGCACAGCGCCCGTCCTCTCACTTCCCCCCTCGAGTTGAGCCACGCACTGCAAGCAAGGCTGGAGACGGCCACGATCAGTGACCAGTCTGGCCTGGCGAGTGTTTGGCAAACACGGAAGGAAACCAGAATATCCCGGGTGGCAAAAGCTGCCCCAGGAATCTTCCCAGGCGGCCCACTGCAGAGACCATTTCCCAAGTCTGGGGAATCTGGGGGCAACTCACCTCCCCGACTGTTCCTGCCATCAAAATGAATTCCCGGGTAATTATTTCCACCATTTCCCGGACCTGCAAAGAAGCAAGAAGTGGAGGAGATGTCTGAAGAGCAGCAGGAGGGCGGCAGGCAAGGCAAGGCAAGGCAAGGTAAGTCCTCTCCAGGGCTGATCCAAGGGCAAGTGGGGAGAGAGGCAGGTGCTGGGTGGCTTGCTTGGAGAGCACGCCCCACCCTCTCGGACCAGGGCACCCACCTGCCTGGGGTCTGCACTGGCGTGGATGCACAGGAGGCCGGTGTCCTCGTAGCTGTGGTGGTAGGAGGTGGCGTTGTACATCCAGTGGTGCCTGAAGGACGAGAGCATGCAGGAGGGGAGGGGAGTGCCCGTGGCCCTCCCACAAACACCAGGCCAGAGGGAGCTAGAGGCAGCCACTGCCACCGCAAAGCAAGCTGGAAGCCTCCCAGCTGGCAGGGAATGTGCAACCACCTTCCAAATAATACCCCTTCCAATCATTCTGGTTTGAGTGGGCAAGCCAGCTCCCACCTGCCACACGAGCATCAGAGGACCCGTGAGCCATGGCGTCCAAGTGCCCAGGCTTCCTTCCGGACATGCCTGCTCAGGCAGCCTCAGCCCTTTGGCGTGCCTTCCGGGGCTTCTGCAGGCACCAAGCCATTGAGCTGTGCTGGTGTGGGGTCCCCAGTGACCTGTTCATGCCCAAATCCACCCCCAGCCGGCCACACCAGCTGCAGTCACCAGAGAGAGGCAGCAGGCAGGGGCTCCATGTTGGTGGGCTGACACACTTACTGGAAGCGGAAGGTCTCCCACGGGAGGACCTGCCCCAGGGAAGAAGAAGGGACCGGCAGCCGGCTTGGCCTCGAACTGGCTCGCACTCGAGGCGGACCAGGGCCTGTCTCGAGTGTGCACCAAAGCGGGCTGGACTGGACTTTGTTGGAGTCTGGTTCTCCTCGAACCGGGTTTTCGGGTTTTGTGCACACCCCTAACCCCAGCAAAGACCTGCGGGCCCCCATCCGGTGGGGCTTGGCCTTCCCCGCCCTTGGGAGGAAGAAGCTGCCCATCTCCCACTGAGCCCTTCCCAGGGAGGAAGTTGCGAGGCGCTCCCGCCGCCCCTCGAGAGGCCGCTTACCGGTTGAGGACGTTGAGGTACAGGCGGGTGAACATGCCCTTGCCAGGCCCGCCGGCAGAGAAGGAGCCCCCTCCCCCCATCATCATGTTCAGGACCGCAAAAGGGATGAAGTCTTCCTCCTGGGCCGAGCGGGGAGAAGAAGAGGGTCAAGGGCCGCCTTGCAGGGACCCGCAGCAGGTGGGCAGCAAGGGCCCCGGGGAGCCGGGCTTACCAGGAAGGAGCAGCTTTCCAGGCCAATCATGATGTGGGTCAGCTCTGGGATGGGGGTGGGCCCCAAACTCACGTCCGACATGTCTTTTTCAAGCTGCGGGGGCGGGGGGGGTGGAGAGAAAATCATCCCGGCTTTGGCTTTCTGACACCAGACGGTGAACTACTAAAAACTGGGCCTGCAATACCTCCAGGCCACCGGGGGCGGGGGGGGGGAGGTGCCGTGCCAAGCCCCTGCCCCCCTCTCTCTGGGGAGCTCCTTGCCAGAAGCTGCCCGGCAGGACCGCAGCTCCCGGGCAAGTCCTCATGCTGTTGATGGGGCCTTTGGGGTCTAGAAGGGCCGGCAAGGAAGCAGCCGCTCAGGGCCCTGAGGCCGGCTGGAGACGCTGGACCGGATGCAGCCGACTGGGAGACACCTGGGAGAAGCCGTGGGGGGTCTGGCGAGGAGACATGCAGGGCACTGGAGCTGGCCAGAGGCTTCCCTGCAGCCCACCCTCGGGGCGAGGACCAGAGGTCTTTTCTCCAGCTGACTGGAGGCAAGGCAGAGGCCGAGGCACCCCGCATGCGCCAGAGCCCAGCCTCCAGCCCTCTCCCGGGCCGGCCGCCTTCCTTGGCTGCTCCTACCTTGAGGATCCCCCCAGTGTACTGGGCCACGGACTGGTCCAGCTGCTTGGCCTTCCCGTCCCCCCACACCGGCTCCACGCCCAGGAGGTACTTCCGGGCACAGTCCACCAGCTGCTCGTGCTCAATGCCCACGCCGGCCAGCACCATCCGGCTGGGCGTGTAGTAATTCCGCAGGTACGAATGGAGGACGTTCCTGTCGATGGCGTCGACGTTCTCGGCTGGGCAGAACCGGTTCAGTCCGACGGTGTTGTCTCTGTACGCTGCCTGTGGAAAGCAAAGCAGGTATGGATGGAGCCATTCTCTTTGGAAAAGCAAGCCTGTGGCGGCCCCCGGGGGGCGATCTGCATTTCCGTTCTTCAGAGTCAGAGAAGTGTGGCAGGGGAGACAAGTCACTCCTCGGCGAAATAAACAAATGCCGCCCGGTGAGTTCCCAAATACGGTACTGCAGGGCTTACACCCCACCCCCAAACAAAACTCAGGGCAACAGGAACCAGGGAGGCAGCCAGTGCAGAAAACGCCGTCAGAATGAGGTGACTTCAGCGACCCTCCTACCGACTGGGGTTGTGTGTGTGTGTTCAGGTTGCAAGTAAGAAGCAGTTCGTAGCCACAAGAACTGGCTGTGCCTTGGAAGAGTTAACTGGGGGGCTGCCCTTCAGCGTGATCCTCAGTGGGTCCAAGGATCCAGTGCCAGATTAAAGGATGGTCAGGCCAACTGGAACCCACCTAGCAGGCATCTTCCCTGGAAGGCCACGAAACGCAGATTTAACCCAAAGCAGAGCAGCTGCACAGACCGTTCCTCGCCACCATGGAAGCCTCTCCTCTGGCTTCCTGGGCACAATTCAAAGCACTTGTATTCCCCACAGCACTCCTTATGGCCCAGGAGCAGACCCTCTTAAGGAACCGCCTGGGCCCACCCCAGAAACAGCCTTGGGTCGCCTTGCCCCAGGTACCCCTTCCTTCATCCAAGCCACCCCGTGAAATAGGGCAGCCACTTGGTCTCGGCACGGCCTAAGGCCTCCCAGGGGACATGAAGCCAGGTATCTGGGACCCTAGTGCCCCACATTATCAGCTACACAACAGTGAGGTCATTCACACCAGTGGCTGTTGCTGGCGTCTACCTTATGCTGCTTTTTAAACTGAGCGCCCTTTTGGGACAGAGAGTCACCTTTATTTCTTATTTCTCTGTGCAAACTGCTTTGAGAACTTTGCTGAAGAGCAGCACATAAATATTTGTAGCAGTGGTTGTCTGATTTCAGCCTCAAAAAGCCACATATCCTTGAAAGAGAGTCAAGAGAAGCCCTTGCTTACTGCGTGAATCATCTCGGTGAGCAAGGGCTCTGGATCCGGCCTCATGTTCAGGTCCTCCAGCTCAAAGCGAACCGCCATGCGAGTCATCTCGATCTCCTCGTCTGCCCCAAGAGAAGAAGCCAAGAGTGAGGCCTACACTCTGACCAAGGCAACAGCCAATCGGAGGTGCAGGAAACTTCCTCCCTGCGCCACAGAATGCGAACCCAAGACCACAAGCCCAACCCAAACCCACAGGCCATGCTGACCGCGACCCATCAGAGGCCCGTCACCCTCTTTCCTGCCCCTGACAGGCCATGCTCCCGCTGCTGTGCTTCTCTGCTGCACCTGCCTACGTCGTCGTCTTTAGTGCTGGCGACTCACGACACCAGCCCGACAGCCCTGGCTGTGCCGGCTCACAGGACATGCTCCTCTCTTCCAGATCTGCATCATCTCACCTGATAATCTGGGCTGCAGCACCACATCAGCCAGCAAACTCGCTACCGTGTCCAGGCCTTTTGCGTCTGCAGAAACGGCATACATGGTGGTATCCCTGGAAAGTTTGATTTTACACACAGCTGAGGACACGTGGCCTTATTGGAGCTGTTGCCCAAGAGACACTTCCTACAGCCACATTGTATGGGGATTTCACGCCCCTGCGGTCTGAACATTTTCAGCTTGGTTTGCACAGCACACTTAAATGAAGCAAGAACAGTACCTTGAAGCCTGG
The DNA here is from genome assembly GCF_027244095.1 of Hemicordylus capensis. Classification (NCBI taxonomy): domain Eukaryota; kingdom Metazoa; phylum Chordata; class Lepidosauria; order Squamata; family Cordylidae; genus Hemicordylus; species Hemicordylus capensis. Next base: position 408,860 of record NC_069673.1, on the reverse strand, counting down.
CAGTCACAGATGCCACCATGCTTTTCCAAGGTTAGGAGGATCTCATCCTTGCTGCCAAACTGGGCTGTCGACTAAGCTCGAAAGGAGAGAGAGAAAAAGTCAAGGAATCTGGTTTAAACAACACTTTAGCATCTGTCTCCTGGGGCTGCACCCCCACAGATGCAACCAGCCCCTGATGGTTTGGAAGCATTAAAGGTAGATGAAGAGGGGGGTAGGCAGGAAACACATCAGGCGCTGGTGGATTATGAGGGCACACACCACCCCCCAGCCTTCCTCATACCCATGCTATGGGTCACAGGCCTTATAAAATTCCTGCAGCCAGCCTTTTAAAAGCAAAGGATCAACATCTCTGCTCTCCATGGTTTGAAAGAGAGAGAGGAGTTCAAGCACACAATGGTCACCCATGTTACTTACAGAAAAAGCCAGCTTTTCCAAAAAGTGTGAAATGCCACCATTATATTTTGCTTCATATCTTGATCCTGAATTTATGAGAACTACCAGAAAGGGAGGAAGGGAGAAGAGCATCAGTTTTTGTCTTGACCTCCCATGTCTCCCAAGAGAACTCCCACTGAAGTGAAAGCAGACTATTCAGACTAGCCTGAGCAGGGCAGCAGTGGACCCTGGATCAGGCCCAGTCCTAGTCCTTTGCTCCTCCCACCCCACCTCTCCTCCTCCTCTTAATCCCTGGGCACTGCAGCACCCGGCTCAACTGACGTGGAGTCTCACTTACTCCCAACGGTGCAGAACTGCCCAAACTTCTTCTGAGAAGCCACCTGCAGCCCATTCTCCAGGACAGTCACTTTGGTCTCAAAGCCCTCCTGACTGTCCACGGTGGCAAAGACAGGCTTGGGGACGCCGGGCAGAGGAGCCGTCAGGGGGACGCCGGGGTAGCCACCCCCACTGCTGTACCTTCGGTAAGCGACCAGCCCAAACCTGGAGGGGGACAGAGGAGGAGCGGGGGGGGGGGATCCAGGTATGCTGGGCTTTGGGTTGCCAGTGCCTCACAAGTGGCCTAGAGCAGAGCCGTACAACTTTGGCCCTCCAGGTGTTTTGGGACTACAACTCCCATCACTCCCAGCCACAGTGACCAACCATCAGTTAAGATGGAAGTTGTAGTCCAACATCCTGGAGTCTCCAGGTACCAGGAAGAGAGCTGGTAGCAAGTGTGACTTGTCCCCTTAGCCAAGCAGGGTCTGCCCTGGTTGCATTTGAATGCGAGACTGTGTGAGCACTGTAAAAGATTCCCCTTAGGGCATGGGGCCAGAGCTCAGTGGAAGAGCACCAGCCTGCTTGCATGCAGAAGGTTCCCAGTTCCCTCCCTGGCAGCATCTCCAAGATAGGGCTCGGAGACACTCCTGCCTGCAGTCTTGGAGAAGCCGCTGCCAGTCTGTGAAGACAATACTGAGCTATATGCTTCCTATTTTCCAGGATCAATTTCCAGGAGACTCTTGAAAACTCCAGATTTTAATGGTTTGGTAAGATGAAAACTATTGGGGATGAAGTCTCCAGGAATGTGAGAACTGGCAGCCCTGAAATTAATGAAAACCAGGCCATATGGGTGAACTTTACTTTCTGTTATTTTGCTTGCATGCTGCAGCTGTCATAACGAATGTCTGCTGAGTGATCCTATGCCTACTGCCTTGGTAGGAAGCCCCTTTGGGCTCAGCCAGACATACTTTGGGATTTAGGGAATCCAGGATTCCATACCCACCTCCAGGTGAGTCTTGAAAGCCAGCCTGGAGATTGCAGTGGCTTGAAGCCACGAAAAGTACTGGACAATGTTGCGGGAACAGAAGTCTCTCGGGAGGACTCCAGCCAGAGTGGGCAAGGAGATCTGCTCTGATGGCGGCACTGAATGGGCCCCTTTGCTATGCAGGGCCTGCTGTGGTTTGCATTTGGATGGGAGGCTACATGTCGGCATCCTAGGCTCCTAGCCCACCATGCATCTGACCCAGCCCTTGGGATTCCCAGAGGCTGCTGACTACAACTCCCAGCATCCCTCACTGCAATGTCCTTTGGCTAAGGATTATGGGAGTTGTAGTCAGCAACCTCTGGGAATTACTGGCAGCAGCATGCAGGGGACTCCCGCTGCCGTCACAACAGCCCTGCGAGGGAGGGAGGACCGCCAGCCCTGCAGGGCTAGGCTGAGCTCTCCTGGAACCGGCCTCCGCCTCCAGGGGGCGCTCCAGGGCCCGGGCGGAGATCCAGGAGGGCCCGAGGGGGGTGGGGTGGGGCTCCCGGACCTGCCTACCCTCCCTCCCCCGGGCCTCACCTCCGGCCGGCTCCCCAGGCGCCCCGCCGCACCACGTTGGCCGCCATCTTGGCTCCCCTCAGCGGCCACGCCTGATTGGCTATCCCCGTGGTCCCGCCCCGGAATGACGCCACCAGCGGGGACTGGAGGAAAGAGAGTCAGTCGCACACTTCCGCTTGGAAGTTACTCGCTCCAGGGACACCTCCCCCGCGGTGGGTAGCCATGGCAACGAATGCCCGCAGCAATGCCATGGGGTCCGGCCTGGGCTGCCTCCTCCCACCCCTGCTGCCGCCTTCAGGAGCCGGACGCTGCCAAGGGTGTCGATGCCCCCTCCCGGCGAGGCGGTTGGACTACAACTCCCATCACCCTCAGCAAAAATGGCCTTCTTGGGTGGGGCTGATGGGAGTTGTGGTCCAGCCGCATCTGGGTGGGAGCCCCGGCCCTGCTGCAGGCTTGGGATTGCTCGAAAGCTCTGCGCCCCAAAGCCGCTGTTCCTTCCGTGAAGATATAGAGAGGTTGGGGCAGAGCGGCGCCGTAGCGCGGCGCTTCCGGTGGTAAACGTCTTCCACGATTCCTGGACACGCCCCCCAGGTCCGGCAAGAGCCGCGGTGCTGATTGGCTGGGTTCCTCAACCGGGCGGGGCCCTGGCCTCTAAGCCACGCCTCCTCAGCCAGCCTCTGTCCTGGACTCCCTTCAGCCTGCTCGGGGCAGGGAACTGGGGTCTTCCGTCCCGTTATCCCGATGGCGGGGCGCGCCCGCTTCTCGGCCGGTCCCGTTGCCGCCACTGCCGGAAGCCCCGAGGAGTGCTGGGGGGGCGCCCGCGGTGAGAGCAGGAGCGAAAGCACCGCCTCGAGCATGTGCGGAGTGCGGGGAAAGTTCTTCCTTGAGCAGGGTGGGGAGAAGGTTGGGGCTGGGGCTCACGGGCATGTTACCTTTTTAAAAAACTTTTAAAATAACTTTTGGTGATTTAAAACTTAACTCTGATTGTGGCTTTAGCCTGGCTTTTAGTCTGTCTATTTAATTGGGTTGACTTTATTAGTTTTATTTTACATTGCATCTATTTTATGATTCTGAGCTGCCCGAGCAGCAGTGTACTGGAGCTGGTGGGGTATGCGTATTGTAAATAAATAAAATGGGATCTCTGAGCATGTCCAGAGTACCCCAAGGGAATGATAGCAGTGGGACTTCTGTTGTGAGGGGTTGTTCCTCTTCTGCTCCTCACCACCCTGCGGTTCTTCTCCCCCAGCTGATGCCCTCATCAGCCCAGGCGAGGAAGCCAACCCCTTTTCCTTCAAGGAGTTTGTGCGGAGCAAGAAGCAGAGCGCCGTGCTGGGCAGCCAGCCGGTCCGGGATGTCGGCCTGGAGCCCCAGGGAGGAGGCGGCAGCAGCAGCAGCAGCCCCAAGGTGAGGGGTTGGGTTCTTTGGCACCAGGCATGGGGTGTGCCCTGCGCCCTCCACCCTGAAGCCCTCTTGGCCATCACTCCTGGTTGGGGGACGCTGGGGGTGGTGGATTTCCTGCTGACCTCTTGCTGTGCCGCTCTTTCCCTAAAGACTCTGGCTGACCTGACGCCTGGTGGCAACACAGCCAAAGGCATCTGGCTGCTGTACACAGAAGCAGCCGCACCACTGTCCCGACTGGCAGGCTGGGTCCCCGCCGTTTTTTCTGTTTGCTTCCACGGGAGAAACTATGAAACGCCACGGGAGAAACGCAGTCTCCACAACCACCTGTCGGAACAGCAGTGCCGCTGCTTCTGGGTGGATGTCTTCCTGTCCGCCAATGCATGCTCAGGTGGAAATGTGCTGTTTCTTATAAATGGGATGTGTTTGGGTTTGCAGGCCAGGAGCTCAGTTTTGTCTCTATTCAAGGAAACTTCCAGGAGTGCAAAGCAGGTGCGTGGCTGTCTCTCCCAGGAGGCCACTTGTTGCCACTTGAAGGGCAAGTCATTCGGAGCATAGCCGGAGAGAAGTGTGGCTTTCCAGCTGTGTCCAGGGCAAGTGCGGCTGCTAACGGAGGGTTGCTCGTGACCCTAAAGTGAGGTCTGGCTTCTCTCTGGAGCCTGAATGGTTTTCTCTGTTGCCTTAGGAGTCCTCCAGATTCTCGTTCCGACTGGACAGCGAGGCTTCATCTCCGGAACTGCTGGGACTGAGCTTGGAGTTCCGAGAACCGTTTTTCCCAGACCCGGTGGCTGAGAGCTCCTTACTGGAAGACGAAGAGGAGGACTGGAGTAGCACCTACCAGCCCTCGGCTGTGGAAGAGGCCCACTCGGCCAGGGCTTCCGGCACCTTGCTGAGCAGCACCTCTGACCTGTCTGATCTCCAGACGTTTTCTCCGTGGCAGCTGGGAGGAAGCAGCTCGCTTCCACACGCCCCCCTTGGAAAAGAGGAGCAAAGCTTGCCTGTGGATGGAGCAGCCCTGGGAGAGGACGTGTACCCGCCTCTGCGGCAGAGTTACGAAGAAGTGAGGGGCTCGGAAGCTCTTGGGGGTCTCTTCCTAACACTCCTTCCTTCCTCACTTTCCTGCTGGGAGACCGGCATGGAGTGGGCGCCTCCCCTAGCAAGCTGCGAGGCCAGAATCCACACTGGCCCTTGTGAAATGTGGGTCTCCCAGTGGCCTTTCTGGGACCCTCTGCTGGGCGAGTGCTGGCTGGCTCCGCGCCTTCCTGGGGTCCAGCCGAAAGGGGTGGCCCCTCCCGGCTGCCCTCCTCGCGTGCTCTGCTTCCTCTTCATCTGCCAGCCATTTCATTTGCAACCGGAGAGCGAGGCGCCTCTCCTCGTTTCCAGTACTTTTCTGGCCTAGGCTTTTCACAATAGGTTTGCAAGCAGGCTGTGTCTCTTAGCCTTTCTCACGGAGCCTGCTGATATTCTTATCTGTGGGTTGATTGTGAAGGTTTGCAGTGTGTTGTCTGGGTCAGAACTGATCATGGGAGGTCTCTTTCCAGACAAGACGAGAGCGTGGCCTTCCTGGTTGCGAAGGAAGACACAAAACTCTGTGGATGGTGTCTGGGATCCAGAGAGCCACTTCAGTGTGCACCGAAATCCTGGATGCACCTGATGGCCTTCTAGGTTTCTTCCTTTAGCGTCCAAGACCCCACATTTCTCAAAGACTTGCTGTGTGGCAGCTGTTCAGGAAACCGGTTCGGCACTCCTGTGAGTGCACAGAACCAGCTGTGTGTTTAACATAGGAAGCTGCCTTCTCCCTAGTCAGAGCCGTCTGGCTCAGGATTGTCTACATAGACTGGCAGCAGCTTCTCCAAGGTTTTAGGCAGGAGTCTTTCCCGGCCCTTCCTGGAGATGCTGCCAGGGAGTGAACTGGGGACCTTCTGCATGCCAAGCAGATGCTCTGCCACTGAGCTACGGCCCCATCCCTGAAGGGGGATATCTCCCTGCGCTCACGTGTAGTTGCCCATCTAGATGCAAACCAGGACATGCCCTGCACAGCAAAGGGGACAGTTCCTGCTCACTACCACAAGACCAGTTCTCCTCCAGCCCAGAAACCAGGAGGGTGAGCTGTGTGGGGCTGAAGTGCCTTACACAGTTGCCTCCAGTTTCTTCCTTCCTTCCTTCCTCCTTTCTCTCTGGAATGCCAAGTTATTTGAAAATATATATCTTGGGGGCAGAACTAATTTTCCAACAAATGCAAATACCGTAAAAATGCACTTGATTTGCATACTGCTGAATGTGGGGCTTTTACCTTGCATGTGTGCAGCCTCATCCTTACCCCAGTGGGGCTGTGGGGCACTAAGAGGGAAGCTTTTGTCAGAGCTAAGCAACTGTTCTCTCCCCCACCTTTTGGTAGCTAAAACAAGAAAATGCCAAGCTGAGAAATCTCATCTGCCATCTCCAAGCAGTTTCTGAAACTCAAGCAGAGAGGTACGTCAGCAGCAGCACTGTGTGTGTGTGTGTGTGTGTGTGCGCGCGCAGCATTTGGAGTGCCCAAAGCGGTTCTCCCCGTTGGGTCCCCAGATGATGCTGTGGTTGGACTGCTGCCCCGCTGCTCCCCAGCCACTTTGGCCACTGGGAGGCAGCACGTGTCAGGCGGGTCTCCTTGCTTCGAGTTGGGGGGCAGCAGGGAGGATCCAGGCGCGGGCTTCCTCCTTGCCGTCTCTCCGACTAGAGTGAAGCAGCTGGAAAGAACGCTGGAGGAGAGCAAGCGGAAGGAAGCCCAAGAAGCCCAAGACCTGGAGGCCATGGTGCAGCAGGTGGAAGAGAACCTCCAGCTCATGACTGTGAGTGCCAACCTGCCCCGGGGCCAAGGGGAGACGCTCTGCCGGGAGGCGGCCTGGTCACAGGAGCACCTCTGGGCTGGGCTCCCCACCGCCTTCTCCTGTCCCATGAATGATGCCTGGTTCTCCAGGAGATGAGCCCTCAGTTCTCAGGGACCGCCCTGGGGGAAGAGCCAACCTCCTCCTCCTCCCTGCCCCAGGCCCCTCTTTTGGTCTTGGAGCAGGCTGCGCAGCTGAGAGGCTGCTGCTTTTTCTTGGCCCGTCCTGGCGGCCTGCAGGCTAGTAGAGAGAGGCGGCCCCCAGATGCAGTCCTGTTTAAGGCCAGGCTGGGAACGAGCACAGGGAGGCCCCCTCCTCCCTCTGCAAAAGGTATTGCCCCTCCCCACCCTCCCTGAGCAGCAAGGGGGCCACCACCCAGAGCCATCAAGAGGGAAGGGAAGGGGGCCCAGAGTCACGTGGGTGGGGGGAGCGCTGGGCCAGAAGCTGAACTGGGGCCGCTCCAGCCCCCCTCCCAGTGGGTCCCCATGCTGTGTGTGAGGCCCTCTCCCTCCTGTCGGGGGCGTGTCTCCCTCCCTCCCCTAGACCCTGAATCTTTCCGGACACGGCCTGTGGGTCCTTTCCGCTTGCACGATTCCCCCCCTTGCAGAATAAGCCGTCTTCCTCCGCTTCTCTTCCAGAAACGGGCCATGAAAGCAGAAAGTAGTGCTGTGAAGCTGAAGCAGGAGAACGCACTTCTTCAGGTACGAGCTGCACTGCGTCTCGGTGACCCTGCTGGGGCCGACCTTTTCAAATAAACACCCTCGGTTTCACCCTGTGAACAGTTTCATTCTAAACTAATCCAAATTGTAGATTGTACTGTTAGTTCGTTAGGCACCAAGTTCAAAGTAGTCTTATGTTGGTTTTTGAGTTCTAAATGGATGTTGCCCTCTACTTCTGGTTAGACTCTGTTTGCTTTTTATCCAGATACTGTACTAGGGACGCTGCTGTCACAAGCCTCTCTTTGACTCCCTAAAGGTTCAGATGGAAAACTGCACGCTGGAGAAGGAGAACTTGAGGGCCAGCCATTCGGCCAACTTGGCCGTAATGAAACAGAACGCAGATATTGCCTTGCAGAACCTTCTCACGGTTGTATCAAAGTCTCGATCCTCAATCAAGTAAGTTCCAGATCGGTCAGCAGGTAGCTGACTAGGGAGAATAGCCGTGTTCTATGCAGTGGCGTTTGGAGAGCTTTCTGAAGACTGCATGTGGATCTCTGCCGGCTTCCAATCCTGGTGCCTCCCTATTTTAATGCGTTGGTTGACTTAAATTTCCAAACCCAAACAATCCTCCTGAAAAAGAGCTGTGGGGGCAGCAAGCAGGGACGGGAGTGCAAGAAGAGGGCATCGTTGCCATTCTCTGCCTTCTGTCTACCAGAATCCAGGTCCTGTGTTGGCCGCAGTAACTTGCTGAAGCGCCTGACTTGAATGTCTCCTCTGCACAATTTCCTTTTGTTTACTGCCTTCCTCTTTCATTGCAGGCAGCTGCTCTCTGGTGCAGAAGCATTGCAGCTTGTGGCTGAACTCTTGAAGTCTATAGACAAAATATCCGAGATACCAAAAGACTCACCATGAAAACCACTACATTAAGCAGAGAAACTTGGAAATCAATATTTAAAGGATGTCTTGTTGTAATATTTCACATCTCCTGGCTTTCTAGAAGGATGAACTGGTCCAGGGTTAACACTTTCTTAACCCATTTGTACAGGGTCCAGGTAGTGAAACTCTCTCACCTGCTTAGACTCTGGGGCAAACAATCATTTCAGACTTTTGGGCTCCCATCCAGACTGTTGGCTCAGCTCCTGGGTTGCTTAAAACATGTGTGTACATTGTGTTTCTTTCTGGAAGATATGTTTGTCTTAAAGCTGACAGCTATGTGTGAAACAAGACAGAGGCCTTTTATCACTTTTTGCACAGCAACAAAACTGAAGTATGAAAGACTTAACAAACATTTCCTAAATATGTATTATGAAGCTTTTTAATTCCACTAGGTTTTGTAATAGCATTATTTTTAAATTAAAACAAAATTGCAAGTGTGTTCTTCTGTTTGGTTTACTTTTTTTAAAAAAAAGTAACACTACTTTTGTGTGTGAACACACATGGTGGCCAGCAGCCTCCTGCCATCCACAGGCTACCTTCATACCTTCCAGAGTTTGCTGCTGAAAATGGGGTCCCCAGGTGAAAGAGCTCACAATGGTAACCTTTCATGTTGCGTGTTTTCAAGAGACTAAACTGCTGCCTAGTGGGTACATACATTATTATTAGGATTTTATTAGCCTACTTTGCAGTAGGCTTATGAGATCATCGGCATCCCATGTGTGTGTCTGATGGTGGTGGGGATGGACACAATTTTGCAATGCCTGGACCAATATGAACCAAAATTGGGTACAGTTGTAGGGACACCTCAACAGTGTAGTTTGTGGGGATGTCATCGACCCCGATTCAAGAGGGCAGATGCGTGAATGTGTGAGGTGCAAGAGGGCAAAATTGTGGACTGCCTAACCAATGTGGATGAAACTGGGTACAGTTGGACCAAATTTAGTCCTATTGTAGGGATAGTAAAAGGAAAGTAAGCAGATTAGTTCTTACTAGAACTTGTTTTCTATAAGCTGCTTCTGGTTCACATTTTAACTCCTTTTATATAGAACTAAGCACAAGGGATGTGTGTGTTCTGGAAAATCATGGATTGGAAAACTTTCCAGAAAATGCTCATTCACTTTTTTTCTTAATTACTATAAAATTCTCCTGATGCAATAAATAGGTTATGATGAGATTTGGCATATTGCTTGACCTCTTTATACCGTTAAAAAACAAACCACCACCTTATTTCTTCTGCTGTGCTTAAAGTTTGTCAAGTTGCTAACTAGTTAAACCGAAATATCTGAGGGGGGTGTGTGGAATTAAAGACTTCTGCTCTTCCTCCAAGGAGCTCAGGGCAGCGGGTGGGGGGGGGCGAGGCAAGGCTCTCCAGCTGCTGCTGGACTACACCTCCCATCACCACCCGCTGCAATTTATCCCACCCTGCAGGGCAAAGGGCAGCTCCCTCCTCACTGGAGCACTTCCGGGGCGGGGCTTGGACCGCACTTCCGGGACACGCCCTCCCTGGCCTGGCGCCGAGGGAAAGGCCTTTGCGGCCTTCTGATTGGCTCAGACGGGGCCAGCTGGCGCGGCTTCCCGCTCCTGCCGTCCCCGCGCAGTCATTGGACGGCGCGGCGAGGCGCCGGCCTGAACAGCAAGGCAGCTCATTGGTCCCCCGCGGCGTGGAAGGCGGGGCAGCGATTGGCTGGCAAGAGGGCGGCGGGGGCGGGGCCAGCGGCGCTGGAGCAGGAGGCGGGGCGGAGCGTGCGAGGTAGCTGCCTCTGGAGGTGCGTGAGGAAGAGCCGCCTACGGAGGCCCGTAAGGCTGCGGGCGCTGAGGGTGGGAGCGCGCGGAGCCTCCATAGCCAAGAGCAGTCTGCCTTCTGGGGGACAGGTTAACGCGCTGCTTCCTGGGGTCTTCCTCCGCGTCCCTCCCAGTGGTTTTTATCTAGCCTGGGCAAACTTGGTCCTCCAGCTGTCGCTGGGATGATGGGAGTTGTAATCCAACAGTGTTATAATTAATCTACGGAATTCTCTGCTATGGGATGTGGCGAGGGCCACTGGCTTGGGTGGCTTTAAAAGGGGCTCAGACCAGTTCATGGAGGAGAGGTCTATCTGTGGCCACTAGGCTGGTGGCTGTAGGCCGCCTCCCACGCAGGATGCTGGGCTGGATAGGCCTGATCCTGCAGGGCTGCTGTTCCTGTGTTCTTATGGCTCCTCTAAGCCCTGGCACTTGTTCTGGGTATTTAACCTGCTTATAGATGGCCTGTAGCCAGGTCTCAAGGTGGTTCTCCAGTATGCCCGTGGCCTTGTGGTGCAGAGGGTGGTTGCGTCTCGTGGGACCAGCTCCCTCCTCTGACGCCTGCTTCTGCATCTTCCTTGGTGGCAGGAAGGTCGGCCATGGACGTCGATGCCGAGCGAGAGCAAATCCGGTGGGAGATTGAAGAGCTGAAGAGGAGCCTGGAGGAGCTCCCCAGCATCGAGGTCAACGTGTCGGATACCAGCCTCGAGTCGGGATCCAACGACGAAGGTGCGGTTCTTTCTCGGCCTTTCCCTGCCTTGTGCTTTTGAGCTGGCTGCGTCTTCCAGCAAGCCAGCATTTATGATAGCCTGCTTGGAGTCCAGAAATGAGTGTCCTGCAAAGCAGGCGTGCTGCCACTGAGCGAAGATGCCCCCTTCTTTAGATTCTGCAATGCAGCAGCCCGAAACCATGACACGGTTTGTCATCCGCTCCAGGGTTTATCAAGCACTTTTTCTGGAGCACTAAAAGCACTTCACACATGTGAATTATATTCTCTCTCTTTCCAGCAGCCCCACAAAGTCAGTCAGTGGTGGGACCCCCACAGAGCAGCTTGCCTCTGGCTACCTGGGGCTTCCCGCTTCATTTGCTTTTTGTTCTCGCATTCTCCGCACGTTCTCGCATTCATTCTCCTAACACAAGCAGAGCGCCACACTTAAGTTTCCTTATATCCGGGCACGTTTTCAAATTGTCTGTAACTGTATCTTCTTGTTCCGTTAGAGGACACGGAAGATGACGATGAGTCCAATCCTCAAGCTGACACGGTAAGTAATCCATTCAGAATATATCGTTCTGCCCAAATGGAATATGATGGCCGGCCACACATCCTCGCACACTCTCTGCTCAGGAATTGAGCTCCCCAGAGGTCACGGGGCAGCCAAGAATGAGCTCGGCCTCCTGCTCTTCTGAGCCGCTTCTTGCAACGCCTCTGGCTCTCTTCCATGAACCTGGGATTCCCAAACCTTCTGCTGGGACCCAGCTGAGATCCCAATTCAACTTATGTTTTTTGCTCATGGAGAAATCACTTGTGCAGGGGAAATGTAAGCTGGGGCTTGTGCCTCAGTGACACAAATAGAGTGGAGGTGAACGATGATGCAGCCTTAGAGTGACTCTTAGGAACGTAGGGAGCTGCCATATACTGAGTCAGACCCGTGTTCCATCCAGCTCAGTATTGCCTACACAGACTGGCAGCGGCTTCTCCCAGGTTGCAGGCAGGAATCTCTCCCAGCCCTATCTCGCTGGAGATGCTGCCAGGGAGGGAACTTGGAACCTTCTGCTCTTCCCAGAGCGGCCCCGAATACCTTACAGTGCTGTTCACACATGTAGCCTCCCATTAAAATGCAACCAAGGCGGACCCTGCTTAGCAAAGGAGACCATTCATGCTTGCGACCACCAGACCAGCTCTCCTCCCACTGGAGACTCTGGGATTCCATGGGGACGGGGGACGTTATGGGTCACTTATACGTTGCCGCTGGCATTTGTGATGCCTTGCAGAGTAACAGTGGCGAGAAAAGGCAGGTCTCTGCCTGAAATAGCTTACAGTTTAGACTTTAACTGTAAAAGCAGAGAAGAGACAGAAAGCAGAAAAACAAAAGTAAGAAGGGGTGAAGGTGAGCTAATGCACTCGGAGGGGACCAGGCTTGATTTTGGCTTGGGCTGAGGCCAGAGGTTCACGTGCAAGGCGGACACCGAAGAGAGGAAGAGACACCAGTGTCTGGAGGGGTGCACATGCTGAAAACACACCTTGATTGGCGCCATTGATCCGTTGCTGCCGCGTGTGCGCCTAGAGAAGCTTCTAGCTGCCTTGCATGACTCCTGCTTCTCTCCTCTGGGGCCAGGAGGGGGACCCAAGGCTGTGGAATGGGGACAGCGAAGGGGACGTCGACCTTCCTCGGACCCCGGACACCTGCCTGCAGATGAACCTGGTCTATCAGGAAGTGATTCAGGAGAAGATTGAGGAGATCAACCTTCTGCTTGCCCAGAACAAAGAGCACCAGGTGGGTCCTGATCCTGGCCTCCAGAAGAGTGGGAAGTCTGGGCTAGCCCAGGAGCGGACAGGGAGGGGGCTTCCGCCCGGGGCGACGCAGGCGCACGGCCCTGGGGAACGAGCAGGGCACCCCCTCCCACAGAGTGACTGGGTTGGAAGGGCTGGCGGAGGGGTCCCCGTTCCAGGGCAGCGTTCCCAAGTGCGGAGGGGCCCGATGCTGAGAGGCCCGGTCCCTCATTTCTGGGCACGAGGGGGCAGCTGGGGCCTCCTAGCACCCCCCACCCCCTGGGGGGCCCTTTCTGGCCTCTTGTGCTGTGGGGGGGGCGAGCTGCCTGGAAGGCAGAGCTGGCCCTCCTCAGGGCTGCGGCCTCCCCGGGTGCTTGGCATGGCCCGCCATCTGTGGGTGGCTTCCTGCCGGCCGTGGGACTCTCGCACCCCCTCCCGCCCTCGGCCTCTGCTCAGCGGCTGCCTTCCCTCCGGGTGCCGGGCAGGAGAAGCTGACCTGCGAGCTCTCGGGCAGCAAAGGGACGAGATCGGGCGACGGCAAAGTCCTGCCGGCCAACATGTTCCTGGGCCACTTCATGAAGCCCTACTTCAAGGACAAAACCTCCGGGGTGGTAAGTAGGTGCGGCGGCCTGCCTCGGACGGCTCCCGGGGCCCCCTCTGGCTCTCCGGCACGGGCTGGCCGCTGGCAGCGCTTCGGGGTCGAGGCGAGCCGGGCGGGCGTTTGGGGTCGCTGCTGGTGTCCAGCGCTGTCTGTGGGCCGGGCTGGGGAGGCAGTGGCTGGCTGCACGTGGCTGGGCCTCGGGTCCGGGCGCCAACTGAAGGGCGGCCCCAGCTGGGCAGGGGTCCCCTTGCTGAGTGGCCGGCCAGCTGGCTTTCCTGCTGTTCTGGATGGAGCCGCCCTGGCTGCTCACCTGTTGGCCACTGGAGGCAGCCCGGCCACCGTCCCCCGCACTCAAGGCCTGCCCCCCCCCCGGTGAGGAGGCTGCTGTAGTGGGGGGGTGGGGGCCGCTGCAGGGAACCACCGCCTCCCTGAGTCCCAGAGGCAGCTGCCAGGTTCCGAACTGGGCCTGGCCGGTGGGAGGGCGGGCGGTGCTGGCCTTTGAGCGCCTCCTGAGCCCAGCCCCAAGGGGGGGAGCTGCCTGTTGCAAGCGCCCTTCCAGACTGCCCCAGTGGTCTCTCCGGGGGTGGATCTGCCCCCCGCCCTCCCACGCTCATGGTTTGCAGCCTGAAATTGGGTCACTAGGCTTTTGTGACTCTCCCCCCCCCCCGGCATCTTTCCCAGTTAGGATCTGTTCAGGGCAGCCAGGCTGCAGGGGGTGGGGGGCTGGGAGTCTGGGGTGGGGGGCAGCCTTGCCTGGAGCCGCGATCCGAGTGGCGTCACGCCGTCTGTGTCGCCGTCCTTCCCCGCAGGGCCCTCCTGCCAACAGTGATGCCCGAGAAAAAGCCAGGCAAGGCATCAAGTCTTTTGAGGAGCTGATCACCATCAAATGTAAGGAGGGGGCGAGAGTCGGGCGTGGCGATGCAGCGGGATGCTGGGCCTGGACGGGGGGGGGGGGGACGGGGACGCAATCCCCAGCAAGTGGAGGAGGCTTTCGTTGCCCGTCTGGGAATGCAGCCGGCCCCACACTCCGGCGCTTTCCCCGGGGACTTGTGCCCGTGAAATGCCAGGGACCCATTCCTGCTCCCCCCTCCCCTGCCCCCCATCTCCAAGTCTGGAGTGGGGCTTTGTCTCTGCATCCTGCCCTTCAGCTCGGGGCTAGCAGTGTGGGGCAGAGCTCCCCTCTGCAACGCACGGTGCCTGGCTTCTGCGGCATTTGGGCTGCATCTGGAGGGTTGTGCCAGGGTCGGCAGCGTCCCCTCTCCTCCCCAGCCTTGAGAGGAAGGCTGGGGCTTGTCTCCGGGGGGGGTGATGGGGGTCCTCTGGGGGCCCAGCCTCCTCCTCCTCCTCCTCCGTGCAGGGGATCCGGAGCGCCAGCATCCCCAGCGGAGGGGGGTCCGGCTCCTGCTTCCAGGCAGCCAGTGCGGGAGAGCCGGCTGTCGGCTGCTTCCCTGCCCGGCGGCCTCTTCCTGCTCACTTGCTCCGGCAAGCGGGACTTGCAGCCCCCCCCCCGAGGGAGCGGCCCCAGCCTCGGCCTGGCCACCCACCCTGCCTGTCCTTCCCCAGGGAAGACCCGGGAGAAGCAGCTGCTGCGCCAGTCGGTGGCCAGTGATTCTTTGCACCGTCTGCTTCAGCCCAAGCTCCTGAAGTGAGTCCAGATCCATTACGAAGCTGGGGGGAGATTCCCCCGTGCCTGAGGGTGGGTCCCCCTCGCTCGGTGCTGCCCAGCTGGGCCACTTCTTCCGCGGAGGCCCTTCGCACCCTGGCCCTCTGGGAGTGGTCGGTGTGGGAGGCCCTGGGCAGCCTGAGCACCAAGAGGGGAGGGAGAGGAGGCCCTTCTCCGAGAAACCTCCCCGATTTGGCTGAGGATGTCCCTGAAATGGAGGCGCGGATGGGGGTCCTTCCTGTAGAGCGCTTAGGGGCAGCTGTTTGCGATGGGTCGGAAACCCGCTTCCCCAGCCGCCGCCGCGTGAACCTTTTCTGTGCTGAAGGAGCTGCTCTGGATTTGGGTGCCAGCAAACTTGGGCAGCTTTTGAAACGTGCTCCGATGCGCAGAACGTGGCCGGCGGGTCTCCCAAAATGGCTTGCGGGGGGCTCTGGGCTTGTTGACCTTGCCGCGGGCCGCTTTCTCAACAGGCTCGACTACCTGAACGGCAAGCGGGCCAAAACCAAGGACGACGTGGCCAGGCAGATCTTCGACAAGCAGATCCAAGAGACGGAGCGCGAGATCCGCGACATCAAGTAAGGAGACCTTCCCTCGGGCTCGGGCTGGGGCAGGAGCTGCGGCCTCCTCCCTTCCCCTCCCTGCAGCAGCGCTGGCCAGCCGGCCGACCCTTCTCTGTGCCCAGCGAGAGGCTCCTCTTGGATGGCGCCCTCCCCCCCCCCCCCCGCTGCAGCTCTGGCAGGTGGTGCCCGACCCCCTGAGCAAGGCTGCCCTGGGCCACGAGCACCGTCCGGCCAGCGCCAGAGGACCAGGCGGCTGTGCCGAGCCCCAGGGAGGTCCGAAATGACGCCGCTGGGCAGGGGTGCCCTGCGAAACATGCGAGCGCAGCCCAAGTGGGTCTGGAGGTTGGCCCCCAAACCGGGAGGCAGAAGGGTACCTAGGCCGTCCTTCTCCTGGGAGGGACCCCAGGCTGGAGGCGTCAGGGGTCTGGGTTCCTCTGGGTCACAGGCACCTACTGCGCCAAGGACAATCCCAGAAAGGGGGGAGGGTGGCCCCTGCTGCTGCTGCCGGCTGCCGCTGGAGGGGCAGTATTGCCCCCCCCCCCGCCGCCCCCAGCGAGCTGCGTTCTGTCTCTCCTGGCTCCAGCCTGCTGCCGGAGGGGGCTCTGTTGGGGAACCGGTTCGACAAGCGCGACTGGGAGAAGATCGCCAACATCAACGTGAGTTGTCTGGTGGGGGGGGGCGGGGGAGGTGGCAGTGGTTGGCTTGCCTGGATTTTGCACCCCATCGGTTAGCCAAGAGGAGCCCCCAGTCCCCACAAAGGTGCCAGACACCAGGGAGGGGCTCTGTGTGTGTGTGGAGCCTGAGCCCCTCCCTTCCCGCCCCCCCCCCAGTTTGAAGGGACGCGCAACGCCCCGGAGCTGCGGAAGTTCTGGCAGAACTCGGAGCACCCCAGCATCAGCAAGCGGGAGTGGGGCGAGGAGGAGATCCAGCAGCTGCAGGAGGTGGCGGCCCGGCACAGCTGCCTGGACTGGCAGGCGATCGCCCAGGAGCTGGGGGTCAGTGAGGCCCAGCGGAGCCCACGCTGGGGGGGCTGGGGGATCGGGGCAGGCGTCGAGGGCTGGTGGCCGCAGCGCAGGGGGCTGGGAGGCTCTGGGGCGGAGTGCTCCAAGGCCCGGCTCCTCGGAGGGGTCCCCCCCAGCCCCCCCTCCCATGCAGCCCTCCCCTCCCGCCTGCAGGCTGGCAGCCCTTGGGAGGGCCTTTCCACACACACACCCCCAGCGCTCCTGCCTCCCCCTCCCCAGACGCAGCGCAGCGCCTTCCAGTGCCTGCAGATGTTCCAGGCCCACCACAAGGCCTTCAAGCGGAGCGAGTGGACGCCGGAGGAGGACCAGATGCTCTTGCAGCTGGTGCAGGACATGCGGGTGGGGGGCCACATCCCCTACCGGAAAAGTGAGCCCCCTTCTGGGGTGGGGTGGGGTGGGGTGGGGAGGGAGGAGGGCCCCCCGGGGCCCAGCCCCTGCAGCATCTCCGGGCTGGGGAGCATCTCCCGCACAGACCCCCTCGCGGAGCGAAGAAGGTGGCCCAGTGAGCCGCCAGAGGCACCAGCAGCCGCCCTCCCGCTTCCGCCTTTCCCTCCAGCACCTGCTGGCGAAGCAGAGGCCCTTCTTCTGCGGGGGGGGGGGGCGTGTGCCTGGTCCTGGCCCCCGCGGCTCCCTCCGCCTCTTCCCGGGGCCTGTTCGTGATGCCAACCAGGGTGGAGCTCTGGGAAGCCGGGGGGGGGGGGTCCTGGGCCGGCGCTGGGCAAAGGAGGGAGTCCCTCCGGTTGCCCTTGGCCGATACTGGGCATCCTGGTGGGGGGGGGTGCCGAAAGAGGCAGCTCAGGTTGCTCTTCTCTCCCACGCGGTGCCTGCAGGCTGCCCACTCCCCAGGTAGAGCTGTGAAGTTAACCAGGCCGCTCTACCTGTCCAGTGGCCAGCCTGCCGGCAGCAAGAGGCCCTTGGCGGCCCCCACACCGAGACCAGCTGGCCTTTCCTGGGCCTTGCTGGAGCCTGCTCAGACCAGAGATGGCCGTTCCGCTTCGGGCTTTGGGGGGGGGGTCAGCGGCTGACTCTGCGCCGGCTGAGCCAGAGCTCTCTGCCCCCCCCCAGTTGCCTACTACATGGAGGGGAGGGACTCGGCCCAACTGATCTACCGGTGGACCAAGCGAGTGGATCCCCAGCTGAAGCGAGGAGCCTGGACGCCGGAGGAGGACGCGGTGAGGACGCTGCCTGTTTCTCCCGCGGGGGGGCGGGGGCAGGGAGCAGCCCCGAGAGGCGGGTGGGAGGAGGGGGAGGAGGCCGCCGGGGGGCTGCTGCAGGCACAGCCCCCCGGCTTGGTTTGCCAGCCCCCCTGCAAGCCTCTGCTTTCTCCTGCCCCTTCCCGTGGGAGCCCCAGTCCCGGAGTGGCAACCCGGGCGAGGCTTCCTGCCCTTTCCACATCTGGGAGCGCCTTGGCAGCTGGCGCAGGGCTCAGGCAGGAGCGGGCGGAGGGGGCAGCCTGTGGCGGCCCAGTCCTCGGGAGCCGGGGGGGGGTCTCTCTGGGGCTAGATCCACGCAGCCAGAATCCCCGAGGAGGGTCTGCTTGTCCCTTTGCGGGCAGAACCTCCTCTTCCTCGGGGCGCCTTGCAGGCCGTGGTCCCTCTCACGGAGATCCCCAGATGTTGCGGACTATAACTCCCAGAACCCCCAGCTGCCATGGCTTTTGCTTGGGGCTTATGGGAGTTGTAGTCCGCAACCTCTGGGGACCCCTGTGAGGGGGCGCTGCTCTCAGGGCTGCATGGTTCCCCCCCCCTGGCCCCTGGGCGGCTGGGGAGGGCCCGTCTTCTGCCGGCTCTCCTCGGAGTCCTGCTTTTTCGCTCCCCATTTCTTCCCACAGCTGGGGGGCCACAATCCTCCGGCAGCTCTTCCCGGCCCTGATTCCCCCTCTTGTGTTGCGTCTCCAGTTGCTTTTGAAGGCGGTTGCCAAGTACGGCCAGCGGGAGTGGTACAAGATCCGGACGGAGGTGCCAGGCAGGACCGACCTGCAGTGCCGAGACAGGTGAGGAGGAGGAGGAGGAGGAGGAGTCCTGTGGCGGCTCAGCGCACGAGCCCCGCTCTCTGTGGCCTGTGGCTGTTGGGCCGGAGTTCTTCTTTCTGCACGAAAGCATTAACCGCCCAGCCGTGAAAGGCCACGGCAGGATAACAGACTCAGCTTGGAGTCGGTCAAACTGCGGCCTCGGAGGCGAGCTCTGGCGTGGGGGGGGGGGCGGGGCAAGGGGAGCCTTTGGTTTCTTTCCAAACACCAGGCCAGCAGTGGGGCTGAGCAAGCCGCCTGAGCCTACATTGTTGGGGCAGCTACAGAGCAGGCCCTGCCGTCCCTCACCGATGCTGGTCTTGCACCGAGGATGGAGCCCTCGGCCAGGCCTCGCTAGCAGATCCCCACAAGGGAGCACTCGGGGGGCGGGGTGTAAAAGGAGTGAGAGGGAAGCCGCGGCAGCGACCCGGCCCCCGCCCACCTCTCCCTCCCGCCCTCCCCACATCCCTCTGGGGAACTGCAGGTACTTGAACTCCTTGCACTATGACATCAAGAAGGGGAAGTGGAGCGAGGAGGAGGAGAGGAAGCTCGTGGAGCTCACCGAGAAGTACGGCACAGGTGAGGAGGCGCCCTCCTGGCCGCGGCGGGAGCAGGAAGCCGCCTGGGCCTGGGCCTGCTCTTGGTGGCTGCAGGCAGAGGGGAGCCTGGGCCCTGCCGAGGAAAGTGGTCGTCCCACCGGAGCCTGCCCGTCCGTGGCGCCAGTGGAGGGAAGGCTGGCCGAGAGTCCACTGGAGCCGAGCACAACCCCAGGAAGGGAGCCCGGGGCTGGCATGGTGGCCGGGCGGGTGGAGGGGCTCAGGCCGGGGCTGGGGCTGCTGCTCCCCCCCCCACCCGCCCGCCCAGCCATCGCCAAATGAAGGCCTGTCTTGGGAGCTGCTTGTTCTGAATGAGTTTGCCGCTCCTTGTGTTGAGGGGTTCCTCTTCCAGGCAGCCCAGAGCGGCTCCCGTCCGGATCCTGGGCCAGTTCACGGCAGACCTTTCTCTGAGTCCGGGCTCAGCTTGGCTCCCCCCTGCCCAGCAGGCCCCCTTCCTCCTCGCCGCCTCCCTGAACTCCCCGGGTGGGAAAAGTGGGGGGGGGGTTCTCCATGATCTGGCGGGTTCATGAGGGAGTTGGAGGGCAGGGCTTCCTTTCATGGCTGCACAACCTGGACCCTCCAGCTATTTTTGGACCACACATAATAATAACAACAACAACTCCCACAATCCCCAGCCCTCATGTGCCGTGGTTGGGGGAGTTGTAGTCCACATCTGCAGGGGGCCCACAAGTGGCACAGCCCCCCGTCCTAGGCTGTATGGGACTCTCTCGGCGACCACCCTCACTGATGCCCAGCAGCTGGGGAGATGCTGGAGCTGGGGAGGGAGGCTCTGTGTGGCTCGTCGTCCCACACACACCCTCTGCCTGCAGTGTTTTGTGTGACTTGCCAGCTCTGAGCAGTCCACAGGGAGCACGAGGCGGCGAGTGGGGTGGGAATCGGGGCCATGCCGGGGGGAGGGGCCTCAGGCATCTTAGGAGCGCCATGAAGTCCTTCTCGTCCCCCTAAGTCAGGAGTTCTCGGACTTGGGTCCCCTGGTGGGGTCGGACTCCCCCAGCTGTGGGATGATGGGAGTGGGTCCAGCCACATCTGGGGCCCCAAGGCTGAGCGCTCCTGCTCTGTCCTGATTTTCCTTCTCCCTCTCTAGGCCGCTGGGCAAAAATCGCTTCCGAGTTGCCCCACCGCTCGGGGTCGCAGTGCCTCAGCAAGTGGAAGGTGCTGCTCGGCTATAGGGTAGGTGAGGGGCCCTTGGCCCTTGGGGGTCTCTGCCCCCTTTGCCTTGGGGGGTGATATTGGACTACAGTTCCCATCATGTGGGAGCTACGGTGGGCAAGTGGGGTGAGAGGAGGTGTGTCGGGGAGCCCAAGGCTGAGACCCCCTGCCTTCGAAGAGCAGGACGGGGTGTGGGGCAGGGCTGCTGTTCTGACCCTAGCATTCTGATGGCAAGTCCCTGCAGGGTGGGGGGCGCAGCCAGGACTCCCTCCCTGCCGAAGTGTGGGCCGGGTGGCTTTGAACTTCTTGCCCCCGAGACGGGTCTTGGGGGCATTGCCAGCTGGAGCCCCTCCTGTCCCCCGCCCCACTGTGAGAGTGCCGGGTTGAGCCCCTGACCGAGAACAGAAGGGCCGAGCGGTGCCTTCTGGGGGTCTCTGGGATCAGCCACGTGTGGCCTTGTTCCGTGCTTGAAGAAAAACCGCTCCAGGAAATGGGCAGAGAAGAAGCCGTCCCGCAAGCGGAGAGCCAGCCCCAGGCCTGTGGAGTCCAGCAGCAGCAGCGGCGGCGGCAGCGAGGACTCGGAGCTGGACCCGGAGCTGGACGGGAGCGGCTCGGAGGAGGAGGAGCCCAAGGGCCGCCCAGCCAAAGCTGCCGCCGGCCAGTGGAGGGTCCCCGGCATCGACCTGTGGGTCCCCACGAGGAAGGGCCCGGCCCAGCCCAGGCCCGGGGAGCTGGCCTCGGTCACGCTGCTCTCCAAGGGCTTTGATGAGAACAGGAAGCGGAAGCCGCTCCCCAGCGACGCTCCTGCGGACGAAGGAGAAGGGCCCCTTGGGACGGAGGCCGGGGCGTCGGAACGGGCCCGCGTCGGAGTGGAGGCGGCGGCGGCGGAGGAAAAGGAGGCCAGCGCCGTACGTACTGGGAGCGAGGGCTGCGGACGGGTCTCTGGTGGGCTGCCGGCCGTGCGGCTTCTGCTTCCCGGTCCTCCTGTGCCACAAGGGGCCACGGTCAGCATTGGCTGGCAAGTCTCAGCCGCTGCGGAAAGTTGCTGAGCCAAGACTCTTGGCCTCCCTGACTCGGGTGCGAGAGACCAGCTTCCTCCCCCCCCACACACACACACACTGGGCTTCTGCACTACTCTCCCCCCAGGGCCTCCCTCCTCTGGCAATGGGGCAGGCTTGGAATCCTGTGGGGCTGGTGGGTTTTAAGGTTCCTCTTCCTTGCAGAAGTCCAGCAGCAGCAGAAGGGATTCGTGGAAGGTCTCCCTGGCCTACGTGAAGTCTGTGCTGAGGAGAGAGACCTTTGAGCTGCAGAAGAGAAGCGTAGGTGCCTGGCTGGGGCGCGGGCGACAAGGCTGTGTGTGTGTGTGTCTGTGTCTCTGTGTGTGTGTGTGTGCTCCTCTGCCCCTTTCACTTTGGAAACGCCAAACCTTCTGGCATCCTGGGAGCCTGGTCGGCTTTGGGGCCCGCGGGTTGAATGAGCACAGAATGACGGCTTGGCCGTGATGCGTCTGGTAAGCTTTTATTGTAAGCTGTCCCCAGCCAGATATCAGTTGTTTGAGAGATGCGGCTATAATGTGTCTTCAAGCGGTTTACATGGTGCTAAAAGGGGCTTGTTTAATGAGGGCTTGTTGGCTTGATGTTCCGCTTGCCTGTCCCAAAGTATCCAGAATGGAGGAGGTAGAACTGCGAGTGACTGTGTGAATGTCCCAGAGCATGTTCTAAGGCGGGGGGCGGGGGGGATTTGGGCCTCCAGAGTTCACTATGGAACTCTCCGCCACGGGATGCAGCGATGGCCTCTAGCTTGGATATCTTTGGAAGGGGCTGAGACCAATTCATGGGCATGTCTATCAACGGCTCCTGCTCTTAATGGATATAGGCCGTCTCCCGCCTCCCAGTCCCAGTTGCAGGGGAGCCACAGCAGGAGAGAGGGCCTGCCTCTGCCTTTGGCCTGTGGGCTCCCCAGAGGCATCTGGTGGGCTACCGTGGGGAACGGGAGGCTGGGCTAGGTGGGCTTCCTTAGGGGGCCTGACCCAGCTGGGCTGCTCTTACGTCCTTCTTTGACAGGCCAGCTTGGCCCAGCCTGGCCTCAGGCACCCAGTACAGCCAGCTTGTTGGCGCTCAGCAGACCTCGGTCTGGGTGGTGCCTGCGTGAGAAGACCCATCCATGCCTGACACCGGTGGAGACGGGGCGTCTGCTTGGCATGCAGAAGGTCCCAGGCGCCCTCCCTGGTGGCGGCAGGCGGGGCGGGGAGCTGAAACCCTGAGCCGGAAACCCTGGCGGGAGCCGCTGCCCGTCAGTGCAGACCGCGCTGGGCCGGGGGCCTGGCTCCTGCCTCCCTCTGCGTGGCTCTTCGGTGGGCTCTGAGTAAAGCGGGTCACGGAGCTGCTTAACGGCAGGCGGGTCCCTCGGCAAAGGGCCCGACGCCAGCGCCTGTCTCTCCCCCAGCGAGAACTGCACAGGAGGCGGCGGTTTGACCCGGGGCGGCCCGCGGGCCGTGCACCCCGCGGGAATCACAGGGGCCCCCCTGCCGGGCAGTGGAAGATGACGCTCTACCGGAGGCTGATGATCGCGGTGACCCCCTGGACCGGCAGCACCGTGCAGGCCTTGGCTCTGCGGGCCAAGGAGGAAGCTTCTCGCAGGTCCAAAGGTACTGGGGAGGAGCCGCCGGCTAGTCAGAGGCTGCCCAGCCGCCCCCCGGCTTGACCCTCTCCTCTGCTCTTCCCCCCCCCCGTTCCTCTCTCTCTCTGGGGAGCTTGTGGGTGACTTTGAGAAGGAATGGTTCCAGGCCAGGCGCCCGGCTGCGCATTTGTGCCAAAACTGGCTGAGCCGGCTAAAAACTGGGTTCTGTGGCAAAGGATTAGCTGCAGCAAGACCCGGGGGCGGTGGGGGGCAGGTTCGGGCCCAACAGCCCCAGAGGGCTTTCCCCACCCTGGTCCTCCCTCCAGCCTTGTAACGGGAGGGGCGGGGAGCCTCGTCCGCCTGGGGCCTCCTTTGGACTCCAGGGCAGCCTGCAAGGGACCCCCGTCTCTCTGCGCTGGCGGGGGTGGGGGAGGCTGAAGGGCAGCCTGGTGCCACCCCCAGGGTTGCCTGGGTCGGTGGGAATGTCCCAGCGCAGAGGTGTCGCTTGGAGGGAGGCGAAGGCTGTGCCCAAGAAACGAGGCAGTCCCTGGCAGCCGAAGGGCCCCCGCGCGCTTGGCCTCCGTGCGGCTGGTCTTGAGGATGCGCTCTCTCTTATCCCCCCCACCCCCCCCAGCGGAACTGATCTTCCAGCAGCTGCAGGCTGCCCGGCTGGCGAGCACCCCGCTCTTCACGCTCTTCATTCAGGTGGGTGAGTGGTCGGCATCTCCCCCTCCCCCGTGGCCGGCTCCCTTGGGGGTGACACTGCCAGTCCACGGGGAGGCCCACGGCCAAGGGTCTCCGTCCCGGGGTTGCAGCCCACGCGCCGTCTGGCCACACGCTGCCCGGCCTGAGGCTTGACGCTGGGCCCTCGCTGTGCAGCTGCTGCACATAGACGCGGCCGGCTGCGTGAAGGTCATCGAGAAGAGGCGGTCCCGGCAGCCGGAGCTCTTGAAGACCTTCATCGGGAGCACCGAGCAGGTACCTTCTCCTTCCCGGACTCTGCCTGCTCTGGGCCGCCCCAAGAGGAACGGCCGTCCCTTGAGCCCCGAGCAGGCAGGGCCCGCCCTGAGAGCTAGAAACCTGGTGGGGCTGGCAGCTGAGAGCAAATCTCAGGAGTCGGCTGGGGCCGCCAGCCCTCTGCACCAGCTCGGCCCACTTCCTCCACAGTGAGTTGGTGATGAGAGAGATTTCATCCTGGACTGAGCTGGCATCAGCCGGCAGCGCCAGCTGGGAGGCCCCCCCCCCCCCGAAGACCAGGCCAAGCACTTGCCATTGACCCCCCCCACCCAGATGAGTCAGGCTGGCGAGTTCTTGTCCTCAGCTCCTGGAAAGACCAGCAGCCTTGAAACAACGGAGCTTTTAATCTTTTTATTCCCATTGTTAAATTTATACCCTGCCTTTCATTAAGAGAATCCCAAAGTGGCTTTCACACACACACACACACACACACACACACACACACACAGATTATTAAAAAGACACATTAAAACACTGAGCTAAATATATATATATAAAGAAATCTGATTAAAAAAATAATTAAAACACAAGCATAAAAACAGTACTTATGTAATTTCATTGCTCTTTAATCTTGTAAGCTGCTTTGGGTGTCTTTGTCAAGCAGGAAGGCGGTATAAAAATGCCACCGGTCAGTTGCTTCCCCTCTCACGGCGCAGATGAGCTCCTGCCCCATCTCTTGCCCTACCCCCCCCGATCCTCCCCAGCCCGCCATCACCCCCCAGAGTGTAGCTGTAGGAGACTGTGGTCCGCCCACCTGCCTCCCGAGCTGACCTCTCCCCCCCCCCTTTTCTGCAGGCTGCTCCAGCGCGGGACGCAAACGGTACGTATTTGGTGCCCGCTCTTCAGCGGGCGTCCTGGCCGAACGTGAGCCCAGCCCAGCTGCAGGCCGGCCATGCGGGGGGCGGGGGCAGGATGGGCCCCCCACCCTACCCCCCACCTCCTCTCTGGCTCACCCTGGGGTCCCAACCGCTGGCCCTCTGGAGATGGCCGGACTGCAGCTCCCATCACCTCCCGCTGCACTTGATTGTAGCTGGGGATGACGGGAGTTGTAGTTGCGCCCCAGCCCCCCGTCAGCTGCCAGCCAGAGCTCAGGGATCCCTTCCGCGGGGCCGCTCCGGCCACTGACCTGTGCTTCCTCTTCCTCCTCCTCCTCCTCCTCCTCTCCCGGCCCAGCCCAGCCCAGCCTGCAGCTCAGCAAGAAGTTCATCCCTCTGAGAGCCAAGGAAGGCCCCGGGGCCCCTCCCCACCCCTGGCAGGCGCTGCTGGCCCCTCGCCCGCCCCAGAAGCCCAAGACCGTCTCGGAGCTGCTGAGGGCCAAGCGGCTGCGGGAAGCGGAGGCCAAGAAGGCCGCCCAGAAGAGGCTCCTGCTGGCCCCACGGCTCCTCCTGCCGGCCCCGGCTCTGGTCCTCCAGCAGCCAGCGGTGGCCCCCATCGCCTCCCCAGCAGCCAGGCTGGCAGGCCCCACACGTGCCCAGGCCCTGCCCGCACTGGCTTCCCTGCCTCCACACCCCTCGCCTGGCAGCAGCTGCCCCCCCCGGAAGGAGACGGCGGCCAGCAATGAGAGGGACGGGCCAGAGAGCGCCCGGCCCCGGGAGACCCAGGCGGTGCAAGCTGCCGACGGGGCCCCTCGGTGGCGCCTGCCGCCGGAACAAGCCCAGCTGCCTCTCCAGCTCTCTGTGGCAGCAGCTCCCCGCCCGGTGGCGTCTGGCTCGAAGGAGGGCCCTTGCCCGGGGCCGCGGAGCCCAGCCAGCAGCGTGCCCACTCAGGGGGCCTCCCAGCCGGGCTCCAGGCCCATCCTGCCTCTGACCTGGGTGCTGAGCCTGCAGGACCTCCTCCCGCTGGCCCTGGTGAGTGTCCCCCCTCCCGGCAAGCAGCCCCCGGGCACTCCGGGCACCCCTCCGGATCAGGGCCCAGCTGCGGAGGCGCCCCTCCCCAAGACGGCCGCCCCAAGCACGGCCCCGCTTGCGACCCAGCCTGGCGTGCCGTCCCCAGGGGCCCCGTCCAGCAGCCTGCTGAAGGAGGGGGGCCCCCAGCAGACAGAGGTGAGCCTCCCCCCCGCTGCCCCCCAAGAGGCCCAGAGCCGGTTGCCCACGGCCTGCCCCCCGGCGCCCCCCTCGAGGCCCAGCACTCCCCCTCCGGTCCCCCCGTCTGGCAGCGCAGGATGGAAGCGGCCACCCCAGCCCCACCGCGCTGCCTGCCCTCCAGCACCTCCCCCGCGGGAGGAGAAGGTGGCCCCCGACTACCGCCTCATCTCTCTGGAAGAAGCCGCGGCCGTGAAGAAGTGGGCCCTGGGAGAGGCAGCGAGGGCCCCGGCCCCGGGCTCTGGCCTCCCCTACCTGCCCCCTTTCCTGTCGAGCCTGCGGACTCTCTCGGCGCTCCTGCTGCACAAGGAGGCCTTGGAGGGCAGCGCAGCCTCCCTCGTGACGCCGGCACTGGAGGAGGAGGAGGCCGGGGGGGCGCTGAGGGCCGCGGTGCAGAGGCAGCTCCGGGAGAACCCCGCCTACCGGCTGCTGAGAGCCCGGTTCCTGGCCGCCTTCACCTTCCCGGCCGCCTTGGCGACGCTGCCCCCTTTCCGGGTGACGACGACGCTCTCGGGGGCCCAGAGCAACCAGGAAGGCGACTCGAGCCTCTCTGAGGAGGAGGAGGAGGAGGAGACCGAGGGGGCGCCTGAGGCCCACCAGGTAGGGAGTGGGCCAGGGTTGGGGCCAGGGCCCGGCCCCGCGGCTGGAGCTCCGTTTCCCCTTCCGGTGGCGGGGCTTGGGCTCAGACGGGCGGCAGGCTCCTTGCAGGGGTCGGGGGTCCCCTTCCTGCTGGCCCTGCTCCAGGCGGCTGAAGCCACCCCAGCCCCTGGCAGAGCTGCCCGGCTTGGGTTTGACTCGGGAGTGCGGCCGCCTCCCTGTCTGTGCTCAGAGGGGGGTTGGCAGAGCTGGCCTTTCACGGCGCCTCCTTGAGTGGCCCAGGAGGCCGCTCTGCGTGCCCAGCTCCCCGGGGGCTCCTTCCGCTGCATCTGCCAGGCCAGCAGGGGCATCGGGGGGGGCTGCTGCCCACGAGGCCCTGGAGCCCTCGGCTGAGACTCGGGGGCAGCTGAGCGGACGTGGGCAGCCCCGCTGTGCCCTCTGGGTGGCAGGCCCAGGTCCCCCCCCCCCAGTGCCAGGGCGGAGGAGCGGCTGGGTCTCTGGGCTTCCTGGGCCACCCACAGTGGCCAGTAGTCCGGGGTGAGGGGAGTTGTAGTCCAGCATCTGCAGGAGGGCTGTTTTGGTCCGCAAGGCTGAGCAGTTGGTGGCCGGCCGGAGGGGCCTCACGGGCATGTGGCCGTCTTCTTCTCTGCAGGGTCCCGGCACAGAGCGGGCCGCCCCGGACGGGTTGGGGCCCCCCGGCATCCGGAGGAGCACACGCCTTCGGAAGAGGAGGAGGAGGTGGCCGTGAGGGGAGCAGGTCAGGCCAGGAGGCTCTTGCCTGGAGGGGCGCTTGCTTCTTCCAGCTCCGCTCGCTCCCGTCTTTTCCCCCCAGGGAGGAGACTCTCCCCTGGCTGGGTGGCTCCTGCTCCCCATCTGCAGGCACTTTGCCCCTCCTGCAGAGGGAGATGGACCCACGCCCAGTTTTGCCACGCCTGTTTCGATCCTGTCCCGCTTCATTCATTGACAGAAGAGCAGCCCTGCTGGGTCAGGCCCCCCAAGGAGGCCCCTCTCGTCCAGCCCCTTTTAAAGCCACCCGGGCTGCTGACTGTCACCACATCCCTGTGGCAGAGGGTTTTCACCGCTGCCGTGCCCTCCGTCGGCCCTTTCGACGGGCGGCCCACCACGACCCCGAGGTCCCTCTCCTGGTCAGACCCCATCAGTGTCTGTGCGAAGTTGGAGTTCTCTTGCCGACCCTGAACGGCATTTGCTGTTTGGCCGCCCACTCCCTCCTGTTGGAGCCCCTCACACCCTCTCTTTGGACCTCACTACCCTTAACAGCCAGGTGTGCAAATGGGGCCACCCGGCTGCTTAGCCCACCTTCTCGTTTCTTCTCCAGCCTCCGCTCCCGACTCCGCATTTGGAACTTGATGAGAAAAGCCGGGGGGGGGTGCCGGGGGGGGGTTGGTTGCCGGCCCTTCCCAAGCCCACCGCGTGCCCCTGAGTGCAAAACACACCTCCCTGCCGTCCGTGGCAAGGAGGTCTCCTTGCTGAGCGGGTTGGGGGGGGCATGCCTCTGCCTCCCAGCCCCCACCTCACGGCCCATGGGCCGCCTTCGGCCCTCTCCTCCTCCTGTGTTCCAGGCCTCCTGGTGACCACCACGCGTGACGGACGCCCTGCACTGGCCTCGTGGGCGGGGACGGCTGGAGAGAAGAGGAAGGGAGCCGCCAGCACCGGGCGGCTGGACTCCTGCACCTCGCACCAGCCAGCCAGCCAGGCCGCTCTTTGGGTTACGGGGACGGATCCTTGCCCTGCCGCCCGCCTGACCGCGAAATGGACAAAGCCAGGGAAGTGGGGAGGCAGGGGTCAAGGCTTATTCCTCCTCTGGGTGTGAGGTGCCTGCCGCCGTGGGGTCTGTGGGGCCCCGTCTGTGTTGTGGCTCTGTGCGCCTTTGGCCGTGCTGTGCTCTGGGTACGCTTGAGCAGATGGGTTTGGGCTGGAGCAGACGGCGGGTCTTTTGTTCCCCACTGGAGTCTGGCTTCCCTCTTTTGTATTAAATCTCTGTTTTCTGTTTTGCATAAGGCTGCCTCTTGAGTTGTGTCTGGTTGCGTTTTAGGAGGGCCCTCGGGATTCCAGCTGGCAGGGCTCGGGCTGCAACCTGCTGCTTAGCATTTTTGCCGGCTCAGGAGCCAGGTGGAGGGGGGGGTGTCACTATTTCATGGGAGGGGGCTCTGCCCAAAGAGCTCCGAGGCCTTCTGCAGTTGCCTTAAAACTCTGCGTCCGAAATGCAGTCCTGGTGGCGCTTCCGCCGAATTTTTTCATCTGAAAGGTGTGGATTTGTCTTTTCTGGTTAAAAGTGCTGGGACTGGCCATTTCGGACTAGCTGAAGGAGAGTAGGGCAGGCACAGACTGCAATGGGGTGGGATTTACTCCCCCCGCCCATGTCTCCCCCCCACACACACACACACTGGAAGCCAGAGGGCCAGCAGCCACCGGAGAGAGGTGCCACTTGGGGGCTCAGCACCGAGAGCGAACCTGACTTCACAGTTGCCAATCTCCAGCCGAGGATTTTAGCCGAGCTCTTCAACACCCCCTTCTGCCCATAGAAGAGGTCCGAGGCAAGGAATGGCTGCTCCTCTTTGACCAGCGAGAGAGGAGTCCGTTGGCCCAGGGGAAGAAGCTGTGGGGCAGAGAGAGTGTGAGCCTTGGAGTCTGAAGGACCCGCAGGGCTGTGCGAGGCCAACTCCAAGCGGGACGTCTTGCCTGGGCGAGGCCGTGCGCGGAGGGTTGTGGTCTGTGTGGCCCAGACACCTCCTGGGCCTGCACCCTTGCTTGGAAGGGCATCTCCCTGGCGCTGGAGGGACCTTCTCCCCCGTGACCTTGGAGGTTAAGGGCCCTTCTTTCTCCAGGCTTGCCCAGATCCTGCCTTGGAGCTGGGCCAGTGTGGGGGAGGTTAGTATTTGGGTTAACTTTTGGAATTTGGTTTTGGAACGTTGGCCCCTTTTGGCACCCAGAATTTTGTATGGCCTTTATAGTTGTGCTTGTGTATTATTTTCTCCCTGGATTTTTTAATTCTCTTTTTGTAAGCTGCTTTGGGATATGTGGAAAAGGGCAGGACCCGCATGGACGCAGCATCCTTCACCAGTGGGCGGGCAGGGCTCTGCATCTGGGTCCCGCCCTGGCTGGCCGGCTGGCTTGCCACAGACCCCACACGGTCTCTCTGGGGACACCCCTGCGTGCGTGGGGGCTTCCTCTTTACGTCACCCCTTCAGAGGTGGGTGAGTGCAGCCCAATGTGCAGCCCAAGATGTGCAGCCCAAGATGTGCAGCCCAAGATGTGCAGCCCAAGATGTGCTCGAGCATCTAAGATCAGCAACCCCGGAAGGAGGATTTGACCTGGAAGAGGGAACCTCGGACTCCACGGAGGCAAGGGCGGACTGGCCGAGGCCAGGTGGCGAGTCCGTCCCAAGCGACGCCTCTGAGGGAGCCCAGCTGGCCAAGGCTGCCGGATGCCGCCTGCACCCACCAATCCGCTCCATGGGGCGAGATCCGCAAGAACGAGGCTGGGCCACTTAGACCCCTGGTTTGCAGGGCTGTGTGAGGATGGCGCGATGTCTCGGAAGGGCTGCCCAGTATCCATGGAGAATCAGCCTAAAGGCGGTGTGCTGTGGCCACTAAATGGAGCCTCCATGGTCAGAGGCACTCCACCCCTGACTATGGGGTGTGAGGCGCCAAAGAGAGGGCAGGGTTGTGCCCGTGCCCTGGGGGGGAGCTTCCAGAGAGACCCAGACAACCATTGCTGGAACCAGAACGCTTGACCAGACAGACTCTTGCCTGACTTGGCACAGCAGCCGTTCCATTCCCGGTAGAAGGGAGAGGTCTTTGATTTGACACATGGGGAACAAGGTGAGGTGAGCAGTTTTTCGGGGGGTGGGGGTGCTGAGGCCCCCTTCAGATCCCCCCCTCTGGCAGGGGAAAGACCTGACCTCCACCCCACCCCAAAGGCTGGAGGAAACGAGGCTGCCGTCTAGCGGAGCCCGGCGTCCGGCTCCTCCAGCTCTGTGCCGGGCAACTTCCCCTTTCCTCCCCCTGATTCAGTCTCTCTTGACAGGAGTCTGTGGCTTGGCCAGTTCCGCTTTCCCAGCTCAGAGCCGTCCTGCCTGTCTCTTCCCTTCGGACATCGCGGAGGGGGCTGCGGAGGAGAGCAGCTGCAGCACCTGGCCTCCGTGGAGCACCTGCTCAGGTGGGCGGGGGGCGGAGCGGAGGGAGGCCTGAGCCGGGGGGCGGGGGTGGCGGCGGGGGGGAAGAGGCCGGACCTCCCTGTGGGCCCCGGCTGGTCAGCCTGGCAAAGGGCCACGCTCAGCAGAGAGCCTCACTCCGGGCGGCCCAATTCCGGCCCTCCTGCAGGGGCTGGACTGCAACCCGCCTCCCGTCCCTGAAGGGCCTGGGCGCCACAGAGCTGGGTTCTCGTCCGGCCTGGGGTGACTTTCCTGCCGCGATTAGGAGGGGGGTTGTGTGTGTGCTGCAGAGGGTGGGCTTCGTGGCCGCCCACCGAGATGCTTGCTTGCATGGGGCAGAAACGGAGAGAGTGAGGTGCTTCCCGTGGGAGGGTATCCCATGATAGCTAGGATGGAGGGGGGGGCGGTTTCCTTGTCAGCCTGGCTCGCTTGACCCTTCTGCAAAGCAGGCAGGTTTGTGGGTTCCCCGCTCTTCCTGCAAGGAGACCTTGGTTGTGTGGATCCCCCTCCCAGCAGCCCTGGGGAGGTAGCCTCGACGGAGAGAGGAGTGGGGGGCCCGAGTCAGGCCCACGGCCCCACACCGGCCCTCTTCTCCACAGGCCGATGGGTTGTCGGTAAGAAGGGCCCTTAGTGGCTTGCAGAGATGGGAGGGGGGCCGGTGGGGGGGGGCAGGCAGGCAGGTAGCCTCTCGGGGGCTCCAGAGGACTGACGCGCTGCAGGTTGTCTGCGATTGCTGGGCTCCCATGATGGAGATGCCAAAGTTCAGTTGACAATGTGCTCCTAGGAGGGCAGGGGTGGCGTGTGAGTTTGGGGGTGTGCAGGGGGGTCGCTGTAATTGAGCGGAGGACCCGGCGGGGACCCACCCTCCCTGTTTCCTTCATGAGCTCCCTCACTCCAAGGGGCTGCCGGAGAGAGAGAGGGGCGGACACCGGCCCCCTCTTCCCTAGCTATGCCCGGGGCGGGGGGGGCGGTGTCTGTGCATCATGAGCGTCTGAGTTTGGATGGGGGGGGGGAGATGCTGACTGACATCCAGGGTGCGTCTGAGCCCTCCTTAAGCAGGGGGGGCTCCCCCACTTCACTCCCCCCCACGCACACACTCTAAACCTAGCAGCCTAGGCCTTCCCTCTTCTCCCCCACAGGCCTTTCCTCTGCATTTCTGCTGCTCCAGCCTGTGCTCCACTGCAACGGCCAAGGGGTGCTGCTGGCAGCAAGAGTTCCCCTTCATCCTCTCTCTCTCTCTCTCTCTCTCGGCCATGTGGAGAGGAAGGAAGCGGCCCCTTTGCGTAACAGAGGAGCCCTCAGAGGCCGGGGCAATGGGGAAGTGCCACCACAGGGTCAGCTCTCCTGTGGGTTCCTCTCTCGCTTTTTCCAAGCAGCAGCTTCCTGACGGCACCCACCCCACCCCACCCCACCCACCCCCCATGATGCTGCAGGCGGGGAATGAAAGCAGGGCTGAGAGCATCATCCAGTGGCCAGTGCTTGGGTCACTCGCGGGGCCAGCGGGGCCTGGAGTCCACAGTGGGGCTGGGAACTTGCCTGGATTCTTCAAGAGGTCCTGTTCTAACCGGGGCTTGAAGGGGGGGGGCGGGGCAGTCAGTTAAGGTGCAGCATGAAGCCGGCTGGCTGGATGCAGAGGGCGAGGCTACCATCAGTGGCAACTAGGCTGGGGGCCACCTCCAGCCTCAGAGGCAAGGTGCCTCTCAATCCCCGCTGCAGGGGAGCCACAGGGGCAGGAGAGGGGGCCTGCACATCCATCCCTCTGGCCTCCCCAGAGGCGCCTGGGGGGCCAGTGTGGGAAACAGGATCCTGGACTAGATGGGCCTCCTTGGGCCTGATCCTGCAGCCGGGCCGTTCTGATGTTCTAAGCGGCGGCCATCCCTGTTGCTCCCCAGGCTGGGCTGGGCCCTTGAGTGGCTCCTGATCCTCCCCTGGGGCCACGAGGGACTTTGTTTCTTCTTCTCTCGGTGAGGGAGTGATGGGCGGTGGCTGTTTGCTTGCAGTTCATGTTGAGAGGCTGCTTTCTGCCGTGAAAGCAAAGCCAATGGACACGGTCTGCAAAATCAGACCTCACAATTCAGTCGATGAGCAGACCCGTGCAAAGGCCACGGCTGCCCCAAAATACAGCCTCTGGTTCTTGCTGGGGAGGCCCATAAAGCTCAAAGGCATGAGAAGCTGGAGGGAGGGCATGAGGGCGCCTCTGCAAGATCCCCGAAGGCCTTCCGGAGCGGGGGGCGGGGGGGGGAGAGATCCGGGGCTCGTGCGAATGCTGCCGGAGGCTAGCAGTCCATTCCCATTGGCCTTCCAGCGGCTGGCGGCCTCCTCCTGCACTTGTGGGCAGAAGCACGAGAGGCCGGGCACTTGCCTCTGCCATGTCTGACCCGGAAGACGAGGACGAGACGTGTTGGAATAACCTGGAGAGCTTCCGCGTGAAGCTGATTTCGGTGATCGACCCGTCCCGGCTCACGCCTTACCTCCGGCAGTGCAAAGTCCTCAGCCATGACGACGAAGAGCAAATCCTCAACGACCCCAGCCTGGTGGTCAGGAAACGGAAAGCAGGTGGGCCCCGCTCGGACAGGCCAGAAGCGTGTGGGGCTGGGAAGGAATGGGGGGCGCTTGCCACGGCGGGGGGGGGGGGAGGCGGCGGCGGCGGCGGCTGAGACGCCCTCCTCTGGCGTGTGCAAAGAGAGGACAGGCGTGGCCGGCTGGAGACACGGGGGTGTTCTCCGAAGGGCCCGCCAGTCTCTCGCCCCCCTTGTGGTGCTGCAGTTTGCTGTTTTCAAAAACTCAGCGGGTCTGCCGAATGCTCCCGTGGTGTTTCTGAGCCTCCGTGGCAGAGGCCCCTTCCCACCTACCCCTCCTCCTCCTCCTGGCCCTCGGTGGCTGTTTCTGGAGCAAGTGGGCAGAGAGTGTGTTTTCCTCTCCCTCTTGCAAGCCTGGGACGAAGGGCCGTCCAGGGAGACTTGGCAGGCCCTTCTCACTCAGCACATGACCAATCTGTGGCATTCTCTGCCGCGGGATGTGGTGGTGGCCACCAGGTGGGATGGACTTAGGCCAGTTCGTGGCTCTCCGTGGCTACTTGCCGTGATGGCTACGGGCTGCCTCTCGGCAGGATGCCTCTGAATGCCAGCTGCAGGAGAGCGGGCATGCTTGGGGGCATCTGGTGGGCCACGGTGAGAGCTGGGCGGAGCTGGCGCCTGACCCAGCAGGCCTGCTCTGCCGTCTGCCCGTGTCTGTTTTTCAGGGGTCCTCCTGGATATTCTGCAAAGGACAGGTCAGAAGGGTTTTGTGGCCTTCTTGGAGAGCCTGGAGCTGTACTACCCTCACCTCTACAAGAAAGTGACGGGCAATGATCCCACCCGAGTCTTCTCTGCAATTATAGGTAAGACGCTATCCGGGGTGGGGACGCCTCCGATAATGTCTCGGTTCCGCGCCCCAGTTGTCTGGCAACACATTCCGGCTGGAGAAGCCTCTTTCCTTGCTGGCGGGAGGTTCCTTTGCCTCTTCAAGCCCAGGAAAGGGGAGTGCTGGTCCTCCTTTCTCAGCACTCCCTGGCAGGGTTCTTCTCTCAGCTCGGAGCAGCAGCCTTGGGAGGAGAGAGGACAGAGGAGACCTCGCAAAGTGCCGGAGGAGGAGCCCCAAGAGAAAGGCAGCAGGCTCCAGCCCAGGGCAGCCCCCCACCCCCTCCGCGTGGCTAGGAGGGCTGGTGGTCCCCGGTGGCTCCCTCTCTCCATCCGCCAAGTGCTCGCTGGGGCACGTCTGTCTTCTTTCTGTCGTGGTGTTGTGAGCTGCCCAGCGAACAGTTAGTTGTGGGGCGACCAACCAGTAACGTTGGTTTGTTGATGCCGGCAACCCCTCGGGGGGGGGGCACGAGGGCTAGGACTCTGTGCTGCCCCCCCCACCCCCGGCCCCTCCCTCCGGCCAACACGGAGTCCTCTGCCCCCACCCCCCACCCCCAGACGCAGCCGGGGAGTCCAGCCTGACGGAGCTGCTGATGAACGAGATCACGAAGCTGCAAGGCGCCATCCGGGGGGAGCGGCACAAGCTGCAGGAGCTGAGCCTGCTGCTGCAGGCCAAGGAGGACCTCCTCAAGGAGCTGCGGGTGCGGGACAACGTGCTGCGCAAGCACCAGGAGCGGGCCCACAAGATGAAGGAGGAGCGGGACCGGCTGGGCCAGGAGCTCAGGCGCTGCAAGGAGGAGAACTACCAGCTGGCCCTGAGCTACGCCAAGCAGAGCGAGGAGAAGAACGCGGCCCTGATGCGGAACCGGGACCTGCAGCTGGAGGTGGGGGGCAGGCGGGGGGGGAGGAGGAGGAGGAGGAGACACAGACACCCAGGGCTCTTCCGACCTGGGTCTTTCCCAGCCCCCCCCCCCAACCACCACCTGGGGCCTCCTGCCTCCCCATCCCTGCCAGGAGGGGCTTGGAGCATGTCCCTCCTGCGGATGGTGGCCCCCACTGTGGCAGCGGGGGGTGATGGGAGTTGGAGTCCCAACACAGCTGGCTGGGAGCCCGAATATTGGGGCGGGAAGGGCTTCATTCAGAAGTTGGCAGGCTGGGGCCGTTTAGCGGAGGAGCACCTGGAGTGTGGCCAGGGGGCTGCTTCCCGACCGGCCTCCTCTTCTCCCCCCCCCCCCCGCCCCGCCCTGCCCTGCAGATCGACTGCCTGAGGCACAGCTTGCTGAAGGCCAAGGACGACTGCAAGCTGGAGCGGAAGCACACGCTGAAGCTGAGGCACGCCATGGAGCAGCGGCCCAGCCACGAGGCGGTCTGGGAGATGCAGCGCCAGAAGGACCTGCTGCTGGCCAAGAATAAGGAGCTGGAGAGCACCCTGCAGGTGCCCCGGAGGGGGGCGGGGGCGGGGGGCACACTCTGGGGGGGCCGTCGGTCTGCAGCCTACTGGAATGGCGGGCTGCCTGCCCGTGAAGCTGCACTTTGGGTTTTGCAAAATGCTTGCTGTACAACAACCCTGTGGGGTAGGCTGGTATTGTTCCCCCAATCAAGGAGAGCAAGCAGGGGGGGGGGAGGCCTCTGCAGTGGTTCCTCCTTCCCTTTCAGGCGGGCATAGCAATTAAGTCCAACCGACAGGTTGCTATGCCGCAAGGAGTTGGACGCTCCCTAAGGGAGTAGCTCACCCCCTCGCATCTTTCGGGGGGAAGGAGTTCCCCGATCCCCCCAGGATCATCGTGACCACGGATGCCAGCAAGAGGGGATGGGGAGCACGCTGTCAGTCCAGGGCAGGTGGTCGGCGGAGGAACGCCAACACAGCTTGAAGCCGGGGGGGGGGGGGGCTGCTTCTCCTGACCTTCTGTGTCTGCCCCTGACGGAGGGAGTGGGGGAAGTGGCCAGAGTGGGGCAGAGAGAAGCTTCCCCCGTCTCTCTGGAGGCGGCGTGAGAAGAAAGCGGAGGGGCTCTCAGTCCCTGGGCCCCACCGAGCGCCTCCCGTGTGCTTCCCCACCCGCCCAAGGTCACCAAGGAAGGCAGCTCCGAGAAGGACGGCAGCAGCGTCTCCCTGCAGGCCTTCGAGGCGGAGCGGACGCGGATGTCGGGGGAACACCAGGAGATGGTGAACGCCGTCCATGACATCCGCCAGGTGCTCCGGAAGACGGAGGAGTCGCGGAACAAGGTGAGCGGCGGGAGGTGGAGCCGGCCCCGGGAGGCCTGCAGGCAGCCGGCACTCTGACTGGGGGGGGGCATCCTGAGCAGGGGGGACATGGGCAGCACCCCCGTGCGTTGGAGCTCGGAGCCAAGGCCCCCGTGAGTCAGACGCTCCCTCCTCCAGCGTGACTTCTTGGTTCCCTGCCTGTCCTCGGTGGCCTGTGGCTTCCTTCGGTCTTTCACCACTGGCCAGCCCTTCGGTTTGGGGGCATTCTGGGTTAGGAGGCCGCTTGGGTGTCTCCTCTCTCTCGCTCTTCCCGCTTCTGCCTACAGGCTGGCTAGGCATCAGGCACACAGCTCTACCTGATGGATGGCCAGCCTGCAGGCAGCACGGCTCTCAGGCAGGAAGAGAGGAGCCATGCGGTGCTTGAGAAGGTCCACCTGAGCGGCCCCCTCGCCCCCGGCTCGGAAGGACCAGCCGCTAGTGCTTCTGGGGCTACACCTGACCACTTGCTGCCTTGTGCCCACGGCGTTTAAAGGTAAAGTGTGCCGTCGAGTCGGTGCTGACTCCTGGCGACCACAGAGCCCTTGGGTAGTCAAGCCATTTCCGCACTGCGCCGTTTGGGAGCAGAGAGATCTGGGGGTTGGCTTCACCGGTGACTCTCTTGTTCTGTCCGACTCCCTTTTCCTAAACCCGAACTCCCGCCTCGCCTCCAGGGAGCCTCTTCTTCAGACCCCCCCACTCCTTTTTCAGACGTTCACTTCAGCAGGCCGGGCTTCCTGGCTGAATCCTCCTGGCATGTGGTCGTTTGAATGGTCACATTTTGAAATGGCTGTTGGGCAGCCTCCAACTCTTGCCTGGGGGCTCCCCAGAGGCGGCATCTGGTGGGCCACCGTGGGAAACAGGATGCTGGACCAGATGGGCCTTCTTGGGCCTGGTCCTGCAGCCGGGCTGTTCTGACGTTCACTCCTACTGCTGAAAGTTCCCCAAGCGGTGCATCTCACAGCTCATGGCGCTGAGAAGGTTGCATTTCAGCATTCCAGCCGATCCCCACGGATGTTTTGGCATTTCGGGCGCAAGAACCCAGCTTTGCAGACCCAGAAAGGTGGCTGAGGCCCCTTCCCGGCTGAGGCCGCTGGGTCTGAGGAGCCTGTGGCTGTCTGTGTGCTTGTGTTAGCAGCTGGTGGAGGAGAAGGAGATGTTAGAGTTGCAGTGCACGTCGCTGCAGAACGACGCCCAGATCTACCAGGACCGGATCGAGGCCATCCTGAAGCAGATGGAAGAAGTGGCTGCCGAAAGGGACCAGGTGGGGCCTCCCAGGTCAACGCATTTCCTACGGAGCGGCCCACCCCCCACCGGTTACGTTCAGCGAGTCTGAGCGCAGGGCTGCTGCATCCCAGGACAGGGCTCCTGAGAGCTGGCCTTGGAGTTGCAAGCATGACTTGTCCCCCTAGCTAAGCAAGGTCTGCCCTGGTTTGCACGCTATGGGGTGGAGACGGCCTTGGCCGGCCTGATTGGCGACCAAATCCAAATTCTGCAGAAAAGGCTCAAATAACCCTGCTGGATCAGTGGCCCACCAGAGGCTTCTGAGAAGAAGCCCACCGGCAAGAGGGGAGGGGATGCCTTCTCTCCTGCTGTTGCTCCCCTGCAACTGGGACTCAGAGGCATCCTGCCTTGGAGGCTGGAGGTGGCCTACAGCCCTCCGACTGGTAGCCGTGGATAGACCGCTCCTCCACGAAGTGATCCCAACCCCTCTGAAAGCCATCCAGGTTGTTGGCTGTCACCACATCTCTTGTGGCAGAGAATCCCACAAGTGGATGATGCGTTGTGTGCAAAAGTACCTCCATTTGCTGGTCCTAGATTTCCCGGCAATCCATTTCATGGGATGACCCCTGGTTCGAGGGTTATCTGGGAGCAAGTCTCCTGCGCTGGTGACCCGACTCCCTCCCCCCCCCCCCGCAAGGAGTTTCTTCCGTGGTGGGGCTGCCCCCCCCCCGCCCCCCACACCCACGTGCCTCTTCTGCCCCGCGCCAGGCCCTTCTGACTCAAGAAGCCTTCCACAAGCAGTTCTCCCAGAGCCTGGTGGACAAAGACGCCTACCGGAAGCAGATCCGGGAACTCGGGGAGAGGTGCGACGAGCTGCAGCTGCAGCTGTTCCAGAAAGAGGGGCAGCTGCTCAGCGCGGAAGCCAAGCTGAAGAGGCTGCGCCTGGATCCGGCCACGGCGGTAGGTTCAGAACCAAGTGGCCGCAGGGAGGGGGGCGCCCGGCAGTCCCGGCTGAAGTGGCCGAACAGGGCCCAGTGTTAGGCCAGAGGGCCAGAGGCTGTTGGACTACAGCGCCCATCTCCCCCCCCCAGCCTTTGGCCACTGGGGCTGGGGATGATGGGGGTAGTAGTCCAACAGCATCTGAGGACTCAGCTGGAGCCTCTCCTGGCTTAAGCAGCCCCACATTATCCCAGTCACGGCCTTGACTCTCAGGCCAAGGGTGAGCTAGATGGACCAAAGGTTAAAGCAACTCTCTGGGTTCCGATGTCCAGCAAGCAGCCCCTGAAGGCATCGGGGCCTAGGGCTGTGCACGAACCGTTTGACTGCAAACCAATCTGGCACGAACCGGACCAGACTGCATGGAGGCCAGGTCCGTTTGGGAATTGCGCCGTGCCACACGGGTGAGCTGCCGGGGGGAGCAAAGGCACCTTCCACCGACGTTTTCAAAGGTGCCCTGGATTCCCCTTTACATGCGTAGCCCATCAGACCAACTTGAACCGATTCGGTCGACCGGGCTGACCGGGCTGTTTCACAATCCAGCGATCTGGTTCGGATTTGAACCGAACTGCTCAGATTGGTCTGTGCACACCCCTGTAAGGAGCCCTGGGGCCAGGCTTGGTGCCGCCTGCCCAGTTCGGGACCCGGGCTCTCCTGGGGCTGCTGGGCACGGATGGGTGAACCAGAACCACAGCCCTTCCTCACCCCCTTAACTTCTTGTCATTCCAGACTTCCGATCTCGAGGAAACTTCGTCGCGAAGCTCCCAAGAAGTGAGTGGCGGGTGGGTGGATCTGCTGCCGCTTTTGCCCCCCGGACCAGATGGACCCTCCTGGCCCTCAGCCAGCTCCGTCACCCCCTCCTCGTTTTGTCGGATGCAGCCGTACTTTACATGCCAGACCAAGCGGGGGCCCGGCCACTTGCAGTCCCCTGGGGCAGGAGGGGAGGAAGAGGCGAGGGGCAGGGTTGCAGCCGCACTGGGCACCCCTCTTAGCCTGTGGGGCTCTGGGGAGGAGGAGGGGGCCAGGAAGGGAAATGGCCTGGGCCCGGATCCCCCTTCCAGGGAGAGGCTGGTGGTGGGGAAGCTGCTCAGGCCCCTTGGCGGGGTCCCAGATCTGCTGCCCGTGACGGGGTGCCTGCTTTCCTGGCCTCTCTCTGGGCAGCGTTCCTGTCACTGTTGGGTCCCTTTCAGGGCGGGGGGGGCTGCCAACAG
Source organism: Hemicordylus capensis (assembly GCF_027244095.1). Lineage (NCBI taxonomy): Eukaryota > Metazoa > Chordata > Lepidosauria > Squamata > Cordylidae > Hemicordylus > Hemicordylus capensis. The sequence continues at coordinate 369,306 of NC_069673.1, read as the reverse complement.
AGGTGCAGCTGCCTCTGCTCCGGGCAGCCACTCGAGTGGCGCTCCTCCCTCCCTCCCTCCCTCCCCCCCACCCTGCCTGCAGGCTGGCCATTTGTCCGGTAAAGAGAGGGGAGCCCCCCGAGCTGCCTCCTTGGGCACCCCCCTGGCTTGGTGGATCCACAACAGAGGGGGGTGCCAGTCGAGTCCCTGGGCTCACTGGGTCTTGGGTTCTTCCTGGGCAAGGGATAGCTGGTCACCTTCCTCCACAAAAAGGGGCTTTCTCTCTCTCCCTCTCACACAAAGCTCACTCCCCACGGAAATGCTGACGAGGACCTGAATGCTGCGGACAAACGTAAGTTCTTCTGTGGCTGGCGGGGCTCTCTCGCTCGCTCTCAGTGGGGGCTCCAGATTGCACCATTGCCCTAACCCCCCCCCATTCACAACCCCACTTTCCCTTTCCTAAAGGGGGGGTGAGAGGGAGCCTTGCTGGCCCCTTCACGATCTGGGACTCCCCACAGGGAAGGGCCTCCCTGCAGCTCCCTCTGCTTGGCAAGTCATTCTGGGATCTCAGCTGCGTGGCCTCCTGTCCCACCTGAAGAGGCAGATTGCAGAGCTGGGGAGCAGCTCACGGCTCAGCCAGGCCCTGATCCCTGGCACAGGAACAGGCGGCCCCCTCTCTCCAGACACACACATCAGAAGAAGAGCCCTGCTGGATCCGGCCCAAGGAGGCCCATCTCGTCCAGCCTCTTGTTTCTCCCAGTGGCCCACCAGATGTCTCTGGGGAGCCCACAGGCAAGAGCTGGGAGGGGCCGGCCCTCTCTCCTGCTGCTGTGGCTCCCCTGCTGCAGCTGATATTGAGAGGCATCGTGCCTCTGAGGCTGGAGGTGGCCCACAGCAGCCACCAGACTAGTAGCCATTGATAGACCTGCCTTCCATGCATTTCTCCAAGCCCCTTTTAAAGCCATCCAAGCTGGGGGCCATCACCACATCCCAGGGCAAAGAATTCCATAGATTAATTATGAACTGTGTGAAAAAGTACTTCCTCTTGTTGGTCCTAAATTTCCCAGCCTCCAGTTCCATGGAGTGACCCCTGCTTCTAGTGTGGTAAGAGAGTGAGAAAAAATTCCCTCTGTCCACCCTCTCCACTCCGTGCATAGTTTTATACACCTCGATCATGTCTCCCCGCAGTCGTCTTTTTCCTAAACTATAAAGCCCCAGATGCTGTAGCCTAGCCTCATCAGGAAGGTGCTCCGGGCCCCTGATCATTTTGGTTGTCCTCTTCTACATGCAAGTTCTTCCTCAAAAGAACTGGGTTCACTTGGGGTCTCCAGGCATCCCATTTTAGCCAATAAATCTGGAATGGGTCTGTTCATTCTCTCTCTCTCTCTCTCTCAGAAGACGGCCCCAACATGCAGGATCGGCTGCTCAGCCCTCTGGGAAACCTTCGCCTTCCCAAGTCACCAGTGGTACGTCAAAAGCTTTGGGAGTGTTTTGTGTGTGCTGTTTTGCAATGGTTTGTGAGGCTGGACAGCTGCTTGTCCTTGCTGCTTTCTGTAGGGAGACAGTTGTTGTTGTTTCCAGTATTTATAGCGTGCCCTAACCATAAAACTATAATCAAGGCAGCAAACATACAAGAGGTCATGGTGCATTTATATGGCACTTTCTCCAAGGGGTCAGATCTTGGTGACTGTGAAACCTCCATCGTAAGAGGCAGTCTAGCTCACAATATCCGTTTCTGGGGAGCAGCAGCAGGCAAGGGCTCTTGCTACTGGGCTTCCCCGTGGAATGAGAAACCGGGTGCTGGGCCTGATCAACGTGGGGCTGACCCAGCAAAGCTGCTCTTACGTTCCTGCACTCCACCCACCTGGGGTCTCTGGATGCAGGCAAGAAACCTGCACGTTTTCTTTCTTTCTTGACCAAGAGGTCTGGAAGCTTGCTTGCCAACTCCCCAACGCTTTCAAGTATCCAAATGCCGCCGCAGATCCCAAGAGTCCAAGAGCCCAGCAGCAGCAGCGTCTTCCCTGCCACTCACTCTGTTACCTGGCTGCTGGGCCACGTTGGCTTTGCTGTTCAGGCTGAAATGAGCAGAGCTCTGTTTTTGCTTTCCCAGGACGGCGGCCCGCTGGACAGGGAGCTGGTGGAGAAGGAGCGCCGACGCATGAAGGACGGTTTTGAGCACTGCCGGAGGTGCGACTCCTGCTCGCCCAGGGCCACTCTGCCCAGGGAGGGAGGGAGGGGGCCGCCTGGGAGCTGCTGAGCGGGTTGCGGAGGTTGCTGCTAGCTCCCAACTTCCGAAAGGCTTTGCTAGCCCCGGCCCCGTGGGACTGGCTGTTCAGATGGGAGTTCCAAGGAGGAGGACCCAGAGGCGGCCCCGTTGCCCGGATCTGATGCCCCGGCACCCGCTGGAGGGTTGTGGGCAGCCCCTGTGACTCAGTCCGGACCTTACTTTGCAGAAAGAGGGCCCTGAGAAGAGTGCAGAAGGGCAGGTACCACAAGGCGGACTGGGAGAACACCACCGGCAGCGACAACTCCGACACGGAAGGCTCCTGATGGCATCCCCTGCGTCGGAAAGGAAATGGCGCCCTTTGGAGAAGGTTCTCTTGGGGGCGTGCACACACACGCACACACACACACACAGGGGGCTTGGTCTCTTCATTCCTTGGGGCCATGCAGGAGACTGGAGAGTCCCTCCATCTGGACCAGGTAGCATTTCCAGTGCCAGGTGCCAGCTTGTGAAATTGCTCAGGCTGGATGGGAAATGTGGTGGGAGGGCTTCTGTTGCCCGACTGCCCCCCATCTGCAGTCCGTGCTAGCTCTGTCTTTTGGATGGAGCCGCAGCTGGAATGCGGAACTTAGGATCTGGCTTTGGAATCTTCTGTGGACCTGTTATTAATTGTAACCTCTCTTCGGAGTATTCCATGCCCATCAGGAGCTGGGAGCAAGCAGAGTCCTTGCAACGCCCTGACAGTTGGTCAGGATGTAAACTTGCTGTTAGGAGATGGAGCCAAGAACGCGATAAGTAATTAGGGACAGACAGAACTCGAGGACGGCAGGGAAGGTGAGCTGTTGCTCGAGGTGGCTGGGAATCGAACACTGATGAGCTGTGTGGGGTTTTGTAATTATCATTCAAATAATGGTTAGAAGGGCTGGAATGTTTAAAATCTGTTAAGTTGGTTGGATCATTCCAGGCATAAATGCACCCACACTCAGATGAACTGTGCATTTGTTTTGATAATTAGAAACTGAAATCATGAAGGTTTTATTTAAAATAGATCCAGTATTATTGCACTTTCTTCTAATTTTGTTCCAGGTCTATTGACCTTAATCAAATAAAAATAATGTAAAATAAAGAGCTGTATTGTCGAAACTTCAGTGACCTTTGAGTGACGACGGAAGTGCTGCTGGGTCAGTGAGCACCCACTACAGAGTGCAAACCTGGTCCTTCCGGGGGAGACTAGATTAACAGGCTGACCATCCTTCACCCAGGCAGAGGAGCCCTTGTCCAGGCCATTGGTCCATCCAGGGTTGGGGCTGTCCAGGACAGCAAGTGCCTGGCTCAACAAGCGCCTCCAGTCTGCGGACCTCGCCCGGCCCCCGAGGGGAGTCGTGCAACCCCGTCCGCGAGAGGAGGAAGGGCCAGCTGCAGCACGCCTAAGCTTGGCTTCCGGCCACTGTGTCTTACCCAGGGCTACTCCTTTGGCTAGGGATGCCCTATTCTGGCAAATCCCAGTGCCTAATTTGCATATTATGTTAATTGGCTTGAAAATAATTTTTGAGCAGAATAGTGACTGCACCTTTTGCTCCATAACTCTGCTTCTTGTTTTTTTCTTTTTAAAAAAAAAATGAAAGCTGAAATCCAGGTGAAACCCGGAATTTCGGGGAGGGGGGGTGGCATGGCAACTCTTAAGTCTGCAGCCCTCCTGCAGATGCTGTCCTACAACTCCCATAATCCCTGGCTGTTGCCACTGTGGCTGGGGATTAGGGGAGTTGGAGTCCAAAAGCAGCTGGGGCGTTGCAGAAGTTCAGCAAGCCTGGTCTAAACTGTGGCTCCCAAGCTGGGTTCCTGCAGATGTTGATGGACTACAACTCCCATCACCCCCACGCACGCTGGGAGTGATGGGAGTTGTAGTTCATCAACATCTGCAGGAACCTCTAGCCAGGATGAGAAGCTTAAGGAGCCAACAACGACTCGGAGGGGTGTGTCTCTGTCACGTGTATTCAGCGAGGGGGCAAACATGCCCACGTGATGCGGGGCGGTTCCCCTTCGGCCCCGCCCTCTTTACTCTCCGTCCCGCCCATTTCCAAGATGGCGGCCGCGGCTTCCGCTGCCGCTCGGCGGCTCTTCGCCGCGCGGGGCGGGCTGCGGCTGCTACGCCAGGCCGCGGCTCCTTCCCTCCTCCGAGCCCCGCTCCAGGCCGCGGCGCCGCCGTTGTCATGGAGACGGGGCCTAAGCTCGGGCAGCGGCGGGGCGCCGCAGGAGGCCGCGGGGCGCTACCGGCTCGTCTACACGTGCAAGGTAGGGCGACTGTCCGGGCGTCGCCGCGGGAGCGCGCTGCCGGCGCCGCCATCTTTGCGCCTGGCAAAGCTGTGGGCAGTGGTGTTGGGGCGGTTGCTGGGGAGCCGAGTCTTTTGCTCGTTTCCGGTGGGGGTGGCGAGAGCAAGAGGTCTCTGCCTCGAGGCGCTTACATACAGCCTCAATGGAAAGGGGAAAGGAGAAGACGGTGAGGGGGATGTGTGCAGGTATCCCGCCCCAGCCGCCGCCACCACCACCGCCATGCAGGCATCAAATGTGTGGGGAGAGCAGGGGGTTCAAAATTGGGCCAGATTCCTGCTCATAGAAACATGAAGACGCAGAGGTGGTGGGGAGGAGGAGGAGGAGGAGGAGGGAGCAGCCCTGCTAACTGAGCGCACCACCCCTGCTAGCCTCCATCCAGGGGCGGCGGCGGCTGCTGCTGCTGCTTCCCGGGGCTGCCTTCTGTCTCTCTTTGGGTCGTGAGCCCTTTGGGGGGACAGGAGACCCTCTTATTTGTGCGTTGCTTTGAGAACTTGGGTTGAGGGCAGAGCGGTATCTAAATATCCGGAGGAGGAGGGAGGGCAGCAGTTGCAGCAGGGCAAGCCACGGGGGGGCGGGGGGTCAGCAGCAGTGGTCCCTCTAATTCTTTGGGGGCAACAGTGTCAAGGCCGTGTGTGCGCGCACCGTGTGCATCCAGAGTGGGGCCTTCCTGATTCAACCTGAGCGGGATCTAGCGTGGTGTAGTGGTGAGAGTGCTGGACTAGGACCGGGGAGACCCGAGTTCAAATCCCCATTCAGCCAGGAGACTAGCTGGGTGACTCTGGGCCAGTCACTTCTCTCGCAGCCTAGCCTACTTCACAGGGTTGTTGTGAAAGAGAAACTCAAGTATGTAGTACACCACTCTGGGCTCCTTGGAGGAAGCGCGGGATATAAATGATAAAATAAAATCTACAATGAACTGAGCCGACATTCAAAAACTTGTGAGCGTGTGCACATCTTGGAGGGAACACTGGTCAGCAGTGGGTCCCTCCCGGTGGGGGCTGCAAGGTCTCCAGGCAGGCCCTGCTGTCTTCTGGTGAGAAGGCCTTGGCTGGAGAGGAAAGGCTTAGGGTGGGTCTGGGACAGCACCAGTGGAAAGCGTCTCCATGGCTTGGTACATGATTTTCACCGCCTTGTTCGGGTCCCTTTTCAGGTGTGTGGGACGCGGTCGGCAAAGACCATCTCCAAAGCCGCGTATCACAGTGGAGTCGTGATTGTGAAGTGTTCTGGCTGCAACCACCACCACGTGATTGCCGACAACCTGGGCTGGTTCACCGACTTGGCTGGGAAACGGTGAGGCTTCTGGCGGGGCCCGTTTCATGCAGCTGCTTCTGTGGTTTCTTTCTTTCTTTAGGACCAAAACCAAGTTGAGATCCCCGGATGTTGTTGGACTACAACTCCCATCTTCCTTGGCCACAGTGGCCTTCAGCAAGGCCTAACAGCTACTCCACAGGCAGAAATTCAGCACATGGTATGCCAGAAAAAGCATCACCTGCTAAACTTCTGCCTGGCAAGTAACTACTAAAGAGACTGCAGACCTGCAAGAAAAAAAACATGTTGACAATCCATCTCAGAATTTCTAGTGGTTAGAGGAACGCACTGTCTGGTAATCCAGAGTGTGGAAGTTCCCACCAGTGCCTGGGAAATTTTCTTCTGGTTTCCCTTCCCAGAAATTGACCACATGTGTTCAGTTTTCTCTTTGCAAGTGCACATAGAAACACACTCCTTTCAAGCAGAAAAATCTGGCATTGGGTGCAATGTCCTTGAGATCCAGTGTTAAAATTATAAAATTTGGTCTGAATTGTGGGGGCAGAATTTGAATTTTTGGTGCAGTGTAATCCAGAAATGGAAGGAAGGGCAGGATGAAAACCAGCCAAAAATGGGAAGAGAAGACATGAACATCAAGCAGGAGAATGCCTAGAGAGAGTTTTTATTCTGTTGCTGGATGGATTTTACTGTGGGAAGACAGTAAAGATGAATAAATATAGTAGGTATAAGAATCACCACCACAATTCTGTAAAACCCTTAGATCACCTACCAAAAAATCCCTGTACAAAATAGAACCAAAATCTGATGTGTAACTATCTTAGTACTAAAAAGATATTAGGAGCAGATCTGGTCTTGAATTGTCCTTTGTGGCTAAGCAGGGTTCACCTTGGTTTGCATTTGGATGCTAGCCTGAAAGATATTCCCCTTAGGGGATGGGGCCATAGCTCATTGGAAGAGCGTCTGTCCCCAGTTCAGTCCCTGGCGGCAGCATCTCCAGGCAGGACTGGGACAGACTCCTGCCTGAAACCTTGGAGAGCTGCCGGTCAGTGTAGACAGTCCTGAAATAAATGAACCAATGGTCTGACTCCGTATAAGGCAGCTTCCTATGTCCCCATGTGTGGAATCCTTTCTGAAGGGACGATTATTAGATTAATAGAATGGCTGATTATCCAGTAATCTACCAGCCATTCCTAAATATTGGCCAGTCCTGTCTTTTGATGCTTTCCTTTTTCGGCAGTATACACAGCCACTTTTATTTATTTCATTTGTACTCTGCCTTTCAGGCTAAAAGCCTCTCACGAGTGAGTCGTGACTGACTGATCTTTATTTTCAAAGACAGCTGTGATTTCTGCCATTGTGTAAAACAGCTAGCTTTTGCAGTGGAAGCTGGCTTCCGAAGATTCGTACACCCCTCCCTGCTACTTTATAAGAAATGGCTTGGCCAAGGAATTTACTACAAAACTGGTTCTTTTTGCTAAATCTGTGCATGGGGAACTTATAATCATTAATATACTCCCAAGTGTATTATAATAATGAGTGTTTGCCAAAGATGTGTATGAGAACGGCAGCTTTTGCCTGCAATATTACAGTTGCCACTCGGATGGGGCACTGAGACAGAGGCAAAGGGATGGGTCTACACGGTGGGCTTCTGGGCCTGTTCACACCCAGCAGGATCAGTTGCAGGCCCTCAGGACCTTCCTGCATCGGCACGGAGGCCGAGAGTGCTCTCGGGTGTGGGCTTCCTTCTAATGGCCCCTCTTTCTTTGTGATTCAGGAACATTGAGGAGATCCTTGCAGCCCAAGGAGAGAAGGTCAGGCGTGTTGCTGGAGAGGATGCCTTGGAACTCCTGCTTGAGAATCCCGAGACGGTGGAACCTCCCAGCCAACTTGGAGGAGGAGAAGGAAGCAGTGGAGCAAAGGGCCCAACGTGACTGTGGATTGCTCTGCTCTGGACGGAAAGCGCGGGGTGGGGGGGGGTCCTTCAGTGCCCCTGTTATTTCAATACAGACTTCTGAAGAGAGACTTCCCTGTTTAGTTTGTCTTCTCCAGTTCCTGGCCCAATCATTTCCTGGCAAATGCCCTTTTGGGGTGGAAAGAACAGAGCTGGAGGCAAGTATGCTCTTTCGTGTTAACCGTTTCAGAATGACGGGGGTGGGAGCATGAATGAAAATGAGAGATGTAAGAGATGAAACTCCTATTTGCCGTCTGTAAAACACTACGGCTGATGGACGCGCGGAGGGCGGCTGCTGCGGCTGTCCGTTGGTGGGCCCAGGTGGTTGGGGTAGGCTATCTGCTCACCTGCCCCCCCGGGGCTCAGGAGATGGGGTACCTGCCGTTTCCGTAGAGAAGAGCAAACTCTGGGCTCTTCTCTGCTGGGAGGAGGAGGAGGACGTTGCCTGTCAGGGTCAGTCTTAGGGAAAAGCCCCCTGACTCCAAAACTGTTCAGCAACGGAACACATTGCCTGCGAGGGGCTGGAGCCGTCTGCCTTCAGGCTTCCAAGGGAAGATTGGTCAAGTATTTGTCAGGAGAACTTGGGATATTCTGCCTCCTCTTCCAGTGACCACAGGCTTCAGTGGTTATCCTTGCGGTTGGGGTGTGCACAAAGCAGTTCGGAGGGGGTGGAGGTTACCTTTAAAGAGCAGGGAGGGTATGTGCCCAGAATCGCTGGCGGAGGATGGCAGCACACCCTGGTCAATGTCAGACTGCGTGTGCACATGGCACGCACATGCATCGGCCACTTCCAGTCTGACGCTGACCAGGACGGCCAGAGGGTGCGCTGCTGTCCTGTGCCAGCGATTTGGGGCACAGCACTGGTGGGGGAAATGGGTGGGGGTGAGAGCACCCTCCCTGCTCCTTAAAGGTAACCCCGCCACCGCCGAATCGGCCATCTGCTGCGTTGTGCACATCCCTGCCTTGCAGTTCTCCATTGCCTTTGTCCTTGCCACTTGGCTCTGTGTGTGTGTGTGTGTGAGCACAACCCCTCGGCTGAGGCCAGTGTTCAGGGCCACCCTTCCACTTCTAGTCTCCACTTGAAGCCGACAGGTAAAGGCTGCGGGGCAGAACGGAGGGCACCGTCGGGCCTGCGGGGGCCCTGGGCCGCTGCGGCATCCGGCATCCTGGAGTGAGATCTGCCGGTTGTGGGCGTGCTGAGCCAGCCCATCCGTGACTCCCAGCCCAGAGCCTTTCCTGGTAGACCAGAGGCCGGTGCCAGCAAGGCACCCGAGTGGGAGAGCCCGTGGGAGGAAGCCGAGCAGCTCCGCGTCTGGGCTGCATCCGGGAAGCCTCATGAATCCTGAATGCCAGCTCCTCCAAACTGCCCACGGGCGCCTCTCCTGGGAGCTGCCCGGGCTGCCCGTCCCTGACCAGGGTCCTCTTCTCGCCCTGCTGCGCTTCTGTATCCCTCCCCTGAAGTGAAGCGCGCAGAGCAGAACTCTGCAAGGCAAGCTAGTGTCTGCTCCGGGCAGGAGCCAAAACGCATCCGAATGGGCAGGGCAAGCAGCAGGGAACTCGGGGCAAGGTCAGAAACGGAGGGCGTGTGTGTGTGTGTGAGTGTGTGCCGTAGAACTCAAGGGGGGGGACCCTAATTCCTGAGTGTCCGGGTCAGTTTCCAGCTGTTTCCAGCTGCAGGGGTGCTGCTCAGTGCCTGCCTTCTCCTGCCAGGGTTGCCAGCAGCCTCTCAATGCTCTCCAGGGCGTTGCTCTGGGCAGCAGTAGCAGCAGCAGCTGCTGGGGCCGCGGGTGGGTGTGTGTCTGCACGGCGATGCTTGCCAGTGGGGGCCCCCAGCCCTGGGTGTCCTGGCACAGCCCTGGGGGCCAAGGCCAGCCCTGCTCCCGACTCCATTCAGCCGTTGGAGGCTGAGCCGCCTGCCGCCGGTTGGGCGCCCCCAAGTGACTCTCGTGTCCCTGATGTTGGTGGCCATAACCTCCAGCCCCGGGGGGGGTGCTGGTTCCCCTCCTCCCTCGTGCAGCAGGTTGCTGGGGAGCTGGTGTGGCTTCTCCTGCAGGCCCAGCGGCATCAGCCCGTCCTCACTCGGGGGCGTGCTCGGGGCCCTTCCGGGGGAGCCCTCTGAGCTCTACAGGCCACCCTGGGCCCAGAGACCTCCCCCTCTGGAGCCGCCTCCTGTCAGTCGGACGCAGAGCACTGGTGCCGTCTGGTCTCTCCCAGCCCGACTTGGAGAGGATACGGCCTTCTGCATGCAAAACGGGCTCTTCCGGCACAGTTGTGAAGCAGTGGCCAACCTCCCAAAGCAGGAGAATCGGCTGGGTCGCCCTTGGGCGGTGGGAGGTGCCGTGGCTGTGCTGCTTGGCACTCCCAGAAGCCTGATGGGGCCGTGGCATTGGGATCGGGGCAGGACAGCAAAGAAGCTGCCCCCCCCCCCGGTGGGAGAGCGCCGGGAGAGCTGGCTCCCTCTGCCCCACCCCACCCCACCCCAGTCCATGTTTGTCTTGGGGGCAGAAAGAAGCCGCCCAGCTTCAGAGGGCAGAGACAATGCCGTTCCAAAGAGCTTCAGTCACAAACGGTTTATTAAACACGACCCTCCCCAGCACCCTATTTATGGAGGAAGTAATCATCATTTGGCAACTCCGTGGGGGGGGGGGGTTAAAGGGGGAAAGTACCATTGGGATCAAGGGTCCCCGCCTCCCCAAATTACATCAAATGCACATCTTTTTTAAAAAAATAAATAGGCAAATACATTCAAGTATATGGGCAACGGTCTCCTCCTGCCAAGCAGTTCCCGGCCAGCTGGGGCAGATCCAGCCTGAAGTGCCTTTGTGTTGGTTTAGCTGGAGTTGCTCTCCCAGGCTGGGCGAGAGGCTGATCCCAGAGTCTTCCGGCCGGCCCTTTGGGAAGGAGGGGAGCGATTCCCCCCCCCACACACACACACACAAACACACACACTGGAAATACCAGCAAGTCCCTGCATCAGGCACAAGGCGGGGTGGGGGCTGTGGGTGGTGGGCTTCTCTGGGAAATCCTCCTTGGGCGGGCTGCGCAGCCTCTGCAGGAGAGCTGGGCTTCTCCTGCCAGGTGACCGGCCTGCTTTGGCTGGCGTGTCGCGCTCTGGGGTGCAGATGAGCTGCTCTGCCTCAGAAGGTGGGGCGGTGTTTGGCAGTGCCTTGGCGGTTGGGAGGAGGCCTTGGGCTCGGTTGGCCTCCAGCGCGATGGTTGAACTAGCAGCCTGCTTTGCTGTCAACCCCACCACCACCACCACACACACCCCTCCCGCTTTCCTGGCACCGAGTTTCCGTCTTCATCCAAGAGGGCTGGGCGGGGGGCGCTCTGTGCTTGTGGCGGCAGCAGCAGCAGCAACCCAGGAGCCAGAAGAAGGTCCGGCCTCCTTCCGACTTGTCGGGGCCACAACTCCCAGGGGCGGAAAGCCACTCTGTGGCTGCGGGTGGTGGGAGCCGCAGGCCAACCCCCTCTGGGGAGCCATGGCTGGGGGCCGGCACACACGCACACACACACCCCGCCCCAGTCTCGGACAAGGGCAGGGCCCCCGTTCCCCCCAGGCGCCAGGACCCGCCTCCCCTTGCCCCAGAGGGGCAGCCCGCCTCCTCCCGTGGCCACAGTGGCTCTTGGGAGAGGAAAAGGGAGCCCCGGCGGGTCTCCTGCCCCCAGGCCGGGCTAGGGCAGACGCTCCCCCTGCGCGGAGTCTCCAGTGGGCCCGTTGCATAGATAGTGACAAGCGCCTGCTGCAGAAAGAGGAAGAGGGAAGCCATGTTTGGGGGGCTGCTGCAGGCTCCCCACAGGGGGCAGGAAGCCCCTCCCCAACCCGGCTCCACTTGGAACGGGGGGGCGCACTGCTGGCAGGCGGGACATGGCCAGAAAGCCAGAGGGAAGAGTTGCCTGGGGGTGCTGCCAAGCCGCAGTTTGAGATCAGGATCCCCCAAAGTGGGGGAACTTCCCCTGGGGGAGGGGGGGTGGCAGCGGCATGGCCCCCCAAGAGGCTCTCTTCTCCCCACCACCACCACCACCACCACCACCACGCAAATGTGTGCAAAGCACAATCTCCGCTTGCCCTTGTGATCCAGAATGCAAACCTGGAGTTCGCTTGGCACAGACTGTGGACCTGAAGGGCGTGTGGGTGGGAGCCCTGGGTCCTCTGCCGCCCCTGGCCTGTGTGGGGGTGGGGGGCGCGAGGCGGGGCTGGCTGGGCCGGAGCGAAGCCTGCCCCCCTGGGTCTCTCTCCCCCAGCAGCCTGGAGGTGCCGTCCTTGGCCAGCCGTCGGGCCCTGAGGGGGCTGCTCTCCTCCGCCGCCTCCGGCTTGCCTCTTCTCCCTCCTGCTTCCAAGGCGGGTCTTGGCCGGTCTCAGCGCTGCAGAGCCAGCGGGAGGGCAGGACGGGGGGTGGCCCAGCCCCTGGCTTCCCCCAAGGCCCACAGGGCAGGCGATCTTCTTCGGCGGGGGCTGCTTGGCCCGCCCCTCCCTGCCCCAGCCTCTGGCGCGGCGGCGTCTTCTTAGCTGGAACCGGCGCTCTGCTGCCGCCCCGGCTGCCCTTCCTCTCCTTGCTGCTCCTCCTCCTCCTCCTCCTCCTCCTCCTTCTCCTGGGCAGAGGCCAGGTCCACCCGCTGCTCATCCATGCGCTTGGCTTGGACACGCTGGATGAGGCTGAAGAAGTCCTCGTCGGGCACGGTGGGGCCGCGGGGGGGGAGGGCGTTGGGGGGGGCGCACCGCTGGTCGTCGATGCGGGAGGACTGCGGGCAGCCAAGAGAGGAGAGCGGGGGCCGGAGTCGGTCACTGAGATGGGGCGCGCCGGTAGCAGCTGGCCCCAGCAACCCGGGGGGGGGGTGCACCCGAGGAGGCCGCTCTGTGCTCTCTCTTTCTCCCACCCTGCCCAAAAGCCATGCTGCCTGCAGGCAGGCCATTCGTCAGGTAGAGCTGCGCAGAAATCCCCCCCCCGCCTTAAGGAAGGGCCACGGCTCCATGGCAGACCCTCTGCTCGGCATGCAGGAGGTCCCAGGTTCCATCCCTGGCAGCAGCATCTCCCGATAGGGCCGGGAGAGACTCCTGCCGGAAATCTTGGAGAGCTGCTGCCAGTCAGCCTAGACGCTACTGAGAGAGATGGACTAGGGGCCTGACTCAGCCGACAGCAGCTTCCTAGGGGAGGGGGCCGCAGCTCAGTGGCAGACCCTCGGCTCGGCATGCAGGAGGTCTCAGGTTCCATCCCTGGCAGCAGCCTCTCCAGGCAGGGGTGAGAGAGACTGGACTAGGTGGGCCAAGGGTCTGACCCGCAGGGGGCCGTTTCCTCAAGGCCAGCCCCGAACGGCCCTGTGCTGCCCAGTTACGCCAGCGCTCGGCCGGAGGAGGGCGCGAGGGGGCGGCCACCTACCTGGCATTTCATGAGCATGTTGAAGAACTCGTCGCCCGGCTGCTGGGCGTCTCCCTCCATGCGCAGGTGGCCCCGGTTGTTGTGGGTGATGCGCAGGCCGGGGAGGCTGCCCACGCTGGCCCGCTGGTCATCCAGCCGACGGCTCTGGGAGCTGGCGATGAGGTCAAAGAGGGCCTCCGTCTGCGGGGAGGCCATGGAGGAGGACTGGGCTGCAGGGGGCGGGAAGAGGAGGAGGAGGAGAGAGGCGGTCAGGACCCAGGCCAGGCTCAGGGACCCCCACCCCAGCCACCCAGCGTGGCCAGCCAGAGGGTGCATGAGAATTGCCCACTGGCGGCAAAGGGCTGCAAGGAGGAGCGGATGAGTTCCCCCAGGACGGGCCAGGCCGCTTTGCTAGCCGCGGTGCCCTCTGTTGGGAAGCGGCCCCGCTCTGCGCACCCAGGCAGCCGTCAGTCCCTCTGCGGCTCCCAGAGGCACGGGCTGGGTTGCCGCGAATCGGGCCGGGCCGGGCCCAGGAAGGCAGCGCCAGCAGAACCCTTCTCCGCACCAGCCGCCTTGCCCAGCGGCCTCCTCGCTGCCTTCCACGTCGCAGCCAGGCAGCCCCTCTCCGGAGATGCTGGAGGCATGCCGGTCCGTTTGCGTTTGGTTGGGAAGGCAGGCGATGAATCGACTCCGAATTCTCCCCGGGGTTGGAGGGCAGGCTCTGCGTCTGTGCCAGATGGGGGCTGCGCAGAAGAGCGCTTGGCCACTGCCTTCGGATTGGGACGGGGGGGGCGCAGTGGGGAAAGCGGGGCTGGGTGAGGAAGGCAAGCCCCCCCCCCCGAGGCCACGGGGGAAGCCCCTTCTGTCTGCGACTGCGTGTGCAGAATGGGGAAAGGTTGGCTATTGGAGGGGGAATGAGGGGGTCTCATGAGACCCCCCTGTAGGGCAGGCCCACCTCTGCATCAGGGGCTCCCACAAACTAGGCATCCAGACCCAGAAGTCCTCCCTGGCATTACTTTTGTCGTAGCCACACCAGGCGGCAGTGAATTTGGGGGCTTTGTGGCCCCCAGAGAAGAGACTGGCTCTTTTCATTCCACGCGAAGCAGCACTTCTGGGCTCTGTCGCACCAGCAGATTCCGCCCCGGAGGCGGCTGGGGAGCAGTTGGCCAGGCAGCCGCCGTCTCCTGGCTCCGTGGACACCCGTTGGTCCCCCCAGGGGCTCAGAAGGGGGGACTCCGAGCTGGAGCAGCCCGGCGGAGTCTATGTCATGGGCCAGCCCTCTTCCGGGCACCAGGGAAAGGAAGGCAGCAGCTGCAGATGCCCCCCCGTTTGCCCAGGGCACCTGGTATTGGGAGGTAGACCGCTTCTGTGCATGGAGGCTCCACTCCGCCATTACGGCTGAGAGACCCTCCATGAATGTGTCTCCTCCTCTTAGAAAGGCAGCTAAGGTAGGAGCCGCTGCCACGGCGGAGACTCCCCACAGGGAACTGGGAGCGGAGGGCCCTCTCACCTGGCACGAGGCGGGCAGGACAGGGACACCTAACCCCCGTCCTGGCCGGATCCATCTGCGTGGAAAAGGACTCGGGGCCCTCCTTCCCCACGGTACGGGCTGGCCGATCCCGCAACCCGGGCGGGCAGCAGGCCAAGGGGGAGTCCAGGTGGTGGCTGGAAGCCGCCGGGGCTAGGCCAGGCTCTCGGTCCTCCCCGCTGGGCCAGCCCCGGGCCGGGCAAGGGCCCCCTGGAGCCAGGGGCGGGTCCCAGCACCCTCCTGCGCCCGAAGCAGGCGCGCCTCTGGCATGAAGCCACGCTGGCACTCTCACTCTTTTTAGGAGCGCCTTGGAGGCCATCTGCCTGCCTTGTCAGCATCTCTCCTCCGCTCCCGCTTCCCGGCTCGCTGTCCCCTTGGCGGTTCTCCTGCCGTCCTTGCGTCTGGGCATGGCCGCTCTGCCCAGGCCGCCGTTCTCCCCCTTGCGTCGCCCCCCAATACAGCTCTTGCTTGGGGGGAAAGAGGGTGCCCGGCCCCCTTCCTCATCGCCAGGAACACCCGCCAGAGCCCCCCCCCCCCCGCTTGCGAGGACCTGCTGGTGCTGCCCGGCCAGAGGAGACCCCTTGGGCTGGGGCTCATTCTGCATCAGCTCCCAGATCCGCTGCCGCTGCCCAGCTGAGAGCAGCAGGACGGGGGCAGGCGGGCAGCCCAGCAGGTTGCTGCAAGGAAAAGCCCTGGAGCGTCCTGGGGGCAGGCAGGTCCCTGGGCTGCGGATGTGCCTTGGAACCGCCCACCCAGAAGGCCCATCTCCCCTGCCACACGTGCGGACATACAGCAACGCCAGTCGGGGGGGGGGGCTGCCATCAAGGGGGCAAGGCCACCATGCAACAAGCCCCCCCCACACACACACACATGCACAGCTGAGGTTTTGCCCATCACAGTTCACAGCCTCACCCCTGGAGAGAACATGCGCCTTGGGCTAGGATGGGGAAGGCGCTCTGGGCCTGCGGGGTGCCCAAGGAGGCGGTTAGGAGGCTCCTCATTCTCCTGCGCTGCCTGCAAGCTGGCCATTCATCAGGTGCCACGCAGCTCTACCTAACAAATGGCCAGCCTGTGGGCAGGGCGGGCAGAGAGAGGGGAGCAAGCTGAGCTGCCTCCTTTGGTGTCCCCCTTCGGCTCCTTAGGCCGAACAGAGCCAGGCTGGGCCAAGGTGGCCCCAGAAGCCCCCCACCCCCCACCCCCCGGCCGCTCACATGTCCTCTCCTCCAGGGCAGGCACCGGCGTGGCGGTAGCTTCTTCCTCGGGCTCCTTCTGGCCGTCCTCCAGGGTGCAGCGCTGGTCGTCCATCCGGGCGCTCTGGAACTTGCTCAGGAGGTCAAAGAAGCACTCCTCCTCGGAAGGGGCCCGCTGGAGTTTCTGTGGGGGGGGAGACAGAGAGCGCCCTGTTGCCCAGCCTGGCTGCTCTCCCTAAAACGAGGCATCCAAGGTGGCAGGAGCAGCCCACACACACACACACCGGGGTGCCCCCCCTCCTCCTCCCCCCCAGGGATTCCCGAGCGCTGCTCCTGGGGCCAGCTGGACTCACTCCTTCCAGCACTGCCCACCCTCCAAGGTGGTGCTTGGAGTGCTTCCCCTCCAATGGCTGAGCCCTAACCCTGCCCCGGAGAGGGAGAGCAGCGTTCTACAGGCTGCGGGCCACGAGCGGCCGGGCAAGGGCTCTCCCATCACCGTGGCAGCTTCTGGGGAGCCCAGGCGGATACTCTGCCCCCCCCGGGGGGGGGACGGGGGGCTGGCGCAAGGTGCTGCTCCGGAAGCCCTTCCGAGAAGCCCTGGCAGGGCCAGCCGGTTCTCAGCAGGAAGAGTCAGTGGGCTGCTCAGAAGCCGGGACCAGCCGCGAGCGAGCCAGTCCCGCGCAGCCAGCCCAGCTGGTCCTGACGGAGCCCCGGTCCCTCGGGGCTCCTGCCCCCTCCGCTCCCGTGGGGCTGAGGCTGAGCTGTGAGCTGCCCCTGGCCTCCTGGGCCCGGCGTCAAGCACCCCTTTCCCTCCTCACCTGCCTTTGGGGTCCCAGCTACGGCAGCCGGCCGCTTACTCGCGGCTCTGGGGGGCCTCCACCTCCCGTCTGCTTAACGCAACAACGCAAAGGCTGCGCTGATGTGCCCCAGCCTCACGCCCCTCTCCAGAGCCCCGCCCACCCAGTCACACAGCCCCGCCCCCTCCTCCTCATGCTCCGCCTCCACAGAGGAGAGCAGACCAAGTTGCCACCAAATTCTGCCTAAAGGGGGCAGCGGGGGGGGCATTCAGAGAGTTCTCCCCCCAGCAAAGGACACGGATTTCAAGAGAAGCTTAAACAGTTTCAGAAAATCTTCGGGAGAAATTTTCCATCATGCCCAACTGGATGTCTCTCTCTCCCTTCCTTTGGAATGGAAACTTCAGCCCTCCTGCAGATGTTGGCCTACAACTCACAGCGGCTATTGGCCACTGTGGCTGCGGATTCTGGGAGTCGTAGTCCAAAATCCGCTGGGGGAGGCCAAAGTTGAGCAGGGCTGGCAATGATTTTTGAGCAATGCAGCTTCTTGGGGGTGCCAAAGGAGGCACAGCGCCTCTGCTTCCCGGCTGCAGCTCGGGGCGGCTTCTTTCCCTCCCGGCCGACCCGAGAGCCATGCTGCTGCCTGCAGGCTGCCATTCGTCAGGTAGAGCTGCACAAATGGCCAGCCTGCCAGCAGCCCGGCTCTCAGACAGCCCAAGCGGCCTCCTTTGCTCCCTGCCCGGGCTCTTTAGGACAAGCTGCTGATGGCCCCAATAGTGTCAGCAAGCATCCCAAGCAGGAAACCCCCCACGCTGGGCAAGACCATCAGCAGGCGGCACAGACCTGCCCCCTCCTGCGGTAGGAAAAGCACACCCTGCACGCCACAGAGGTCCCTGCCACGGAACGACAGCTCCCCGGGAAACAGCCCCGGCAACGAGAGAGCCAAAGGAGTCCTCCGGGAGGGGTTCAGAGAGGGAGGGAGAGGCCCGCCTGCCGGTCCCGCGGAAGAGGGCGGCTGCAGACCAAGGGGCAGCTGGCCCCGGGGTCCTGCCAAGCGGCAGGCTCCAAAGAGCAGCAGCAACGGGCACCCGGGGCCAGTCCCCCTTGCCGAGTGGAGGACACCGGCGGCTCCTGCTTCAAGCTCAGCTGAAAGGTGTGACCTGCTGGTCTTTTGCAGGGGGGTCACACACACACACACACACACACACCCCAGCAGGATCGTGGCCAGCCGGCTCGCTGGCAGTGAAGTCGCTATCTCACATCCCCACTGCATTTGTGGGGGGGGAGTCGGAAAAAGGGCTTTTGTCTCCGTATATTTTGGATGAAAACAAGGGAAAGGCCATCCGAGAAGGGGCCCTTTGTGAGAAACCAGCTCCCAACATGCTGCAAGGTATTTCCCCAAACAGCACGAGCAGCTCTGGTCACCAGTTGAACAAATGCCCCTTATGGGACCAGGAGCCTCACGCTGCTGTCAAGGGGTGCCCACCTCCACACCCCCAACCTCCCTTCCGGATCTGACACTTTTGCCCCACTGCTGTGCAGCCAGATGTGGGGAGTGCTGGGGGGGGGCGCATGTCGGGAGTGGCAGCCAGCCCCTTCCTCCCCCCCTCCACGAAGCTGAAAGCCCCGATGATGATCTCGAAGAGGCTGAGCCCTCCGGGTGGCCTTCAACCCACAGGCTGGCTGCCCTTCAAGGCTGCCTGTGGAGGGGGGTGGGTTGCTGGGGGGCGCCCCGCTGGGGACTGCAGGGCCTCCCGTGGCCTGGAACAGCTCATCCTCTCCGCAATCAAGGCAGGGCACCCTCCCCCACATAAACCTTGGGCTACCCCCCACACACCCAGGAGGCCATCACCTAGAGATGCGCAGCCAGCACCGGGGCCGGCCCAACCCTTTGCTTTTGCACAGGTGCTGCTGCCAGAACAGGCTGGCTCTGCTCCAGGGAAGTTTTTGGAAATGAGAACCCAAATGACGCCCAGGAGAACCCAGAGGGTTTCCAAGTCTCGCCTTTGAAAAACCAGGAAAGAGCCCTCTTCCCGAATTCCGGGTAACTGAGCAAAACCTCTCAGACGGGGCATTTTTCAGCCCGGATCAACATCATCCCACAGATCGCTCAACCGCTCTCCAAATATACAGATTCCCTCCTCCAGAAACATCACCTGCTAGTTATAAATACCCTTCCTGGCAGTAAGTCCGTCCCTCCCCCCCCCCCCACGGCCACATAGGCTCCTGCTGCCTCCACAACATTTAAAGTTAGCTCCTGCCTTCTGGCGCTGAAATATGAACACAACCCAGCAAGAGGGGCTGGACATAAAGCTTGCGCTATTATTGCTTAAGAAGAAGAAGAAGGAGAAGACCCTTCTTATTTATTTATTGTATACATTTCTCTACCGCCCCAAACCAAAGTCTCGGGGTGGTTCACAATAATTTGCCTTGGAAATGAACACTAGACTAGACAAGGACTTTCATGGGGATCAGTTTCTGGGTACCAAGAAGAGGTGCAAACGGGACGTTATTTAACTTGCTACCACAATGCAGGAGGAGGGCCATTCTGTCTCCAGGACCCCTGTGTGCTGCACCCCCTGTCACCAGGGACCACTGGCAGGGTTTGCCTTCCACACCGCAGGGGATGTGAGTGAACCCCCCAAAAAGGCTTAGTGGTAACCCTGCACCACGCAGGAGAAAGTGAAGGAGTGCGGTCCAGGATGCTCCTGGGGGCCCCAAAAGGCAGGCCTAATTCCTGGGGGGACAGTAACCCCCAACTCCAGTTTCTTGGTCACATTTGCAAGTGACAACTTTGGGCACCTGCTTGCTTTCAAGAGACAGGGTGGGAGGGGGGGGTCTGTTTCGCTGTGGGTTTCCTGCTCCATCCACCTCTTCTGGGCTGCCTCCAGAACTCAGCTCAGCACTGAGGTGCTGAACAAGGAACAGGGGGGCAAAAGGGGGACAAGGAAGAGCCCAGGGTAGCAGCCCTCCCCCTCGCCCCCCATCAGGAAGCCAGGGGGAAGAGGCATGCTACCCCCCCAGCTGCTACCCCCACCCTCCTCCTCCTCCTCCTCCTCCTCCTCCTCCCTCACTTGGGGCACCAGGAGAACTTTGCAATCTGCCTTGCTATGCAAACACGCAGGCACCCCACAGGAGAGACAAAGCAGCAGACCCCAGACGCGGGCATCCTGAGCAGCAGCCGCCCAGCTGCAGATGAGAAGAGCCCCCAGGCAGGCCCCCAGGCTGAGCCCTCGCCCCGAACTGACCCTCGCCTCTGCTTGGGAGGCAGCCCCCCCCCCGGCCCAATGCAACACAAGACATCGGAGCCTTGCATGGAAGTCACAGCCAGTTTGGCATCAAGACAAACCTTAGAAGCGCGCCGCCCGCCCCCCCCCCCCCCCGCCGCTCGCCGCCGCCAACCTCCAGCACACACGAGGGTGCGCCATCGCCCCCCGCCCCGCCCTTAAAACATCAGCAAGACCCTCTGGCAGCCCGACCAAGAAGTGCGACAGGAGACAGGTGGAGGTGGCAGAAAGCGGGCGCGCGCGCGGGGGGGTGTCTTGCCAAAACTTTGCTCCTCCAGCCAAGAGAGACACGAGGAAGGAACCCCTGGCAGAGCCCAGCCCCCACCCCACCCCACCCCACCCCCGCCGCACCCGCCGGCTCCTCACTTACAGACCGCTCCCAAGCGCTGCTGCTGCTGCTGCTGCTGGCGGCCCATCCCGGGGCCCGGCTGGCAGCCCCAACTCATCTGCAGAGAGCCGGTTGCTGCTCCTGAGTCACGGGGTCGCTCAGCCTCTGCCTCTGCGCTGCCTCTGCCCTGCTCGCTCGCCTGCTGCTGCTGCTGCTGCGGCTGCTGAGCAAAGACTGAGGCCAGGCGAGGAGGCGCTCCGCCGCCGCCGAGGGAGAGGCGTGCCGAAGACCGAGCGCTCAGCTCTGGGCGTCAAGCGGCGGGGCGGCCGCGCTCAGCGGTCCGCCTGGTGCCAACACGTGTGCGCGCGCACCCCCCCCCCCCCACAGCACGCCGGCAGTGGGGCAGCAGCAGCACACGGCCCCCTCCGCCCGCTGCGGCGGCATCCCGGGAGTGGAGGAGACCGAGGGGGAGATTCGCTGCCGTCGAGCCCTCCCTCCTCCTCCTCCTCCTCCCACCCTTC
Source organism: Hemicordylus capensis (assembly GCF_027244095.1). NCBI lineage: Eukaryota > Metazoa > Chordata > Lepidosauria > Squamata > Cordylidae > Hemicordylus > Hemicordylus capensis. Next base: position 348,550 of record NC_069673.1, on the reverse strand, counting down.
CTGTCCCCACGTGAATAGATGGAGCGCAGCACTTTTGCCAGATCCGAGCAGCGACCGGCACACAGAGTGACTGACAGAGCCGGCGGAGGGGCCCTGGGAGGCTATTTAGTCCAGCCCGCGGCTCGATGCAAGGGACCCGGAGACAGGCGGCCCGAGACCCCCAGGGACAGGGAGGGAGCCTCCACGCTGCCCACTGTTGTACTGGGCTCCACTGTGGAGCTGCTCTTGCCCTGCTCATCTCCGGCCTAACCCTCACCCTCCCGTGACCGGAGCCTCCTGGAAGGAAGGAAGACTGCTGACTGTCCTGGTCCTCTTCTGGGCAGAAGCCCTTCAGGGATTGGGAGAGGGCCAGCATGGCACCCCCCCCAGCCTCCTCCACAGGGCCAGCCCCCTCCCTCCTCGCTTGGTAGGGCTCGGGCCATCTTTGTCCCCCTCCTCTGAACCCTCCCAACTGGCCTCCATCCTTTGGAAGGGCTGGTGCCCAGAAGCAGACTCAAGACTCCAGAATAAAGTGGAACCGGCCCTTCTCAGGACTTGGGAATGCAGGTTCTGTCAACATGGCCCGAAACACCACTGGCCCCCCAGGTCTGCTGCCTTTTGCTTGGCCCCACTGGCTGAACAGGTGGCCTGTTGGGGGGGTCTGGTCTGAACGGGATGCCAAGAAGAGGCACTCCTGGGAGGAAGCATCCCCCCCGAGGGCTTCCGGGGTGCAGCCTCTGCAGGTGGGGGCAGTGCAGAGGGGCTGGGAGCCGGGGTCCCCTCCCAAGAGGGCCAGAAGGGCGCTGTGGCCATTTGGCTTGATGATGGCGGGGGAGGCTAGCCAGGCTGCAGGGAAGAAGCTGACTTGGCCAGCTCAGGCCGTTTTCATTGCGAAAGGACAACAACGGAGTCCTCCCGGCAGAGTTGGCTCCAGATCTGTCCCAAGAGAGCGGAGAGGCCACAGCCGTCCTGGCTGGGGCTGGAGAGCAAGCCACGCAGTGGGTGGCAGCAGAGCAGCCACTCTGCTGGGCTCTGAAACATGCGCGCTGGATCCATACCCACGTGCTCCAGGGACACCAGGTGCCCATCCTGCTGGGACGCGCAGGGGCCACCCCCAGAGAGTCCCTCCGCAAAGCGTGTGGGACCATTAGAGCACAGCCAGCACGGCCGATCTACCTCATTCCCCAGCTGGGTTAGGGTCCGAATCTATAAACGTCCAAAGTCGGGAGGCTCGTCACAACCTGGGAGTGGCAGTTAGAGCCACGTCGGTGTCTCAGGTGCTGGGAGCAGCATTTGGTAGCTGCTGGACCCATGTCATTGTGCTTCCACCTTGATGCCGCCAACAGGATAACCAAGGAGGGCTATACAGAACTCTTCTGCTCTCAACCGTTATCTGGGGAGGCTGGTAAAAGCTAAAAGCTAGCCTCAAGCCTCTGATTTTTACTGCCACTGGGCAACGTTATAAGCGTGTCCTTTCCTGGTGCTCTGAGGAAGCAGCAGCTCCCTTGAAGGAGAAAACTCTCTCTCACACACACACCACTCACAACGAAGAAGCCATCTCTGGAGAGGGAGCATCCTGCCATGGATGCTCAGAACCCAACTGCCATTTCTCGGGGTGTGTTTCCGTTTCAGGATGAAGCCGGCTCCTCTCAGACCTGGTCATGGAAATGAGACCACCTTGGTCATCCTGGTGGGTTGCCTAGTGGGCCATAGAAGAAAACTCCGCCCTGCTGGTTCTTCAGGTCCTCTCAGTGGTTTTGGATTTAATAGGCAGACTATGGCATTTTCCTGTGCTCTCGGTGGGTCCCACCTAGATCAGGCCTGCTCAACTGAGGCCCCCCAGCTGTTTTGGGGACTACAACTCCCATAACCCCCAGCCATAGTGGCCGATAGCCAATAGCTGCAGAGATATGGCAGGCAACAGAAGAAGAATCAGTCAAGGCTCTAACCAAACTATGCCAGCAAATTTGGAGAACGACACAATGGCCAACAGATTGGAAGAGGTCAGTCTACATACCCATACCAAAGAAAGGAAACTTAACTGACTGCACAAACCATCGCACAGTATCTTTAATTTCAGATGCTAGCAAAATAATGCTCAGGATCATCCAACGCAGATTAGAGCCCTACGTGGAAAGGGAAATGCCGGATGTTCAAGCTGGTTTCAGAAAAGGCCAAGGAACAGGAGACATCATTGCTGATGCACACTGGATAACTGAGAAAGCCAAGGAATACCAGAAAGAAGTCAACATGTGCTTTATTGACAACAGAAAAGCCTTTGATTGCATCGACCATATCCAAGTTGTGGAATACCCTTAGGAAAATGGGCATCCCAGAACATCTCACTGTTCTCATAAGAAATCTATACAGAGGACAGGAAGCCACAGTCCAGATGGAACATGGTGAAACAGACTGGTTCCAGATCAGCAAAGGAGTAAGACAAGGCTGTATACTTTCTCTGTATTTATTTAACTTATATGCTGAACATATACTGAGAGAAGCCGGTTTGGAAGAAGATGAGTGAGGTTTTAAAGCTGGAGGAAGAAACATCAATAACCTGTGCTATGCTGATGACACCACTCTGATAGCTGAGAATGCAGATGATCTGCAAGCTCTAGTAATGAAAGTCAAGGAGCACAGTGAAAAAAATTGGACTACGACTAAATGTCAAGAAGACTAAACTAATGACAATGCGTACAGCAACCAGCCTGAGAATTGACTACGAAGGCATTGAAGTGGTGGGTAGCTTCTGCCTTTTAGGATTGACCATCAACGGTAAAGGATCCAGCAGTCCAGAAAGACGCTGCAGACCAGCACTTGGTAGGGTAGCAATGAAGGCCTTGAAAAGGATATTGAAATGCTGTGATGTGTCTATACCTACAAAGATTAGAATTGTTCGGACAATGGCTTTCCCCAGGACACTCTATGGATGCAAAAGCTGGACCTTGAAGAAGCAAGATAGAAAAAGTATTGATGCTTTTGAACTTTGGTGCTGGAGAAGACTTTTGAGGATACCATGGACAGCCAGGAAAACAAACCAATGGATCCTAGAACAAATCAGTCCTGAATTGTCACTCGAGGCACAAACGACCAGGCTCAAACTATCATACTTGGGACACATTATGCAAAGAAGACCCAGCTCCTTTGAGAAGTCCGTTATTTGGGGGGAAGTGGAAGGAAAGAGAAGAGGAGGACGGCCAGCAGCCAGGTGGATGGACTTGATGACAACAGCCATGAATGCACCACTGAGAGACCTTCAAGGCCAAGTGGAAGACCGATGATCCTGGAGAGAATCTCTCTGTGTGGATGCTAAGAGTTGACACTGACTTGATGGCACTCACTCAATCAGGCCAACATCTGCAGGAGGGCCGAAGTTGAGCAGCCCTGATCTAGATGGCAGCCAAAGGAAGAAACCCCATTGTGGATGGGGCCACAGCTCAGTGGAAGAGCATCAGCTTCACACGCAGAAGGGCCCAGGAGGTCCAACTCCTAGCAGCACTTCCAGGGAGGGCTGCTGGGAGTGGGAGAGACTCCTGCCAGAAACCTGGGCGAGCTGCTGTTAGTCAGGGTTGACAACGCTGAGCTAGATGGACCAGGGCCCTGACTCGGCTCAAGGCAGCTTCCTATGTGCAGCCAACAGGTGAACCCAGGAGGAAGAGAATCCCTTGGGCACAGGCGAGCTTTCCCCTGTGGCTTGTTCCCCCACAGCCTCTCGCCCCTCTCCTTCCAGCCGCCCCACTGACAGCCAACACCGCACAAGAGGTCCGTCCTTCTCGGCAGTGGTGGCGTCATCCAGTCCTCCTGGGTTCATGAAGCCCCTCACAGGCCAGGCACTGAGGCAGGAGCTGCTGCTGACCTGGGCCCATTCCGGGTTGTCCAGAGGGGGGTGCGAGCCCCTCTTCCTGCAAAACCCGCTCCTCTGGCCCTGGTGGGGCCCTCTGCAATTACTACTTGGCCTGGGCGTCACTGGAGAGAACACAGCCCTGAGTTCCGGGGGGGGGCTGGCTGGGCCCCTCTCCTCATGAAACAGAAAGGGAAGCGATGGAGCTGCCCTCTCCTGGGGCATGGCAAAGCCTCATCCTGCAAAAGGAGCTCCCGGGCCGGCCAAGCTCCGAATGCAGCGCTGGAGAGGCTGGGCGCTTTCGGCACCGAAGAGAAAGCGCAGGGCTCCTTCGTGTTGAGATTAGCTGGAGTTGATTACTTTGGGGAGGATTAAAAATAGCAGCAGCCAGAGCAAGAGCCTGAATGAGGCGGGAGGAGAACTGCCAGCAAGCAGGAGCCCCAGATTCTGCCCCCCCACCCCCGCCACCACTTTCCAAGCCCCATATTTCATGTTGGGTCAACCATCAAGATTCCAGGAAACTGCTCCCTGGTTTAGGGTTAGGGTGGGAGCAGCGCCCCTGATCCTAGGCAGGGGAGTAGCTATAACTGGGCAGACGGGTTCGAAGAACCGCCCCCCCCCCCGCAAGCTCCCGAGGGCCCCTCCTCCAGCTCCACCCCTCCCAATTGCCTCCATTCTCTCCCTCACTCCGAGGGAGAGGGACAGACACGGCCCCCCCTCTGCCCCAGCTATGCCCCTGTCCCAAGGGTAGCGCCAGGGCACCCGGGCCAGTGAGGGCAGCCAGCCAGCCAGCCAGCCGGGTGCCGTGGCCCTGCCCGGGGCGACCCAGAGGAGCAGAAGCCTGGCTGGCCCCTTGGCACCTGCTCTTGAGGCTCAAATCAAAGGTGGGGGGGGCGGCCAGCCCACCCACCTCCACATCCCGTTCTGGGCAGGGGGGTGGGGGGGGGGAGACTGGCCTGGGGCCGCTGCCCAGGACTTGCCCAGGACCTGCCCCCACCTCCCAGGCGCTGGCTCTGGACCAACTCAAGGAAGCCTCGCTCCGTGCACCTCGGGATGAATTGTCCCCAGAACTCACGGCCGCAGAGTGTGGCCACAATGGCTACTGTCAACAAGGGGTGGGGGGGTGGGGTGACCAGGAACTTGCTGGGTTTTGGGAAATGTTGGGGGAGAATTTCTTGAAAGAAAAGGGGCTGTAGACCAATCCATGTGGCCCCCAGCTGGCCTGGCCAGATCTGCTGGGCTGCACAGCCCCCCCCACCCCACCCCACTCAGCCTTCGCAAGCCATCTGCTGGCATCCCGGAGGTCAAAGGGTCGCTGGGGAGGCTTGCTTCCTGCCGGAGCCCACAGCCCAGAAGGCTCCTCCGTGTGTCTCTCCGGGAGAGATCTCCGTGGCAAGGAGGATGCCCTTTGCGGGCCTCCAGCTTCCACCCCCCCCCCACAGCTGGCCCCCAGCGAGCGCCTGCGTCCTCCTGTCAAGTGGCGCTGCTCGCTGCCCGGCTGATGCTCTCATCGCAGGAGACAAGCGCCTGCCGGGGGAGCGGAGGACGCATCCAGCCCCAGCCCAGAGGAGAGCGCTCACGTCCCCTTCGCTCCGCAAGCCGCGAGAGCCTGTCAGTGGGAGGGAAGGTCTTGCCGACGGAGCCCAACGCGCCCCCAGGCAGGAGCGGAGTTCTTCCCGTGACCGAAGATGGAGATCTCACTCTGGCACAATGGCGGGCGGGGGGGGGCAGACATCGAAACGGAGCCTGTTCCATCCAAGTGCAGCTGGTGCTCCAGTGTGCTTGTCAGCCGGGCAGCGGAAGCGGCCCACCCACAGCCCAGGAAGGGACACCAAGTCAGCCGAGAAGGACCACCAGGTGTTTTGCAGCTTGAACAAAACACAACCCAAGTGGCCCGGCCTCCGAGGAACCTCCCGAGGAAGAGGAAGGAGGGGGAGGTCGGGGCCAGGGGCGTAACTATAATAGGGCAAAGGGAGACAGTTGTCTGGGGGCCCACTGCCTTGGGGGGCCCCCAGAGGCAAGTCACATGACTGACTCCCACAGCTGTGCACCCGCGTGGGCTTCCTTCAGTTGTATTCATCCTCCAAAATTGATGTGAGGGTTAAGACTTGGAGCTACCAGAACAGCATGTCTTTCTCTAGTACCATTAAATGACTTGCATCTTCCACAATTTACAAAACCTTTAAAAAAATAATTTAGGATGATGTTCTATTGTGGTCAGTGAGGGCAGGGGGCCCATTTTAAAATCTTGTCTCTGGGCCCACTCCAACCTTGCTATGCCCCTGGTCGGGGCCCAGGATGCTGGCCGTTTTCAAGGGCTCTGACTCCGCCGAAGTGACGCCGGTTATACTAGGAACACAGGAAGCTGCCATATACGGAGTCAGACCCTCGCTCCATCAAGCTCAGAACTGCCTGCACAGACGGGCAGCAGCTTCTCCAGGGTTGCGGGCAGGAGTCTCTCCCCCAGCCCTCTCTCTTGGAGGTGCTGCGGCCCGGGAGGAGACTGGGAACCTTCTGCTCTGCCCAGAGTGGCCCCATCATCCCCTCAGGGGGATCTCTTCCAGCGCTCACACAGGCAGTCCCCCAACCAAACGCAAGCCAGGGCAGACCCTGCTTGCCACCACAAGACCAGCTCCCCTGAGTCCTGGGGAGGGGTGTGTTAGGAGTGGAGGTTAAACGCGTCTTCCTAGCCTAATTATCTCCCCTCACAGACAGAGGCCCTGACAACTGAAGAGTACTCCGGCGGGGGGCGGGGGGGCGGGAGGTGAGGTGCCTGTGCGTGTGCAAAGAGTGCCCAACCCCAAGCCCCACTGCATCGCAGAAGGGTATCCGCTCCTCCCACCTGAACTCCCCTGCAGAAAGGCTACTGAGCAGGGCCAGGCTCCGCAATTTAGTCCCAGGACTCAGCCAGCAGCACGGATCCCAGGGGCATGGGGCGGACCCCCTTCTGAACCTCATGGCCCCCCAGCTTTGTGTCCAGATTGCCCCCTCTTCCCAGTCAGAGGACAACGGTGACCATTCCTGCTGTGGCCATGGAAAGGCCGCTGCCCCTTGGCAGATCTTCTTGCCGAGGTCTCCTTGGGCAGTGTCCTCTCTCATTTCCCCCCTCTGTGCGTGGAATGAGTTCTGTTCTGGGCGGCAGGATCGAGGCAGGGCGTGCACACCACGTGCATTCGGAGTGGGGCCAGGAGACCAGGACGTTCCCTTCTGTCTCCCAGGGGAGTCGTGATAAGAACTCTGCCACCAGAGGGAGGAGACGGTTTTCAAACACAGGGATCACTACACCGTGACCAGCTTGTTCAGTCTTCTGTTTGATGGCAGGCTGGGGGCGGATTTAACCAAAGAGGGGAGCTGCAAATTAACTGCCAAGACTTCACCGCAAGTCCTGTCTGGTCCTGAAGCATCCCAAAGTTGTCTTTTTCACGGTGCGCCTTCAGACTTTTCCCACCCCTGGTACAAATGACGACCGTGGAAGTTGGTCGAGTATTTTCATGCTTGGATTCATCCAGATCATGTATGTTCCTAAAGGCTGGCTGGCTGATTTATTAAATTATATACCGCCTAGTATAGAAATCTCAAGGGGGTGTGCAGATGCATATCCCAAGCAGCAGTGGTAAGATGCTCCCCATTCCCCCATGTCTCGATCTGTTGGCTGCTCCTCTCCCAACGCCTTCAGAAAGTGAATCCTAGTGAGGCAGGGAGGTCACCAGTGCCCTTGGCAAGGGGCTCTCTGCTTTGATGTCCTGGCTCACGTAGCTTTCCCAGACTCTCTGTGAGGCGAGAGGCCGGCCTGCGTCAGCCTCAGGGCAAGAAGAGGACATCACGCTCCGCTCTGACGGCTTCATACCGAAACCTCCTCGGCAACTCCTCAAATGCCTGGCCTGGAGGGCAGGAAGGAATATCTAGCCTAGGATTTTGGAAAAACATCTTTCACCACTTACTACAGCTTGCCCCCTGCAATAAAGCTGTTCTGAAAAACACCAGAGGGAGGATCTAGGTTCTGTTTACAAAAGGTAGATTAATCTCTAAAGCCTCGGGGGGGGGGGAGGATTTGGGAGGTGGGGCTGGAAACAGAGCTCTGGATGAAGGCCTCGGGAACACACAAAAGGACAATGAAAAGTTCCAGATTCCCAGAGAAAGCAAACATTTGGAGTTCCATGGACTAGAAACAGCCTTGGGTTTATGCCCCCATATTCCTGCAATCCTTCTCCTCCTTTGGAGTGACAGTTTCTGAAAACTAGCAAAGCCAACCTCATGCCTGTTGTTTTGCAGCAGAGGATGTGTGAGTGGAGGGTGCGAAAGCGTCGCCTTCAAGACAGAGCCAACAAGTGGGAAAGCTGCAGAAGCAGCAGATCTGTTCACACAGGCACCAAGAGGGTTCGAGAAGTTGCCAAGAGTAGCTGTTGGCAGAGGGAGGATCTTAGGCAGATGGCTGAGCAGGTTCCAAAGCAGAACCCCGGGAGATGGCTGGCCTGCATTTATTAATAGTGATTCTCTGGAAAGCTGCATCTTGTTATTTTTGGGTGTTTTATCCACAGAACTAGAATGTGGATAAGCAGAAGACTCCGAGCAGACAGAAAGCGGCTCAGAATCAAAACCCTCACTTTTGAGGATCCTTTGCTGAAATCCTGCATCTCGAATCAACAGTGAAAACGGATCATCGCATGAAAACTGAAATGCACCATTGAGATAAATCATAAACAAGGTAGTTGAGGAGAGGGAGTGATTCTGGACAAGCGTCTCTTTCTCCTGAGCCCTGTTGAAATTAACTTGCTCCATCTCTGGGGTGCAAATATGTGCCTTTTAAAGACAAAGTCAAAACGAAGACAACTGTATTAGTAACGAAGACGATCATGGAACACATTTCAGTGGCTTTCATTTTCCAAGTGTCTCAGAAAAGAGATGGCAAAGGCCCGGTTTCTGCCTAAAGATCTCCTGAATGCAGTTCTTTAAGCCAATATCACCAAGTTTTGTCAAAATGCCACATGGCAGAACTGGACCACGAGGCGGAGACAGAAGCGGAGCACACTTGCTTCTGACTCGGAAGCCATCCAGGATTCTGCAGGAGGCCACGAAGGTGCCTCCCCGCAGCAGTCTTGGGGCCACCCGCCATGACGCATCCTCGCCTTGTCCGGGGTTCTCTCTCTTGCTCGTTCTCTTTTTGGCTCTTCACTCTCACCCTTTTTGAGAACAACGCATTTTAACTTCCCACCTTTTTGCCTCCCACCCGAGTCATCCTGTCCTTCCCTTCACTAAAAGTTCCCCGACATCCCTTTCGACCCCCAAATTTCAGGAATCTGCAGCTTCAGTGCATATCTATATCAGGCCTGCACAACCTAAGGCCTGGGGGCTGGATCCGGCCCGTGTGGATCTTTTTGCTGGCCCCAGAGAGGAATATCCCGTAGGCAAGGCCGGAGCGATTGAATAGTTCTTGGTCTGGCCTTAGCCACTAGAGACCAAATGCCCCCCACCCCGGGACTGGAGCCCACAACTGACACCATTCCTCTTCTCCCTCATGTTCACCCCTGGCTCCAACCCGGTGCCATCTCACTTCCATTAATATTTTTAATGCTTAATATAATTAATGTCCTGAAAATTAACCTTGGCCCCTGCACACCAAACCATGGCTGATTCTGGCCCGCAAAGGCATTCAAATTGTGCACCCCTGATCTATAGGCAAAATTAAAAACACTATTTGGTTATTCCAAGTATAAGTTGATGCTGATTCTTCCCAAATCTTGTGACCACCATATCATTAAAACGAAAACCACCACCGTCGCTTTGGCCTCTCCCCTTCACACTCGGAAGGAGGTTTACTTCCACAGACCAGTAAATCATCAATAATCATTTAATCAACACACCTTTCTAACAAGATCTAAAATAGTCAAAAGCTACAGTTAAGCAAACTGAAAAATCTGCACATTCACTATCGGACAGATCCACTGATCTTTGCTTAGCATCGTACTACAGGATCTGACCATCTTTTGCTATCAGCTGCACTTACTCAGCCATAAGAGCAGGCGGTGAGTCCTGCTGCACCCTCCTCAAGGTCCTCTCCAGCCCAGCACCACCACCCCGTCCCCACCAGTGGCCAACCAGAGGCCTCCACAGCCCTCCACCCTGTTTGTTCTGAGCAGCTGGCTTTTAAAGATAGACTGCCTCTGGCCATGGGGGATCCACTGTGCTCATTGCCAATAACGCTGTATAACTTCTCGGTGACTGCCCCCATTCTGTGAGACTTCCTCCCCCAAGAGACTGGCCTGGCCCCCTCTCTGGGGGTCTTTCCTTTGGCTGGCTAAAACCCACCTCTCCCAGCTGGCCTTCCTTCATCTGGTCCGATGGTTTTTGTTGACATCCAGAGGGTGTTTTATTTCCTTGTTTGTCCTTATGTTTTTGTTTTATGTTTTATTTTCTCAGCCAGCTTGAGTTTAGTTAAAGAAAGAGGGGAGATACATTTACAAAGTAAATAAATAAAACCCTGCCCTCCACGCCTTTGTCAATCAGTCTGGGTATGAAGAAGAAGGCTGAAGCAATCATCCATGCCGCCATCTTGCCTAACGCAATCCAGTCAATGGCACAGCAAAGGACTAACCAGATTGCACGCGGCCTCCTCATCCACTTCACAAGAGTCACGACCCTCCCAGCAAAGAGCTTTGCAGCTGCCTCCTGGTGTCCACCAGCCTTTCCAAACCACCTGGCCGTTGACCGTCACCCGCCCAGGTGAGAGGGCGACACACAGCTGTTCTAGGATTTAAACTGCACACTCAAAGGGGGGGGGGAGGCGGGAAGCATTTGGGGACGGCTTTGTTTTCTGACTCCATGTAACTTCAAAGGAACACAAGGTGGCTCTCCGCGGCCGGCCTCCCTGGACGGATTCTGACCCACCAAAGACAAAACTAGGAACAACGCCATCCAACGGCTGCCCACTGCACCGGCTGAGCACACACGGGGGCCAGCCTTGCGGACACCCAGAAAGATCCGCTCTCTCGCTCTCGCTCTCTTTTCGAGGCTCTGATCCACTTGATATTATTCCGCACCTGGGCAGCAGTAGCAGCTGGTCCCAATAAGGCCGGGGTGGGGGGCAAAAGGGGCCGCTCGGGGGGCTCCTCTCTCACCCACCCGGCCCAAGAGCCACACTGCCGACAGGCGGGCCAAGGCAGTTATCCACGCAGCTCTACCTGATGAATGCCCAGCCTGCAGGCAACGGGTGGGTGGGAGATGAGCAACCTGATCTGTTTCCTTGGGCGCCTCCCTGGCTCATTGGGACCAGCCATTACTAGAGTGCCTTCTGAACTGCCTCTTGGGAATTGTGGTGTGGAGGCAGGGAAGGCCACGCTCCACACATGCTGAGCAACACAGTCTATCCCCCCGCCCCCCTCCATCCAGCTGGCTGCAAGTCTGATGTCATCCCCCAGTCCAGAGGAACTGCAGGCCACAGCACAGACGAGGCTAGTGAGCAAAGGAAGGGTGCGGGTTTCCTCCAGCAGCCAAGTGAGAGGAGAGCTGGTCTAGTGGCAGCAAGCATGACTTGTCCCCTTAGCTGAGCAGGGTCCGACCTGGTTGCATATGAATGGGAGACTTGATGGGTGAGCACTGTAAGATATTGCCCCCTTTAGGGGATGGAGCTGATCTGGGAAGAGCAGAAGGTTCCCAGTTCCCTCCCTGGCAGCATCTCCAAGAGAGGGCTGTGCGTTGTGCTGGCCCAGATGTTTCTGAAGACTGCTGCCGCCCCATTAAGCCAGGGACATCTTGGTGGCGAATCCAGAGGTTTCTGAGGAATGGCTCCAACCTCGTGGCTCTCCTCACAAAGCTCCGCGCAGCCTGTTGAGTGGCCAGTAGAGAGACTCATTCCCAAGCTTGGTTCCCCAGATGTTGTGGCTGGGCTGCCTGCCACTCCCAGGGGCCGGGGGCAAGGAGGGTGGGGGTGGGGAGGGGAGGGGTGGCAGCAGCGTCCCCTGGAAGAGAGTTCCCCAGGTGTTGCTGGCGGCAACTCCCACAGTTCCCTTGGCCACTGCAGCTGGGGATGATGGGAGTTGTAGTCCGCACCAGCCATGAATCCCTGTTGCAGGGAGCACTGGTCACGGGTTTGGACCAGAGCGTCAGGGCAGCCGGGCCAAGCCCGGGATCAGCGGCAGCTTCCGCCAGCCCCTCCCCGCCTTGGCTTTTCGCTCTAGCGGCTTATCCATGACTTCTCTCCGCGCCGCGCAGAGCGCCCAGCTCCCTCCCGCAAGATATGCCCCCCCCAGCGCTGTCATTTCCACAAAGGGCTTCGGAAAAGCCAAGCGGGTCCCGGGAAAGCCGTCCGTCCTGGCGGAAGGCCAGAGCCAGTGCCCCCCGCGAGGAACGGCAGCGGCCACACATGCCTCACCACCTCCGCCCGGGCTGAGCAGCGCCTGCAAGTCCTCACCGCTCCCGGCCAGCCTGGGGGGCACCTCTCCCCACTGCCCATACAGGGCCTGGCTGGCCACAGCAGCAGCGCCCCCGCCAAGGAGGCTGCAGGCCAGGGCTGGGCACGGCTCTGCAGCCCCCGGGCAAGGCCAGGCCCCCGCCCCGAGGAGCTGCCACTGGGCGGAAGGCGCTGCCGCTGCAGGGCACTCCGGGCCGGCCTCCCAGATGTGGGGCATGGCTCCAGCCCCCTCGCCTCTCTGGCTTCCGAGAGCTTGGCAGGCCCCGAGCCTGGCAGGTCTGCCCTTACAGCCAGAAGGGTGAGACACGTCCCTTTTGCTTGTGTCAATGGGAGCCGGAATTCTCCGGACGCTGAGCTCCTGCCCGAATACTACCTTACAAAGGAACATAGGAAGCTGCCCAATGCCGAGTCAGACCCCTGGTCCATCTCGCTCAGGGCTGTCAACACAGACTGGTGGCAGCGGTTGCAGGCAGGAATCTCTCTCCGCCCTATCTGGGAGATGCTGCCAGGGAGGGAACTTGGAACCTTCTGCATGCAAGCAGGCAGGAGCTCTTCCCAGAGTGGCCTCATCATCCCCTAAGAAGGGGAATCTCTTCCAGTGCTCACACATGTAGTCTCCCATTCAAATGCAAACCAGGGCAGTCCCTGCTTAGCAAAGGGGACAAGTCCTGCCTGCGACCACAAGACCAGCTCTCCTCCTTTCTGTGGAACTGCAGCACATACTCCGCAATGAGGGGCTTTTGAAGCTGACCCCAAGAGTGGAGCAGGGCCCCTCCTTCAGCGGACCTTCCCATTCTACCTACTTGGGACCAGGAAGGACATTTTCCCGAGGTCAGACCAGCAGTGGCCAGCGTTCCCTGGAACAGGACTTCCTAGCTGCCAGCACCCTCCGCAGCAATGGTCTTTGACAGGGGATGCTGGCCGCTCTGGTCGGCCACACCTGGGAACCCCTGTTCTGGAGAGCTCTGGTCGGGACTCTGATTTTTGTGTTGCTTTGTGTTTATTTTCCATCCCAAGACACTCCAGGCAATCACCAGAAGAAATCATAAGACAAGAGCTGGCCGCAAATGTTCTCAAACCAGCAGCCGAGAAATAAACATCACGCCCCCTCAGCCGAGCAGCCCAAATGATACGGATAAGAGGAGAAATGTCACAGGATACGCCCCCAGAAGCAGCCCCCACGTCAGAAAGAGAAAGACCGGCATTTATCCCAGGAGTTTGCCTCTGGGGGGTGGGAGGGAATTGTCAATACAAACATCACCCCGGCCTTCTTACCAGCGGAGACACCTGGACTTGGACGTCGGTGGTTTCCAACGGGGATTCGCCAGACACCAGAGGCCTCCCTTCCCAGACAGCTTGGTGGTCCCTGCATTTATTGGCTCTGACAGGCAGCGACAAGAAATCTTTTCTGGCGATCTTCAGCTCTCCCACCGGGTGGTTCTCTCCATTCTGATCCTGAGGAGGAGGAGGAGGAGACTCTTGTTGCTGCAGCAAAGGGGAGGCCGAAGGCAACTGCCGGGGCCAGGGGGGTGGCCAAGGAGGGGCCAGCGAGGCCCCAGAGGCGGGAAGGGGGGGCCGGATTTCAGCCCGGTCCTTGCAGCTTGATGGGCAAGGCGAGGTGACCCCAGCAGAGGGAGGCTGTGCCAGAGAGGATGACAAACACTTCCCTCCCAGAGGGGCTTAACGGGCTCCTCAAGCAGCAAAGAATCCGAGCCATTCATCTTCTGCCGGCCAACGTGTCCAGAGGCAGCCACGCAGCAGGGAGCTTAAGGCCTTTGCCTCCGCCGGTGTTAACCTCTTGCTCCTGGAGCGGCTCAGCAAGGCCCCGTCCTTGAGAAACAACAGGCTTGCCGTTGCCATGAAAGGCAGGGGGGAATCGGCTCTCATCTTCCACACAAAGCCTGTGTTGGAGAGGCGGCGAGAACAGGGCCCTCTCCGCCGAAGTGGGAGGGAGCTCCCTTGAAGCCCGGGCTGCTTAATCCCCTCGACTCCATCCGTATCTGCTCACTGCAGATTTCCTGGTGCTGTTTGATCGGCAGACACTTGTAGGGCAACCGAGAGGAGCGGCCCAACCAACCCACCCCCAGCCCCCTCGGCCAGTGCCCCCCTTCACCTTTTCGGAAGGGAAGCGCAGGAGGTCGAAGCTGCTCATGCTGGCCCTCTGGCTCCACTTCGGCCGGGCCCCTGAAACGGCAAATGCACAGCAGGTCAGCAGCGGCCCCCAACCAGCTGCACACAGGCCCGCTCCTTGGAGGGCAGCGGGGCTCGCCACTTGGCGGCCAAGGCAGGGGTCCATCGGGGAGGCTCCAGGCAGGTGCTCTCCTTGGGGCCTGGCCTGCCCCACTCTGCGGTTGCTGCTGATGGCCGCAGCAAAAGCAGGCAGCAAGGGAGCCGCTGCCTCTTCCGTGGCGCAGCGGGGAAGTGCTGGACTAACCAGCAGAAGGTGGCCGGTTCAAATCCCCGCTGGTCTGTTTCCCAGACACCTCTGTCGGGCAGCAGAGACCTCGGAAGGTGCTGAAAGGCATCCTCCTCTCATACTGGGTGGGAGGCGGCCATGGCCAGCCCCTCCTGGGTTCTACCAAAGAAAGCCACGGGGCTCTCCGTGGGTGCCAGGAGCCGACACCGACTCGAGGGCACCACTTTACCTTTCACCTTGAAGGGAGCGGCTGGGAAGCCCTTCCCGGTCCGGGGACGGTGTGTGGAGAGCTGGGCTTGGAGCTGCGGCTGCGTCCCTGGGGCCCTGCTGCTCCCTCCTTGCCACCCACAGTCGGCTGCAGCTGCTAACAAGAGGTCAGTGTCTAGCTGGTGACCCAACCGGAAAAGGAGGTGGTGGTGGCGGCAGCAGCAGCAGCAGCAGAGGGAGGACTCTGGCAGGGAAACCAGTCGCTTGAGCTTGCGCGGCTTGCATGGGGTGACTGCATCACACCACGAATGGAGCAGGACCAGGCCCCAGCAGCAGCCTCGGCCTGCCCTGCGGCCACAAGCACCGCACAGGGAGCGGGTGGCGGCAGCACGCACACCCTTTCAGCACCGTGAATAAGTGCCGGTTACTCCAGAAGCGCCTCCCCTTCTGCCCATTGAGATCAAGTGTCTACAGTGGCAGCAACCAGCAGGGCTTCTTCTGCTTAACCCCATGCCTGTGGAACCCTCACCCACCAGAAATCTGCCAGAGTGTGGAGCTTCTGTGGACCTTGTTTACTTACTTAAAGGTAAAGTGTGCCGTCAAGTCGATTTCAACTCCTGGCGCCCACAGAGCCCTGTGGCTGTCTTTGGTGGAATACAGGAGGGATGACCATGGCCTCCTCCCACGCAGTAGGAGAGGATGCCTCTCAGCTTCTTCCTATATCGCTGCTGCCCGAGTCTGGGAAACAGACCAGCGGGGATTCGAACAGGCAACCTCATGCATGCTAGTCAAGTCATTCCCTGCTGCGCCATTCGGTGGCCTGACTTACTTATCTTTTTATACCGCCCTTCAACCTCAGGCCCCCGGCTGGCTAACAAGATGGCCACAATAACAAGACTTCAGCAAAAACAACCTGTAAAAAATGCAGCCAACACAGCTTTGTAAAAAGAGATTCCGGGGGGGGGGGACACCCCACTGGCCCAAAGAAGCCGGGATAAAAAGGGCGGTTAAGCCTTGACCCCCTCTTAGTCAGATTTGCCTTCAAGCGATGAATCTCCCAAAGCTGCAATTACTGCTTTGCCACCGTGGAGTGAAACGGTTGTTTTATTGATCATATTATTTTCCTACCTTGGAAATATTTTGTTGCAAGGTTACATTTTTTCCTAAACAAATGAGTCAGTCAGTCCACAACAAACATGCTGCAGATTGCCGCCTCCTTCTTCACTGCTCAGATGACTAGAACGTTTCACCACACGCCGGGGGGGGGGGGCTCTGCCACAGATGCACCCCCCCACACACACACACACACACTCCCCGCGGGGGTCTTGACGCCCGGCCCAGACGTTCTGCAGGGAGCTCTGTTTAGAACTGGCCAGCCCCTTTCAGTCACTCGTACAAATACCTCCCGTCCCGTGATTCATGCAAGTCCTTTTAATCTGCAAACCTCTTCATCAAGTGACCATGTTCTACTATGACGACGACAACAAAGAAAATACACCGCTCTTCAACAAAATTCTCAAAGCGGTTTACAGAGAAGAATAAATAATACATACATGAGATGGCCCCCTGTCCCCAAAGGGCTCACAAGCTAAAAAGAAGCACAGGCTAAACACCAGCAACAGCCCCTGGAGGGATGCTGTGCTTGGGCTGGAGAGGGCCAGTGGCTCCCCCCCTGCTAAATACAAGAGAATGCCACTTGCTGTGCTGTCCTCTCAGCAATCCTGCAAGGCAGAGAAGTGTTTCCCCCTTTTCCCGAGATGGGAAACCCAGGAGCAGATGGTGCAGTTCCCCAAACAAAAGAAGCCTAGAGGTGGGCGTGTGCCCCAGGTCTCCACTACAGCCCACAAGCTGCCCTCGCCAGCAGCTAAGAGCACGGCTCCCTTGGCTGGCTGGAGTTTCCCCCGGCTTGTGCGCCTACCACGGGTCAGGCTGCCTGGGGCCCTGCAGGTCCCTCTCCGGGCCCCTTACTCACCCAAGGAGCTGGGGGGGCTCATGAGACGCCTCTCCAGGGCCAAGACCCCTCTCCAGCTCCTGCAGCCTCAGGAAGCTCCTTCCTCGGGGCTCCCAGTCCGCTGCCTTCAGGGGACTCCCCCTCCCGCCTCAGGCCAGCCCCCCGCAATTCGGCACAGGTCTCTTCTTCCCCCTGCTCTGAGGAGCAGCCTCAGCCAGAGAGAGGAGAGGAGTCAGCCCTGGCTGGCTCTCCTCCTCCCTTCCTCGTCTGCCCACCACACAAACACACACACACACACACACACCCCAGCAGCTACTGGCATGTTTACCAAAAGGCCGGGCAGACAAGCAGGAAACCTCAGGGGCAGGTCTAAATGCCTGCTCTGTCTTTAAGGTTCTGCAAGGTCTCTCATCGAGCAAGCCGAAACCTTCTGGAGAACGTCCGCTGAACAGCCTTGCTCTATTCAGCCCCTCGGTTTGGAGAAGCAGCAGACTGCTGGGGAGGAGCGGGCAGCTTTTTCAAATCATTCCACCGTTGAGCTGGTGGTTTTAAAAAGCACCTTCTCCTCCTCCTCCTCCTCCTCCTCCTCCTCCTCCTCCCTCCCTTGTGGCCCTCCCATTCCTTTTTCTGGCCGCTCCCTTCCCTATCCACTCATCCCTCACTGCTGAAATTGAGACTGTAAGCTCCTAGAGGCAGAGACTAGTGGGGCCTAGCTTATGAAGCTCTTTAACGTGTCACACACTCGGATGGTGCTCTCTAAATAAATAGCTCCTTATCCAAATGAGAATGGGCACAATGTTGGAACATTGGGGGGGGGGGGAGTCCTTCCTCATCAGTGAATGGCAGCGGCACTAGCCAATAGGCGTCTGCAGAAGTTCTTCTTCTCTCTTCCTTACCACCGGAGCGACTCGGGACAGAAAAAAGGAAGGAAGCACTTCTTCACACATTGCATCATTCATCTATGGAATTCACTCAAGATATGCTGACATCTTCTAGTTTAGATGGATTTAAAATCGTTTTATCTTGGGAAGATAAAACACTTGTTTTGCACTTGTTAAAAGTGCAAAGCACCATTCCACTTGTTTGCACAAGTTGCACAATAAAACACTGTTGCACTTGCTTTATCTTGGGAACCTTGGGAAGATGTAAGGAAGGTGATGTACAAATTAACAAGAGGAAGGAAGGAAGGAAGGATTATGCATGAAGCTTTTGAACTTGGGTGCTGGAGAAGCCTTTTGAGGAGACCATGGACAGCCAGGAAAACAAACCAATGGATCCTAGAATAAATCCATCCAGAATTTTCACTCGAGGCACAAAGGACCAGGCTCAAACTCTCCTACTTCAGACACATGATGCGAAGAAGACCCAGCTCCCTTGAGAAGTCCATAATGCTCGGGGGAAGTGGAAGGCAAGAGAAGGACAACCAGCAGCAAGGTGGATGGACTCGATCAGGACAGCAGTGACTGCAACACTGAGAGACCCTCAAGGCCAAGTTGAAGACACAGATCAGCCTGGAGAGAATCTACCTAGGTGGTCACTAAGAGTCGACACTGACTTGGCAGCACTTAATCAATCAGTCAATCAATCACAAGGAGTTTGCCAGCCAATGGCTACTAGCCTTGATGGCTGCAATTGACCTTCGGGGCAGGATGCCTCCGAATCCCAGCTGCAGCAGCCAGTGAGAAGAGGGGCCCAGATCTCCTTGGGGGCTTCTCAGCAGCATCTGTGGGGGGGGGCACTGTGGGAACAAGCAGGAGGCTGGGCTAGAGAGGCCTGGGGCCTGATCCACCAGGGCCCTCCATCCACAATCCAAGCCACACCAGCACCGTCACTGGTCAGCAAATAAGTCTCACTGACACATGCCCTTAAAAGCTCAAACAGAGATTCCAAAGTTCAGACTCTGAGAACGAGGGAGGCCTGTTCCCCCCAATGTGGCACCTTCTTAATGCTCCGTGGAGCATTCTGGCCAAGGAAGGGAGCAGAACTTCCCTCCCTGGGGCGGCTGGGCCTCCGGCAGCTTCATGGAAATTCTCTTGTCGAGGGAAGCATTCGCGGGGCACGTAGAGGGAAGGGCTGCTGGCAAACCTCGCTGGCCCAAAGCCAGGAAGGCTTTTCTAGCCTGGCACGGAAGCACCCATTAACCTGCGGCTGCCAATTCCCTGTCTCCCCCGCCTGCCTGCCTGCCTGCCCGCACCACCATCCTCCTCCTCCTCCAAAGAAGAAGAAGAAGAAGAAGACAGCTTCCCGTCCCAAGGAGAATGAGGCAGCCAGTGGGAGCCCCCCACAAGCTGCACCCCCATCTAAGCAGCTCCGAATGTGGCCAGCTGCCCGCAAAAGACACCAGCAGCTCCTCTTCCCTCTGGGTGAATCGAAGAGCTGAGAGATCAGAGGACTGAACAGGGTTGGTGGTTGACTACAACTCCCATCATCCCCAGCCGCAAGAGCCCATGGGGTTTGCTGCCCCAAGGTGTGGTCTCAGGAGCCCCTCTCTCAGGGCCCCCCTGGCAGGAGACTCTGGGAGAGGCTGGCTTTGCTGCTGCTGGAGCCAGAGAGGGACCCCCACCCAGGAAGGCCCTCTCCTGTGCTGGGCCGGGGGCCACATTCTGGGTTCAGGCTCTGCTGCGCTGGGGACGGAGTCGGTTGTCGGCTGCGTTTCCAGGAGGCCCAAGGAGCTGAGCAAGGGGTCAGCCCCCCCCCCCCGCTTCCTGCCCTGGGGGCCTCTGCCCATGGGAAGCTGAGTCTGGCTCTCGGGGCTCCACGTCCGGGGCTGGGCTCCTCTCCTGCATCCTCCGAGGGCTGAGAAGCCACCATTGCACAAAACTATTTTGACTGCTCTGGGCAAGCGATGGGAAGCAGGGCGAGGAGAATCTCCGGCAGCAGAGAGCTGGAGACGGAGCTGGCTTTCAGGCTCTTTCGGCAGGGGCAGCAGCAAACTCTGAGCACGGACCAGAGCTCACTGCCTCCCGTTGCTGCTCAGAGACGCCCTTACCCCTGGACTTGGGGTCCGAAGGCCAGGCCCTCCCAAACCCCGCCCCCTGCAATGCTCTTTAGCCTGTCCTGGGTGGTGCAGTTTGTGCCCTCAGGGATGATGATGCTTAATTTGCAGCGGGGGGGGGGGGCTCCAAAGGCCTTGAGGTCCAGGCTCCGAGATGACCTCGGTGCACCACCTCTGCCTCCCAGCCCCTCTCCTGCCTCCACCCTCCCCCTTGCCCTTCCTGTCCCAAGAGAGGGGGAAGAGTGCCCCCTCCTGCTGCTGCTGCTTCTTCTTCTTCTGCACCATGTCCAAGGGCCCTCCCAAGGCTGCAGTTCAAGCCATTCGTATTGGTTCCAGAGCCACCATGGTGATTCTGAATGCCTCTGTCGTCACCCACCCCCCCTCCTCTGCTTCTGGGGCAGCCCGTCGGGGTGGGCTGAGAGGAGAGCCTGCAGGCACCCAGCCCCAGCAGGACCCCCCCCCCGGCATTCTGCATCATCTTCAAAGGGCGGCATAAAGCACCTGGGAGCCAGAGCCAAGCGCGGACAGGGTCTAGCACCATGTCCAGGGCCCCTGGAGAGGGCTTGGGCTGGGGTGGGGGGTGGGGAGCCAGCAGCCAGAGGGGCTCCCCGGAGAATGCCCGCTCCCCCCCCCCGTGGAAAGATGCTTCCCTCCTCAGGCAGCCTCCCTGCCCTCCCAAGACAGGCTGAGCATTGGCAGAGGCCCCCGGAAGCCCGAGCGGGCCGAGGGCCACCCAGGCAGGGACAGGCTGTCCAAGGAGAGGGCTGGCCCGGCAGCCGGCGGGATGTCTGCGGGGCCCGGGGCGGCCTTGGCTGGCGCAGAGAGGCGGCTTGCTCGCAGCTGCCAAAACCCCAGAGGCAGGCCGGGAGCGTCAGCCAGACGCACACGCAGGGCTGGTGATGGAGGTTTTCTTTTTCCAGGACAGCCAAACTGCTCCTTTCCAAAGCCTCCTTTCTCTCCCCGCTTGTCAAGGAGGAGCCAGCCGCCTGAGAGCTGATGCCTGTGTGCTGTGTGGCACTCTGTGCATGCCCAGAGGGCTTCCACGTGGTGTCCAGATCACGAGGAGGAGTCACCGCTCCACCCTGTTTTGCGGCTCCTGGGACAACTCTGGGCCCCACATTTTAAGAGCGGCATTGAGAAACTGGAACGAGTCCCGTGGTGGGGGGACAGCCAGGGTGGCGAGGGGCCTGGAAACCAAGTCCAGGGAAGCTGAAGGAGCGGAGAAGACTTGGAGATGGCGGCGGGGGGGGGGCGGGGTGAAGATGAGAGCAAGACGGGGCGGGCTGGTTCTCTGCGGCTCCTGAGGACAGGACTAGACCCAGGGGGTAGGAAATGCAAGGAAGCCGATTCGGGCTGGGCATTGGGAAGCACGTCCTCAAGGGAAGAGGCGCTGGACACTGGAACAGCCTGCCTCATGCCGTGGTGGGCTCTCCTCCTCCTCCTCCTCTCGAGGCTTCCCAGCAGCCATCCGACTCAGGGACGCTGCGGCAGTTTCCTGTCGAGGGCTGGCCTGGATGGCCTCCAAGGACCCTTCCCACTTTCACAGGCTAGCTGCGTGGGCTGGACCCGGAGGAGGCTGACGCCCTGCCAACGCTCGGGTCCCTCCGCCCGCCACCTGCCCAGCGTCCCACAGAGGCCTCCCTTTTTGTCCAAGCCAGCCAGATCCAGCAAGACCACCTGCGGCTCTCCACTCCGGCCCTCCGGCGGAGACCACCCCGCTCCCCTTTGCTGCCCGGGGCCGGGTCCGGGTCGTGCTCGCAGCAGCAGCAGCAGCAGCAGCGGGGCTGCATCTCCGTGCAGGAGGCCTGGGATGAAGGCAACAGAGCCCCCCCCCCGCCCGCCCAGACAAAGGCTTGGGGCGGGACAGGCAGGCCTTGCAAGAGGCTGCGGGGAGCCTGGCGGAGGTTCGACCCAGACAGAAGACGCCCCTCGGAGCGAAGCCCCGCCAGGAACGCGGCCAGCCTCTGGAAGCGGCTCCTCCGCGGCTGTCATTACGGCAGCCGCCGAACCACCGAGTCCTTCAGCCGGGCGGAGAAAGGCGGGGCTGGCCTGCCTCCCAAAGCCCAGGGCTCCAGTCCTCGCAAAGCTCCGGGTGGGCCTGACGGCCCTCGTCCCCTGCGCGGCTGGGGCTGCCGGGAGCCAGTGGGCAGCACTGCAGGCCGGCCCCGCTGAGTCCGCGCCGGGCGGGCGGAGTTCGCCGAGGAGCCGCGTCTCCTTGGAGGTGAGCAGAGAAAGGCTGCCTTGTCGCGAGGAGACGCTGGGCGGGCAGCCGCGGGACGGAGCCAGGCGCCTCGGCCGCCGGGCTGGCCCCTCCGCCCCCCAGATCCTTGGGCCTGGCCCTGAAACCGCTGCAACGCGGCCAGCCCCCCACCGCTTGGGGGGAGCTGCCTGCCCCAATCCACAGCCGGGGCTGCAGCTAGGATGGGGGGGTGCGGGGGGGTGCGGAGAGAGAAGGGGGCTTGCTTGGCCCGCGGGAAGAGGACCGGCCCGCTGGGCAGTGGATGGCGGCTGGGCAGGAGGGGAGGTGGAGTTCAGCAACCTCGGAAGGGCCCGGCGCGCTCACCCAGGCCCCGCGAACAAGCTGCCGGAGGGCGGCAGAAACATCCGAGCAGGGGCTGGATTTCTGGAGCAGAGAGCGAGACACCCGCAGCAGACGGCGCCGTAGACCCTCCCCCTCTTCTCCCTCTGCTTCCAAAGACGCACATCATGAAGCCCTGCAGAGGACCGCCGCCCCCCCGCCCGCCGCATCGGCCCTCCAAGCCCCTCCCGCAATCCTTGGCCTCTTGGCCTCCCCCCCCCGCAGGCCCCGAGCACACTTCCTCGCTGTCCTGCCAGAAGGGCTCTGGCCTTGGGAACCCAGTCAATGCCCCCGCTGACAAACCCAGAAAAGCTTCCGATAAAGAGCACGGCCTGATTAACGCGGCTTACAGCCCGAGCAGCTTCCCACTCCTTCCCCGGCAATCATGCGGGCAAGTTCCACCCGCGTGGGCATCGAGGCCTGCCCGTCAAAGAGGGAACAGCAACAGCTGGAAACCCAGCAACCTTCATCTGGGACTCCGAAGGGAGAGAGGCCAGGCCGAGGCCGAATCCCTCCCTTAAAACGGGGCTTCTCAAACTTGCACTCCCAGGTTTTCAAAATTATTTCTCCTTACATTTCTATCCTGCTCCTCCTCCAAGGAGCCCAGAGAGCTGTGCATGGTTAGCGGTTAGGGACTGGCTCGGAGGTCCATGGCTAAGCAGGGATTTGAACTCAGGTCTCCCCGGCCCTAGTCCAACATTCTAACCACTACACCGTAGCAGGTTCTCCACGGGAGTTGAAGCCCAGCCCCAACTGGGCACCCAAGTCTGGGAATGCCGGCCTTAAGGAGAAACGGCTGGTCTCACCCCCCGCCTCCATGGCAAAGCCTCTTTCCCCAAGGCCAGTCTCGGGGGTCTTGTGAACTCTCTCACCTCTCACTACTCGGCTCCCTCTCACTCCGGTGGGGCCAGAGAACCCCCGGGGGGGGCACAGCTGACCTCCCCCCCCCACCAGCACAGACAGAGGTGCTCTTATCCCTGGCCTTCTCAGTGGAAGGCCTCCACACACCCCGAGGGCCCCCAAATCCTCTTTAGAGACAAATATGTGGGAGGGGAATCTGTGGAGCTGCATGTTGCTGTGTTTCTGCTAATGCATCTTTGACCTGCTTTATATCCTTACATTGCCGTTTGTGTCCTCAAGAACCCACGTGTTGAAAATACTGCATATGTCACGGTGTGTGTGTGTGTGTGTGTGTGTGTGTGTGTGTGTAGGGGGGTGGTGCTTAACTTGTGGGGAGGGCACTCCAAAGCCCTTTAGGTCCAGGCTCCAAAATGACCTAGGTGCATCGCTGATCGCAGGGGCAGAACAGTCCAAGAAGCCAGCTTGTTAAAAAAGGAAAACGGAGGCTCTGAACATCCACCCGTCTCTCGCGCCCCCAGCCAGTTGGCTGACCTTTAACCGTGAGGCTGCAAGGCATGTGCAAGACGAAACACAAGCCCCCCTCCCCGGCCAGGACTCAAGGCCCACGGCAACTTTGTGCACAGTAGCGGGGTGGGGTGGCACAGAAGGGTCTGGAAAGGAGGACGCTCTCACCTTGCACCTCGTAGCCGGCACAAGCAGCAGACGGGTCCAGACCGCCTCTGCTCAGCGCCAGTCCCAAGAGCGACCTCAGCTGGGCAACGTTCATCCGTGCCGTTAACTCCCCACCAGGGTCTCCGATCTGCAAAGCATCGAAGCGGCATTAAAAAGGTGCACCCCCCCAGCTCAAGGCAGCTTCTGAAACCCACTTGCCATCCAGAAAGTTACAATCCGCTACACCAAACAATGAATAAATCAGCAGCACACATTTATGAAGTCTCGACGTATGCTCCCAAGGACTTCTAAATCCCCTGGAATGAAGCAAGCCGGGAGGATTTCCCCGGAGGAGGGGATTCCACAGAGTGGGGCCACCACAGAAAAGGCCACGCTCCTCCTAGGACTCTGCCGGAACTCCGGTGGCTCCAGCCAGCCCCTTCCCTAGTTCACAGATCCTGGGACAAAGAGCGTGTTACCCTTAAGGGCAACACAAGAAGCCAGCGTGGCGAGGCCTGGCTAGAGAGGAGCGCTCAGGACTGGAGAGAGATCGTGGGACCAAGAGGCGAGGCTGCTTGGGGTGGGGCAGGAAGGGATAGAGGAGGCACCGGAATGAAGCAGGAGGAGGAGGAGGAGAGGAGGCAGGAGGGCCCACAGACAGGAAGCGCCGCAGAGGGTGGGCTGCCAGTGGAAGGACAAGCACCGGCACGTAGTGAGCGTGTGGCGCTCACCAGCTCCCGAGGCCAAGAAGGAGGCCCCTTCTGTTTAGCAGGGGAGAGCAACTGGCCCTGTCCACCCCCAGCACAGCATCCCTCCCGTGGCTCTGTCTAGGGTCTCCCTCGTGCTTCTTTTTGGACGGTGAGCCTTTTGGGGACAGGGAGCCATCTGATGATCACTCTCTCTAAACCACTTTTAGAACTTTTTGTTCTCAAATAGTAAGCACGTCGTAAAAGTGTATTTGTTTATTGTTCTGTGCATAAACCGTCTTTTCATAAAAGCTCATCCCAAGTTCATAATATCATATAAAAGCACATTAAAATATTCAAGTCAGCTGAGACCATCAAAGCCATGAAAACCTCCATAAGAACCAACAGCCATAAACCACCTCGTGAAGCCTCTGATTCTTAAGGGCGGCCTCCAAACCCACGGAGCTTATGAGGAATGCACAAAGCACTGGAGGCGCTGGGGCAGAGCGCTGAGCAGACGGGCATCCTGCCTCACCAGAGATCCCGAGCCCTGGGCCCCAACCAACCTCCGACACACAAGAAGGCCCATCCACACACCACCACCCCGCGGAGTGGGTGCAGATCCGGAGCTCTTCTCGAAACCTGACGCAGAAGAGGGCCTGTCCGCGTCACCCGCTCTGCCTGGTGATCAAGGAGTCCGGCCCCCCAGAACGCCAAGCCTTCCCCAGACATCCGCCTCCGAGAAATGCCCCATTGTTCTCTCCCCAGCTGGCACTGAGTAATCCACCTTCCACGGAGGGCGGGGTACAGAAGCCCGGCTGGGAAGAGGCCAGCAAGCCCGGTTTATCTGGAGCAGCCGACAAGTTAATCACAGGGCTGCCGGGCCCAGGGAGTGCGGGGGTGTGTGTGTGCCAGCGTGGGGTGAGGGCTGCACTGAGATGGGGGTCTTCAGACTTCAGGGCCTGGGGTGGGCTCTGCTCCCCCTGCCACTTCCTTGCGTTTCTCTTGCGTTTGTCTTTTTTCATTATTATTATTCTGAGCCACCCTGATCAGCATTGTGCTGGGAGGCATGTTCAAGACGAACAAGGCCCTTCTGGACATGCACATCACGGAGCTGTCCAAGGTGCCTGAGACCATCGGCTTGAAGACCAACGCGGGGAGCCAGACCATTCGGCCACCCAGCTCGGTTTGGTCTCTGGGTGGTTTACAACAACCTCGAACAGATTCAAACATGAAGACCTTAAACCAGTTTAGAGCCACAGTCCCGTGAAAAGGTTTGGCTGGGAAAACACGTCTTGAGAGACGGCTGAAAGGTTGTCAGGGGTGGGGAGGCTCCTCTTTCAGCAGGCAGCGCCTGCCAGAGCTTTGGGGCAGCAAGAGAGAGGCCCGTCCTGAAGGCGGCAGGAGTGCAAAGAGGGCAGCAAGCATGATGGCCAAGGGCTGGCCCTGCCCCAAAGGCCTCTCGCCTTCCTACTGTTGCAGCGCGAAGCTCCGAGGCCATCCAGGGCTGCTGCGCCTTTAAAAGACAGGCTTCCTCCAGGCGGCATCTGCCTCAAATGCCCAGAGGCGGCTGGACTACAACTCCCATCACCCCCCTGCCACCATGCACCCCAGCGAAGCGCAGCATTTGGGACACGAGGAAGCTGTGCACACGAGCAGCCCTACCCTGGTTTGGACAGCCCTGCCTGGCTAGGGCTGCTCGTGTGGAGGGCTGGGATCAAGGCCGATCACGGGGCTGCCTTCCCCAGGAGCCCAACTGTTGTGCCCGGGCTTTGCCCCAGGTCCGGGGTTGTGCTAGAGCCCCCGGCTTGAGGGGGAATCCCTCATCTCAAGATTCCCGATTCCTCGGACTCCTTTTCCTGGCCTCCAGAGATACGCGCTGCTCAGAGCAGTCCAGATCGTGGGGGGGGGGGGGCGGTGAGCTGCATGCCATCAATCATCTGTGGGGGGGGGAGGTAGATTCAACCCAGCCTCCCCACCCCACCCCCGGCTGGCCTGCACCGCCACCCCAGAAACAGACGTGAGTACGACCTCACTGAGGTTTCAGCCGGTTTCTGCTCTCTGCTGCAGGGGCAGCTGCAGTTTCCGGCTCTCTCTCAACGATTAAAGCACTCCACTCCCAAGGGACTCATTGACGGGCAACTCACTAAGGCCGGACCTTGCCGGGCCAGGAGCCATTTCAGGGGCAGAAGCGGCAAGGAGGATGCTTCTCGCCCAGACGTCGCAGGGACCTTTGCTGAGTGGGGCTCACTGCCGACTCAAGCGGAGAGGAGGATTTGGGCCGCCCCCAGGACAGGCGTCGCTGGGTAATGCAGGGCTGCATCCCCTGCGGTCTGCAACCCCCAGGACGGCTGCGCTGCCAGCCAAGAGGGGGAAAGCAGCACCCACCTCCCGGGACCAGAGAGGACGCCACAGGCACCTGGGCAACACCAGCCGTCCCACGGTTGCTGGACTCCAACTGCCACGACCCACAGCCAGGAGTCGGGGAGGATGGGAGTTGTGGTGGGGCATCTGCAGGAGGGCCGCAGTGGGGCAGCCCCACTTTCAGGGACTCCGCACCACTTGGTCGTGATGGGAAAGGCTCCGGGTGTGTTTGCTAAGCACTTGCCCAGTTCAGAAACCCACAAGCAGGCATGAAGAAGGCCACCAGGAAGACGCACGAAGGGGGCCGTTGCCAGGGAGGACCCAGGCAGCAAGCCGGAGCCAGAGCAGGAGGAGTGAGGCCAGAAGGGGGAGAGAGACGGGGGCCCCCTCACCTCTTGGGAGATTTCAAGGTGTCTCTCTGCAAAGTGCAGGGCTTCTTGGTGGCTCCCGAGGGAGAGGTAGGCGTTTTCTAAACTCCAGCAGGCTCTTCCTTCCCCCACTCTGCAAAAGCAAGACATCAACCTCATTACCAGAGAGAAACATCCAGGCCCTCCCAGGAAAGGGCCCCCAAACCCGGGGTCCAGAAACACACACCCCAGAGCCAGATTCTCCAGGGGGCCCAAGGAGCATGTGCAGAGGGCAGCGCACATCCCAGGGGCACGCCCCCCTCCCCCCATTCTCTGCTTCTACCCGGCTGAGATTCTAATCTTGGAGGAGGGCACAGTCTGGCTGTGGCCTCCAGTTGTGACCCATGCAAAGCCATCGGGGACCTGGCTGGTAGCCCCAGGCAACACAGCCACCACTGCGCGGCTTCCCCTTCCGGCTGGCTCCTAGCCCAGGCTGGGCTGTGGGCTCCATGGTGACCAGGGAAGGAGGAGAACAACAACTCTGCTGCTTCCCTAGAACGCATGTACTTCTCCTGAGTCAGGCCCTTGGTCGACCCAGCTCAGTATTGTCTACACAGACTGGCAGCAGCTTCTCCAAGGTGGCCGGCAGGAGAGACGTCTCTCTGGAGAGGCCTTGGAAAGCAGGCAGGTGTTCTTCCCAGAGCAGCCCCATCATCCCCTCGGGGGAATCTCTGCCAGTGCTGCTCACACATGTAGCCTCCCATCCAAGTGCAACCCAGGCCAGACCCTGCTTAGCAAGAGGGAAGAAGTCAGGCCCTTGAGCCTCCTGCCTTTCCCGGGCATCTCTCCCAAGGCGGCTCCTTTGAAGAAGAACCCCCCACACAGCCAAGCCTCGGGGCTGGGAACGGGCATGCAGAGCTTCTCTGACTGCTGGCAGTTTTAGTCGTCACCCCATCTCAGAGGCCGGGACCCAGAGGGGGGTTGAATCAGCCTGGGACAAGGGCATGACCACACCACTAGGGCGTGGGGGGAGGGAGCGTGCCAAGGGCCTCTTTCTTTTTGGAGGGGGGGTATATGCTGACTGATCGGAAGATGCAAGACAGAAGGGACGGAATATATTTCCCCCTATCAGCCACTCTACTCAGACAAAGGGCCATTTTGGAAGCCAAGCGACAAGATAGGGCTGTGCCTGAGATTGCCCATGGGCCAGCCTACAGGCAGCTCCACCAGGTGGACAGGCCACAAGGGCCCTCCTGGGTTGAGTGCCTCGGGCCTCCCAAAGCCTTAATCCGGCTCTGGGCACGCTCTCTCTCTCTCTCACACACACATATTATGGAGATCTGTGTTTTTTAAAATAATTATTCAAAAAAGTATCTGCAAATGCCAAATAATACCAAAGAGCAGAAGAATGGCATTAGGCAGGCAAGACTGCAAGAGAACCAAAAACATTTTATTTGTTCCCTTGATTTATATACCGCCCTTCCAAAAATAGCTCAGGGCGGTTTAAAGGAGAAATTAAAAAGGAAGAGCGAAACCGTCACTGCCCAAGAGTAGGAAACGAAAACCCAGTTACTCAGAAAGGTTTGCAAAAGGACGGGGGGGGCAGGCAGCCAGCCGGTTAGTGCAGACAGCTATTAGAGTGTCTCGGCAGGCGTCACAGGCGGAGATGAGGGAGAGAGGCCACCGAAGGGCTCTGGGGCGGAAGATGGGGGTGGGCCTGTGGGAGCCCCCCCCACCTGCCGTGAGCCACCTGCCAGAGGGACAGCCACACCTCCCCAGCCTGGGCTCTTTCTGTTCCCACCTTTCTCTCCTCTTCCTGGGATATTTTGCCTTCCAAATTCAGGTTGGGAAAGAAGGTCTAGTCAAAAGCGACCGGTTTCTGACAACGCAGACCAGTTGGGGCAGGAAAACCCGCAAGAGGCTCTCCGTTGTCCAGAGGCCCACTGCCGGCAGAAACGGCCATAGTGATGGGCCCCCTCACGGGCTGGGAGTCCCCTTGGCCTCCCTGTAGGGCTGTTCCCGCAATCGATCAGCATGAGGGCTGGGGAAGCCTCCTTGGACTCTGGCTTGAGAGCCCCGCGAGCTTCCGGCTGCAGGCCGTGGTGAGCGTTCTGCAAACAAGGCGGCAGGGAGATGCTCGTCGGCGAGCTGGAGATGCCAGCAGGTGAGGCCAAAACTTGTGCCCAAGGTGGGAGGCACCGGGTAGGGGGAGCACTCCCCCTGCCTGCCACCTTGCAGGTGACCCTCCCCACACACACAGCTCCCAGAGGCTGCTCCTGCCAATCCCACCCTTGTATGCGGTTTGGGGCAGGGGACTGCAGCTCAAAGCAGCACACCCCTCCAGTGCCTCCCCTCCTCACCCACCCCCACCCCCCGGCAGGCACAGTTCCTTGGGCCCTGGCCCTGGCCTGCAGAATCCTGGACCCCCAACAACATCTTTGGGAGCGTCAACGTTTCTCCCCTCTTAGGAAAGCAGAGCAGAAAAAAGGGCTGCCCAGAAGAACTAGTCTGCCAACCAGGGCCAAGTCCTTAGGGGGCTTAGCTGCTGTTCCAGAGTCAATCTTTGTCTCCCTCTAGTGGCTGTGCTGGACTCAGGCGCGTTCCGAGTCTTCTTCTCATGCTGATTTCACGGAGAGACCTCAAGAGAGGCAGCAGCAGCAGCAGCAACGGCCCTGGCCGTGCTCTGCAAGCAACCTGGGTGGGTTTCAACCAGGAGGACCATTTGGGTCCACGGTGGGCGGCACCAGCCAGAAAAGCACAGGATTAGGAAGCCTGGCTGACAACTATTTCTCCATCGGAGCTCATGTGCCTTGAACAGCTGTAGAGCAGCAGGCAGAAATTCAAGAGGCAATGCTTCTCCACCACAGTCCTGCTCTGCTGCACAAGCGACACAGGAGCCCTGCAAAAACCACGCGGGCAGCAGTAGCAGCAACAGCCTCTTGAGGGAATACGGAAGAGCACAAGGGCAGGAGTAGTCAAGCCAGCAGTCCGGCCAGCTCATTAACGCAGCAGGGGCCGGCCACCTTCCCAGCGAGGACGGGGCCTGCAGAGGCATCCAGCGGCACCGCGGAGAATCTCCTGTTTCCGCTTAGCGGTTGGGCAGCGCAGACCTCCCCGTTCTCCCCAGTCACAGGACAGGGCTGTTGGGCTGCGTGAAGGCTGGGCTGAGCCCCACGTTGCTCCTTGACTGCCCTTCTTGAGTCCAGGCTCCCCACTGCCTCTTGGGACCTGCCTCCTGGCCCCCACTCTGACCCCAGTCCATTTCTGGGCCCCATTCAAAGCGCTGGCTTTCACCTCTCAAGCCCTAAACAGCTCCGGGGGTGGGGGCAGGGGGGTTCATCTGCTCAGGCGCCTGGGCTGTCTCGGCCGGCTCTCCGACTTCTAGCCCAAGGTCTGGCTCTTCACCCACTCTGGGGGCCTCAGTAGCCGGCTGCCTGGAGGCTGAGCCGTGCCAGCCGCACCCCCTGCTCAGGGACTCTTTTTATCCTTCTAGCCCTGCCCAAAGGGCCTGGGGTCTCGGAGCTCTGGGGCCCCCAACACAGGCAGAAGCCTCCTGTGCTCCAGGTTCCCTTCAGGAGGGGCTGGATGGGAGCCTTTGCACTCGAGAGCCCTCCAGCCCCACAGCCAGCCCCAGCCCCTTGCTCAGGCTAGCCACGCCTTCAGGCTTGGCTACCCACAGGCTCCCTCCCTGGAACCTGGACCTCGCTAGCATCCACTTCTCCAGCCTTCTGGCCGGCTGTGCTCCTGCAGTGGCCCATTTGCCTAGACTGCCTTTTCTCCATTGGGGTCTACAAAATGTTTGCTGACGGCTGGGAGCTCTCTAAGGTATCTCCCGCCTTGCCATGAACTGTTGAGAGGAGGAAGACGACTGCGGGGAGACATGACAGAGGTCTGTAGAATCATGCATGGTGTGGAGAAGGTAGACAGAGAGAAATTTCTCTCTCACACACATAACACAAGAACCCATCCCATGAAATGGATTGCTGGGAAATCTAGGACCAACAAACGGAAGTATTGTTTCACACAACACATGATCCACTTGTGGAACTCTCTGCCACAGGATGTGGCAACAACCTGGATGGCTTTAAGAGGGGCTTGGATAACTTCATTGGGTAGAGGTCTATCATCGGCTACTAGTTGGAGGGCTACAGGCCACCTCCAGCCTCCAAGGCAGGATGCCTCTGAGTACCAGTTGCAGGGGAGTAAGAGCAAGAGAGAGGGCCTGCCCCTTTCAGCTCCTGCCTGTAGGCCCCCAGAGGCAGCTGGTGGGCCACTGTGTGAAACAGGATGCTGGACTAGATCGGCTTCCTCAGGGGCCTGATCCGGCAGGGCTGTTCTGATGTTCTTACGAAGCAGCTTCCCCTGGAAAGAGGCCCCTGCCTGCTTCCCCATTCCTGCCATCTCGGAGAAGGGCCTCGCCACTCACTTCAAGATGGCTGCCTGTTGCTGAGCAGAAGAGAGGCTCCGAGCTAAAAAGAGCCCCCCTCCTTTTCCCAGGACAGGGAGGACACTCTTTGTTGCATGGAGACTCTGCTTTTAAATTGAGACTATCAAAGCCATTTGCCACACGTGTAATTGAGCTAAACCATTTCCGCAGAAGCAGAAGGCAGCATCTCCATTTCTAGCCAACCCCCCCGCCCCCGGGCTCTCCTCACCTGTCCCCAAGTTCCTGGGCGATGGCCAGGTGCTTCAGGTGGTAGTCCACTGCTCTCTCGTAGTCTTGCAGGAGGGTATATGTGTTGCCAAGGCTGTAGCAAGACTGAGCTTCCACGGCTTGGTCCTTCAGTTGTCTGGAGAGCTGCAGCGTCTTCCTGCGTGAGAAGAGGCAGAGGCAGCCCCCTAAGTGGGCGGGGGGGAGGACACCCCCCACTCCCCACACCACCTCCTTTGTGTAGGGCAGGGCCCTCCCACTGGGGTCCCCAGATGTCCTTGGGCTGCAGCTCCCGCCATGGCCTGCGTTCAGCCATAGGATCTGGGGGGGGGGGGAGTTGCAGCCCAACAGCATCCCTGCCCTCCACCGAGAACAGCCCTTTCACTCCGTTCACGGTCAGGAGGTGGCCATTGCTCGGCTAACTTCTGCAGCAACAGCAAGTCCAGAAGTCAGCTCTCGGAAGGTGTCGTCAGCATCACTCGGTGCCTGTCTGGGATCGTATGGACTGCGACTCCTGGTGGGCGCCTGGCAGCCAGAAGGGAGCAGGATGGGGCCCAGAGAGTCTGGCTTGTGCCTGGAGGGAGCACAAGGCCCTCCCCGCCTGGATTCTAGGCTGGGAGCAGGCCTGGAATTGTTGGAGATGAACTTCCAGTGCATCGACCTTTTGCACCAACTGTCCGAATGACCACTAGGGGCACCTAACAGGAATGAGTAGCCAGCCAGTCAGCCAAGCAGGGAGGAGCAGAACTGGCCGGGGCCCAGGAGGGACCTGTCTGGGAACGGCCTCATCCAGGACCTAGAAGACGCCCAGGGCCCTGGACACCCCCTGCGGAGTTCCCGGGGGCTCGGCTGGGCCTTTCCAGCTCTCTCAGGGCTCCTAGCCAGTCCAGCAGGGGCCTTGCTCTTCCCTTGGGGTCTCCATTCGCCCTTGGATGTCTGTCGCCATCGACAACATGCGGATGCAGGCTGCAGAGAGCGGAGTCTCTCCTGGGCCACTTCCGGATCTCATAAAAATGGCGGATCTCATAAGAATGTCTCCAGCCTGGCTAGTGGCCGACTCTGGCATCAGAGAGAGGCTCCCCCTTCCGCAACGACGACTCCTGGTTGCCACCGGCGATTAGAAAGAGGTGCCTCTAGGTATTCTGCGCACCAGTTTGGCAGGGGCAGGTTTGCATGCCACACCTCCCCCCCCCCACTCGAGGGACACCTCGGAACTGTGGCTGTGCAAGCACCCCGGGATCCTTGCGGCCACTGGACTGGCTCGAGGTCCCAGTGCAAGCAGGGAGAAGAAGCAGGCAGGCCGGCCACATCTGCAAGGGCTAAGGTGAGCCGGCCGCAGAGTGCAAAGCGGGGGGGGGGCCTCTGCTTCCGGCCGGCGGCCCAGGCTGCTCACTTGTAGTACTCCGCGGAGATGTCGAACCTCCCCAGGAAGACGTGCGCGTTGCCCAGGTTGCTGTAGGCTCTCCTCTCGGCGGCTTTGTCTCCAAACTCCTTGGCGATGGCCAGACGCTGGAACAGGAGCAGGTGGAGAGCTTGAGAAAGGGCTGCCCCCGCCCCGCACACACACACCAGCCCTGAAATGCACAAAGGGCTGCCGGGAGAGCAAAGGGCCCCCCCACACGCCCCGGTCAAAGGCAGCGCTGAGCCATCATTTGCGGAAATCAGCAAATGCTGCCAAGGAAGGCGTCTTGCTGCCTCTGCTGCTGCTCATGGGGAGGGACCAGGAGCCAGATGGGAAACCTACCCCCCACCCCCCACCCCGAGGGGCCTGAACTTTTCTTTAAAACAAAAGTGTGCTTGATGCCAAAGTTCCCAGTCATTGGACTGCAAGCAGCAGGAAGGGGAAATCCATGGGAGCGAAGAAGCTCCCAACGCCCCACAAACAGCTGGGATGTGGGGCAGGGTCTGACCTGCTTGTGGAAGACGATGGCTTTGCTGAAGTTTCCCAGCAGATAGTGGGTGTTGCCCAGATTCCCGTAGGCCCGGCCTTGAGCGGCTCTGTCTCCCAGCTCCTTCACGAGAGAGAGGTTCTTCCTAGAAGACACCAGCCAAGGAAGCCCGGGGTGGGGGGGTGCAGTGGTTAGCGAGAGCCGAGTTCAAATCCCCATCCCACCATGAAACCCACTGAGTGGCTCCATGCCAGTTATTGACCTCTGACCTCCTGGAGCCTGACCTCCACCCCACAGGGCACTGGAGCCCTGAGCACTGGGGTCTCCCTTTCTGCCCAGCCCACCCCCCACCCCAACCCCGGCCTGCGCCCAGACATCCGTTGCAAGCCCTTCAGGAGGAACTTCCCTGAGGGCAGGGCAGGGCGGACTCACTCGTAGAACTCCGAGGCCCGCTCCAGCGCCTCCTGGACCTCCTCGGGCAGGTGGCCCGGCTCCTGCAGCAGGCTCCAGGAGAGCTGCTTCCCCCGGGCGTGGTAGACGTTGCCGATGTTGTAGAGGGCCCTGGCCTCCCCCACCTGGGAAGAGAGGGGGGCGTCACTCGGGTCACTCTCCGACGGGTCGCTGCCCAAGGACGGGTCACCCGAGGCCGGCCAGTGTGTCCTCACCAGGCCTGAACCCTGACCCAGCGCATGGCCAGCAACAAGCCCCACACCAGCTCCGCCGCTGCCGCCTTTGGGCTTCCCTCTGGGCCAAGCCCGCCGCCCGGGTCCCCGTCCGCCCCAACGCAGAAGGGGGGGCCTCCCTTCCCACAGGCAGCTCCTCGTCCCCTTCGATGCCCAGCAGACGCCCTGCCTGCCAAGACCTTGTCTCCCTGCTCCTGCGAGATATCCAGATGCCGCTGGCAACAGACAACGGCTTCGTCGAACTGCCCGAGGATCTTCAGCGTGTTGCCCAGGTTGCCGCTGGCTTTGGCCTCCCCGATGCGGTCCCCGATGGTCCTGGGGAGACAACCAGGGGACCTGGAGGAGGGGCTTCCCGGGGACACAGCCAGGAGCAAGACCCAACGGGAAGGGGCAGCCCACAGGCTCTCCTTCCCCTGCAGGGGTGGGTGGCCAGCCGGCCCCTGGTGCCCTGAATGGGCCCCCGCCACAGCCCTTCTCCAAGCGAGACTCCCCCCTCTCCCGCTCTCCCCTCCTGCAAGGACCTGGGTCCGTCCGGGCCCTTACCTGGCGAGCGTGAGGTCGTGCTTGTGGTACTCCAGCGCCTTGGCGTACTCCTTCAGGTAGAAGTAGGCATTGCCCAGCTGGCTGTAGATGGCACTCAGCGTCTTCAGGTCTTCGGTCCCCAGGTGCACGGCCTCTTCGAAGAAGGCGACTCCGGCTCGGAAGTCCCCTGCTTTGCAGGACCGCTCTCCCTCCAGGGCCAGCTCCAGGCAAGAAGCCTCCATCCTGCGGAAAGGGAGGCAGAGGACCGACTGCCTTGGCTGCCCAACAGCCGGCGGGGGGTGGGGGGTGGGGAGAGCTGGCACTTTCATTGGGCCACCCCGTGGACTAGGCCTCTTTCCAGGCGGGGCTTCCATGGGCTTTGGAAAGGTGGGGGGGGGATTCTAAGGACCTCAACTTTGGGTTCCTGCACGCCAGGCCTGTGCCCAGAGACGCCACGGAACTTGGGCAGCATCGGCAGGGCTGGAGGGGAGGCTTCCAACCCTCCAAGGGGAGCAAGAGAGAGAGAGAAAGGGAGACCGTCCTCTTGGGTCCCTCAATCCTAGTCGTCACATCATCAAGCGCGGCACCGCCAGGAAGCCCAACTGGCTTCAAGTTACGCTGCTCAGCTTCGTGTATGTGACCAAGAAAACACGTTCTGAATCAAAGGGCCCCAGAATCATTTATTCTGCTCGAGAGGAGAGCTGACCTGGTGGTCGCAAGCAGGACTTGTCCCCTGAGCTAAGCAGGGTCTGCCCTGGTTGCATTATATGAATGGGAGACTAGAAGTGTGAGCACTGCAAGAGATTCCCCCTCAGGGGATGGAGCTGCTCTGGGAGGAGCAGAAGGTTCCAAGGGGAGGGCCCTGGTGGCATCTCCACGATCGGGCTGAGAGAGGTTCCTGCCTGCAGCCTTGGAGAAGCCGCTGCCTCTCTGTGAAGACAATCCTGAGCTAGATGGACCAATGCTTCCTATGTTCTGGGTGACCAAATACACTGGCTTTAGCAGAGAGTCCACACGAGATAAACACCCCTGAGGGAATCCCCCAGGGCTCCTGCACCTTCCGTGTTGACTCCTTAGGAGTAAACGCTGGAGACCTCCAAAGGAAAGCAGGACCCCGACCGGTGGCTCTCTTGCTCAACAAGAGAGATGGCCGGGGTGCTCTTTGGAGGACATTTCCTCGGCCAGGACAAATCAGAGCCTTTGCCACTTTGGATCCCGAAAGCGCTGCAAGCCGCCTCGCCTGGTGTATATGGTTGCCGGGCAACCGTGCGGGCCTGGTGAGGTCTGCACCAGCATTTCCGCCACCCATTTCCCCTGGCAGTGATGCTTTGTGGACGAGAACAAGGCTCCATTCTTGCTCTCCCGCAGTGCCTCAATTGCACATGGGGGGAGGAGGAGGAAGAGAAGCCATTCTGGAAACAGACTTGAGCCTGCTGTGCTTAGCAGGGTGGCCATGCTCTTCTGCTCCAAGGGGCCGGGGAAATCGGGTCTGCGAGCAAAGTGCCTTTGAAGAACTCGAAAGCCCATCGCCCCTTCGGACAGGAGGCCCACCTGGTGCTGGGAGAGTCTGCATGCCCAAGAAACCCCCCCCCCTCCCCCCAGGGTGTGGCCTTCCACTTTCCTCAGAGGGCCCCTCCCTGCTGGGGCACCAGAGAGCAAGGCAGCCCTCCTCCCTGGGGTGGCTTCAGCCGGGGGGGGGGCTGCAGTGCTCAGGCCGCGTCCCCACGTGCCCCCTTCCCGGCAGCTGCTTCTTCAGAACTCAGCACCTCGCTGGCCCCGGGGAAGGATGGCGGAAGAAGCGCAGCCCAGCAGCGGGGGATGCCTCCTCGTGCGGAGAAGGCAGCTGGGCGTAGGGAGCTGGAGAAGGGGAGGGGGCCAGCCAGCAAAGGGCGGGGGGGGAGTGGCTGGCTTCAGTGGGAGGAGGGAACGGGCAGCGGCTGTCTGGATGCAGAAGCAGCAGCCGGAGGAGGAGGAGGAGGGCTCCACCACGGCCCTCGCAAGAGGAGAGCAGCCCAGCCCAGCCCAGCGCCCCTTCCCCAGCTCTGACGGATCACCTCGCGCCCTTGGCTGCAAATGCGGGGAGGGGCAGAGCAGGGACCCCGCCCCCAGGCCTCTTCCCCTGTGCTCCTTTCTGCCCTCCTCTTGGCAGCAAGCGGGGGGGGGCTCCTCCGGCCAAGACCCTCCCCAGCCCCTTGGGAACAAAGAGCCGGCCCCGATCCCCCCCCCCCGTCCATTGCAGTGGCCGCAGCGGGTTGCTCCGCGCGGGGTGCCTGCTGGCCCGGCCCTCCTCCCGCGTCTCCCGGGCGAAGTTCTTCTTCACCGCTGCCTGCGCTGGGTCGTTCCACGCGCTCTCTGCCAGCCAAGGCTTGGGTGGCATTTCCATGGCGACCACTGCAGAGCTCAGCTCCGCAAAACCGCGCCTTCCACTCCGACAGGCTTTAATTAAAAACCGGCTCCTCTTCCTCTTCTGTCTCTGTCAAGAGAGACATTAAAACAGGCTGGCGGACGGCGTGGGACGGATCCTGCTTGTTTTTCACGAGCCGGCTTCTCCGGCTACCTGAGCCATCCAATTGCTTTTCTTACTCAGTCTGTGACTCGAGCAGGAGAAATATACTCTCTCTTTCGTTACAGCAAGGGCAATGTTTCCCTAGTGTGGGAAGAAGTCCTACTTCCCCCCACCCCCACCGCCGCCCAAGAAATCGCGTTTACCCTTAAATTCAGAGGGGCCAGGCTGAGTTTCTCTAGCTGTTGCTGGACTACAATCCCCATCATCCCCTGCTGCAGTTGCCAGAGAGGGCTCCAGCAAGTGAGCCAAGTCCTATGTTACATGGAAAGGGGGAGGGGTAGACACACCCTCAGGGTCTCTCTCCCTTCTGCTCTGGGGGGAATGGTTGCCTCCCAACGCCAGATACAGCCCCCCAATCAGGTCTGGAGGAGCATGGGGCAAAGGCCATCACTGACAACGCTCTAACAGAAATCAGGGGGGCGGTCAGGCTCACACATAGTCTCCCATTCAAATGCAAACCAGGGCAGATCCTGCTTGGCAAAGGGGACAAGGCATGCGTGCGACCACAAGACCAGGCCTCTCCTCAAGTTCTTTGGGATATACCCTAAAGCCAGAACATGTCTAAGGCAACGTCTTCTAGGCAGCAAGAGTGCCTACCCTACATCAGCCTCTGCTAGCAAGTTGTGTTCCCCTCTCTCCACGGGGCCTGCTCTTTCTTCTTCCTCCTTCCCAGCGCCTTGTTGATCAAACTTGACTTGGGAGACCTTCCCCTTGCCAGAGCCCAGGTTCTGCCATCTCTGCGTTGACAGGCCATATGGCCGGAATTCCTCTTGCAGGGCGTCTGCAGGCAGCCGTTTCGTTTCTGCCAGCAAACAGGAGCCGACACAATCTGAAGAGTGCCCCCGTTGTGTCCATGTTTCTGTTTTTGAGCATCCCGTGACTTGCGTTATGTCACCAACGCCCGTGTTTGTAGCTCATCTCTTTTAGTTACGGAGATGGCTAAGCCAGCCAATGGACTGGTACCGATATTCAGAGACTGCCATCGGAGGCCCCCTGGCAGCAGCCCCTGGACGATCTCTCCTCCTGTGCAATGCTCCTGGCGGC
Source organism: Hemicordylus capensis (assembly GCF_027244095.1). Lineage (NCBI taxonomy): Eukaryota > Metazoa > Chordata > Lepidosauria > Squamata > Cordylidae > Hemicordylus > Hemicordylus capensis. Next base: position 309,912 of record NC_069673.1, on the reverse strand, counting down.
TGGTCCAAGGTCACCCAGAGAGTGCTCATGTCTCTGGAACAACCCGTGGGTTAGCAGCACAAACCCGGCTGCAGCCAGTCATTCTGGGTCCCCAGAACGGATCCCCCAGCAGCGTGCCCGGCTGGCCTCCTTGAGAGCTAGGCAGGAGGGTGAGTGCTTGCTCTGCTTCTGACTGCAGGTCTGAAGGAAAGGCCACCTTCAAGGGCTCCCCAACCAAGGCTCGGGCATCAGAGAGGGAGAATCCAGCCCAGCCCAGCCAGCACTTCCTGCAGCGCTGGTTTTCTGCTTTCCAGGAATTCCCCCCCCCCCGGAAAGGGGAGAGCATTCCAGGGTCTGCAGTTCCCCCACCCAGGGCCAGCTGTGAGTGTGCTGGGAAGGAGCAGGGAGCAGCCTCGACTTCTACATGCGCTCAGAATAAATGTGCTACTCTCCGACTTCATCCAATGCTCTCAAGCGGATCGTGGCCTACAACAAAAATGCCGCCTTTTCTCCCTGGACTCACAGATCCATTCTGGCCCCGGATGGCTCATTTCCAAGGCAGCACGTGGCCCTGAAGCAGCAGCCACAGCTGGGCGGAGCTCTCCCTTACTCCCTTGCTCTCCCTTACTCACTTGCTCCCATGATCTGGATGCCTTTCAAGAGAGCCCTCAGGAGCTTGACCCAGATGCCAGGCCAATCCCAGAGGGCAGGGCTGGCATCCCTCAGGCTCTGGCCCAAGACAAGGCAGTTTCCGAAGTTCTCGGGCAGGGCAAAGAAGAAGGGCGCGGGAGGTGGAGGCCGCCCAGGCGTGCCCCATTTCTGCCCCCTTCCATCCACTGGTGTCCCTTCAGCAGGCCTGGGGCACAGTTTCCGAGTGGCAGAGCCCTGGTCTGGGCCTGAGCGGGGCCTCCCAGCCCGGCTGAAACAGGTCAGTCTACGACTCCGGATGAAGTCAGAAGGGCACACACCGTCCCCTGACGATGCCAAGGACATGCTCCACAGGAAGATCCACACAGTTAGGTCCTGACTGGGCAAGCAGGATTCTGGCTTCCAAGCATCTTGCCAATCAACACAGCGGGCAAAATGTCTCTCTTGCCTCCAAGCTAATTTCGGGGGAGTGGGGTGTGTCAAATCATTGCTATTTAGGAGTCAACGTGCACAGTTGTTAAACTATTGCTTTAAAAAAACACATTCAATGTGGTTAATTAATGCTCCGCAGCTTGAAGCAAAATATGACTCATCACAATGACGGGTTTTTGCGAAAGAATCCAGAACCAGAACTCAAGTCAGCAAGAGAGCACCTCTCCGTCTGCAAACCATCTCTCACTCCCTCACTCTCTCGCTCTGCCTTTCCAATGTCTGTCCGGTTATTCTTTTTCCCCTCCTGGTGGTAAACTCCATTCCCCGAGGATACCCACAGACACATGCTGATCATTTAAGGACACTGGCTGGGATGGTTTAAGGTTATGCATTTTTCCATTTGGAAGTATTGATGCTCTCAGCTCTGCTGGTGAGGAATAGTTCCAGATGCACACACACATGCCCCAGAGAAATCAATCCCTTGCAATCTGATTGAAACAACATGCAGGCGAACGGAATGTCATCATCCCTGACCATGGAAAGCCTCTTTATCAAGTGTACAATACAGGTGACAGCCAGTGTTTAGCCTATGACCAATGACCCTGCTGTAATCACCGGAGGAACTGCTGTGACGACGTGGACACAAACATTTCATCATAGTTCATTGCTTATCTGCTAAATATTATCCCCCCCCCCGACACACACACACACACACACATATAATCAACAAAACCCAAAACCTCATATCCCTGCTCACGCAAACATTTTATGCTATCGGCATTAAATAGCATTCATGTTAAAGGTCTGTCAACAGGAGTTTAGAAAAACCCTACTGGTCAGCATCAAATTATTTCTTCAGATGAAATCAACATGAAATGGACACCCACAGGAGGGAGCAGGCAGGATCATGCCCACTGGCCTCACCACCGAAACTCCTTGGATTCATCCGAACTTCCAAGCAAAGGCCCCCTGCTGCTTCTCTCCACATGTTCTGTGCATGCAGCCCGAGCGAGACGAAAACTCCGCAGGTCAGGGCCCTTGGGCATGATCCTGACCCCCTCCTTCCCTGAAGAAGACTGAAGGGTGCAGTCTCTTTGAAGGATGAGAAAGCCTAGTTTGGTGCAGAAGAACTGCACACAAGACTTAGGGAGAGGGGAGATGTGAGGCCAAGAAGCACTGGGTGAAGAGCCCAAGTTCACATGCAGAAATGTGGACAAGCCAGCCAGACGTTGGCAGGTCTCCGTTTGTGTTTGTTTACTTATTACAGTGACTTGATCCTCTACTCTTCAGACTGCAGACTTGCAGAGCAACTTATACCAAATGAAAACAGCAGCAAGGAACACCGACACCAATAACCACCACCCCCCCAGCAATTTAGCCTAATGGTGCCGTGGGGAATGGATTTGACTAGCAAGCCGGAGGCTGCCCGTTCAAATCCCCGCTGGTCTGTTCCCCAGACTATATTCCCCAGACTATGGGGGACACCTATATTACTGGGCAGCAGCGACATAGGAAGATGCAGAAAGGCATCATCTCCTACTGTATGGGAGGAGGCCATGGCCAACCCCTCCTGGATCCTACCACAGACCACCACAGGGCCCTGTAGGCGCCAGGAGGCGACACCGACTCGACGGCACAACTTTACCTTTAATTTAGCCCAAACGGAGGAAGAGACAGGAGAAGGCGCAAAAGGGCTGGGCAGCCACAGAAGCTGGAGTGGGTCCCCTCCAGGTCCCGAGGGGCCAGCGGCCAGCCTACCTGGCCACAAGAATGCCCTCTGCAGCCACGCAGAGGGGGCCGAGGATAAGCGACTCACACGGGTTCCGAGAAAGGCGGACTTTACAGGGTAGCGGAATCGGGCACGATCCCAAGGACGCGTGGCTGTTCATGAATGCTGCCTGTTGGAAGCGGCCAAGCATTCCCCCCCTCCAGAAGAAGGAGGATGCCTCCCCTGCTGGCCCCAGGGCAGAGGCCTTGCCACAGAGGCAGACAGAGGCTGGGGAGGCTGCCGGAGCGAGACAGGGAGGGCAAGAGACACCCCACCCCCAGCCCCACCACCCCCACCACCCTCCACCCCCCGACTGACCTCCTCAGACTGGGCAATGTCAGGCTGCTGGACTGGATGGGCCCCCACAGTCTGCTCCTGCCAAGACAAGCCGTAGTCTTTGCAGGGATGCCGAAGCCCCAGATCCCCCCTGACTCGGGGGCGGCAGCGGCAGCAGCGGCCTGCAGGACCCAGCTGCTGCGAACCCCGGTCTCCCGGCAGAGAGGGCGCCTGGATCTCCCCCCGCCCAGGCCTCTCACGGCAGCAACGCAGCCGGAAACGCGTTCGAGGCAGCGGCCTGTGGCAGGGCTGGCCATCCCTCCCTCCTCCTCCTCCTCCTCCTGCCGGCTGCCAGGAAACGGCTCTTTGCATTTGACTGGGAACTGGGCGTCCAGGCCCTGAGCAGCCATCCACACATCCTGCGGTCAGACTTTGCACGGCGTAATTATAGGGGGGAGAGGAGAGGAGAGGCCCGCTCTGGAGCGCCCGGCCTGGATCCAGAGCCTTAATGGCCATCAGATGTTGAAGCACCTCCCTGGGGAGAGGCCTTTGCTCGTCCTCCTCCCGCTGAACCCTTTCTGGAATCGGAAGGATTCGAGACAGTCCTCGGGTCCAGCTAGGCTTTTGCTTTGGAAAGTGGCAGCTGCTGGGGTTGACTGCCTCTGAGCGTACGCAGAGTTCCTCTTCACTGAGGACAGCAAACCTTTTAGGAACCACAGAAGCCTGTCGCTCTCCTTTCTGAACGGCCCCTTGCCTGTCCAGAGACGAGCTGGGACCCGGCATCTTCCCAAGCCAGCCTAGGGAGGCGGTAGAGGTAGAGCCCAGGCAGGCAGCCGCCCAGGCTTGGGTTCTGTTCACGTCCCATGGTCGGCTGGTGGCTTCTTCTTCTGCCTTTAGCAATGCAGTCGCATCCTTGGCTGACCATTCCAGGCTCAGGCAGAACTCAGCCCTGCTCTCAAACCAGCAGAAGTGGAAGATGGAAGACCCCTAAAAGGGCTGCCGGCTCCTCCTCTGCCCACCTCCCACATCCGGATAGGACTCCGACTAACCCAGCAGCCAACCATGGCCCACCACTCAGTGAGGAAGCCCGGCCCAAGCCCGTGTGTGGCATCGTGGGGCACCCCCTGGCACGTGGGGCAAGGCGCCCTTGGCACAGACAGCGCCCGGCCCATGAGAACCACGAGGCCATGGGAAGGGTGGGCCTGCAACCCCCATCTCCACAGAGCAATGAGGGGTTCCCACCCAGCGCCAAGCCCGCCCCGGTCTTCAGAAGCCTCTCCAAAGGAGGTGTGCTCTGCTGGAAGGAACCACAGCTTCAAGCTGCTGCTCTCTCCTGGGGAACAGAGGAACCTAGGAAGCTGCCACATACTGAGTCAGACCACTGGTCCATCTTGTTCAGTGTTGTCTTCACATACTGGCAGCGGCTTCTCTAAGGTTGCAGGCAGGAATCTCTCTCGGCCCTCTCTTGGAGATGCTACTTCCAGGGAGGGGACTTGGAACCTGGATGCTCTTCCCAGAGCGGCGGCTCCGTCCCCTGAGGGGAATCTCTTAAAGTGCTAACATTTCTAGTCTCCCATTCATAGGCAACCAGGGCGGACCCTGCTTAGCTAAGGGGACAAGTCATGCTTGCCACCTCCAGCCCAGCTATCCTCTCGAAGTAGCTGGTCTGCCTTGCTTCTAAAGAGCCCCTTATGGTGTGGGGAGGTTTCTAGGAGAGCCTGAGCCTGCCTTGCGACCCTCTGATGATGAGGACTCACTGCCAGCATCCTTGGCGGACACTCAGCAGCATCCCAGAGAAGCCATCCCTGCCAACAACAGCACAGGAGATCCTGAAGCTTCTCCAAAGACCCCTTGGCTCCCATGAGAGCAGCAGATCTCCTCCTCAGAGCTCCTGCTCCTGGTAGATCCATGTGTGTCTCTCCCCCCCCCCCCGCAATCCCCGCCATCAATGCTTGCTCTGTCCTCTGCTGCTTTGGGGGTGGCTTCCTTTCCTTCTGAGCCACGGAGGAGCTGCACTGAGGGAGCTCCCTCTTTCAAATGCTAAATATGCAGGAAATGCAGGAGAACTGGAGCAGGGGTGGGGGGGTGGGCGGAGGGGAGGAGGAGGAGGAGGAGAAGCCTCTATTCATGGAGAGAGCTCCACGTGGGAGTTGCACAGAGCGACAACTTTTAAACACCATTAAGCAGTGTCTCAATTTTAAAAGGAAGGAAAATCAGAGGAGTGCTGAAAAGAAAAAGCCACCAGATTCCCACCAGGGAAAGATGCCCCCAGCAACATGCCCGAAGATCTTGAGCCCTTCAGCCTCTGCGGATGAGGCCCTCGGGCAATTGCTTGCCTCCAGCACCTCCAGTTGGGGGGGGGAGGGGGGAGGACTTATTCCTCTGGTGGGTGGTTTAGCTGAGTAGTAACTCCACAGAGATGCTTCTCCCCAGCAGCAGCAGCAGCAGGTACCAACAGCCAGCCGGCTTGCTCCCTGGCTTCTGATGGCCGGCTGGCTAGCAGCAACTGCTCAAGCCGAGGCCAGGCCAAAGTGGAGTCCCTTGAAGGTCACAGTGGAGGAGGAGTCAGAGCTGTAGAGCTGGGGGGGGGCTCTACTGAGGGTCATGTGCTGTGCTGCTTGCTTTTGGAGAAGGGGGGGCAAGGCAAGGACTGTCTCCCTGGGGGCTGCTGCCTGCGGCCCCCCCTCCACTCCAGAAGAAGTCAGCGCCAGCAGCGGGATCCCCCGCGCCCGCCCGGGGTGTTAGGACAGCGGCCGGCTGCTCGCTCCCTCTGGGCCGGGCAAGGAAGCCAGCCTGGTGCCGCGAGCGGGGGCCTTGGGGGCGGGAGCAAAGGCACGCAGCAGCCCAGGATGACGAGCCCCGACGGGGGTGCGGGGTGGCCGCCTCGGTCTCCGGGAAGACCCCGGCCAAGGGAGCGGGCGGCACGCTGCTGTCTCCCGGCAAGATGTCCTCCGCGGCGGCGGCGGCGGCGGCTGCCCGCTCCCCCCACTCGGCACGCATGCCTCGAAGACCCGGGCGGAGACCGGGCAGGGCAGAGAGGGACGCGGGAGGTCTTCTAGCTGCGCCTGCCTGCCTGCCTGCCAGCCTTTTCCGCCCGCCTCAGGAGGGGACCACCAGGGCTGGCCCTGCGCGCCGGCGGGAGCTCCTCGGCCCTTCCCCGGGGAGGAGCGGCGCCTCTGCGGGCAGCCAGCCGGGACCGGGAAGTAGCAGCAAGAGCGGGGCGCGTGCGTGAGAAGCAGAAGCGGAGCCGGCGGCGGATGTGCTGCCAGGCGGGTGCCCGAGGCCGGGAGGCCGCCCCGAGCTCGGCCCAGCCCCGAAAGGGCCGGCAGGCGGGGAGGCGCGAGTCAGCTCCCCGGGGGCGCCGCTGCTGCCCGCCTGCCCTGGCCAGCCCGGAGGGGCGGCCACCTGTGCGCTCGCTGCGCGCCCGCCCGCCCGGCCCTCTCGCTCGTGGCCCACCTGGCGTGCAGCCTCTTGCCGCCGCTCCTCGGCTCCGGGCGGGGGGCCAGCGAGGCCATCGGCGGCGGCGGCGGCGCTCCTCTGGCCGGCGGCCCGTCTGTGCGGCGGCAGCACCCGAGGCTGCCTACGAGCAGTCCGAACCCGGCGGGAGCCGCGCTCCGGCGGCCGCCCCGCTCCGCCCTCGCCTCCGACGTCAGCCCCCGCCCGCTCGCCCCGCCTGGCGCGCAACTCCCGCGGGCGGAGGAGGGAGGAAGAAGGGAGGCAAGGAGCCCCGCAGCCGCGGGGGGGGGATCAGCTGCGACCCCCGCCCGGCAGGTTGCTGCCCACCCAGCTGTGCGAGGGAGGCGCTGCTGGAGGAGCGACTGCTGGGCTGAGCCAGCCGGGAGCTGCTGCTGCTGCTGCTGGGTCTCTCCTCCTCCTCCTCCTCCTCCCCCCCCCCTCCTCCTGGGGCTTGCTGAGCTCCGCTCCGAGCCCTGGCCTGGCCCCCCCAACCTTGGGGAAGCTGGAGCCACGCCCGGAGGGCAGGAGTCGCGGGCGCCCCTCTGCCCCGCCTGGAGGCTCCAGTTCCGCCTCGGCCGGAGGACCATCTCCCACCAGTTGGGCGCTTCCCTGGCGGTGCGTGAGCTGGCATTGCCTTTGGTGCCAGCCAGGTGCCCCCCCCCGCGCAAGGGAGGCCTTTGCAGTGAGGGTTGCGCACCCCCCCCCCCCGCCATTTCCTCCTGTGCCCTTAACAGCTGCGCAACTTCAGGAGGGAGTTCAGCTCAGCAGGAGAAGCACTTCCTGCTGGGGCCCTTCGCTGCTCCCTGCCTGGAGGGCCAAAGCCTCAGAAGCCTGCAGAAGTCGGGCAACCCCTTTGCAGCGGCAAGGCAGGTCTCCGCTCAGAGGTGCTGCAAGTCCGCCGTTCAGGTCCTCTGGCCAATGGACAGGGAGGGGGCACATCGGGAGGGCTGCCCACTTCCTGGGCAGGCCACTGGTGAGGTCTTCTGTGCTGCTCAGGTGATCGTCCCCCCCCCCCGCGTGTGAACAAGGACTGCAGCCTTTTCAAGAGGGTTTGGGGCCAGGGTCACAGGCAGGAGTGGTCTGCTTTGCTAAGCAGGGTCTGGCCTGGTTTGCATTTGGATGGATGTGACAACTCCGTGTGAGTGCTGTAGAATATTCCCCTTGGTGGATGGGGCCCCTCTGGGAAGAACGAAGAGCCCCCACCCGCCTGCCTGCAGAAGGTCCCGAGTTCCCTGCCTGGCAGCATCTCCGCATCTACATGCGGCAAGGGGGTCACTACGTGTCCGTTCAGTTCCGACATGGCAGCCTCTGCACTGCCGACACATTTCCGATGCCGCCTTCTGGATTCCACCCTTGCATTTTAGTCCATGGGCGTCGCAGGGAAGGAGCTGCATTTATTTCCCCTTGTAGGAGGGCTGTGCAAGCAACTTACGTTTTCAAAACAATCCTGCCAAACAGAAGCATTTTACTGCTGAACAGTCCCGAGTCCTGACCTTCTGTTCACAGGGGGGCCCCTTCGCTTGCAAACCTTCCGCTCAGGTGTGGTGGGTGGGTGGTCTCATGAGTGCTCCTATTGCAACTGATGAGACACATGTGCCATCAGGTTCAATAAGACTGCTTATGAGTAACTTAATCTTAATGTAAGCCGGTGGCTGAAGTCGCCTGTCTCATAACTGTAACGTGTGTGTGCATAAAAACACCAGTTTAAGTGTTGCAAGGAAGGCAGATACCAGCAACTGCCCCTGGAGGGATGCTGTGCTGGGGCTGGAGAGGGCCAGTTGCTCTCCTCCTGCTCAATATAAGAGGAGCACCACTTCAGAGGGTGTTTCTTTGCTCCGTGTGCAGGGGTTGGCCTCTTCCTCCTGCCAGCAGCCCGTGTCTGTCGCTGCCTCGCAACAGCCATGCCCTGCAGTTGGAGGGGGGGCATGTTTTCCCCCGGGTCCTTAGCAGCCTTCGCTGGGTGCCTGTCCCTAAACAAAGGTGTGTGTGTGTCTCCCGCGTCTCCTGCCGCCTCTCTCTTCTCTCCCCCCCCCCTCGGCCAGAGGAGAGGCAGCAGCTGCAGGAGGAGGAAGCCCCCCTCCGAGGTCCCAGCAGGTGACTGTGAGGCCCGAGGTATGCAGCAGGCAAAGGCATTGCTGAGGGTGGGAAGGGGGGGCTCCTTCTTTGGTCTCTCTCCCACCCCACCCTCGCCCCTCCTTCGGAGTAGCTGTCTCTGTGGAGCCCCCAGACTCCTGCACACCCCACATGGACAGCCCTGGGCTGAACTTTTGGGGAGATGCACATCACGGAGCAATCAGTCACTGAAAGGGCAGTTGGTTAACTGTAGGGAAGGGGTCTGGGGAAGCTGGTGAGGGGGCTGGCTTCATGAAGGGGGTGGGTGGGTGGGTATGGGCACACCTCTGGGTCCCCCTACACCCCCCCCCCGGCCACTGAGCCTCCCTTTGCAAGGGAATGGCCGCTGCCCACCAGGAATACACACAAGGAGAGGCACCTTTTGCACCCCTGTCCCCGACTGGTCTGTTTTCTTCTGGTTGCGACAGAACTGGAGAGAATTGGCAGCTGCTGTTGTGGTCTCGTTGGAGCCCGTCTGGGAGGGACATGGGGTGGGCCCTGGCTTGGGGGAGTGGGTGGAGCGGGGCTGTTCCAGGTCGTGGTTTGGGGCTCACGCTCTCCCCCTCCTCTCCCTCAGGGGCATTACTAGGGCTGAGGGGGGGGGCGTGTTCACCTCTCTCGCTGGTGGCCACTGGGAGTGAGGGAGATAATGAAGAAAACAGGGAGGGGGGGAGCTGGGGGGCGGGGCTTCAGGAGCTCCCCCCCCGGGGTGTTTTGAACCCCTCCGCTCAATTAGAGTGACACCCCGGCTCTCGCTTCCAGGCCCCCCCCTTTCCTGCCTTGGTTGGCTGTGGCAGCCCATTAACCAAGAAGGGGGAAGAAATGTCCCTGGGCCCCTGAGAGGGAGGGGGCTGCCGGCCGGATGACAGTTTCTTTATCACTCCCCCCCCCAAGAAGACGGAGGGCAGTGGCCCATCTTCGCCGTCTGTCCCAGAGGCCCCCACCCCACCCCACCCCGCCTTGCTGTGTTCCTGGTGACCTCCCAAACTGATCTGGAACTCAGTTTCGAGTCTGACAGAGGTTTGCAAACCTGGGCTTGGAAGAAGAGGGCACACTTCTGGTTCCTGGTGCGAATGAGGCGGCCAACTGGTCGAGACAGTGCTACTTGGAGCTGGAGGAGGGGTCCATGGACCAGAGGACCCCCCCCGCCCCCGCCCCGTGGGTTAGAGCTCGGCACTCCAAGCCGCTTTGTGGGGCCTCATGGCCTGGAGAGCAGGGCAAAAGGCGACTGCCGCGGAGGAATCATAAAGAATGAAGGGCTGTGTGCGAAATAACATACGGAGAAAGAGACAGGTCTCTGCCCCAAGGAAGCTACCAAGTAAAGTCTTCACTGTCAGCAGTGAGCTGGAGGGGCAGAGTAGAAATACCTCACATAGAAAGACCATCCGCCATTAGGATGGCGGATGATGCTCAGTCCGACGTTGCAGGGGGACGGCGAGGAGGCCACTCCTCAGCATGGCTTCGGCGGAATCGGCAGACACCGGCACAGCCTCCGAGAAACCAGCCTTGCTGCTGGGTGAGTGCTCCCCACCAGGGGCTCCTGGCCCCCCAGGCAGCCCTCCGTAACATGACTCCTGTTCTCGTGATGATGTCAGGGCGCACGAATTGGAGGGCTGGGGCGGCCCTTCCCTGAGGCGGGCTGAGGCGGCTGGTGGCCAAGGGGGGGGGGGCCCTCCCTGCCGCAGCAGCTCCTCAGAGCCACCGGAAGCTTCGCCCAGCCTGTGGGGAGAGGAGGGGAGGCTGCCCTGCCCACTTCTCCTCCTGCTCCTTGCAGGGGGTGCCAGCCCAGGAGGGCGAGGAGGTTGCTGGGATCCTTCCTTCCTTCCTTCCTCCTCCTCCTCCCTGCCTCCCCTGCCCATGTTCCAAAGCTTGCACAAGGGCTGGTTTTGAAGGAGGGGCGGCCCCCTGCAGGGCTGTGGGGCAAGGCAGCACAGTGGTGGGGCCCCTCCTCCGCTCAGGTGCAGCCCAAATGAAGCCCCTTGAGCAGCCCCCCCTCCTGCTGCTGCCCACGGGAGGACTGGACCCCGGAGCCCCCCTGCGCTGGCTTGCTCTCAGGCGGCGCCTGCTTCTCCCCCCAGATATTGCCTTGGCAAGGGCCAGCCTGGAGAAGGCCAGAGCCGTGGTGAGTCAGAGGGGCTTCTTCTCTCCTGGGCATGGCCGTGGTGCTGGGGGGAAGAAGTCTTCCTCCCCGCCTCCTCCTCCTCCTCCCAACGACCCTAACCCTTTAAATCCTTTTGGCCTGTGGCTGGGGGGGGGCCTCGAACCCAGGCAGCTCCCCTCTCCGCTGGGGCGCTAACCGGGTCGCCTCTGCCGCCCTTCACGGGCATCGGGTCTGGCCACTGTGCCCGCCTCCCGCACAGCTTGGGGGGCCCCGCGAGAAGCCCATGCCGCGCGAGGGACAGCCGGCCTGCAAGAGACAGAAGGGCCGCGGCCGCGGGCGGAGAAGGGCTGGGGGCAGCGGGGGCGGCACGGCAGGGTTGGCCGCTCCTCCCCCGGAGGGCCCGCCTCGCAGCCCGCCTCGCTCTCCTGCCGAGCCCGACGCTCCCCAGGTCAGCGGCGCAGCAGCAGCAGGGAGGAGGCGGCGGGGGGGGGGGGGCTGCCGCTGGTTGCTTGTGGCAGACGCGCCGCCTCGGTGGCCCAACTGTCGGAAGAAGCAGAAGCAGAAGCAGAAGCGCCGGCTGCTCCTGGCGGGCCCAGGCAGGCAGCAGCCGCCGCCGCCGCAAGGGAGTCGTGTTTGCACACACAGCTGCTGCTGGAGGCGGCGGCAGGCAAAAGGCGCGGAAAGGCGCCGTCTGTTCCGGCAAGCTGCCTCTCCCTCTCCCTCTCCCTCTCTCGGTGCTTCAGCTGCAGAGGCTGGAGGGCGAGCTGGAGCGGAGCCAGAGCACCAGCAGCCGCCGCCCGCGGGGTGGGGGCGGCGGCGGCGGCCTCCTCGGGACGAGAAGCAGGCTGGAGTGGCTCGGGAGTCCGGGTGAGTGAGGGTCGCGAGTGGCGGCGGAGGGATGCGCGGCCAGACGCACGGAGGGGGGGGAGGCGGCGGGGGGAGGGCCGAGAGGCAGGCAGGCAGGCAGGCAGGCTGGGCGCCCGCGCCGGCGGGTTCCCACGCAAGGGCAGGCCTGCTGGGGCCGCGTCCAGCGCCCGGGCCCTTCCGGCTGAGGAGGGGAGGCTGCGAGTCCTTGGAGGAGCGAGCGTCTGCTTTGCCCCTTACATAAGAACATCAGAACAGCCCTGCTGGATCGGGCCCCCCAAGGAGGCCCATCTAGTCCAGCCTCCTGTTTCACACAGTGGCCCACCAGATGCCGCTGGGGAGCCCACAGGCAAGAGGGTGAGAACATGCCCTCTCTCTTGCTCTTGCTCCCCTGCAACTGGTACTCAGAGGCATCCTGCCCTTGAGGCTGGAGGTGGCCCACAGCCCTCCGACTAGTAGCCATTGATAGACCTCTCCTCCATGAAGTCATCCAAACCCCTCTTAAAGCCATCCAGGTTGTTGGCTGTCACCACCACCTGTGGCAGAGAGTTCCACAAGTGGATCACGCGTTGTGTGAAAAAGTACTTCCGTTTGTTGGTCCTAGACCTCCTGGCAATCAATTTCATGGAGTGACCCCTGGTTCTAGTGTTGTGTGAGAGGGAAAAGAATCTCTCTCTCTCTCCACTTTCTCCACACCATGAATGATTTTATAGACCTCTATCATGTCTCCCTGCAGTCATCTTTTTTCTAAACTAAAAAGCCCCAGGTGTTGTAGTCTTGCCTCGTAAGAAAGGTGCTCCAGGCCCCTGATCATCTTGGTTGCCCTCTTCTGTACCTTCTCCAGTTCAACAATGTCCTTTTTAAGATGTGGTGACCAGAATTGTATGCAGTACTCCAAGTGTAGTCGCACCATAGTTTTGTATAAGGGCATTATAATGTTAGCCGTTTTATTTTCAGTCCCCTTCCTAATGATCCCTAGCATGGAATTGGCCTTTTTAACAGCTGCCGCACATTGAGTCGACATTTTCAACGAGTTGTCCACCATGACCCCAAGATCCCTCTCGTGGTCCGTCACCAACAGCTCCGATCCCATCAGCATATACTTGAAGTTGGGGTTTTTCATCCCAATGTGCATCACTTTACACTTGCTAACATTGAACCGCATTTGCCATTTTGTCACCCACTCCCCCAGTTTGGAGAGATCCTTTTGGAGCTGCTCACAATCCGTTTGGGATTTCACTACCCGGAAGAGTTTGGTATCATCTGCAAATCTGGCCACATCGCTGCTTACCCCTACTTCTAGATCATTTATGAATAAATTAAAAAGCACCGGTCCCAGTACAGATCCCTGGGGGACCCCACTTCTTTCTTCCCTCCATTGTGAAAACTCTCCATTCATACCTACCCTCTGTTTCCTGTCTTTCAACCAGTTAGCAATCCAGACATGTACTTGTCCCCTTATCCCATGACCGCTAAGTTTCCTCAGGAGTCTTTGATGAGGAACTTTGTCAAAAGCTTTTTGGAAGTCCAGGTAGACTATGTCAACTGGATCACCTTGATCCACACACTTGTTGACACTCTCAAAGAAGTCCAAAAGGTTGGTGAGGCAAGATTTACCTTTGCGGAAGCCATGCTGGCTCACTCCCAGCAGGGCCTGTTCTTCTAGGTGCTTTACAATTTTATCCTTGAGGATGCTTTCCATCAATTTGCCTGGAACGGACATTAGGCTAACCGGCCTGTAATTTCCCGGATCGCCCCTGGATCCATTATTGAAAATTGGTGTTACATTTGCTACTCTCCAGTCCTCTGGTACAGAGCCCGATTTCAGGGATAAGTTAAATATTTTAGCAAGGAGGTTGGCAATTTCACATCTGAGTTCTTTGAGGACTCTTGGATGGATGCCATCCGGCCCTGGTGATTTGTTAGCTTTCAGTTTTTCCAGACAGTTTAGAACATCATCCCTTGTCACTTCTATCTGGCTCAGCTCTCTAGCCTCCATCCCTAAAAAGCCTGGTTCAGGAACAGGTATATGCTCAGTATCCTCTGCCGTGAAGATGGACGCAAAGAACTCATTTAGCTTCTCTGCAACGTCCATATCCTCCTTAATAATCCCTTTCACTCTCTCATTGTCTAATGGTCCAACTGCCTCCCTGTCAGGTTTCCTGCTTCTGATGCACTTAAAGAAGTTTTTGTTATTCCCCTTGATACTTTTGGCTAAATGTTCCTCAAACTCTCTTTTTGCCTCCCTTATGGTCACCTTGCATTTCTTTTGCCAGAGTTTGTGTTCCTTTCTGTTCTCTTCATTTGGACAGGCCTTCCAATTTCGGAAGGAAGTCTTCTTCCCTTTTATGGCTTCCTTGATGGTACCCGTTAGCCATGCTGGCATCCTCCTGGACTTAGTGGTACCTTTCCTTCTTTTGGGTATACAATCTAACTGGGCTTCTAGTATTGTGGTTTTGAGTAAACTCCATGCACTCTGGAGTGAAGTGACTCTCCTGATTTTCCCTTTCAGCTTTCTTTTCACCATACTCCTCATTTTGGAGAAGTTTCCTCTTCTGAAATTCAAAATGTCTGTGTTAGACGTCCTTGGTGATTCTCTCCCCGCATGTATGCTGAATTTGATGGCACTGTGGTCACTGTTCCCTAAAGGGTCATGTGGTCAACACGCGGGTCACAAACCCATCTCTCTATACCTCTAATGATCGAATCACCAACTACAAGGAGGCCCCCACCCCCCAGAGGAGTATCCCCTGTGCAAGAGGATATGGGCTCATCATCCATGGAAGGGGTCCCTTCTAGAGGAGCATTTCCCTCTTCCTCACACCGATGTCCTCCTTGCCCAAGACCTTCATCCTCCCTGACAGCAGAGGAGCTACCAGCCCTGGAGTGGGATGCCTCTATCACATCCCCGAAGGTCCCGTCCGCCTGCCTCTCTGTCTCCCTGAGCTTCTCCAGATCTGCCACCTTGGTCTCCAGGGAACGGATTTGTTCCCTGAGGGCCAGGAGCTCCTTGAGCTAAGAGGGTCTGGCTCAGTAGGAAGGAAGCCGCTTCCTGTGTCCCTGGGGAGCTCCAGCTCTGGGCCCAGGCAGGCAGGCACCCCTGGTAGTTGGGGATTTGCCCCTCTCTCTTAGGGTGCAGCAGCAGCAGCAGCAGCAGGGAGCCCGCAGATGCCGCCTCCTGGAGGAGTGGCGGCAGCACCCAGGCCAGGGAGCCGCGCTGCCCGTGCAGGTGAGTGCGTGCGTGAGAGAGAGAGTCCTCCTCCCCGGGGAAGGACAGCCCCAGCCCCCAGCCCAGCCCCCAGCCCAGCCCCGCGTCAAGGTTGCTCTTGGGCTGCCCCCTGGTGGCAGGGAAGGGCTGGCCTGGAGGAAGCGGCCCCGGAGCTTAGCTGGCCTGCTGACCCCTGGCCAACGCGGGCACAGCACACACCAGAGACCCTTCTCTGTGCGGAAGGCGGGTCAGAGGCAGCGGTGGGGGGGGCAGCAAGGGGAGGGCACCTTCCACAGCGGAGTGGGGGGGGTATGAGTGTTGCAGCTTTTCTCTCTGCAAGGTGAGGGGGTGGGTGGGTGCCACCACTTTGGGAACCCCCAACCCCCCCCCCGGGGCCCCACTGTCCCGCAAGGGAGTGTGCACGCCTCTCTCTCTCCCTCTCCCCCTATGCTTCAGACTCAAGGAAGGTGCCTTGGAGGGCCGGAGAAAGAGCACCGCTTCCGCGTCGCCTGAGAGGAGCCCCTCCGGCGGGCCGAGGGGGTGCCAGCCTGAAGCCCGGCTGCTGCCCGACCCCCAGCCCCTCCCAGCCCCTCCCTCTGCGCCTCTTCCGAGGCCGTGGACTGGGCCAAGCGGGAGGGGGCCTGCCGAACCGGACAAGCGAGCCTCCCCCCTCTGGGACGAGGCCTCTCCCCGCCTGGCGGGCGCCTCCGGCTCCTCCTCGACTCCTCTCCCGAGGACTGGCCGCCTGGCTTGGCTCCTCCGCGGGGGGGCTCGGAGGGGGGGCTCCAGCCCGGCTGCCGACGAGAAGCTGCAGAAGCTGAAGGCCAGGATCCGGGAGCAGCGGCGCCAACGAGGCCCCTCCCAGGCCCCGGGAGACCTTTGCCCGCCCCTGCGCTGGCCGAGGAAGGTCCGCAAAACGGCCCCTGCGGTCCCTGCTCCCACAGGTCAGTCTCGGGCAGGGCTGGCCAACCTTGAGCCGCTCCGTTGTGGCTGGACTACAACTCCCATCCTCCCCTGCTGCAGTAAATGGTGGCTGGGGTGATGGGAGTTGTAGTCCAGCCACGCTTGGGGAGCTGCCAGTGGGCCACCTGGGGCAAATGCCGGAGCACCTTCTGGCCCAGGCTGAGGGCCGTGCCACACCTCGCCACGGCTGTGCCTTTGGCCGAAGTGGCCGGGCGGTGGGCTCACCCTCTCCAGGGCCTCTGGCTTCCCACCCCCCAGCCTGCTTTCCCTCCACCCTGTGGAGCCCAAGGTGCCTGGTTCTCCTCACAAACAAATGCTGGGGTGTCCAGGCTGCACATTGGGAGGGATTTCCGAGCTGTAAGGTCTGTTCTCCTTGGGAGCAGCCTGGGAGACAGCAAGCGGTCGTCTGCTGAGTCTGGCCCTTGCTCCATCTAGCTCAGGATGGTCGACACTGACCGGCAGCAGCTCTCCAGGCAGGGTTCCAGACTCAGGGGTCTCTCCCAGCCCTCCCTGGAGATGCTGCCGGGGTGGAGCCCGGGGCCTTCTGCATCCCAAGCAGACGCTCTCCTCCCACTGAGTGTGGCGTGCAGAGTCTCCACACACCGCTGGGCTCTCCTTGGCCGGAAGTGTCCAAACAGAGGCCAGGCAGGCATCTGTCAGGGATGCTGTCACAGTTTCCTGTGCTGAGCAAGGGGGGGGTGTTCTAGAAGACCTTCAGGGTCCCTTCCAATACGAACATTCAGGAGCTGCAGGAGTCCGCGTCTGACCCCACAATGCTGCAAGACCAAGGAGGCCTTTCGCCCCCAAGCTTTTTGTGTGGGGGTCACAGCCCTGTGGCAGACCTCGTGGGGAGGGGTGGGGGTGCCCCCTGCCACAGCGCATGGATCAGCAAGGAGCAGGCCACCGGGGTCCCGGGGCTGGGCCTGGGGTGTGCGCTCGGGCCCAGAGAGGCACGCCAGGGGGCAGCGTGGAGGTCTCTCGGCTCGGGAGCTGCCCCACGCCTGCAGGGAGGAGGCAGCCCGGTGGGGTCTGGGGGAGTCCATGCCTCTGGGAGTCGCCTCCCTGCTTCTCTCCTCCCCAGCCTGGGCTCGGCTTGGTGTTGTGGTGCTGTCGGCATCTGGCACAGTCTTGGCCGGAGCGTCTTGTGGGGTGGCAACGGGGCCGCCTCCGGGCTCAGACCCCCAGCTGCGGGAGGAGCAGCAGCAGGAGAGGAGGCAGGCCCTCGCCTCTGGCCGGTGGGCTTCTCGGGGGCCTCTGGGGGGCCCCTGTGGGAAGCAGCAGGAGGCTGAAGGTGGGCCTCCTTCTTGGGCCTGACCCAGCAGGGCTGTTCTGATGACTTTTCTCCTTGCTGAAGGCCCCGGAGGAAAGCCAGCCAGAGCCAAGCGGCCGGGCTTCCGCGCGTCCCCCCTCCCACCCCCCGGGGAAACACGGCCGGAGAGAGGTAAGTGGCTTCTGTGGCTGGCCAAGGTGGCTCCTGCTTTCCACTCACACTCACCCTGCAAGTGGGGCTGAGATGGGGGTTGGGGCATGGCCCCGAGGGGCGGAAGTGGGCTGTGGTTGTGTGTGTGTGTTGCGGTCGCAGCATGAAAACACGGTTGATGGGAGAGTCCTCCTGGGCTGGGAGGAGACCTGCAGCTTGTGCCTCGCCAGGAGAACCGGCGGCCCGACTGGGCAAACCAGTTCTGTGTGCTGGTGGGGGGGGGGCGGGCATGCAGAGGCCTTGCTCCAGGAGGAGCTAGGGGGCTCTGCCCATCCCAGCAGCACCCACTTGCCCTGGGCTATTGCTGGCCAAGAAAGGCGCTTCTGCCCCATGGAAGAGCTGCAGCCCTCTGGGGGCTGGTTCCTGCTCCTGGGGGTGCTCAGACTGGCGGTGTGGGCTGCAGCAGGACCGGGGGGGGGCACGCTGGGTAGCGCCTTGAGCGTCTGGCCCCCGGGAGCCCCACCTCCGCCTGCTGTGGGGTCGGCTTTGCCCGGGCTGGCGGCTCTTCTGGGGCTCCTCCTGCCCAGCCCACCCGCCTGCCTGCCCCTCCCAGGCGCCTGCGCGTCCTCCTCCCAAGGAGACCGGCCTGCGGAGGTTGCCTCTCGCTCCCCACCAGCCCCACAAGCGGCAGGCCGCACTCGGCGCACTTTCCAAGCCGGGGCATCACTCAGGAGGCGGTTATGGATGTGGCTGCCAGCGGGGTTTGGGTTCCCCAGCCCTATTTAAAATGCATGAAAAATGTACCCTAATTTCCGCCTCCCTCCCCCTCCCCCTCCCCCTCCCCCTCCCTGCCGCTTGCTTTGTTTTCCTGGATGGCTTGAAAAATGGCTCGGGCGTCTTCCTGGGAGGCCAGGTCCTCATCGCCGGCGGCCATGTGGCACATTCATCATGGTAGCTGTCAGCGTCGGGAGGAACCCGGGCTGGCCATTAGTCCCTGTCAGCGCGGGACCCGAGGCCGGGCCGGGGAGAGATGAATGGGGGGGTCGGAGGTCAGAGGCAAAGCTCTTCCAGCGCCGATGATTTAGGAATTTGCAGCAGTTAACAAAAAATTAAGTCAGGCTGGCTGTAAAACATTCATCTATTCATGGCAGGGGGAGGCAGCCGGCCTGCCGGAGAGGAGCAGGGAGGAGGCTGGTGTTGGCGGGGTGGCTTCCGCTGCGGAAGGGAGCCTCTTTGGAGGGGAGGCCCGAGGGACAGCAAAGAGGTGCCGGAGCTGACCCCCTGGCTCCTCTCTTAGCCGCTCCTCTCCTCTAGGGGGACATTTGGGCAGGGCTTGGGGGGGGGGTTGAATCCACGTGGCCCTTGGGATGCCCCCTCCCCAGCTCTCGGGCTCCCTGCTTTGGGGTGGGAGGAGGTCATAGCTGCCAAGCCCCTGTCTGCCCGCCCGGCAGAGGTCAGCCCCCGGAGGCACAGAATGGCCATTGCCTTGGGGAGCAGCAGGCAGGCGAGGAAGCTCAGCGTGGCCTCCTTGGGGAGGCGTGTGGGGTACACCTGCGAGGAGGAGCGAAGAAGAGGGCAGAGTCAGTCGGGGGTCTGGGGGGAGTGCTTCCGCTGTGCTGCGCGAGAGCGAGAGCGGCGGCTTCATTTGGCTCACTCCAGGCTCTCCCAGGGCAGGAGTTCCCCGCCCTCTTGGTTTGTCTGTTGTTGCAAAAGGGGCCCAGAGGCCTATTGCCCCCACCTTCCGGCCACCAAAGTGGATTGTGGCCGAAGCTTTCGTGGCCTGGAGAACGCGGCCAAGTGGCCCTTTGCCCACAAAATTGCCCGCCCCAGTGCCAATGCCCTGCTCTGCCCTGAAGGTGTCCCCCCCCCGGCTCGGGGGTCCTTTTGGCTTCCACACACACAGGCCAACCCTGCCTGGGCTCCCAGCTCCCCCTCTGCCCGCTTGCACGGAGGGGGAAATGCGGAGGGGGCGGAAACAGGCCTGGGGGCAGCCCCAGAAGAGGGGGGGGCCTGAGCCAGGTTGGCGCAGGGGATGAGGAAGCGGCATTTCGTGCAGAAGAGCCTTTCCTCTTCTTGGCGCCTCTGGAGTTAGTGGATTTGAGGAGATTACGAGGTGAAGCGGTAGGAAGGGCTGTCCTCCCTGTGATCGCCAGCTTGAAAGGAGGAGATTTCGCCCGCTGCACTCCTCCCCGGATCACTTCCCAACTGACTCGCACCAGTTTGCAAACCATTTTTACTCCAAAGGGGCCCAAACAACCAACATTTGAAAGGAAAGCCACGTCCCCGTGAAATCCCTTCTCCTGGGGCTCCCTGGAGTAGGTCTCCTCGGCTGCACCGGGGAGGACGCTCTTAGGCAGGGCTGGTGGGAGAGTGGCCGGGGGGGGGGGGGGGGGGGCAAGGGCTCCATGCTCCCAGTCTTGCCCCAGCCACAAGCAAACAGGCCTATCAGAGGGCGATCGGACTGGACTACTTTGCAGGGCTGTTGTTTTCTAGAGTGCCGAACGTTGTGCTGGTGCCACAAGGGTGTGGCATCCGAGGCAGCAGGCAAATCCTGTGGGACACCCAGGAAATACGCAGAAGCTGCCATGCTTTCTGTCCAGACTCTGCTTGATTTTGTTAGGGGTTTTCTCACCAGCTCAACCCGCAGGATTGCTGCCTGGGTTGTGCTTCCTCTTCTTGACAAATGGCGCTTGGCCCACGTCTGGACAGCGGCAGTCGCGGGAGTGGGTGCAGTGAATAGTGTTTCTCCAGTGGCATTGAGACGGGCGCTCCTGGACCGCGGTGGCAGAGCGCAGCACAGACGCAGGCACGCACGGGGCAGGGGGCGGGGGGGCGGGTGTCTCCTTCTCATTTATCTTGGGGGCAGCCTGCACAGCCACGGTGGGTGCAAATCTTCTTCTTGCCTTTGGCTCCGGTTTCAAATGGTCCCGTATTTGTCACCTGCATTTCTGAGAACACGACCGGGCCTCATCAATCACTTTCTCTGGGCAAATGGAAAACCGAGATTGAAAAATGCTATTCTGCTCAGCAGCAGAGTTGAGGGGGGGGGGATGTGTGTCCCCTGCCCAGAAGGCGGGACGGACGCGTGAGAGAGGTGGCAGGCTGGACGGATCCAGACCGAGGGGCCTGATGCGGAACCCTAACCCTAACCCTGCCATCCTTGGGCTCCCTCAGAGAGAGGGCTGCCCGCAGTGAGCTGACTCTGCTTCTGGTAGCTGTGTGGACAGAGCCGGTGTGCCACGTGCTTTGGGCCCTCTGAGCACAAGATGCATGCAAGGCACCCGGGGCACAGCTGGGCGAGAGGGGGCCCGGCCGTGTCCGTCCCTCTCCCCAGCCGCCCCTCAGATAATGAAGAAGAATAGGGAGGGGTGGAGCTACTGCGCCCCTGAAAGTATCTCCCCCCAGTTCCCCGAGTAGTGAGATGCTCAAGGGACAGCTGCAGCAGGCTCACCCCCAGGGGAACCCCAGTCCCTAACTAGGTCCAGCCAGACAGGTAGGGGTGTGTGTGTGCATCTCTCTTTCTCTCCCGCTCAAATCCAACTGCCAAACACACTCTCCGCAGTTCCTTTGCTGCTGCTGCTGCTGCTTGTTCACCTTCTGGAAGCTGGATTCCAGGCTGGGACGGCAGGGGCCCCGCTCCACAGGCGTCCTGCGCACCAGGGAGTGTCTCTGTCCTTCACAGTGGAACCGGAGGAGGGGGGTGGTTCTCTTGCTTGCACAGAGACTGTGGAGAAGCTCCCCAGCAGCCTCGCTCTGCCTTCTCCTCTTCTGAGCCTGTGGTTTGGAATAACCCTTCAGCTTTCAGTGCTGCCTCCCTCAGCCGAGGCCTTCCAGAAGAACCTCTGCCCGGCCCTTGTGAGCAAAGGCAGGGCAGTGGATCTGAAGGAGACTTCTGAAGAGGGCGCCTGGGGAGGCAGGACTTGGACCCCTCGTCACTTCTCCAGAAGTTCTCCAGGGCAGCCCAGTTCAGCCTGCCCCACTGGCGAAATCCCGTTTGAGCTGCAGAGCGTGGAGTCGCCTCTCTGGGAAGCAACGCGGCCAGGGTGGGCCATCTCCTGGCCCTGGGGGAGGGGGCCGGTGCCCTGTCCCTCCAATCTTTGGGTCCTGGCTCCGGGAAATCCGTGGAGATGATTGCAAGGACCCAAACGTTACGCATCTCCACTTGATGGATACAGATCTACCTGTCTGCACCGAGAGCTTCTTCTCCCTTGCTGAGAGCCGCAGAAATGGCCCCCGTCAGAAGCGGGCAGGCTGCCTTTAAAGAGGTGGCCGTTTCTGCTTGCAGGCTGGGCATCTTTTCGCAGTGCAGAGACCCCAGGCCAGGGCTGAGCTGCAGTGCAGCCAGCCCCTTCCAAACTTGCTCACTCTTCGGGGGGGGGGGCGGTTCTGGCCTTGGAGAGAGGGAGGGCCCTCCACGGCGGTGCCACAACCTCCTGGCCAGCTGCAGTGACCCCTGGTGACCTCTTTGCCTTCTGCCTCACCATTTATTTGTCTGTCTGCTTTGGTCAATTTTTCTTGCTTCTAATTGCTCTTGTCTGTCCTTTGCTGTAACATTGTAAACATGAATGAAATGATAAGAAATGAATTGTGCTGGTGCTTTATGGGAACCCACGGGGGGGGGGGGGGCTGTTCTGTGCCCGGAATGGCTGGGTCCCCGCCTGGTCCTTTCACGAGAGAGTCTTCCCTGCTCTGTTAATCTAGGAGCCGGTTCCTTTGGCGCTTCTGCCTGGAGAGAAGGTCAGAAGTTGGCTAGGAAGATCCTGGGTCCTCCCCTTCAGCACCCCAAGTTGAGGGGCGAGTTGGGCTGGGAGGAGGAGACAGCCCCCGCCCCAGGTACGGTGCAAAGAGAGCTCCACAGAAACTGTCGGCTGCGCATTCCTTGGAAGCATCCACGAGCCACTTGCCCGCCACCTTGTGAACACCCCCAGACGTCCCTGGCCTGCCCTGTTGCCCATGAGTGGGGTCCTGCTCGGGGGCAGCAACAGGTGCAGGTGCAGGTGAAGGGGGGCCTTCTGGCTCTCCCAGAGCTCAGCAGCGACCTCGGGTAGCCGGGGGCTTCTCTTCCACCGCTGCTCCTCCCCACTGCCGGCAGGGGGCAGCCCTCTGGCCTGGAGCTTTGCACTCCTCCCCTGCTCCAGGAAACCCCTCCTGGCTCTCTGCCCACACTGGGGAGCACAGGGCCCCTGGGTCTGTGAGCCGGAGCAGAATCGGGGGCCGGGTCTGCTCTGGGTTTCCTCTGCTGAACTGGCCGGCCCAAATGGAAGAGAGTGGTGGGGCGAGCCGATGAGATGAGACTGGGGGGTGGGTGGGGTGGGGCCTGGAGCCAGCCTGGCTTTGGATGCCTTGCAGCTGCCGGTCACTGCACGGATCGGACCCCCACTTTGGGTTGGGCTGAGCAGCAGCGCGGGACCAAACTGGCAGCAGGCACTGCAGGGTCAGGATCGGGTGACTTGCCCGTTCTGTGGACATGCCCTTCTTCCTGGTGCACTCCTGGCCAAAGCAAATGCCTGGGCCATTTCGGAGAAATCAGGGCGGCGATAAACTCTCCACCGAACGAGCAGCTGCACCTTTGTGCCAATGGTGTCTTGTCCGTGGAAGCCATTGCCTTGAGCCACCAATCATCTTGACAGACTCCCTGGAGCACCCTGGAATGAGCCTTTGGTGGACTGACCTGGAGAATGCTTTCTCTCACACATTTCAAGATGCTTTGGTGGTGGTGTCGGTAGCAGCGTCCCGCGGCTACTTCATCCTGGCCAAAATGCAGCAATAGAGCAGCGGGGGGGGGGGACAAAGCCCACAGCCAGGCCCCCCCCCCATGGGCAAATCAGCCGGAAGGCGTGTCCAGCAGGTAGAGACAGGCCAGGGTCACCTGTGTGAACTAGCTTCAGGTGCTTCTGCCGGCTTTTTGGAAACGGGGTTTTCCAGAGGGCAGGTTGGAGGCTCAAGAAGACTGTTATTCCGTGGGGCTGCCTATAACATGAGAGTCTGCTCTAAAATGCTTTCCACAGGACCCGAGGAAGAGTTGCTGACACTGCCCCGGGCAGAACAAAGCCTGGAGGAGAAGAGGACTGCTTGCGGACAACATCCCCGCTGCCCAGCCACGCAAAGCGAGAGAGAGAGAGCCAGGCAAGCAAGAGTGGTTGCAGGATCCAGCCCCAGATGGGAGGACATTCTGGGAACAGACAGGAGAAAAGTGAGGCTGCAGAAAGATCCAGAAAAGAGGACAGGGAACCAGCAAAGCCCGAGGAGAAGAGGAGCGCTGACAGACCCGGTTAGTCGTTGCCCGGATGAAGCCGAGGCCAGTCCTGCTCCTGATGTCAAGGAGACCCCTCCCCAAGCCCTGCTGGGTGGAACTGGGGGGCGCTCAGCTCATGGCGATGGGAGGAGGAGAAGCAGAACAGCCCTGAGGAGCGAGGATTCTGGCTGCCCAACTCGTGGCGTGTCCGGAGAAGAAGACCCGCCTGCCAGCAGCTGCCAGCGGAACGTGGGCCCCGACAGGCACCCCTACAGCCCCGAGGAGGTCCGAGAGTTCATGCACAAAATGGGGGCAGAAAGACGCAAGAGGGCCCAGGCAGAAAAGCGGCGCTTGAAGCAGGCCCACCAAGCCAGGGACCGGAGGCTGCGGGACTTGTTTCGGAAGCAGAAAGAAGCTCTTGGCAGGAAGGGGAGGCGTCGTGCCACAGAGGCCTGGCAGGTGGGTGGGGGGGCCGCTCCTGCAGCCAAGGCCTGCCCTACCTGTGGCCAGGTAATGGGCCCCCAAGGGGGAGAAGGGGCTGGCGAGGCCAAAGCCAGCCTGGAGGGGCGGAGGGGCCCCCTGCCTCTGACCAGCCTGGGCCCAACACGGCTTTCCTCCCCCCGCCTGGCCAGCTCAAGCACTCTCCCGCGGGCATGCAGGGGTGCCTGCAGCCGGGTGTCCCAAGTGCCGCTCTCCAAGGCGGCCCCTCCTTCCTTGAGCTGTTCACAGAAGTGACGGGCTCATCTCCTCCTCTTCTTTTTAAGGAATGTGCCAGTGGTAAATGCACCGAAATGGGCCTAATGGATTGGGTCCACGAAACATCACGTGCTCTGCTAAGGAATGAGGCGCAGGGGACCTGGTAGGTGGAACGACGGGAGGGAAGAGAGACTGGTTTCTTGCCCTGGGCACAGAGCACAGAACACCCCACACCCCCCACACCCCCCACAGCCCCTGCTCCTGGGCTGCCATTCTTGGGAAGACCCACCTGCTGATGGTTTAGCCAACTGCTCCTCCAGGCCTGTTCTAGCCTCACCTGGTCCCTAGGAGGACTTGGCTTGGTTGTGGGGCGGGGGGGGGGGCGTTCCCCAAGCTCTGTGACTCCTTCATGGGGGTAGGCAGAGCTCGGTGCAGGAGCTGGAGAGCAGAGCGATTGCAAGGCCCAGTGGGGAGCCGCTGACCTCTGCCCAAGTGAGCCGCAGCCCTGGTGGGCCCTCTGCCTGCCTGCAGCCCTGGGCGCTCTCCAGGTCCTGATCTTGCCCTGGGCGCTGGCCTTGGTCCTGCCCCTCTCTCCGTCTCCTGCTGCCCTTCCCACTGAAGGAGGGCAGGGCATCGCCTTTCCAGCTCCTTCTGGGGAGACCTGCCGGGCTCCCTCCCTCTCTGGGCCAGAGTGGGCAAGGAAGACTCTGCTGCTCTGGCCCAGGAAGTTTTGAAAGGGTCAAGTGGGGTTGGTTGCTGCTGCTGCTGCTCTGCTTTCATTGGTCTGTTCTCTGATGTTCTCTGTTTTGCCTGTGTTCTCTAAGTCACGGAGATCCTCCTTAAAGAGGTATTTGTTTTATTTATTTATTTGGAATATATTTATTTGGAATATCTATACCCCTCCAGGACACTACTGCTCAGGACGGCTCACAACATTAACAAAATCGAGAGACAATGTAAAATAAATAACCATCATCATAATGATAACATTAAACGACCAACCTAAAACCACATTTAAAATTTGATTGGTTGATTACGTGCCATCAAGTTGGTGTCGACTTCATAGATTCTCTCCAGGATGATCTGTCTTCCACTTGGCCTTCAAGAATTTCAAATTAAAAGCTATTAGTGAAAAGCTAAAAATGAAGAAATAAAAAACACGCCAGATATAAGCAGCTGAGCCCTGCAGAGCTGGCTGTGAGAACACAGGTTTCCTGGGCAGTCCTGGTCAAACCATTGCGATTGAACTGCATGTAACCAGGGTAGATAACTAGGATCTAATCCTGGTTATCGACCCTGGTTAAATGTGGTTCCCCTGCAGCGGTTTGACAGGATCGCCGGGGTGACCTGCGTTCTCACAACCAGTGGGGTCTCCGCAGCCCTGCTTGACACTCTCGCCAGGAAATTGCCATGACTGTGAGAATACAGCCTTCCCTAACCCTAGGAGGGCTGCTCCCCAGAGGTGGGGGAATAAATGTTTCCAACCACTAAATGGCAGCTGAGTTGGGGCCTCATGCGAGTTATCGGTCTGGTTTGCTAGCCGGCCATCCAGGCTCTGGTGGGCTCTCAGCATGGAGGCAGATGCCAGGCTTGGGCCCGAAAGCAGCACAGGGCGAGGAAGAGGCCCGAGCAGATGGGAGCGGGGAGCCTGGTCCAGTAGCCTGCGGCTGGTCCCAACATGCTGCCTGCAGGCTGGCTATTCATCCGGTAGAGCTGCGCAGTGAAGGAAGCGTCTTCCTGCTCTCCCCCCCCCCCCCGTGGTTCTCTTTCTGTCTCCCGCCAGTGGCCTGCATCCCAAGACGGCCAGCATGCCGGGCTCTGCCCTTGTGCCTGAGGACGGACGCTCCAGCCCCTTGCAGCTGGGGGACCTCTGCTCTCCCGGGATTCCAGCCTCGCCTCCCCAGAGCCCTGTCCTCCGCGCTGACCTCGGGGCCGCTGTGCCCGCCAGTCCTTTGGGCCCTTCTCCGGGCCAGAATCGACGCGGCGACCGTGTCCGGGCCATTCACAGCCTCGCCAGGGACCTCGGGGAGCGTCTGGCCCGAGAAACAGAACGGCTGCAGCTGAGGAAGAGGCCGGTGGGTGCAGGAGGTGCAGGTGGGCCTCCGGGGGGGCCTGGGACCCCCCCGGAGGACTTCAGCACTGCAGCACTGAACGCCGGCCCTGTCGGGAATGCGAGCCCCTTCCAGAGCCCACTGGCACGTCCTCAGCACCGTCGGGAGGGGACCGGCCCTGAAGAGGGAGCAGCAGCAGCAGCAGCAGCTCCCAAGGGAATCAAGTGGCCTCCTTGGTCACCGGCTGGGGCCAGGCCCCCCGTTTGGCCAGAAGGATCCTCTGCTGAGGAGGAGCAACCCAGGGTCTGTGCAAAGGCCCCCCAGGAAGGTGGGTGCAAATGACAGGGCCTTGGGGGGGGGCTCAGCGGGTGACCTTCCCCAAGGATGTTTGTCGGGGGGTTGGCCTGTTGCTTTGGGTGGCCCTCTTGTTTCTGGAGCTTCAACGCTCTTCCCCCGCCCCCACACACAGACAGTCCGGTGCGGGACAAACACAGGGTTGCCCCCTCCGCTGCCTTTTGGCATCCAGGAGGGTCTGCTCCCGCCAGCCCTGAGTTGGGGAGGAGGCCGCAAGTGGCCGGACCGGGGAAGCCGCAAGTGGCTGGCGGAGCAGCTGCAGGCGATCACGACTGCCACGCTTTCCGCCCTGAGGGTGCGCCTCCCTCCGCCTGGCAGACCCCCCTCCCGGTCCAGCCCCAGCCCACAAAAGCGCTCCAAGCAGTTTAGCCGGGAAGAGAAATAACCCCCGAAGGAGCTTCCCTGCCCCCCAGCGCCACACCCCTGCTGGAGGGATGCCTGCTGCCCTGCTGGGGCTGGATCCAGAGCGGTGGGCGGGGGGGGGGAGGCGTCTGCAAGGCAAGGGGAGCTCTTGCCCCTGTGCTGAGCCACCGGGGGGGGGGGCTGGAGCCCGACAGCCCTGCCTCTCTCTGGGCCTGGATCTAGGGCCGCCCCCGGTGCGGGGCTCAGCTCAGCCTCCCAGGAAGGCCGGCTGGACGGGGGCCACGGGGGCCGCCCTTTGCCCCCTTCCCCCCCCCGCCAAGGGCACCCAGGAAGGCAGGTGCAACTGGCAAGGCCTTGGTCCAGTGGGCAGCCGCCCTCCCGCCTGCCTCCCAGGCAGGGCTCTTCCCCAGGCCTCCTTGGAGCTGTGCTGGAGCCGGAGCCGGGACCTCCTGCATGCACAGCCGGCCCCACAGTGGTGGGCCTCCCCGGGTCGTCGCTGCTGCTCCTGAGACCCCCGGGGGTGGGGAGAGGGAGGGCCCAGAGCTGGGGCTCCTCACTGTGGGAGCTCTGCAGGTGGGTGGGGGGCAGCCTGTGGCATGACTGGGAGCCACCACAGACCCAACACCTCCGGCTCTTTGGAGGCAGCGTCAGGAGAGGTCCCGATTCCGTCCCCGGCAGATGCTGGCAGCAGAGCACGTGGTCTCTGGAGGGAGGCGCCTTCCCCACCACGGATGCACGGCAGGCGGCCTCTGCCTCTGCCTCTGCCAGGGGACTGGAGCCACATAGAGAGCAGCAGCCTCTTGGTCAGTCGGGGCTGACCCTAACAGGCCGGGGTGGGGGGCCGAGGAGGCAGTTCGGGTGGCTCCTTGTGGCCGTGCTGCAGACTCCGGGGCAGTGGCTGAACCCGAGTAGAAAGGAAGCCAGCCTGGGCGGGGTGGGGCGGGGGGGGGGTCAGAGCCATTGCCAGGGGGTGAAGCCAAGCTCCCCAGCTCCAAAGAGAGCATCCTGGCTAGCCAACCTCCAGGCGTTTGCAAGGGTCACTCTTGCCGGCCTTCTCCAGATTCTGCGGCAGTGAAGGGATTTCGGGTGGAAAGAGAAAAGCCGGCGGAACCTCCTTCTCCAGAGAAGCCAACAGCCAAGACTGGCAGGCTGCCCCCTCCGTGCCTCGCTGGCAGGTAAACGTGCTGCCTGTGCCACTCTTGGCTGCATTGGGGTGGGGGGGGTCTGGCACACAGGGCGCTCCGGGGGGGGGGGCTTGGCTTCTTGGCTCCACAGGAGGTGGCCCCACCGAGTGCCGGCCTCGGCATTTGCAGGGCTCAGCTGCTTTCTGCAGCCACCTCTTAATGTGGGGGCGGTGAGGAAGGTGCCCTCCAACTCCCTCTGCTGCTGCTGCCTGCCGCTGCCCTTCCCGGGGCGGAAGTGGCGGCAGGCCTGGCCCCAGCAGGATTATTATGGGCTAGACCTCCAGCAGGTGTCGGCTCACCGCTCCCATCACCCCCATGACGGTGTGGATGATGGGAACAGTAGTCCCGCAATAGCTGGAGAGCCGCAGGTCGAGGTGGCTCTTCAGGCTGCCTTTCGGTCGGGCCAGTTGTGCGGGTGGCGCAAGGGCCACGCTTTGCTTTGCTGAGATCCGTTGACCCTCCTCAGAGAGAGACGGCTCTGACCCCAGCTTAGGAGCACCCCTCTCCTTCAAGGCCGGCTGCCACCAGCCGGACTGACCTGACGCCTCTGGCCAGGCCCAGACACGAGCCCTCGGGGCAGAGTGCGAGACGATCTTCCGGAGCGAAGATGGGGACCGCCCAAGCCCATCCCAAGAGGTCCTGGGCTCCAGAGCACCTGTGGGGGCAGGACGGGCCTGTAGCACTTGCGGGGGGGGGGGTCCTGTCACTTTGCAGGCCACCCAGGTGGTCTCCTTGGGATGAAGAGACCGGTCCTTAGCGGGGCCTTTAGCGGGGCCACTGGCCAGGTTTGAGTGGAAGATTCAAATCCCTTTCTGCTGGAGCTGTCCCTGTCCAGAGAAGTGACCCACGCCGGCTTCCATCTGGCAGATTTTGAACATAACCACACCCCTGCTCATGCGAGTGATCAAGCAAGCATCAGTTTCTCACCATTCCCATGTCAAATAACAAGATGAGGGTCTCCTCTCTGGCTGCCTGGCGCTGAAAAGGGGGAGGGCGACCCGGCCAAGCTTCCTCCTGCCAGAAAGCAACCATTGTGCATGGAGAGGTCGCTGGCCTGTTGGTGTGCCACAGGAGCCACACCACGGGTAGAATGCGGTACCTACTTGATGCTCTGTCGGAAAGGCGGCTGGGGGAATCTCGCCTCCGTGGGGCTGATCAGAGGCCGGTGGTGCTTGGCTGAATGAGGCAACCCCCAAGTGGAGATGCAGCCTCGGTGAGGGGCCAGTTAGGAGGCCCAGCAAGGCAAATCCCCAGAGAATCAGGGCCAGGAGGACTCCAAGGGGGGAGTCGAGTCTGGCAGGCCAGGGGGTGGGTTGGTGCCTGGGGACAAGGAGGGCAAGCCTGAGTCCAGAGCAGGAGCGCATGCCTGCCCCCACAGGCAGCCTGGCTTTTTTGCACCGTTCTTGTGGAGGGGGTGCCCTGAAGACCAGCTTAGCTGGCCAGAATCACTGGCGAGGAGGAGCCTCTTCCTGCTCTTCTGCGGCTCTCAGGCCCGGCAGGAGGAGTGCAGTTTGTCTCTTGGCCACGGAGTGGCACTGCTGGCCCACTCAAGGGCCACGTCGGCTTGGGCTGGCTGGGCTGGCCGTGTTCCTTGGGGGGGGGGAGTCCACCCCCCCCCCGCCTGGCAGTTGGGCCCACCCAGGACTCCGACTCCTCCTCCTCCTCCCCCCAGCCAGGAGGCGGCCCCTCCAGAGTGACCTCGCTTTGCCCCACACGATTCCAGCAGCAGCTTCCGAAAGCTGAGAGGCTGTGCACGTTTTGCAGACATGGGGCGGTGGGAGGAGGAGGACTCCCAACTGCCGGAGGGCTGGCTGGTGGCCAGTGGAGAGGAAGCCCAGTGGCCAGAGAGGAGCCCCTGCGGCCCCCTTCGCCGCCACCACCCCGCTGCTCCCATGACCTCCTTGGCAAGGTGGCTCCTGTGCCCCTTCCCAAGATTGTACTTGTGGGGTGCTGGGGTGCCAAGGAGCCCCAGAGCATCGGGGACGGGGGGGAGCAGCGTCTTTCAAACAGAGGGTGCTTTAAAGACATAGAGAAGCACATGCTATGGGGAGGGGAGAGAGCGGAAGGGTCCTCCACCCTTCTGCTTAAAAGCAAGCATTGGCCAGTGGCTTGGAGCAGTGTGTGTGTGGCGGGCGAGGGGGGAGCCCTGCCCAAATTAAGAAAAAGCACCTCAAAGGGTGAAAAGGAGGAGGAGGAGGAGGAGGAGGAGGAGGAGGAGGAGGAGAGCCTCCTTCACTGCTAGCTAAAAACTAACTTGGAGTGAATTAGGAGGAGAGCTGGTGTGGCGGTCGCACGCATGACTTGTCTAGCTAAGCAGGGTCTGCCCTGGTTGCATTTGAATGGGAGACCATATGTGAGCACTATAAGATATTCCTCTTAGGGGGATGGAGCCGCTCTGGGAAGAGCAGAAGAAGGTCCCAAGCTCCCTCCCTGGCAGCATCTCCAACGAGATCGGGCTGGGAGAGAGACTCCTGCCTGCAACCTTAAGAGGAGAAGCCGCTGCCAGTCTGTGTAGACAATCCTGAGCTAGATGGACCCAGGGTCTGACTCAGTCTATGGCAGCTTCCTATGTTCCTATGAATAAGCAGGGATGCCTTCATCTAACCAGTTGCTGGACTACAAGTTTCATCATCCCCTGCCACAATGGCCAGAGGCCTTTGGGAGTTGTAGTCCAGCCACATCGGAGGACCCCATGCTGGTGGGGAGCCCCTGCTGCTCTTGAAGAAACGCCCCCCCCACACACACACACAGGAGCTCCCAGACTTCTTAAAGGCTGCGAAGGTCTCTGGCTAGAGCGACTCCCCCCAGCTCCCCCCACCTCACTGGCTGTCGTGTTTGCATAGGCCCCACCCCCGAGAAAGTGGCCCCGCCCCAAGAGCGGCCCTTAAGCTTCCCGGCCAGCCCCTACCTCAATCCCTCCCCCCCCCCACACTGTTTTAGCATATGGCTACAAGCGCTCTCCCCGGACTGATTATCTTGATGAGCACCTATTTAAGTCCCCCCTGATCCCCTTTCTGCTCAGGATTAAGAGGAGATTAACCAATTGGATCCCGTAGATTTATTTACAGCAATTGTTTTCACTTGCTGTATTTGCCTGCAAAAGGGATGGGATGGTGGGGGGGCGGGCGGGGGGCAGTGCTACGCAGCGTTCCTCTCCTGGGGGCTCCTGAAGGAGGGGCAAAGAAATCGCCAGCATGACACTCCTGAGCAGGCAAGAGTGCCCTGCAAAAGGGCTCAGGACCCGGATGAAAGCCCTGCGAGGTAGGCCAGGGCAATCATCTCTAGGTGGGGGGCGGGGTAAGGGGGGGCCTGAAGCCAGGAGAAGCACGCCCTGCCCGGAGGTGCCTCGGGATGGAGAGGAGGTTTGAACTCGGGACTCAAAGAGGGGAGATATGCCTCAATGCAGGAACTGGGGGCGGGGGGGGAGCTTTGAATACTGCCAGCCTGGGGAATGAGGGCTGGGAGGTCTGGGGGTCTTCAGGGCACCCCCAAAGCCTTTGCTCACGGTGGGTGTTAATCACATTCCGCTTAGGGAAGAAAGGGCCCCCCCACCCTGGCCCTGGGGCGCGACCTGGAACGGAGGAGGAGGAGGAGTCGCTCTGGAGCCAGAGGAGGAGGGTCAGCAGCTGCCTGCCTCTGCCCCTGCACAGCCTCGGGACACCTGGAGGTGGTGAGGAGGACCTTTCAGACAACCCCCTTTCCAGGGGGAAGGCCGGTGGGGTCGGCCGGAAGTTCTCTCCAGACCAGGGTCCCCTCCAACGGGGATCCCCAGATGTGGTGGACTCCAACCCCCCTAAGCCCCAAGCCAAAGCCACTGCAGCTGAGGGGGATTCTGGGAGCTGTAGTCAACCGCATCTGGGTGGGAGTCCCTGTGAGAGGGTCGCCGACCCAGACCCTTGGCCCGCCTCGCTCAGCCTTGTCTGTGCTGAACTCTCCCAGGTTTCAGGCTCAGGGGTCTCTCCCTGCCCCACCTGGAGAGGCTGCCAGACCCCTCTGCATGGGGCAGAAGCAGGGGCTCTACCCCTGAGCTATATCCCCACCCCACCCCCCATGGTGGAGCCAGCCCTGGGGACCTTGGGGTGACTCCAGCCATCCTGGATCAAGCCAGAGTCACATTGTGCCGTGAGGGGACCAACCGGCAATGCAGCGTCAGTGGTGGGGGGAGCGGCACCCTCCTCCAGGTCAACCCCCCCCGCCCCCAGCACGGCTTCCCCTGGGGGCAGCCACTTGCCTCTCCATTGGGAGAGACACAGCTGGGGGTGGGGCTCCCTGTCCTGACCCCCAGGGGAACCCTCTGGCTGGTCCACGTCAGGCCCAGGTAGGAAACATGCACTCTCTATCACTCACATTGATATACCGCCCTATATAAAATCTCGGGACGGTTTACAGTTTAAACCAACAGCCACTAAAACCTAAGAATAGTAGAAAACAAATTAAAATGACCATAAATAAAACTTAAGAACATCATAAACTAAGAGCCTGATGAGACAGGAGTGTTTTCAAAAGCCATTTAAAAACAACCAGAGATGGGGAGATTCTGATTCCATTGGTGGGTAGCGTGTTCCAGAGCCCAAGGGCAACCCTAGAGAAGCCCTGGTTTGGGGTCGCCACCAAGCGAGCCAGTGGCCAGCACAACCGGCCCTCCCCTGATGACCTTCCTAACCAGGAGTTTCAAGAAGGGAAGTGACCTTGGGTGGCTCATTGTATAATTTTCAGTATGAAAACAGGTGTACATTGGGGGTCCTTAGGTAGCATCTTAGGAGAAGCATTCATTCTTGTGCATGAGAAACAGAAGGACGCCCCTTCGGAGATGCCCGAGTTCTTGTAAAACGTTTGCATTAAAAATAATTCCTGTTTTCCCCTCCCACACTCACACGCACATCTGCCGTTCAGTTAATTTGGGTCACTTCTTTAATTGATCCAAAGGCTTTTGATCTAGGAGAGGAGAGAGCTGGTCTGGTGGGAGCCAGCATGACTTGTCCCTTCAGCTAAGCAGGGTCTGCCCTGGTTGCATATGAAAGGGAGACTAGAAGTGTGAGCACTGGAAGAGATTCCCCTTCAGGGGATGATGGAGCCGCTCTGGGAAGAGCTGAAGGTTCCCAGTTCTCTCCCTGGCAGCATCTCCAAGAGAGGGCTGAGAGAGAGTCCTGCCTGCAACCTTGGAGAAGCCTAGTCTGTGTAGACAATACTAAGCTAGATGGACCAATGGTCTGACTCAGTATATGGCAGCTTCCTACGTTCCAGTGACGCAAAGTGAAATATCAGTGGCCGTTTCTGGATTTTAGTCGTAGCGATCACTCCCTCCCTCACACAAAAACTGCCACCCCAGGAATCAGCCTTTGAACAAACGTGGATCCTGCAGCTCCCCCGCGGCCTGGATCAAACTCCCTCTCGGTCCTCCTCTTCCACTGAAGCCACAGCTCCAAATGGCAACTCGTGGGCATTTCTGGCCCTGCAATCCTTGGGTGTCCAGATGGGGGAAGAGACCCTCAGCTGTAATTGACAAGACTCAGGACAAAAGCTGAAGGAAGATGGATGGAGGGCGGGCGGGCGGGCGGGGGGGAGGCGGCGGCTGCTGCTGCTTTTCTGATCAATGTAATTACAGGGAGAGCAGAGAAGCCGCTTTGTCTGGGCAGGGAGAGGAGCCGGTGGTTGGGCCCTCGTGGCGGCAAGCAGAGGTGGCTGGCAGGGATGCCTTTGGGAGCTGGGGCAGCAGGGGGCCACCCCAGCTGCCTCCTCGGGTGCCCCCCGGGCTGGTCGGGGCAGGCCCCTCACTGCTGGCTGTGGCAAATGCCAGCAAGCGTTTCCAGACTCCTGCCCGGTTTCTGGCACCGAGGCTCCCGTGGCCTAGAGCCCACGCGACCCGACGCACGGCGTGTCAGTCGCGAGGAGCAGAGATGTGACCATGGAGAATAGGAGGGGGGCAGCAGGGCCCAGAGCCCACGCAGTGAGAGTTGGACGGGGTCAAGCGCCCGAGAAGAGCCTCGTGGCCGGGAGGACCCCAGCCCCATGTGGCACCTTCCAGGCCCATGGATTGGTTGTGGCAGGCCACAGCCACAGGGGAGGAGGGTGGGCAGGGAGGCGTCTTCTCCTGCAGAAGAGCCCCTGGATGTCCTCCTGGGCCCAGAATTCAGCACCTCTGTGGCGCCTTCTCAAAAGCCGCTCTGCTCACCTGTCCGGCCCTCCTGCTTGCAGAGACCTCCTGGGGAAAGGGGGCTCCCGAGGAGCTGCTGGAGCAGAGGCCCCCGCCCCAAGTCTGGACACAGTGGGGGGGAGGGAGCAGTCCCTAAGCAGGCCGCTCCTTGTGCAAAGTCAGCTGGGCCCAAACGGGAGATCTGGCTGCGGCAGTCAGGCTGGAGAGGCCTCTGGGAAGCGGGAAAGGAAGCCCCTGGGGGGTGGGGAGGCGGGACAGGAGAGGCGAGGAGTGGTGTGCAGTGGGGGACTCCTGTCGACGGGGGAAAGGTGGAGATCCGTGGCCATGGTGGAGGCTCTGTTTGTAGGGAGGCCAAGCAGCCCCAGGGAGGCCGGTGGGGTGAGCCCTACTCCCACCAGGGCTCCCAAGGTGAGCCAGGTGCCCCCCTGCTCCCCCCCAGCCCTCTTGCCCCTCTCCACAGGCGCCCCCTTCCAAACCGCGCTGGCGAGAAGGAGGCCTGCCGTCTGTTTTTAGCCGTTTCTGGGTCATTCGGTGGCAGGAAAAACAAAGAAAAGCTTATTAATGCGAAAAATGAAATGAGATTTCCTTAAGCAGATTGCTGATGAAATAAAAACATTCTCTTTTGGGTTTGGGCACAGAAACATCTGCCGTGCCTTCACCTCCCGCCCTCTTCACTCTGAGCTCCTGCCAGCCCCATGAGTGTCCAGCCTTTTCACGCGTTTCCCACTAATCTGTTTAGCTAAGCTTGGCACTTGGTGTTTGGGAAGCCGGCAGGGTGGTGCCTGGATCCTGAGGCCAGCGGAGCTGATGGCCACTCCAGCCCAGCTGCAAGGAAGTCTTGCCACCTTCCTCCTCCTCCTCCTCCCCCCCCCCACTGGGTCTCCCTTGGATGGAGAATGGGGAGGTCCAGATCCTGCATCCAGAACCGCCCCCTCGCCGCCACTAGGAAGCAAGGGGCTGAGGCAGGGTGGGGACCACCAGAGATCCAGATCCCGGGTGCCCCCTTGCCACGGGGACCCCCCCACCAGGAGACCCCAAGCCAGCCCCCCTACCTCCACCTGAGGACGCAGCCCGGCCCATTCCAGGCAGAAGCTCTTCCGGTTCCAGGGTTCCCAGAGTCCACGCTCAGCAGTGGGAGGGGAGCGGTTGAAGAAGGCAGGAAACTGACAGAGGAGCAGGACCAAGGCCAGGGCCCAGGGCAGGGGCAGGCCCAGGGCCCAGGGTGGGTTCAGGACCAAGGCCAGGGCCCGGGGCGCGAGCAGGACCAGGGGACAGAGCTGCCTCCCGGGGCTGCAGGCAGGCAGGGCACACACCACACCAGGGCAGAGGCCACCTGGGCAGAGGTCTGGGGGTCTCCACTGGGCCTTCCAAGGGCTCTGCTCTCCAGCCCCTGTTTCTAGCTCTGACCATGCTCTGTTCTTTGGGCAGGGGCTCCAGTGGGGCTGGGGAGCCTCCCCACTGACTGAACGGTCCGCAGATGGGTCCCCTGAGTCTGGGAGTGGGTGGGAAGCAGGAGCGCCACCTCTGGTCCTGGCGGAGGGGCGGCTCCCAGACCCCTGGCGTTCCCTGCCCTGGCTCCTCCGCTGAACAATCGGTGCCACGGTCCTGCCACGGAGGGCCTTCTAGATAGGGTGTGTGGGGCGGTCATGACGCAGCCCCTTCTAGGCTCGTGCTGAGCAGCAGGGGAGGGCAGCCACCACCCCTCAGCATGAACAGCTGGGCCGAATCGCCTTTATCAATGGGTTCGAAAGGCTGCCTAGTACCCACTAGCTGGTGGGCTCCACTGCCAAAAACGGGGATGATTGTCTTGTGTTTAGAGAGCTGTTTTGCTTTAAAAGGATTAGACAGGTTAGTGTGTGATAGGTCGACACACCTAGTCAACGTGGGTACTCAATGGAGCCTCCTGGCTCAGAGGCAGTCTATCTCTGAATAGCCGATGCTGGAGGCAGACAGCAGAGAAGGCCCAACACACTCCCGTGCCCTGCTTGTGGACCCCCTGGAGGCATCTGAGTGCCCCCCCCGCCCAATCTCTTTGCTGCTTAACTGCTTTGAGACCTGACTTATGGAAAAGAGGCATATAATTTTTTTATTTTTTATTTTTAAATACGATTCCTTTGGGGGAGTTAGAAGAGGTTTTTCAGGCTCGACGTTTGGTTCACCTTTCTCCTTTCCTGTTTGTTTCTGCCTCCCGCTTAGGCCAATTTCCCACTCCCTGGCGGAGACCCCCCCTGTTGCCCTGCACCAGATCCAAGAGGGGACCAAGGGTCCAGTGGAGCATCTTGGTAAGCTGGGGTGTGAGAAAACACGGGAGGCGGGTGGGTGGGTGGGTGGGTGACCCCCAGGTGGGTGTTCCTCCTTCCAGGGAATGTCCCTTTCCCTCCTCCTCCTCCTCCTCCGTTCCTCCTTGAAGTGATGTGTTTTGGGGTTTTTCCAAACAGAACCCGCCTTCCCTTTCCAAGATCGTACAGGGCACAGCAGATTTAGCCACAATGTAGATGAGTAGCCTTGATGAGAATCATGCCAATAAATTAATTAAAACTAGATACTGGCAGACATGATGAGGGAAATACTCAAAGGCGTGCAACTGAAATGAGGCCTTGCCTAACACGTCCTTCTCATTTGATGGGGCTCCTTGAGTCACTTTCCCCATCATGCCGGCCACTGTGACTTAGAAACGTAGCAGTCATGATAAAAAGAAAGGGGAAAGGCGGTGGGGAGACGACTTTAAAACAGCCCTGCTGGATCCGGCCCAAGGAAGCCTCTCCAGTCCAGCTCCCCGTTTCCCCCCGTGGCCCACCAGATGCCTCTGAGAAGCCCACAGGCCAGAGCTGGAAGGGGCCGGCGCTCCCTCCTGCTGCCGTGGTCCCCCTGCTGCAGCTGGTGTTGAGAGGCATCTTGCCTCGGAGGCTGGAGGTGGCCTGTAGCCACCCCGGCTAGCAGCCACTGAGGGAGCTGTCCTCTGTGAATGGGTCTAAGCCCTGCTTCAAGCCACCCAGGCTGGTGGCCCTCAAGGCAGAGAAGAGGCATCCGAGCCATCCTGCCCAGGATCAGAAGCAGCTGTTCTTGGCTGGGTGGGGAGCGTAGGCAGATCATCTGCTGCTGCTCTAGTCTCACCCCTCACCGGAGTGGGCTGTGTGGGGCCAAGGGAAGGGTGGTTGGAGCCAAGAAGGAAAGGGTTAAGTGGGAGACAATAGCAGGCTGGACGGGGGTGGGGGGGGCTTGTGTCTGCAGAGCAGAGCAGATGGGGCATTGTTCTCCAGGGCTGGAGAGAAAGAGAGGATCAGGGAGCCCCCCCCACCCCACCCCCACCCCGCAGAGAGGAGAAGCCCATTGTTCCTGCAAAGGGTCCGGCCATCCTCCCCACCCCACCCCCACCCCCCCCACCCCCCATGCACACACCAGGGTTTGCAGTTTAAGTGTCAGAGTAGGGGAGACGGTCGGGCAGGCCATGTTCCCAAGTGCCTCTGTGCTGCCCCAGCCTGCGACTCTGGTGCTGGTGGGAAAGTGGAATGGCACCCTTGAACTCAGGCAGGGAGGGAGGGGGGGTGGGTGCTTTGCCTCCTGCACGTGGGGCCCGGCTCCAGGCAAGGAACGGCCCTTCCAGCCAGATCCATCCTGGCCACATACTGTCCTGCTCTTTGCCAGGGGTCCTGCTCCCTCTGCATAGGACGGCCGCGGTAGGTGGTGGCAATGCCCACTCTTACTTAGGAGTAAGCCCCATTGAACGGGTGGTGTGGAGCACCGGGTGGTGGGGACTACAACTCCCATCATCCCATGGCCTCCAGCCATTGTGGCTGTGAATGGGGGGAGTTGTCATCCAGCAGCATCTGGGGAGGGACCCGGGCCTGAGATGGAGGCCGTGTGGTCCGTCAGGCACATGTCTCCTGTGCTGGACCTCACCGCCTGTCAGCAGCTCACATTCTGAGTTGCGCAGGTGAGTAGACCCCCCGTCATCTCTGGACACATGTAATCCTCGGTGAGAAGTACTTAAGGAGATGGGAGAGCGTTGGACACCCCTCAAGCGGCTGCCTCCCGTCAGTTAGCAATAATGCATTTCCCCGTACGTGGTTGGACTACAGTGCCCATCATCCCCAGCTGCAACAGCCTTTGCAATGACCCTAACTCGCCAGTGGGGGGTGATGGGAAGTGCTGTAGTCCAACAACGCATGGGCACCCGAGTCTGAGGAGCTCTGCCTGAAAGGGTGCCGTCGTCATTGTGGGTGTGAGGAGAGGGGGGCTGGTTGGCTGGTTTGCACAGGAGAAGAAATGGAATCCAGGCCTATCCACAGCGGGGGGTGGCGGGGTGGGACCCCCCTGGCTTTATGCTCAGCGCTGCTGCCCTGGCCCTCGTCCTGATGCCCCCTGAGCCTCCCGCGTGGAGGAAGGAGGCCTTGCAGCCGGGGCAGGGAGCTTGTTCCCTGCTGGAACAAAAACAGAAACAGCAGCCGCCCCAGGAGATCTGCTCTGGGGTCAGCGAGGGCGCTGGAGAGAAGGCCTCCTCTGGCTGCAAGAGTGACTGCGTCTGGAACGGGGCGGGGTGAGGGGGCTGCCGACCTGGGCCGGAAAGGGGGAAAGGCTGCTCTTGATGGGGCAGGCAGCTCCCCCGCCCTGCGTGATGAGAAGAACGAGGCTTTGGTCCCTGCTGCTTCACGGATGGATGAGGAATGTGTGGTGGCAGCTTCGTGGCGTGAAAAGGTGCCCTGAGAGGCCACCCCCTCCCTCGTGCCCTGTCAGGAGAGAGAGGCAAGGGGGGGGTTGCAGACACCAGCCAAAGAATGCACGACCCCTTGACACTGGGAGTGCCACCCAGTTAGGGGACCGGGGGTGTGTGTGCGCGTGTGCACATGTACTTACGTGTAGGGGCAGGGTCAGAGACCGCCGCCAGAGAGCAGCTGCGTAACTGACCCAGCAAGAGGGCCAGGCCTGTCCTCCAGTCAGAGAGCTTGTCTGCCCCAACTAACCAGTGAGCCCCTAAGGCAGCCAGTGGCATCCTTTGAGTGGGGCGGACGCTGCTGAGACCAGGGCCCTCTCCATACGCATCCAGTTGGATCCGACCCCTGCAGACTGGGCAAAGAGGCGCCTTGTCACCGGTGCTTCTCTTTACTGAGCAGGGGGAGAGTGACCGGCCCTCTCCACCCCCAGCACAGGACCTCCGGTGACTGTGGCGGGTCTCTATCGTGTTTCTTTTTAGATTGTAAGGTGGACAGGGAGCCATCTTATTTTTTATTTATTATTTCTCTGTCTAAACCGCTTTGGAAACTTTTGTTGAAAAGCGGTATATAAATATCTGTAATTGTTTTTGTTGTTGTTGCTCATCCAGGCCTCCTGCTGGGGAGATGTGCTTCTTGGCTTCCGGAGAAACACTCCTTCTTAAAAAAAACCAAGCTCCTAGCCCTCATGACTGCAGTGTGGTAGGAGGAGGCAAGACCCACTGAAAGCAGCCAGAGAGGGGGCTAGATTGGGTTTCCGGGGGGTGGGGACACACAGGAGGGGTTCTGTGCCCTGAATAATAGCTCGGGGCTGCTGCCAGACTCTAGCAAGACTGGGACAAATGTTGCAGAATAGTGAAACTGCCAAAGGAATATACAAAGCCAGTGAAACGATGCAAAATTATACAAAGCAAAAATATACAAAGCAAAAATATACAGAGCAAAAGACGATGCGAAATATACAAAGCCAGTGAAACGATGCGAAATTGCCCGGTTTCCGCAATGCATGCAAGTCCCAGAAGCCCAATCTTCTCATCTAGGCCTAGAAACTGACTTCTTGTGTTGAGCTCAGAGGTGGATATTTTATGTTTTGGAAAACCAACTATTCCCCTGACGCTGGGCTGCCCCAGGAAGGGCGCCTGGGACTGGCTGCTAGGGATGACCAGCTGCTCTCTTCGGCCTGGTTTTGTTTGGGGCTTGCTGGGTGTCTTTTGACCCTGGTCTCTCTCTCCGGGGCAGGAGCGACTCCAGCAGCTGAAAAACTCTTGCTGCTTTGGAAGCCGGGCTGCAGCCGGCCAGGGCTGTTGAGGCGCTTCGGTCTGGGTGGCCTGGCCCTGGCGGTGCTGAGCCCAAGCGGATCTCAACGACCGTTCATTGGCTCTCTCTCCCGCCCCATCCCCCAGTACTTTATAATATTGTGTGCTCCTTCCTTCCTTCCTTCACTTGTCTGAAATGCTCCTCTGCTTTTCTAAGGGGCATCAATGACGCCTTCCGTCTTTAAGCCAATTTGGTGCAAACATCCGCCTCGCTCTCTCTCCCTCTCTCTGGTGCATCTTCTTTCCGGACAACTTTGTGCCAAGCTATGGAGAGTGTGACTCTCCCTCCCTCCCTCCGTTTCTCTAGGGCTCCAGTCTGGACAACGCAGCAACGTCCGCCAGCTTCCGGCCTCCGGCCTGCCTGCCTCTCCCATCCATCCGCCCCACAGCAAAGCAGCAGCAGAGGAAGGGTCAGGAAACAGGAGCGAGGCCTCCGATTCTCCCAGCCAGGTACTGGGGCGCCCAGGCAGGCCCTCTCTCCCAGGCGAGGCGGCTGAGGCAGAAGCTCAGCAAGCGTTTGCTGTTGATCCAGCAGAAGGCTGCTGGAGGGGTCAAGGTCTCTAGAGCCAGCAAGAGCCCCGCCCCTTCCCGGATCCTCAGGCCAGCTCTGCTCGGGAGGAGGCATCTCCCCCCCTCCTCCTGAGGAGGCCCATTGCAGGGGAACCCCGACTGAGCGACAGGCATGCCCTTTGCCTCAGCACTGGCACAGCACTGCCTCCATTCCTGGGGTCTTGGGGGATGGCTCTAAGGGAGGGGCAGCAGTGCTGGGTCCTCAGGGTTCTGGAGCTCCTGGCAGCGGGTGGGGGGGGGGACACACGACCTGCTTCACCGCCTGCTGCTGCTGCTGCTGCTGCTGCATCTGTGCTTCTTCTGCCTGCAGTGGAGTGCGATCAGCCAGTTCTACGGGGGCTCGGGCACCTTCTGCCGCTTGGGGCTGGCGATGGCGGAGCAGTGCCTGTGGCAAGAGGAGCTGCGAGCCCGGCACCAGAGCGCCCTCCTCCGGCTCCGGGGAGAGGCCCTTTGGGAGAAGGCCCAGGCGGAGCTGGCCTGGCTGGAGCAGGAGGCCCGGTGAGTGGGTGGGGGCCGGCCGGCCGGCAGGCCTCTCTCTCTCTGCTTGGGGGGGGGGGTCAGGGCTTCAAGACGCCAACTGCTCAGGACTCTCAAGGGAGCGGGGAGAAGGGAGGGAGGTCCCCTGGGGCGTTTGGATCCCAGGAGCCCTTGGCCATGATGACGACGATGACCCTGCATTGCTGGGGGGTGGGGGGGGGCACTGACCCCTAGTCACGGCAGCGCCAGCACCTGGCTTGGCAGCCGTCAGGTCCTCGCTGGGCTGATACTGCTTAAAGCCCCGGATGCTCTGGCTTCACAGACCACCCCCACCCCACCCCGCTAGACCCAGGGGGCTCCAGGCCCCTCCAAAGTCTAGCCAGCGCTGCCTGCCTGCCCGGGAGCCCAGACCCGTCCCTGGCAGCTCTGGCCAAGTGGCTTTGGGGGAGATGGGCTGAGGAGGAGGAGGAGGGTCAGCAGGTGGGTGGGCCAGTGGCGGGCGGGGGGGGGGGCTGACTCAAGACCTGGGCTGCCCCCCAGACCCCCCCCCCCACCTGGCGGCTGATGGAGTCCCCCGTCTGGCTTTCAGCTTGCAGGGCCCGGAGGGAGCAGCCGCGGCGGCGGAGAAGCAAAGCCAGCTCTTCACCAGCCTGAAGCAGGAGCAGGTGATGCTGGGGGGGAGCCCAGGAAGGTCCCTTGAAGGGCTTCCCTTCCCACCCTGAGGCAGCGGCAGGGGGTGGCCAGTGCTGGGGTTTCAGGGAGCGGCGGGGGGGCTCGGCCTCTTCCCATTCGCGCTGCCCCCCCCCCAGCTACCCTTTTCAAAAGGCTGCAGAATGATGCGGATGATTGGGCTAGAACTGGGGCGGGTCTCCGGCTGGGACTCTCTAGCTTCTTGGTGGGACCGCAGGGAAGCAGCAGAGGACCCCTGTGGGTGTTGGGGGGGGGGGTCCACGCAAGGTGAGCCAGGCCAAGGTGGGGGTGGGGGCAGGGAAGACTCCCTCCCGAGCAGAGAGGTGCAGCTTCACCCCCCCCCCCGCCTCTCCCCCCCCCGTCCTCCTCCTGTGCTCCTTTGCAGGCCGAGATCCGGCACCTGCAGGACGTCTGCCGGGCTGCCCAGCGGGAGCGGGAGCTCCTCTTGAAGCAGCAGCAGGAGCTCCGCCGGGTGCAGCAGGCCACGGCCCAACTCTGGCAGCAGCTGGGCAGGCTGGCAGGAGGGCCGCCGTGGCGGTGGCAGGTGCGTGCCCGAGAGGCCAGCAGGCACAGGCCCCCCCCGCCCCTGTGAGGGCCCCAGGCCAAGGCCCCAGCCAAAGGCCCCTGCTTGGGGGGTAGGGCTGCCAGGAGGCCCCGGGGAGGCTGGGCTCCAACAGCACTAG
Source organism: Hemicordylus capensis (assembly GCF_027244095.1). Taxonomy (NCBI): domain Eukaryota; kingdom Metazoa; phylum Chordata; class Lepidosauria; order Squamata; family Cordylidae; genus Hemicordylus; species Hemicordylus capensis. The sequence goes on along the minus strand of NC_069673.1, from coordinate 267,203 downwards.
GAGTCGCTGGAGGCCCCCCGCCCCCTTTCCTGGGGGTGGGTCCGGGGGGCACGGGTCCCAGCGGCTCCTGCTGGGGGCTCTCTCCTTGGGTTCCCTTTTAGACTGCAAGTCTGCTAATGGGGCCAGGAGGCCCCTTTTCCCACGGGGGGGGGAGGCTCTCGGGTGCTTAGCAGGGTGGGGAGAGGAGCGAGTCCCTTCCAAGCCAGCAGAGCGCCCCTCCCTTGAGCCTCGGTGGTGCTCAGCCCCTCTGAGGCCGGGACCTTTTGCTTTGGGCACCCTGCTTGTGGCAGCTTTCAGTGGGCACGCACTCTTAACCAGAACTTCAGAAGTCTTGGCTGTTCATCGTAGCCCCTGGGAGGCGAGCCCGGCCCCCACCATGGGGTGATCTTCATGGCCCTACTCCATTCGCTCCCTAAGGGAAGCTGGGAGGACATTTGTAGGATGGAGCAGGGCCTTTGGGGGCTGCCTCGCTGTGACCTGTGCAAGACAGGGTTGGTGCCCGTCTGTCTGGGGAGGTGCTTTCTATTTGAGCAATTGGTTGCTTCAGGATCATAGGAACAGAGGAAGCTGCCATATACTGAGTCAGACCCTTAGTCCACCTAGCTCAGGATTGTCTTCACAGACTGGCAGCGGCTTCTCCAAGGTGGCAGGCAGGAATCTCTCTCAGCCCCATCTTGGAGATGCTGCTGCCAGGGAGGGAACTGGGAACCTTCTGCTCTTCCCAGAGCGGCTCCATCCCCTGAGGGGGAGTTTCTTCCAGTGCTCACCCTTCTAGTCTCCCTTTCATATGCAACCAGGGTGGACCCTGCTTAGCTAAGGGGACAAGTCCTGCTTGCTCCCACCAGGCCGGCTCTCCTCCCTTAAAGCATGAAATATGCTGCAGACCCCCAAAGGGACAAGGAGGAGGCCCTGAAACCCAAAGCGGGCCAGCCTGCAGGGGGCCAAGAAGGAGCCTGCCCTGCTCTCAAAGCTCTCTCCTTCCCAGGCTGCTGAAAACCCAACCCAGGCGGAAGGCGGCAGCGGCGGAGGCAGCGTGCTGGGAAGGGAAGCGGGCCAGGCAGCCTCCCGCCCAGCAGCGCCCCCAGCAGGAGGAGAGAGAGGCGGCCCTGGCTGGCCACAGCAGCACTGGGACCGCAGCAAGTAAGGAGCGGAGACCTCCTCTCCCCCACCCCCGAAGGGGCCACTGTGAACCTGCAGTCAGCCTGAAAGCGGATCTCTGGAATACAGACCTCTTGCTACGGAGGAGTCAATAGGAGCAGATCAGCCCTTCCCCTTCCCTTTTGGAGGGCGTTGGGTGATGGGGTCCTCCTGGCCAGTGTCCCCTCCAACAGGGATTCCCCGATGGGCTGGACTGCAACTCCCAGAATCCCCGGGGGGAGGCCCAGAGCTCCATGGCAGAGCCCCTGCTTGGCCTGCAGGCCCCCCGGCAGGGCTGGGAAAGGCCCCTCTCTGAAGCCGCCCTGGAGAACCTCTGCTCCCCAGAGCAGCCCCTGTGGAAACCATGATGAGGGGTCTGACTTGCCGTGAGGCTGAGGGGGCCTGAGCCCCGGCGGGGAGAGGTGCAGGCTCCGTCCCTGGCAGCATCTTCTCCGAGAGGGCTGGGCGAGACCCTCCTTCGCCACCTCCGCCCGGCAGAGCAGCTCTGGCTGCTGCCGCCTGAGCACGGAGACCTCTGCTAGCAGAGCTGGGAAAGGCTCCTGTGCGTGGCCCCCCTGGAGAGCAAGCGGTTGCTGCTGGGTGGGTGGGCTCACCACAGGCCCCCCCCGCCCCCCCACATGGCTGCCCTGCTGCTGCTGCTTCTCCTCCTCTCCTGTCCCTGGAGGGGCTCCAGCTCCAAGCCTCCTGTGGGACCACACCGTCGCTGGCATCGATCCTGCCCACTCCGGAAGCCCACAGAGGAGCTGGGTGGTGGTGGTGCTGCTGGGACGCCCCCGGCAGGCAGGCAGTGCTGGGCTAAGGGAAGCTCCTTCCAATAAACCTCGGCACGGGACTATTGATGAGAGGTCGCCAGGCCCCTTAGAAAGGATTGCTGGCTTTGCTTTCGCTCCCTGTGACGGAGGAGCAGCTTCTGTGGGGGGGGGAGTGGTGCCCCCCCCCGCTTGATCTCGCTCTCCAGGGCAGCCCCTGGCTGTGGAGGAAGCTCCCTCCTCCCGCCGGGCTTGGCTTCTCCTTCCAAACCCAGGGTGATGAGTGTCCCATGTCTGGCCGGCTTCATCTTCGCGGAGGGCTCAGGTTTCCCTGGCCTGGAAGGGAGCACTGGGACACCAGTTGGCCCACCTCCCGGTGGCCTGGCCTGCCTCTCATTCTGTCCTCCCGGAGAGCATTGCCGTCCTTTATGCCAGAGCCCTGGGCAGGAACCCCTGGCCTCCAAGGGCCCCTGGAGGAGGGAGCGAAGCAGCCCAAGCTCCGTTCCTGCCGCTGCCCCACCCGCCCAGACCCCACTCCCCACCCCACTCCCCACCCCACCCGGCGGCCTCTCCAGATGTGCCATCCGCTTCCCCGTCTCCCTCTGGACTTGGTGCTGCTGCTTCCTTCGCCTCCTCCCGTGGGGGGGGTCCGGCCGCGTAGAGACCCACCTCCGGCTTCATCCCCTGTGTGTGGCCGGGCCAGATGCTGTCCGAGCCTAGATCCTCCTGCCCTTTCTCTGAGGTGCCTCCTCCTGCAGCGTAACACTTGGGTCCCCAGATATTGTGGGGCTACAGTTCCCATCATCCTCGGTTACAATGTGGCTAGGGATGATGGGAGTTCTAGTCCAACGTCAGGGCTACAGTATGAGGTTCATGATTAAGCTCAGGACATATAACTGAACCTGACAGTGGCCTCTTCCCCCCCCCCCACCGTCTGCCTCGCCTCTAGACTTTGTTTTGTAACCTCCTTGGGGCAAGGGCCTGTTCTCTTCTTGCACAATGATAGTGCCACGTAAACAGATACAGAACCATTCACGGACATCTGATTGTTTCCAGCCTTCGAGCTGAAGGAGAGGAGGTCTTACCACGAGGGGCAGCAGAGACGTCCCCAGAGTGGAAGCCACGGCCAGGAGTGGAGCCCCTCAGAGCTGGAGGTGAGGCCCTGCGTCCCTCCCGGAACGAAGCTGCCAGCCCAGCCCTGAAGGCCATCAGCTCTGAGCAGCTCTACCTGATGAATGGCCAGCCTGCGGGCGGCAGCACGGTTCTCAGGCAGGGTGGGATTGGAGAGAGGAGCCATCCAAGTGGCCTCCTTTGGCACACCCCTGGCCCCTTAGGGCGGGCCGCTACTGGCCTGGATGCTTCCCGGTGTCTCTACCGTGTGGTAGTGCTGGACCCGAGGACCGCCAATGGCTCCTAAGCCAAGGTGCTCCTTCCTGGTGAAATTCGCAGCTTCTCTGCACAGAAATCAGCTCTGGTGGCCTGCAAAACTGTTTCCAGCCCTGCAGATCTCCTGAGATCTCTTTCACTCTTTCGCATGTGCCTCTCTGAAATACCCCACAAGGGGAGAATGAATTATCCCGACGGCTGTGGACGTCCCGTTTGCTTCAGCCGCTTGCACTGTGCTTTAATACAAACAGAAAGAGAAGCAGGAGTCCTCGCGTATGGTCTTGACTCACATTCCGGTGGCGTAAATCACAGAACCGTGTTGCTGTGGTGCAGATCAGAAGCCAAGATGCTGGAAATTTGTCCCAGGTTTATTGTGGGAGATGATGGTGCAGCTCTAGTGGAACAAAGTCATAACTTATTCTGATTGTGCTATTAAAAATGTGCTTTCTTCTGAGGTATTTTCGACATAATTTAAGAGAGCGTGTGTGAGAGAGACCGTGTATTTTTAAGAAAGGGGCTAAACTCGCGTCTGTCAACTGGAGATGAACCCGGACAAGAATGATTCTTGTTGCTTCCGTTTATCCTCAGTTAATATTTCTTCTTCCGTCCCTCTGAACTTATAACAAGTACATCCAGATCGCATATATGAGACATTTTATATGATTTATCTTGTCTTGGAGGGGCCTCGTCTGTGGAAATTATAAATATGTTGTCAGCAGCTGCATTGCCTTTCTCATTCATATCATCTCTATCCTAACAGGTCAATAAATGCACACTCAGACAGTACCACAGTTCCTTATTTTAGCTAATAATGATTTTTAAAAGAGAGTACAAAATAAAGCATGTAGATAAAGTTGGACGTATGTGCATGACAATAAATTTCAAGTGATCCCGTGCTGATAAACTCCAGTAAGTCCTGATTCTGTTCTGGAGCAGAATTCCTCTCCAGCACAAATTCTGGCAGGGGTGGAATTCATTGGCATTCCTAAAACAAACTTGGTCACCTGCCTGGGGTCTGCTTTCTACATCAGCACTACAACTCCCATCATCCCCAGCTGCATTGTAGCAGGGGATGATGGGAGTTATAGTCCTGTTTTGCTGGCAGTTGTCCAGCCCTGTACGACATCTTTCTAGTAACGTATTTGTTTGTTTTATTTTATTTATCTAACTTGTGTGCTGCCCCAAACTTACATTTCTGGGTGGCTTACAACAATTTAAAAACCCAGTTAAATTAAAAGGCTTGGGTGAAAAGATAAGTCTTGAGGGACTTATCTCAACAGGTAGTGCATTCCAGAATCTCGGGGCAGCAACAGAGAAGGCCTGTCCCTGTTTGTGCCTAACTTTAGGAATAATGGATTTTGCATTATTCAAACAGACCTGAAGCTTCATAGGGACGACTGAACTGGACCTCGCAAAGTCTGCCTAATGGGAAGCTAAGATTATTGGCCAAGCAGTCTCTTCCCTCTGAAGTCTGGCACCGGAGCCAGTCTGCTAATGCACTTGGCTTTAAGAGACAACCTCCATGGATCAAGGAGTGAAACATCAGTTGGGTCCCCTTTTGTTGCTGCCGCAGCAGAACCGAAAGGGCTGGCTGGGCCTTGCCTTCCATGGCTTGCCCCACTCCCCGTCCGAGGCTCATGTGTGTCAGGTATCGCTTTTGCAGGCATGGAACTGCAGTGGAGGGGAAGGGTTTTTCTGTGGGATTTCTCCCTGTCATGCAGTTGTCCTGTCATGCACAGGAGCCTTGGATGGGAAAGGAGTTGGCAACCCTAAAAATCGCCCATCAGTCAGAACTGAAGATGAAACAGTAACCCAAACCTCTTTCTTTCTAGGTCCCTCGGTGAGCCTCGAAGAGCAGCGTGAGGACTCTGGCTTGATGGCGCTTTCCAAGAAAGACGAGGCTCGCAGTGCCTGTGACAAAGCACCGACTCCTAAGATGTCCTTGGAGTGCTTGGATTCTGCAGGCCCCTCTGCTGAATTGTCTGCCTCTTCTCCAGCGGCGGAGGAGAACTCCCTCTCTGATGCCAAATTTCACAAAGCCTGTGCAGTTCTAGTTGATCTCTCGGGAAGCTCTCTGTCGGGCTCTGATCTGGAGGCAGGGGATGCTCAGGACACAGACGTCAGCCTCCCCGAGGAGTTTGTCTTCCAGGACTGGCAGGGTGGTGGCCCCTCGGGGGCGGGCTTCCCTGAAACCCCGCCAGGGCCACCCACAGCAGTGAGGGAAGGAAGCACATTCTTCTTGGAAAGCCGATGCCGCAGTGAAGGGTCTGGTGGCCATTCCGGTCTGGAGGGCCTGTCGGTTATCTGCAGCCAGGAAAAGACCCCAGGAGGAGCCCCACCCCACAGGAAAGAGACCTGTGCATCTGATTCTGTGGCTTTCGCAAAGCACGGCAGGCAGGGGACACCGTCGTCTTGGGCAGGAGGGTCCCTCTCCTCTCCGGCAGACACACCTCTTGGCGGACGAGGGGCAAACTGCCTGGAAGCATCAGCCTTCATTCCAGGAAGCGGCACTGTCAATGAGACGGCTTCCCCGGGAAGGTCCAAATCGGAGGCTGTTTTATCCCCCAGCAGGGCTGCCTTGGGCTGCCCTGAGAACTGCAGACAGCCAAATTCCACGCCTGCCCCTGGCCCAGCTGACAGAGGTGGTGGCCACGGCGAACCTGCTCTTCATATTGAAGTTCAGCCCCTGGGGTGGGCACAGGGCACATCCTTGGAGAGTGTGGCTCAGCCCCAGGAGGGGTCTGCCTTGCCAGCGAGTGGTGGCCAGAGGCAGCCACTTCCCACCACCCCGTCATCACATCCCTCCAGCCTCCAGCCAGTTCCAGAGATTTGCCCCGCGGACGACCGTGAAGCCAGCAGACCAGAGGAAGCCGCCCCTGCCCAGATCACCGGAGCTGATGAAGAGGCCGGTGCCAGTTTGCTTTGTGCTGAAACCCCAGACGGAGCAGTGGAAGACAACCAGAACCATCAGGACACAAAGGCTTCTGGGATGGCGACGCTTCCTTTGGCATCCCAGGCCAAAAGCTGCCTTTGGGAAAGGGAGGCTGAGCTTGTCAGCAAGACGCTTCTGCCTGAAATGGAGGACGACATACGTTCTCCGGTGGATGAAGTGCTGACCTACGGAAGCGCTGATCTGCCGTCTTCCACCGAAAAGGATGCCTCTTTCCCAAGCAATGAACTTCCTCCACCACCTGAAGACCTGAGTGAACAATGGGATGGTTCTAACTTCAGCCTGAAAGACTTCCCATCTCCGCCAGAGCAACTGTTTCTGCCTGAGGCTGGGGAGCTTCAGGGTTCAACTGATGAGCATGCCTCTGTAAGGACCTTGTCCTTGACCTCCTGGTCCGAGGTCCCCATGCCCAAGGAGCCTCTGCCGTGAACTTGAGCCTCCGCAGGTGTTTCTTCAGCTCGGCTGTCTAGTTTTCTTTGGGGCAGTGAAAACTCTTGGAGGGGCTTCATCGTGCCAGATGTGTTGGGCGGCAGAGTCGTACATTCCAGCAATCAGATGCATCTAGTGAACTGAGCAGCACTTCCCACCAGGCTCATGCAAGATCTGACAGCATAAAAGATGCAACAAAATCCGTTCCTCACACCCTCCAAAGCTCAGAATTACAAGGATGTCGACCCTGCAATCACATTTGAAGTTGGAAATTGAGCCCACCCAGAGCCCTGGCATTGAAGAGATGCTTCTCCTTTCTGCTGATGAAGGTAGCCAGGAGAAAAACAAAAACAAACCGTGAACAGAATGATCTAATAGGCAATTAAATAGAAATAAGATGGAAATAAGATTTAATCAATAAACATACTAAACATGATATAGAACAGGCATCCCCAAACTGTGGCCCTCCAGATGTTGCTGAACTACAACTTCCAGCACACAAAAAAATGTTGTCTAGGGATGCTGGGAGATGAGCAAGTAGCGGACCATGGATCCCAAAGAAAGGCAAAACACAACTTTTAACAGAGTTTCTTAGTCAAAGCACCTGGAAGGATGGTGAGCCGCTTCCACCAATCAGAGGTATGCCATGAGGGCCCAGGCTGACAGCTCCTCGGCCAATGAGGGGGTGAGATTCCGCGCCCCCCCCCCCGCCCCCAGTAGAGGCAACTTTGGGACTGACACCTGTCCATAGATCAAAGAGCTTTCTGTTACCCGTCTTTACAGGGAAGGTGAGGTGTGAACTGTCCATTTCTCCTGTGTGGAACAGGATTAGGTGAAGATGGGTGACTGGCAGATGCTGTGGGTGATGCTCTCGCTTTAAGATGATGGAGGTTAGCTCCCATCGTGCATGTGGTTCCTCTTTCATAGGGAATCTCCCATTACCATTCCTTTTACAGTCCATAATTTTCTTTATTATTAATAAATCCCTTGCGTTGACTGATGTTTTCGTGCATCAGGCAACTTCAGCAGGTCTGTTTGACTGGAAGGAAAAGGCTCTGCCATTGGGGAGCTGGCCAAGCCAAGGGGCTGAGTAGAGAAGGCCCCGATGGGCAAGGCGCTCCGGGACAGGCAGTGCCCAGAGGCGGCCAGCGGGCTGAAGAGTGGAGGAGCAGGCTCTCAGGCAGGACGAACAGGCTTTATTTTATTTTTATTTTATTTTATTTTATTTTATTTTGCACACATAGACATTAATCTGCCTTTTGCACAATGAGAGTTTCTCAGGCATTCATGGATGGCAAATGACCAGCACAAACATTAGTTTGCCTCGGTGTAAACAAAAAATAGTTTGTGTGTTTCTCCTGTGCAACAGCTGCTCTGTGACTTAAATGACCAGCAGTTTTTGGAGATTCTGGCTTTCTTCCATTTATCTTGATTCAATGGATTTGTAGACACAAATATGCCGCACAAGAACTGAATGATAAGACTGCATGGAGCAGCTCAAATTTAAGGTGCGGCAGATCTTGTTAAATAACTCCTGGTGTGTTTATATTTTCAAATAAAGAGATTTCTGAGTACGTTTCTTGCGGGTGTTCTATGAAAAGGGTTACCCCATGAAAGTCCATTGTTCTAGGGCAGTAACTCACGTCTGGCCTAGGACAGAAGGGCCTGTGGGGCCGTGACCCCCCTCCTACCCGAGGTCAGAGGTGGGTCTCCAGGGAGAAGCCCCAGGGCCAGGGAGCCCACAGAACGAAGGCTACCTCGGCAGCAGCCACCTTCTCCTGAGTCAGACCCTTGGTCCGTCCAGCTCACTGCTGAGCTGGCAGTGGGTCCTCCTCCGTGCCAAGCAGGTGGTCCACCCGCTGAGCTATACTCTTCCCTGGAGCCAAAGGGATGACTGGGAGGGAACTGCCCTTTGAGGACTGGCTGGCCTTTTCCAGCCAACCCTTTTTGAACCCTTACCAGCTTGTGGAAGGCTTCCCAAAGGTTTTGCAATTACATCCCCCTTCTCTGCGGCTCTCCCTGACCCACCCTCAGTTGCTGTTCTCTGCAGCTGGGAAAGGGGGAGATTTGTGGTATATTCCCACTGGTGATGGCTTTAAACTGATTTACTCTGCATATTACTCTGCCTAGGGAGCAAGAGGGTTGCCGGTTTGAATTCCCCACTGGTATGTTTCCCGCTCTATGGAAAACTCCTATATCAGGCAGCTGAAAGGCATCATCTCACACTGCGTGGGAGGAGGCCATGGTAAACTCCTCCTGTATTCTACCCAAGACAACCACAGGGCTCTGTGGGCACCAGGAGTCAACACCGACTCGACGGCACAACTTTACTCTGCATGTAATTCCACAAAGTTATGCCAGAGCATTAAGAATCTGTTTTATTTCTGCTCTTTAGCATTTAAACTTTTTTCCTGTGCTGCTAATGTTAAAAGATCATGTCCTACCCAGTCAGGATTTGGAGCAACCCTTGATTTCCAGTTTTGCAGAAGCATATGTCTGGCTACCTCTCTTATTTCAAGCAATGCATCTAAAACCATCTTGATCCTCATCAGAACCTCTTTCCAGAACAGTGGTGTTACTTCTTGGCATTTCCACAGCAGTTGAAATGGAAGATCTGCCCGTTGGTTACGCCTCCAGCTGTTACCTTCTGGCAAGATACCCAATCTCTCGAATAAGACTGGTGTCCACTATGCTCGAAACAGGGTTTGCTGCTGGGATTAAAATCTTAATCTGGTGACTAAAGTGGTTTTTTTTAAACTGATGATCTGAGAGCAGCAAGCCAGTGTGATGATGTATTTATTATTTCACACTCAGCACTCCATCCGTCTCTTAAAGGTTCTAATGTTGGGGCTAGAAATTCAGAAACTTTTTTTTTCATTATTCATCCTCCAGAATTAGTCTGTTATAGCTGGAGAATATCGGGTGCATCCCAGCCAACTTTGTTATTATGCTGGGTGCTTGAGTTGTATATATATTGCCACGCTGCTGTGGGAGGGATTCTTCTTGCAGTTCCCTGAAGAACTTAAATTCATTTTCCTTTGCTAACAGCCAAGATAGAAGATAAACACCCCTCTCAGCCCAGGATTTATTTATTTATACATACATACATAGAATTTATTTAAACTATTTATTTGAACTGCACATGTAAGCTATGGGATTCTAGTGATTCCCTAACTGGTGTAAGAGAAGATCTCTTCCTATCAGACTTGTTAGTAACAGTCCATGTAGGTGACCATATGGTCAACTTCTCAAAGAAAAGCGGAGTTCCCCAAAGCAATTATTCCCACAGATAACTGTTATATTTCCAAGCTCAAGGAAGCGGATTTGGTCTCACACATCCAGACAGTGCTGGAGCAGGAAGGTGGGGGCAGAGGAAGGGAAGGATCTGGGGGTCGGGTCATGTTCAGGGTCTGGCGGCCTGCAGTTGCCTCCTTAATGGGGCCATAATCAAAATTCAAGCGGGGGGGGGAATTGGCGATTTTAAAATTTGAAACCCATGAAGAGGGTCAAAGAGGCAAGGTGGGGGTTTGGGGGTGGGTTTTTGGCTGGTTGGTTGTTAGGCCAAGTGCCGGCATTTGAGAGGAGCCCTTGATGGCAGATTCATTAGGAAGCCGTGCTGAGCGGGAGAAGGACTTAGCTATAAAACAAGGGCCGTGAGGAGGAGTGGAAACGGCCCACGCCGAACATGGCAGACATATTAAATACCTCCAGCCATTATGTGCACGCTGCTCTCAGTGCTGACAGCCAGATATATGGTCCTCTCTGTCAGTGGCAAGACTTCAATATCAAGATTATTCTTACTTCAAGGTCTAATATTTTCTTTGCCATGGCTTTGATCAATATTAACCTCTTGGGTCAATAAATCTTGGTTCTAGCCTCCAGAGAAGTCATTAGCTTTCATAGGAAATGATTATTTCTCAGTTATACTCTGCATTTAATTTTCCTGTAATCCATCTTTTTCAGACTCACACATGTAACAATTCTTCTGAACAGCCATGGAAAAACAAGGGCCTTGATAATATATAAACATTGTTCTATTTTCCATTGCTTGATTGTGGGAAACCTTGGCTCATTTAGATTCTGTTCAGGAAACAAAAGCACTTTCCTGAAGTGGCAACAGAATAAAAACACTAAAAGTGGTGAATTCCTTGCATTAAGAGAGAGAGAGAGAGACTACGTGTATTGCATCTCTGCATGTGACCATTTAAATGCCAGAAGGGTGGAAGAGAGTTATTCCAGAAAATCGTGTTGGACGACTGCAGAAACTGTAGCAGATTAGTCACATGGGATGTAGACTGTTGATTGTTTAAATCTGCAATAAATTTGCACATGATTAAAAATAAATATTTCCACAGAGCGTACCTGTTTTCCCAGGCTTTTAACTGAAATTTTTAAAATCATAATATGTCTGTCTTTTGAGATTGTTTTTTACTTGTTCTGTGAATTTCAACTGTTTTCTGTTGTTTTACATTCGCTATGTTTTAACTTTGTACACCGCCTAGAGATGGCTATACCAAGTGGCATAGAAATATGATGAATAAATACATCCATTAAGGCCGGGGTTAGGAAAATATGGAGTCAGACTGTTGGTCCCTCTCACTTGCAAGCAGGCAGATGCTCTTCCCAGAGCGGATTCCCCATCCCCTAAGAAGGGGGATCTCTTCCAGTGCTCACACATGGAGTCTCCCATTCATAAGCAACCCGGGCAGACCCTGCTTAGCAAAGGGGGACAAGTCCTGCTTACGATCACCAGCCCAGCCCTCCTTGGGGCCCTCCCTAGATGTTGGTGGACTAGTACCATCCACTCCCCGCATCACAACAAGGGCCTTTAGCCTTGAGAGTTGTAGTCTGGCATTAGGCTGAGGCTCTGGCAGAGCTGCTGCCGGAAAGAAGCAGAGTCGTGGCCAGGCCCAGCCAGCAGCAGCAGGCTGGATGCAGATGCCGCCGGGAGGTGGCGGAGGAGGCGCCCAGGTGCAGGCGTCATGGGTCGGTGCATCTCTGAGAGAGCGGCGCTGCTGCTGCTGCAGCCCAGTCATACTGCTCGTTGCACCCCGCTTGTCGGCGAAAAGAGCCCTCCTCGGTGCAGTGCAGAAAGGTGTGTGGCTGCTGCCATCGCTTTGCATGCAGAAGCACCCCCGTTCTATATCCCTGGCTGGCAGCATCTCCAGGTAGGGCCGGGGAGGAAGACTCCTGCCCGACGCCTTGAAGAGCTGCTGCCAGTCAGGGTAGGCAACTCTGAGCTAGATGGACCAGGGGCCGGACTCGGTAGAAGGCAGCTTCCTCTGTGTGCGCCTAATGAGAGCGCGCGCAGGAGCCTCACTCCCCTCTCCATGAGTGTGGCATTTACAGTAGAACTATTGTTAATAGCCCCCCACCACACACACACACACACACACACACTTGTGCAGCTTCTTCCCCGCTTTCTGGGTGCAGGCGTGGGCTTAGAACTTGCTCTTTTAAAGGGAAGGCTTTGTTTCTATAGCGGATCGCGCCTTCCCTACAGTGTGCTCCATGCCTGGCGGGGGATTCGAACCCGCGGCTTGGCTCCCCTCCCCACCCCGCCTCTAATTCATGAGAGGAGATGAGACAAGTGCGGGTGAGATCTCCCTATTGGCCAGGAGCCTGGAGGAGGAGGAGGCGGGGCTTAGGAGTTTCTGCATTCCGACGGACTACGCAGGCCCCGCCCCCTTGGAGTCCCCCTGTAATGGCGGCGCCGGAGGAGCTCATTGGGCCCGCCCCTTCCAGCCTCCACCTGCTGATTGGGCGGCCGGAGAGTGTCCCCGCCCCCCACGTGATCCCACCCACCCCCGCCTCCGCCCGCTGATTGGGCAGTTGGTGGGCCGGCCGGTGGCCCCGCCCTGGTCCGGTCCGTTTCCAAGGCCGGCAAACGGTTGCTAGGGAGAGAGAGGAGAGAGGAGGCCTCGGGCCTGGCTGGCGCTTCCCGGCGGCGCCGACATGGCTGCGAGCGGAGGCGGCTCCTCCTCCAGCAGCCCCCCGTTCCCGCTGCTGCTGCGCTGGGGCCTGGCGGCGGCGGCGGCGGCAGCACTGGCGCTGCTGGCGAGGCCGTGCGGGGCGGGGCTGTACGAGGAGGCGGCGGCGGGCGCGGACCCGGCGGTGTGGGTGCTGGCGGCCGGGACGGCGCGGCGGGCGCTGCGGGACTCGCCCTCCGCCTGGCTGGTGCAGTTCTACAGCTCGGCCTGCGGGCACTGCGTGGCCTTCGCGCCCCTCTGGCGGGCCCTGGCCGGAGACGTCCACGGTAAGCAGCAGCTGCGGCGGCGGTGGCGCAGCTCTACCTGACGAGTGGCCGGCCTGCAGGCAGCGTGGCTCGGGGGGAGCGAAGAGGAGCACGCGGCCTGCGCTGCAAGCTCCCCCCGTCTCCTTGGTGGGGTGCTAGGGGGCGAGCAAGAAGAACCAGGAGCTGCCGCAGCCTGGGGTGGGGTGGGGTGGGGGGAGAAGGACTTGGGGGGTGGACTGGACTGGGGTCCACCAGCTAGCTGCCCGGTGGGATTGCAACCCCCATCATTTCCAGCCGCAGTCCATTGTGGCTGAGGATGGTGGGAGTCGTAGTTGGGAGAGGCTGGGCTTGGGCCCCCCTGGCGCTGCCCCCCCCCCTTAATGTGACTGATGGAAACGAAGCCGCCTCCTCCTCCTCCTCCAGCAAGCTGCTGGGGTTACACTGAGGGCCACCGGGCACACCGGCAAAGCTGGGCAGCAGAAGGGAGGGAGGAGCAGCAGAACATTCGGTCTGCTGCCACATCTCCAGCTAAAACAGCCTGGTTTGTGCTTGCGCTGCAGCTGCACAGGAACCTTTCCAAGGGCACACTGCTCCCTGCAAAAGGTCGTCTAGATACTTGCCTCTTACTTCCTCGTTAAAACTGGACACTGCAGGGCTGCCTACTCGTGCAGTTAAGGTGGGTCAGAGGCAAGATGCCTCCAAATCCCAGTTGCAGGGGAGCAGCAGCAGCAGCAGGAGGAAGAGGTCTCTGGTGGGCCCTTGTGGGGAACAGGATGCTGGACTGGATGGGCTTTCTTCCTGTTCTTCTGTGATCTTGTTCTGTTAAGAGGCAAGCTTGTTATGAATCCGTTTAGAAGATGTTCTTATTTTCAAGATCTGTTTTCTCACCATTCAGATTAATCGGAGTGCTTTCTGGGCATGAATGTCTTGCAGCTTGGCACACAGCTGCCTTTGCTGTAGGCACTGTCATGTACAGTGAGGGGCCGTCAAGTGGGGGGGAGTTGTTTTGAATGATCTGCTCAAACGTTTAAAACATGTGCCCAAGTTATTGCTGCTGCAAAAGGGGCAGATTAGACAAAGTGTTTGCATCCTAGCTTATCTTGGATGACTGTCTCTCTCTCTCTCCTTGCCATGGGAAAAGGGCACTGGGGCCCTCGCTGTGATCCCCAAAGTATTGCTTGGGTTGGTGTCTGTTCCTGAGGCCTTGCCAGACCATTCTCTCTCTCTCTCTCACTTCTAAGCATATTTAGAAGTGTGGGGTGTTTGTGACATGGAAGCTGAACTTCTCAGCCTGCCGTTGGGGATGGCCCTAACTCAAGAGTATCTGCTTTGTGTGCAGAACATCCCAGGTTCAATCCCTGGCAGCATCTTCAGGTACGATTGGGAAAGACTCCTGCCTGAAACCTTGGAGAGCTGGTCTGGTGGCAGCAAGCATGAATTGCCACCCTTGCTAAGCAGGGTCTACCGTGGATTACATTTGAATGGGAGGCTACATGTGTGAGCACTGGAAGATCTTTCCCTTAGGGCAGTGGTAGCTGGGGATTATGGGAGCTGTAGTTTAGCAGCATCTGGAGGCTCCCAGTTTGGGAACCACTGCCTTAGGGGATGGAGCTGCTCTTGCATGTGGGAGGTCCCAGGTTCCCTCCCTGGCAGCATTTTCAGATAGGGCTGGCTGGGAGAGACTCCTGCCTGCAGCCTTGGAGAAGCTGCTGCCAGTCTGGGTGGACAATCTTGAGCTAGAAGGACCAAGGGACTGACTCAGCAGAAGACAGCAGCTTCCTGTGCTGTGATTTCTGCTTTCAGAGTGGGACTAGAAGGTAAAGTGTGCCGTCGAGTCGGTGTCGACTCCTGGCAACCACAGAGCCCTGTGTTTGTCTTTGGTAGAATACAGGAGGGGTTGGCCATCGTCTCCTCCCACACAGCATCTTCCTATATCGCTGCTGCCCGATAGAGGTGTTTCCTGTAGTCTGGGAAACACACCAGCGGGGATTCGAACTGGCAACCTCTGGCTTGCTAGTCAAGTCACTTCCCCGCTGTGCCATTAGGTGGCTAGAGTGGGACTAAAGGAACTGCCAACCACACGAGGCTCTGAGAGCAATTCACCAAGCCATGGAATCTGCACTTCTTGCAAACCAGGCATCATGGAGGCAGCCTGGAAAGCTTAAGCATGCCTAAGGCTGCAGTCCTAGAGGTCCACTGAACTCTGCGAGGCTTGCTTCTGAGTAGACCGCATAGGCTTGTGTGGCAAGTCCCCTGGCAATGGATTGGACCTTCACTTTGTTCTTCATCTGTAACACATCAATCACACGGATTGTTTTTTCTAACCCTTAAGTTAGGTGTGCATGGCTTTGTGCATTGCGGGTCAATGACCGACATAAAGATATCTATTGATCATGACTTTGTGCCGACTAGTTGCTAATGCACTCATTAAGAAGTATTTTGCTGGTGGAGTTCCATGTGAAGTGGGAGTGAAGCAGATGATGATGCCCTGAAGACACGTCAGTGAGCTGAAGCAGGGCTCCTTTCTCCTCGGAGGCTCCCTTTGTCAGCGAATACTAAGCAACTCGCCTCCCAGCTGCTGGTGCACTTCAAGCCAAGCATTTGTCTAGGGAAGGGCCTGCATTGTGAGGTGATCCATTTGCATTAGCTTTATAATGCTGCTCCTGTCCATTGTTGCCTGAGCGTCTGAGACAGGTGGAAAGAGGCAGAGCAGCAGTGGTGAGTCATGAATGAGGCGCAGAGCCCAAAGCCAAGCTTCTTGCGCGCCTGCAGAGTAGCCTGTTGCCTATTGTGTGCCGGCCTGAACGCCCACCCATCTGCTCAGAGATGCTGATAGTGCTCCTTGGGCCTCTTCAGCTGTCCTCACGCATGTCTGCACACCAGGCAGCCCCACTTGGCCAGTGAAGGCTGCAACTCTCCCGCCGCAAAGGGAAACCAAGGATGCCTCTCCGCAGCAGGGCAGGGAATGTCAGGGAGGATTTGAGCTTGGTGATGACACCAAATGTCCCTTGTCCTTTTACATGGAGGTGGGGGTGTTTGTTTCCCAATATGCTTTTTATTCCCTGATATTTTCAAAGAAAAAGCTCCACCAAATGGCAAGTCTCCAAAGGGCTGCACCACTGATTTGTGCTGCAAAGAGGCTTCATCGAGAGCAGCACTGCCACCACCGCATGCATGCACTAGCCACAAGGCAAACCTCTCTTTCTAGCCCAGTGGTCTCAACAGCAACTTGCCACAGGGGCCTGCTCTTGGAGAGAAAAAGTCCTTAGGAATCCACCTTGGCTCCACTAACGGTAGCGCTTGAGGGCCTATCCCGTCCGTATGCCTACAGCATTACTTTCCATTTCTGCTCTGGTTGTTTAGATGCTTCTTCTTTCTTCTGTGAATTTGAGCTGTTATGCCTCTGTGAACAGCTTGCTTGTATTTGGCAAGGTTAAGATAAACATCCTGCAAGTTATGCTGGGACCTCACTCTGTGGCCACTTTCTAGGATGGGAATACAAGAGCCTAGTTGGACATGATCACATTCTGCGGATATGCTTAGCCTGTGGACTTCACTTCAGTCCTTCTATCAAGATTCAACAGCTGACTTTTTGTTTTATTTTCTCCCTTTCAAATTTGAGGCTGCTAGTTTTAGAACAAGAGTAGCGTAAATCAATCAACATGTTTGCCAACCGTGCCTAGTGAGGCAGATCCATTGTGAAAGGTGTTTCCATTGTGCCGCTAACATGTGTTAGCTGCACAAAGGTCTGAACGAGGGGCTTGCCCTCCTTGTTGCTATCAGTACATCTTATTTGTATTTCTGCAAGGAGGTGGAACCGGTGTGTCTGCCTCCAGACTTGCTCACATAGTCCAATATCTTTGCAAGTTAGTTGGAGGCATGTTTTGGTTGGGCACAACAATGGTCAGGCCAGCTGAACCTGCACCTCAAAGCAAAACTTGTCAATAGCTACAACTCAGCCACTCTTCATACTGGTGGGATGAATGGTCTTGGCTTGCTAATGAGCAGCGGTTTTTTGCCATGGTGGGCTGCTGCACCAACCTGCTGCCTTCACTCCGCTGCTCCTGTTCCTGAGGAATAACCTCCCTCCCTCCTGAAGGTCGAGCCCTGACTTGTCTGTTGCTAAACAAGTGTGTGTGGGGGGGGGGGGGAGGCGAAGTATCTAACTTCTGTACCGGTTCACTTGGAAACTGGAATGTAAATGCACCTTGGTTCCTTTTTCCTTCCCTGAAAGACACTTTTTTGTTTCCATTTGTCATTTACTGACCTTATTAGCTGTACTCCTTGGTTGTATGCACCAGGCTTGTGAGGGTAGGGGACTTCAGTGTTCACTTCCGGACTAGTTTGGGGCAGCTCAAGAGTTCATAGCAGCTGTGACAACTACGGGCCTATCCCAAGCAGTCTCAGGACCAACACATGTTGCTGGTCACAGGCTTGAACTGGTCTTTCATTTTGATCAGGGTGGTGTTCCGTGGGTGGGGACTCCTGTGATCTGGTTAAGCTTGGACTCGCAATCACGTCCCACCTCCACAGGGGTGAGGGGACTGTTAGGACGGTTCTGGATGGGGTCACACTTCCCCAGAGGAGCAGGTATGCAGTCTGGGAGTGCTGCTGGATCCTAACCACTCCCTGGTGTCCCAGGATGAGGCAGTGGCCAGAAGAGCTTTCTATCAACTTCAGCTGATACACCAGCTGTGTCCGTTCCTTGAGATAAACGGCCCCGAAACAGTACATATGCTGGTAACCTCTAGACATGATTACTGCAATGTGCTCTATGTGGGGCTGCCTTTGTAAGTAGCCCAGAACTGCATTTGGTACAGAATGCAGCAGCCTGGTTGGTCTCTGGGTCATCTTGGAGAGAACAGATTACTCCTATAATAAAAGAATTACACTGGCTGCCAATAGGTTTTCAGGCAAAATAATGGTTATAACCTATAAAGCCCTAAGCAGCTTGGGCCCAGAGTATTTAAGAGAATGTAGTCTTTACCATGAGCCCCAACACCAGCTGAGATAATCTGGAGAGGTTTGTCTGCAGTTGCCATCAGCTTATTTGGTGGCTGCACAGGGACGGGCCTTCTCGGTTGCCACCCCAAGACTCTGGAATGTGCTTCCTGCTGAAATATGAGCCTCCCCATCTCTGACAGCTTTTAGAAAGTCTTTAAAGACTTATTTTTTACCCAAGCTTTTTAACTTGATTATGGTTTTTGATTGTTTTAAAGTGTTTATTTTTGTCTGAATTTGTTTTATGATGTTGTTGTGAATTGAAGTTTGGAGCGGTCTACAAACTTGAGAGATAAACTTGAGAATTCAGGAAGATACATTTGGTGATTCCTCTGCCACTTGGCTTTTGAAACAGGGTGGATAAAGTGGATTATGGGGGGTAGCATGAAATGGCACTATAATGGTAAACAATACACTTACATGCCCTTCTCCACCGTGGGGGTGGGTAGGGCCTACTTGCTGACTCTAATGATGGGAAACTGGTTTTGGTGTCATGCATATGTTGCTTTCTTCTGGCAGGATTTCTTCTGCATCTCTCCTGGAACATTTACACAGATGTTGCTGCAATATACTGATCTACAATAAGTGCTGGCTGCTTTGATCTGTTGTAAGGAGCCAGTCTGATTAAAGTATGAAAACAGGAGGTCATCCCTAATAGATAGGGAGTGGGCAGAAGGTGCTTGCCTGTTTGGGCAGGTCATGGAATAGAGCTGGCCTTCTAGGGACAAAACTGGTAGAGAAAATGCCTCTCTCTCGGGCCTCTTCTGGCTCGTGTGGGGATGTGCGCTTACGCCACTGAAAGGTAAGAAGCCGTCTTGTGCGCTTCCTTCCAGAGTGGGAACCGGCTATCAGAATTGGAGTGCTGGATTGCGGAGATGAAGAGAACTACGAGGCCTGCAAGGATTACAGGATTCAGTTCTACCCCACGTTCAGGGTAAGCCGCTCCAGGCATCCCAGGAGACTCGCAGCAGCCTTGGACTGCCTTGGACTTCTGTTAGCCAGCCCAACCCTGACCGTTTGTTTCACAAGGAAAGCTGTTGCCACTTTCTTGCATAGCGGCTCCAAAGGGACAGCCGAAATGCATTCGTGGTCAGAATTCAGCTGAGGATACCCATGGAGTGTTACATGGCCCTTTGGTACAGTTTCCCCAGGAAAAAAATAAGACTGCCTTTTCATCTGATCTTAGGAGGTGGGCTGACTATGAAAAACTTGTGTTTACAAAATTCTCCCTCACTCAGGACTGGAGAGAAAGCTTGTATAAAAAGAAAATGGCCCAAGTAGGATCTGAGAAAGACAAATGTTGCAGGACAGCCTGGATGCCAACCTAATTGTTGGCAGGGCTGTTGGCCCTTGACATCTTGCACCCCAAATGCCGACCCAGAGGTCCGTGCTCTTCTGCTCCGTCCTTGGGCAGCTGATCGTCTTAGGATGGCCTCCAGAGATGGGACAGGCCTCTGAAAGCCCCTCTTGGGAGTCAGTGAGGTCAGCAAAGCCTCTCCCTCTCTGTCTTCAGGTCTGGTTTCAGCTTGGGCATGAATAAAGAGAGCTCTGTGCATGTAGGTTGCTTGAGGAATTATATCAAGTAGTAGTAATTTCCTGTTAGTTTATGTCTTGTGTTTAAAACTTTGCTTTTTAAGAAGGGTTGATTATTTATTGAGCTCCTCTGAAAATGCTTGACTGAAAATCCCTTGGTGTTTTTCCCCCTCTGACAGTATTTCAGAGCTTTTACAAAGCAGTTCACAACTGGAGAAAGCCAGCATGGTAAGACAACTCTTTGTGAAGTGAGTGGGGTTTCCCCAACCCTTCAGTTATCATAAGACTAAAAAAGCCCAATGTGGCTTCCAGCCATTAAACTGGAAAACTTCAGTTTCCTGAAAATCCAGTTAAGACCATAACGTTTAAATTCTGGTCCAAATAGTAACATGCGCAATTTGGAAAGCCATCCTAATAGCTAAAGTGGTAATAGCTTCTTGGTATAAGGTTTTCTGTGGGGACTCTGGCAGGGCCTTCCTGGGGATACTGTCTGTCTGGAGCATGTTCCACTCAGATGCCTTTGTGGAGCCACAGAGCAGCAGCAGCAGCAGGGAGTGATCCGCAGACCTAGGCCCTGAACTCTTCTCCAGGAGCTGCCTTGGACTCTGCTGCCCCTCCCCAGTGCTCCATGATGAAGTCCTCTAACAGACTAGAGCAGGGGCTCCCAACCTTGACTCCCCAGATGTGGCTGGACTACAACTCCCATCACCCCCAGCTGCAGTGGCAAAAGACCATTGTGGCTGGTGATGATGGGAGTCATAGCCCAGCCACATCTGCGGACCCCTGCGTTAGAGGAAGCTTGTAGGCGGATTCTGGGGTGTGTGTGTGTGAGCTTGGGCAAAGGGAGTCTTGTTCGGGCTGCAGACAGAATTGTGGTGGTCTCCTCCTCTCTCTGCAGCAGGCTCTGATCGGGAGCTTCAGACGATCCGCCAGACCATGGTTGACTTCCTGCAGAACCATTCCCGAGAAACAAAGCCGCCTGCCTGCCCTCCGTTGGAGCCAGTTGAGTGAGTCTCTTGCTTCAGATAAAGCACTGTGGAGTGGCAGCAGGTTATGCTTGTCAAGCAGAAGATCGCCCTCTTGGATTGCTCTGGAACAGTCATCTTTGCCTAAGCATTTGGCAACCTTTTTGCATGTTGGGATTTGCATTGGGGGTGTTTTGCAGCAGCAGGCATGAACCGGGAACTGCTGCCTGAGGGTGGTGGCAGCATGCAGAGCAGGGCTGGGTGGAATATCTCTCTCTCTCTCTCTCTCTCTCTCTCTCGGCTCCGGAGGCCCCACTGCCCGTGGAGTGTGCTGAAGGGGGATTTGGCCTTGGTTGGCAGCGGAGGCCCTGTGTGGGTGACACTGTGAAGGACGCAACAGGTCAGATTTCTGTGTTCTCTCTTTAAACAGGCCGGAAGAAATCTTTTCTCTCTTTGATAAAAGCAGCCAGCATTACACCGCCATTATCTTCGAGAGTGCAAACTCATATGTTGGGCGAGAGGTAATGTAGTACTGGAAACTCCATCCCCTGCTGAAGTCAGTGTTGCCTTCGTGTATCTTTATTTCTTTCTGGATGGTTAAGGCTGAGCTTCTTGTGCAGCGGCCTCTCCGTCATATGTGAAGGGAATGAGCGTGAGCGTCACTAATGCCTCTGCTTCCTGGCCGCTCAGGCTGCTTGCTCCCCTCTCTCCTGACTTGCCAGAGAGCCACACTGCCTGCAGGCTGGCCACTGGTCAGGTTAACCGCACAGCTCTACCTGACGAGTGGTCAGCCTGCAGGGTAGGGCTAGGGGGGAGAGAGAAGCCTCCCGCGCTGCTGCCGGGAAGCAGAGGCAGCTGTGCCTCCTTTGACACCCCTTCTCCCCCCACCCCTGAAGGTAGAGCTGCTGTTGGGTGGAATTCCTGGACCGTGATCTGCCTCTTTTCTCTGTGCACTCACCCCCTTCTTCACTGAGTGAAAACTCTCTCCTGTTTACAGTTTTAAGCTTAGTCAGCTAAGCTTTGCAAACCTTGCAGCATCATGAGGTGGGGTTTTTTTGTTTGTTGTTGAAGCCAACAAGTAAGTCACAGCTATCCGCCACCTTGGGTGTTGTCATTTTTCAGGGCAAGGAACGTGTTAAAAATGCCCCCCTTAGCCCTGCACAAGGAGGGGCAGAGGGAGTGTGTGAGCAGCACACGGAGGTGGGGAAGTCGTCTTCACCATGTCTCGCTCTAGCACCGTGTTTGCAGGTCCACCTCCATCACGACTCTGCAGCTTGGCTTGCAGTCAGTCCTTAAACCACGGCTGAATATTCAAGCATGACGTGTGCAATTGCTAGGAGTTGTGTCTCAGAGGGTCTGGGCCTGCTACTTGCATGGAAAAAGCAGTTGGAGCAGTGCTTGTCTTAAGTAAAATGAGGGCGGGGTGTAGAAACTTGGAGGTTTGCCCTTGAGATCCTGCCTGTGCTGCATGTCGATGCTGAACATTGATGGCTTCATTTTGCTTCCATACCTGCGGGGCCCTGCCAAGTCCCAGCTGTTCTTCTGAAAACTGCTTTTTGGAATTAAGACTCAGCCCTTTTAAAAACACACAGTTGGTCCTCTGTATAGAAAACTTGATTGTATCCAGGTGAAACAGGCTTTATTGGTTCATTCGGCACACTTATGCCTGTGGCGTTCCAGTGCTCTGTTCTTGGTGAGATCTCTCCCACTCCTCTCCTGCCCCAACCTCACTCCTCACTCACGCACTCTTGCTGGCTTACTCTCATTAGATGAATGCCCACTTTCTCAAACTCCATAAGAACATAACAGCCCTGCTGGATCAGGCCCAAGGAAGCCTGTCTAGTCCAGCATCCTGCTTCACGTAGTGGCCCACCAGATGCCCCTCAGAAACCCACAGGCCAGAGCTGAAAGGAGCATGCCCTCTCTCCTGCTGCTGTTACTCCCCTGCAGCTGATATTGAGAGGCATCGTGCCTCTGAGGCTGGAGGTGGCCCACAGCCACCAAACTAGTAGCCATTGATAGACCTGTCCTCCATGAATCTGTCTGAGCCCCTTTTAAAGCCATCCAAGCTGGTGGCCATCACCACATCCCATGGCAAGGAAACCCATAGATTCCATTCTGCTAGAGTCTTAACTCCATTCTGCTAGAACAGAGTTTAGGGGGAATTTAATCTGCTTCTCAACCCAAATCAACCAGTTAGGGATGGGTTACCCAGCACCCTGATCGAACCTTGCTTTCCTTCAAGCATTAACTGAACTTGCAGCAGCCTCCACTGGTGTGTCTGTGTGTCTCCCCCAGGTTATCTTAGACATGATTCAGTATGAAAACATCGTGGTAAAAAGAGCGCTTGATTCTGAAACAGCTTTTCTGGAGAAGCTGAGTATTGCCTCCGTCCCTTCATCTTACCTGATCTATCCCAATGGATCCCACGGATTAATTAACATGTAAGTGCTAACGTGTGCCAGCTTCGGGCATTGTGAGTCGGGGCTTCCGTTAAGGCTTGGAGCCATTGTCTTAGCTTCTAAGACACTGAGATAGCTCGGCTCACAGACGCCTTTCCTCCCTATACATGGCATTCCATCCACAGAGCTCACACATGGCATTGACTCGCAATCCATGGAGAAGTGTCATGGGGGAACCCGCATCAGTAAATGAGGTTTTTTGCTTATGCACAGGAGGACTAGATCATTCATTCATTCATTCGATCCATGGTTACTGCCATTTAAGGTCTGCAAAACTCCTGAAAATAGCTGGCAGCACAGGACTTGTACTGTTTGTTGCTTTAATGAGCATATTAACTATTTTAATGATTAAAATTGCTTTGCTAGTCCAATGAGAATCTTTCTGAGACAGATCAAAGAAGCCAGGCATTGGTGGCATTTGGGTAGCCCTGTTGGCCCACAAGCGTCCTTTGCTCAGCTGCCTGTCTGCAGGTTCCATTTCTGTTGGGATGTGGAAAATTGGAGGCTTGCCTTCTAGTTAGATGCGTCGGCACCATCCCACGTGGCATGGAATCCAGGAACCAGTAGCTAGCAGAATGCAGCTTCTGGGGAAAGAAGCCATCGCGGTTGCTGCTGTCAACTCCTGGGAGACGGGTGGGAGCCAGTGAGCGCCGCTGGAATGGCTTCCTTAATAAAAATCTGCATCTCTTGCTGTGCCCAATTAGATAGTTTCTCTGTGGTGGATTTCTTTTAGCCTGAAATGTCCAGGACTCTCTTCCAAGTTGGGAATGGAATTTTACATATCAGAGGAAAATAAGCAGGACGTTTTGACTGTCTCCTGAGCACTTCTGTAGATAGACTGTTGTACCCCTCAGCCTCTTTCACTTGAGGTTATATTTAACCCTTGCACTGTCCTTCCATATACAGTTTGAAGCCTCTTCGGTCTGTCTTTTCTTCCTATTTAAAGTCGCTGCCTGGTGTTAGAAGAAGACGACTTTCTTCTTCACAACTCCCAGTACCTGTCAGAGAAGGAAGCAGAGATGTCGAGGAGTGGAAAGACTATGATAAGTAAGCAATGCTGGGGTTCCCTTTAATGGTGGGACTGTGGCTGTTGATTCCTACAAATAAATATATATTCTAAACCTCCTCCCTTCCTTATACCTACCTTTCCCATGTGACTTAACCCCTCAATCGATCTCTCCCCAGCTCTTACCCAGCTCTAAGTCTGCATCACGGCATTTGCCCACAGTTTTCCTCCCCTCCTCTGTGTTTCCCAATGCCTGTTCCAGGTTATAAGTGTTTGGGGAGCAGGGGCCTCCCTACATAACTCCATACAGCACTGGTCTGGTATAAATCAGAGTAATGTGTATACAACGCAGTGTGTGCACTTACTTATTTGATTAAAATATTCCATCCCATGACTGGGCTACCCAAAGTGGGTGACTAACAATGATGATGATTAAAATAATAAGAGGAGCAAAATTAAAATAAAGGAGCAAATAAATGGATAAAACAGTACTCAAAACGCACTTTAAAAACTAAGAAATGCACCAAAACCTCACAGCGTTGATCATGCCAAAGACACACAGAGATGCAGAGACATTAAAGAGGCAGCTGGCAACTTGGGAGGGGCCCAGTGGGGAGGAGGATGTGAGAGTGCTGCTCCTCATCTTCACCCACTTTGCGGGCGTGTGTGTGTGTGTGTGTGTGTGTGTGTGTGTGTGTGTGTTCTGTAAAATACTGGGGGTAGTTTTGCTCACTGTGTGTAGGTTAGGCAAAAGCCTAACTACATTGTTTAAAAACAAAGACAATTGCAAGCAGAAAGGGGTTGTCTATAAAGTCACTTGTGGCGAATGTGGTGAAAATTATATAGGAGAAACAGGAAGACATCTGGGCACCAGATTCAAAGAACACCTAGCAGATTCTAAATACATAAACAGGGGAAAACCACGGTCGATATATATGAAAAATGAACACAACGGAATAACAATGCCTCTCAAGGTAAGCATTTTAGAAGCTGAACATTGTACACTTAAAAGGAAGATAAGGGAACCCTAACCGAGTGAGCCTTTGTGGTGGTGTGCAGATTGCACCATGCAGCCCCGTGCTGTGGAACCCTTCCATAAAAACTCAGCACACGGTCATTTGTGCCCTTGGAACAGGAAAGATAAATCTCCATTTGAAATGTTGATGGCACCAACTTTCAGTCATTCTGGACCTGTGCAGACAAAATAAACCTGCCACTTTAGAAGTTATGTGTGTCTGTTTTCCAGATCTAAGCTGTATATGGCCGACCTTGAGTCGGGGCTGCATTACCTGCTCAGAGTAGAACTCGCCACTCACCAAACTCTGGAAGGAGCGGAGCTCAGGACCTTCAAGGAGTTTGTTGCAGTCCTTGCCAAGGTAAACTGGTCTGATCTTCTGATTGTATTTGGAAGAGTGTCTTAAATCGAATGCAGCCACGCGGGTAAACGTCTAATGAAGCAAACTGTAACATGTTTGTGGAGGGAGGGGTTAGGGTTCATCACTGTGGGCCTGGCAGTGTCTTAATCCAGCCTGGAGGAGCTTGGATTAAAACCAAGATTGGTACCTTGCTTGGACACGTTACTCTAGTCCCTTGAAAGCTGACGTGCGCAAATCAAAAACTTCTGGAGAACTACTCTATAGTGCATAGAGGGGAGACGCCACATTCCTGAAAACCCTGAATGCGCTCTGCAAAATGGCTTGCGTAGGCTGACTGGAGAGGCTAAAATGGAGGTGGTGACAGTTGAGTTGTTGGTAGCAGTTTAGCTTAGCATTGGAAGAAATCTCTGCTGCCGCCACCACCACTGCCTCCCTGAGTGGCTGTGCCGAACTTGAGGCACTGCTGTGAGGTCAAACCTGACTTCCTGTACAAGAACTCAGGCAGAAGCAACAACACACACTTCTGATACAAAAATGCACAACGTTTGTGGTGTTCTGGAATGACCCAGCTCATGATGCTATTGACCATAAGCTCTTTTCTCCTTCACCTGAATATTTCCCGAAGGGAGGGGTTGGATTGCAGCCCCAGCTCTGTGTGTGTCTGTGGGTTCTGTTTCTGTGCTCTGGGCTGTGCTTTGTTGCTAAGATTCTAACTCCATTTTGCCGATCATAAATATCTAGTGTGAAAACAGCTTGGCTGATGCCAGATTACAGGGTGTCTTACGCTGCACTAATTTTCTAAAGAATAAGCACTGAAAGCATTGTTAAGTCGCTGGATTCGGTGCTCAGTTTTCTGGCCCAGGATTTTGATGTGCTGCAGGATTAGTTCCTTGGCTGTCAGTGCCGCTGCCTTCCCAGCGCCTCCTGGGACTGCAGCACCTTCTGGGTTCCACTAGCTTTGCATCTGGAATCTCCCCCCCCCCCTTTCCTTATTCCCCGTGGAGGTTTGGGGCACAGTGCTGGTCCTGGCCTATGGATCCCTGCGCATCCCCACCACGGCAGGGGCTCCCAGCCTGTCGTCCAAAGGTGATGGTTGACTGGGACTCCCATCCACCTTCCAAGCAGGCTGCCCAAACCCCGTTTCACGTTGCTTGCTTCCAGCCCTAATATTTCCCTGCTGGTTGGTGGCTCCTCTTCCCGGGTAAGTGATATTCAGCCTGTTCTAGACGGGGCTGCACCCCAATCAAGGGCCAGTTCTCAGCCTGTGGGTGCTCATTGATCCAGCACTGTCACTCCAGGCTCAAGCGGCCTCTGTGGCTCGGAACGCCTTTTCTCCGCTTCGGCTGATACGCCAACTGCAGCCTTCCCTGGACAGACATCGCTTGGCCCCAGTGACTCGTGATTTGGTCACCTCTCGCTTAGATCACAGCAACGCATTATCCGTAGGGCTGCCTTTGAAAACAGTCCAGAAACTGCAGCCGGTACAAAATAGGGTTGCAAGATTATTAACAGGGACTGGACGTTTTGAGCATATGACGCCAGTGCTTTGTCCGCTGTGCTGGCTCCCAGGCCGTTTTCAGGCCCAATTCAAAGTGCTGGTTTTAACTTCTAAAGCCCTAAATGGCTTGGGACTGGGTTACCTGAGAGAGCACCTTGCCCCAGATGTCCCAACCCGGCCCTTAAGGTCTTCTCCGGAGGCCCTCCTCCAGGTGCCTGGGCCAACGAGGTGAGGCGGATGGCTACTAGGGAGGGGGCCTTTTCGGTGGCTGCACCCCACTTATGGAATAGCCTCCCCAGTGAGGTTCGCCTGGCTTCATCACTCTGTTCTTTCAGACGCCAACTAAAGACCTTTTTATTCACTCAGGCCTTCTAAAATTTAAACTTTTTTTTAAATGATCTGATTGTAACTGAAAACTAGATTTTGATCTGTTTTAAAAATAGTTTTTGTATTGTATTTTGTATTTTCTCTCCCCACTTTTGGGAGGCTTGACTAACAAGCAGAAGGTTGCCAGTTCAAATCCCCACTGGTACTCTATCAGGCAGCAGCAATATAGGAAGCTGCTGAACGGCATAACCTCATACTGCATGGGAGGAGGCCATGGTCAACCCCTCCTGTATTCTACCAAAAGAAAACCACAGGGCTCTGTGGGCTCCAGGAGTCGAAATTGACTTGGCGATGGCACACTTTACCTTTATTAATCTCATGTTTTAATGTTGTATTGTAAGCTGCCCAGATAACAATTTGTTATGGGGCAGCTAACAAAGTTTATTATTAACTTTTTGCTCCCAAGGAGAGAACAATTTTGAATAATAATCTATTTTCTGTTCTGAGTGCTCTAAAACAGCAGCCGCATTTCACAGGTCATTACTGGAGTTTTAGACGGTCCATTTGATTGCAGAATCCATATTCTCTGGGAAATCTAACAAAACATTAAATTGCAATTCTGTATGAAAGTTGCCCCAAGTAATGGTTTGGTGCAATTACTTTGACCTTAAGGGCTAATCGTTTTTTTTTTAGTAGTATGCATTATAGGTAGGGGTGTGTGTGTGTGTGTGTGTGTGTGTGTGTGTGTGTGTGTGTGTGTGTTTTTAAAGTGGCCATTTCTGAAAGTCCATTTGAGAGAGTAATTCTGGGAAAAATGGCTTAATGTCCTGATCAAAAGTTCAGCATTTCCTCTCTGGCAGCGGCCAGCCAGACATCTGTAGAAAGGAAACTGAGCACGATCCACCCCACGGCTCCGCAGTATCTTCTTGCCCCTAGTTGCCCCAGGCTACGTTATAACAGCTCAGTAGCCATGAAGAGGCCTTATGACCATTGGCTTAAAAAAAAAAAAAAAAAAACCCATGTGAATTAAGCTAGTGGACATGATTGCATCTGGACACAACTAATTTCCTAACTGGCTTTTGTATGGCATGAAGAAATGACGCTCTTGCCGATCTTTTATCAGATGACAGAACCCGATCCTGGTGGGCTGTGGGAAGAGAATTACTCTTTGCATGCAGCACGTGGCCCCTTTAGTCCTCTCTTCCTCCAAATAAAAAGCCCCACCACCCCGCGCCACAGGCTGCCTTAGGAGAAGAGCCCGGAGGTCTCGGGGAGAATCCACAAGTGGGAAGAGAGCTTAACGGGGCGGCTGGCTTTGTTGTCTTTCACGCAGCTGTTTCCTGGCCGCCAACCCCTGCTCAAGTTGCTGGAGACCTTGCAAGTGTGGCTGGTGAGCCTCCCATTAGACAAAATCCCTTATGATGCCATCCTTGATCTGCTCAACAACAAAATGCGGGTAAGTAAGCCACGACCCGTCTTCAGCATCCAAGGCAGCTTTACTAGAGGAGTGGGGGACCGTAAATCCAAGATGCTGCTGCTGCTGCTTCTCCTCCCTGGCACTGAGCCCACCACAGTCTTGGGAGCTGTGGAAGGGGCCCCTCGGCCTCTGGGCAGCAGCCTCTGCTGTTCTGTTGCTGGTGCAGGTGGAGGACACAAAGCCTCCGCAGCGACCTGCCTGTTGCAGAAAGATCTGGATCTGTGGAGGCGTCTGCAGCCCAGGCTCCACATGGCTCTCAAAGCCACCGGCGGCTGAATGCCCAGGATGGCCCCAGTCTTGGTCTCCTCTCTTAACGCAGATCAGGGCTGCACAGATCTGACCCTCCTGCAGATGTTGGACTGCGAGTCCTGTCATTCCCAACCATTGACCCCTGTGCCTGAGGATGATGGGAGTTTTAGTCCAAAAGCTGGATTATGGAAGTTGTGCAGCTTTGACGTATAGCATGAGCCTGCTGGCATTGTGCATAGCCAAGATGTGTGTAAAAGTCTCCTTTTCAGGGGCTTTCCTGTAAATCTGGCTCTCCTTTTTTCCAAATCCTCATGTTTGGAGTGAGCAACTGGAGATTTCAAAAACCATGGAGGACTGGAAATGAAGATGCCAGTAAATGTTCTTGAGACTGCAGCCTTCTCGTCATTCTTGAAGTATGTTAGTGATGTTTTGTCTCTCGCTCATCCTAGATTTCTGGACTGTTCCTCACCAGTCGTGTCCAGTGGGTTGGTTGCCAGGGCAGCAGGCCAGAGCTGAGAGGATACACTTGCTCTTTCTGGAAGCTGTTCCATACGCTAACGGTGCAAGCAGCAGTTCGGCCAAAAGCCTTACTCAACACAGGTGAGTGTTGAGTGCTCCAGGTTGCTCCAGGTTGCTCCAGGTTGCACCTTCCTGATGAGGCACGGCTACAGCATCTGGGGCTCTTTACCTTGGAAAAGAGGCGACTAAGGGGAGACAGGATCGAAGTGCATAAAATTATGCATGGAGTGGAGAGGGTGGGCAGAGGGAATTTGTCTCCCTCTCTCACAACACTAGAACCAGGGGTCACCCCATGAAACGGAAGATTGGGAAATTTAGGACCGACAAGAGGAAGTACTTTTTCACACAGTTCATAATTAATCTATGGCATTCTTTGCCCTGGGATGTGGTGATGGCCACCAGCTTGGAGGGCTTTAAACGGGGCTTAGACAGATTCATGGTGGACAGGTCTATCAGTGGCTACTAGTCTGGTGGCTGTGGGCCACCTCCAGCCTCAGAGGCAGGATGCCTCTCCATACCAGCTGCAGGGGAGTAGCATCTGGGGCAACAGCAGAGGGGGCCTGCACGTCCCTCTTGCCTGGGGGCTTCTCAGAGGCATCCGGGGGCCACAGTCTGAAGCAGGCTGCTGGACTAGATGGGCTGCCTTGGGCCTGATCCAGCAGGGCTGCTCTTATGTCCAGGTGGGAGGCCTACGCTCCGGTGAGCTTCAGTGGCCGCCTGGCTGTCCCATCCCTCGTTGGACATGCACCTCCGGCAGCAGCCTCTCCAAGCGGAAGGTGCTGGCACTCTCAGGCTCCTCTCTCCTTTGCTCTTGGCCACGAGAGAAGAAAGAGGCTTCCCTTCCTCCCTGGCAGCTGCCTGCTGAGGGCTGGTTCACGTATTACATGGCAGCCACAGTGGGGCACCACCGGCAGCTGCCAACCCCTGTCCACTGTCCCTGTCTGGTTGCACCTTTGCGCCACATCCACGTTTTAGGTGAGCACTTAATATTTGAAGCAAGTGATATAAAATAGAGGGCACAAGGTGGGGGTGGGGGCATGTAAGTGTAAGGAAACCTAATTCTCCTCTCTTCATGGAGGAGAGGTCTATCAAGGGCCACTAGTCGGAGGGCTCTAGGCCACCTCCAGCCTCCAAGGCAGGATGCCTCTGAGTCCCAGTTGCAGGGGAGTCGCAGCAGCAGGAGGGAGGGCCTGCCCCTTTCAGCTCCTGCCTGTGGGCTTCCAGCAGCATCTGGTGGGCCACTGTGTGAAACAGGATGCTGGACTAGATGGGCCTCCTTGGGCCTGATCCAGCAGGGCTCTTCTTATGTTCTTATATTTTGTTCTGAATGGCCTTACCTCCCCACTGCTTCTCCCCCTCCTCCCCCAAAGACTGTAGAGGTCAATGGCTTCTGCTCATGCCCTGTAGATGTGTGTCTCTTATGGGCAAGGAACTCTGAGATGCTTGGCTTTTCTTTCTTGCAACTAAATAAAGGTGAAGGGGGGCCCTCGAGTGGGTGTCGACTCCGGGGACCAGAGAGCCCTGTGGTTGTCTTTGGTAGAATACAGGAGGGGTCGGCCATGGCCTCCTCCCGTGCAGTGTGAGATTGTGCCTTTCAGCATCTTCCTATATTGCTGCTGCCCGATAGAGGCGTTCCCCATAGTCTGGGAAACAGACCAACAAGGATTCGAACCGGCAACTTCTGACTTGCTAGTCAAGCCATTTCCCCGCTGCGCCATTAGGTGGCTACATATGAAAGGCAAATTCAAGGCTGTGGCAAGTGGAATAGTTTAGAGATTAATCTGGCACAGCACTCTTTGCACTCTGTAGGTGCCCTTTTCAGGTGTGAAGAGTGCTTGCCTCTCTTCCTCTCGCATTGTGGGTCCCTGCCTTGTCAGGGCACTCCTGTGACGCCGGGTAGACCCACTCTTGCTGGGCTCTGCTTTCTTTGCCCCTCCCTTGTTACCAAAACCTTCTAGGGCTGGACGATGACACAGTGCCCCACCGCTTTATCCATCCTTGTATTATACGTACTTACCCTGTTGTGGTTTGGAGCAAGGTTGAAAGTTTATCCTGCTGTAGATCCTGTGTGTGTGTGTATTGTCTTCAGCACACTTAGCTGTTGATTTAAAGCAGGCCATATTTCTGATGATCACTTCTTATGGCAAAAGAATTGGGTCAGCCTGAGGCTGCCGGATTATGTCTTGGGAGGTTTTCCTCTCCTTATTGCTTGTGTTAAATCCCATCTACTAAAAAGCCTGATTCGCCCCCTAATCCTTCCAGCCACAGGTGGGGTTTTATGGTTCTTGCCCACTTTAAAGATTAGGGTTACCCTGAATTGCAGCAGTTTTTAGAGGAAAGAAAAAAGGAGAGATTACATAGAGAGAAGATATGGCAGCTGCTTACGGAAGATACAGCCCTGGGCTGATGAAAGAAACACAACCAGCCTTTGGCTGGCTTCTCTTTTTGAAAAGCGGGGGGGGGAGGAAAAGAGGTGTGTGAACGCTGAAATGAAAGTGCTCTGCTTTCCCTGGGTAATCTGTTTATATTTCCCCAGATGAGGTAACCCCAGTCTTGCTCCCTAAAAGATTGTAACAAAAGAAAAGTTTGAATTGGGAATTCTGTCCCTGCATGCCTGCAATGAAATGAAGATGGGTGTGTGTGTGTGTGTCTCCATACTGGATTGCCTTAGTTGGTGGCATTTCCCCCCTGGTGGCTCACGACTCCTGTGAATGAATCGCCCAGTGGAATCCAGGTTGTCTGACGGCGCCTTTTCATGAGGGCTAAGGAGAGCAGCACAGCTGTCTGAAGGAAGAGTCTTGTGCATCTCCAGAATCTTGGTCAACTTCACCAACATAAGGGAGCCAAGAAAAGGTCAAGCTTTCAGACTGCACAGATCTCCTCAAGCCTTCTTGAAGCTGACTTCAATGGGGCCCCAAAGCTTGCTAGCACCTGACCAGTATGGTTGAAAGTAGTAGGAACTCTTGTCTTGGGGAACAGCTTCGGCCAGAGGTTCCTAACCAGGGTTCCTCCAGAGGTTAATGAACTGCAACTCCCAGCATCCCCAGCCACAATAAATTGTAGCTGTGGATGATGGGAGTTGTAATTCCCCAGCATCTGGAAGAACCCTGGTTGGGAGCCACTAGCTTAGGAGATGTCAGTGCTTTGGAAGGAAGCCACCATTCAGGTTACTTGTTTATAGCTCACCATATCCTGTGGAGTCAGAACAGGTGCCGGAATTTCACTGCAGCGCATACATGGATTGCTCTTCCTAAAGGTCTCGCTGTCCAGTATGACATAAATGGCTTGAAGAAAATGAGAAACTCTGGAGGGAGTGTGAGTTTAAAAAGGAGGAACTTGGTGAAACAGCAGAGCAAACCCAATAACCCTCTGACTTGTCGAGCTATGCCTTTCCCTTGCAGGGCCAGCACATCCACTGTGGCCTCCCACTGACTTAGCTTTGGTTTCTTTGCCTGCTGTCAGATGTGCAGCGCTTCTCAGCAGGGGCTGGGTCTGCTGTTGGTGTCACTGGCCCCAGCACTGAGTCTCGGAGGCCTTGGCAGAGCAGCTGGTCTTCTACCCTCGGAGGGTGAGGCCTGGCAGCCTAGCCCAGTCCTCTCTCCCGTGCCTGGCAGCCGTGCTCTCAGCCAGCCCTCCCATAGCCCTGAAGGGAGTCATCGGGGCTCGACCCAGGAACGTGCTGCCTGCAGATTGTGTGCTCTGGGGCTGAACTGTGCTGCAAAGCCCCACAGAGAGAGCGAGAAAGAGAGTGTGTGTGGGGCGGGCAGGCAGGCAGGTGCTTCTTGGCTGTCCTTGAGCCTTTGCTTCTGCTCCCGGCAGGCTTGGAAGGCAATCCTCGGGCGGTGCTGGAGATCCTGCAGAAGTACATCCAGGACTTCTTTGGGTGCCGGGCCTGCGCGCAGCACTTTGAAGAGATGGCCCGGGAGTCGTTGGCGCGGGTGCAGAGCCTGGACGAGGCCGTGCTGTGGCTCTGGGAGAAACACAACGTGGTGAACGCCAGGCTGGCAGGTACGGGACCAGTCGGCAGCAAGGCCGGCTTCGCGGACTGTGTGCCCTTGCTGCTGGGCTTCTGCGAGCCTTTGGCCCTGGCCTGCCACGGCAACGAATCTGGGCGGCACTGGTCCAAAGTCGTGTACAATTAATAAACGTATGCCGAGTAACATACATTTAACATCAGTAACAATAATGGCCTTTAAAAAAAGGGCTTGCAGCAGCCATCAGCAAGCAAATGCCTGCCTCATTCTTGGCTTTGCTTTTCAAGCCATGGTCAAGGGGCAGAAAGAAGCCAAGCGGGTGGGGGGTGGGGCTGCTGACTCAGAAGAGGGTCCAGGCGTCCCATAAGGGAGGTGCCGCCGCCCCTGCCACCTTGACCTGCCCCAAGGCACTGCCAGTTGAGCCTGAAGTGGGGAAGCAAGTCCCCGACTCCTTCCTGAGCTGAAGGCAGCGGCCAGGCTG
Source organism: Hemicordylus capensis (assembly GCF_027244095.1). Classification (NCBI taxonomy): domain Eukaryota; kingdom Metazoa; phylum Chordata; class Lepidosauria; order Squamata; family Cordylidae; genus Hemicordylus; species Hemicordylus capensis. Next base: position 233,428 of record NC_069673.1, on the reverse strand, counting down.
TGCTGCTCTTCAAGTCTGATGTCCCTGGGAAACTCCCCGTGTTGCCCTCGCTCAGAATGGGCGTTGAGAGGAAGAAGCTGTTCTCTCCCCCTGGACGGGCAGGAGTGCAGCTCCCTGCAGGGCAAATGTTTCTGAGCCCCTGTCTGGGGCTACTTCTCTCAACGAAGGAAGGGGCCTCCCATTCTGGCCCAGCACAAATTGAGATCCCTAAAGCCAATAACGTTCTTCCCCCAGACTCTCTCTTGGCGGAGATAATTTCTTGGAGTTTTGCAATGGAATTCGGAACCTTTTCACAGCCACATTTGTATATGGAGGAGGATGAGAAATATTAGACCTCTGTATGCGGGGGATGAGGAAAAGAGCACATTTCTAGCACCGTTGACTTCAGGGAGGGATCTGAAGTGCAGCAGCAGAAATGTCCAGGCTGGTCCTCAGGACTGAAGGAGGTGGCTGCTCACAGGTGGCCCAGACCTGCTAGGCAGGAGAAGAGCCCCAGCCTTGAATTCCTCTCCTCCTCCTGGGACGGTTTGCTTCCCTCTTGGATAGCCAACTGCTGGGTTGCACTTAATCCATCCTCGTATGCAGGGATCATATAGCTGGAGCACTAAAGGAAATTGGTTTCTGTTTGCTCTGATGGGGGAGTGTCGCTGGCAGTTTTGTAATTCAAGGATGAAACCACTTTGCGTTTACTCCCTTAACGGGATGGTCCTTTCAGTAACGTCTATCCCGCTTTTCCACCTCGGATGTACACGGGTAGCTCACAGCAAAACGGCACGTCCTAAATGCATGGCCACAAGACGGGCGGAGAACAAACAGACTGCTGTCAAGATGCAGCTCGTTGTCCTGCACTTGCTAAGCAAGCAGGTGCTGAAGGCCCGTGTGTGTGTGTGTGTGTGTGTGTGTGTGTGTGTGTGTGTGTGAGCAGCTGCCACAGAGATGCTGCTGCCCACCAGCGCTGTGTACTTGCGCAAGGGAGGAGGGACCTCCCTCTCAGTGGCTCTGGCAGAGCGAGGCCTAGAGGTGCTTAGGCTGGGCTTGACTTGGGAAAGGAAAGGGGGGACACGTCTCTGCCTCACTAGTCACCAGTTTCTGGACAAATAAGGAAGGGAATGCCAAACACATGAATAAGGTTGAAGGGACCCTGGAGGTCGGTGCAGGAGTCTGCAAGGAAGGAGCAAGGCAGGCCTGCCTTCTTCCAATGCATAGATCTGTGGGGGACCCCTAAGCTAACTCTGAGGTTTTTCCATCCCCACCCGCCATCTTCTAATAGGTGATCTGAGTGAAGATCCAAAATTCCCTAAAGTCCAGTGGCCAACTCCAGACCTTTGTCCTGCGTGCCATGAAGAGAACAAAGGTTTGCACACCTGGAACAAGGCCCAGGTGCTGCAGTTCTTGAAGCAGCACTACGGCAGTGGCAACCTAGTGCATCCCTACACAGAGGGCCCAGCTGACTTGGAGGAGGGAGAACTCCCAGGAGCGAGGGGGGAGGACGCGCCCTACAAGAAGCCAAGCAGGAGGAATGAGGACAAGGTCCCCGATCCAGACAAGCAACGGGATCCAGAGTGGAGAGTTCTGGACCAGCTGAGCGCTAAGGACAGCCCCAGCAAAGACCCAGGTCAAATGGCCGCTGAGTCGATTCGGGGGGAGGAGGTGGTGAAGCAGGCTGTCTCCTTCCTGGGCTTCTCCAACATCGACATGAGCCTCTGTGTTGTGCTGTACATGACCTCTTCCTTGTTCTTAATGATCCTGTATTTTTTTTTCCGGATGAGGTCCAAGCGCTGGAAAGTGAGACATTACCGCCCCTACGTCTAGAACACAAACTGGAAGCCAAGCTTCTGCCTGCCCGTGGCTTGCCGGTGGTTGTGCCCAGGTGCAGCTTGAATACTTCTGATCAGGGATTTTTGTACCACACAGTGTTTTCTGCCTTGAAAATGTGGTTTCCTCTCTGCCCCCCAACCCTAACCCTAACCCTAACCCTGACTGCCCCCCATTGTTGGATTCAGGACATCTGCCTGCAACAAACCCCCACACATGCCCCTGGCTTAAGAAGCATTCATTGTCTCTAGTGATACGTTCTGGCCTATAAAACCAACTGTGGCACATCACTAGAGCCCGCTGTTGGGTTTTCTTCCTGCTGGGCACAGAATGCTACCAGGGGGCACAGTCCTTCCCTTGGGTCCAGGAGGTGCCTGGGAAGAGGGACTGGGAGGGCTGCCCTAGTGGCTGGTCCTCCTGTTCCTGGAGGGGGGCCTCTGACTTGGTCCTGACGGAAGCTGCCGTCTCCGTGGGCGTATTTCTTTGGAGTTCAGATACTCTGGTTGTCATAGCATTGGGACGCTTGGGCTTGGTCTAAGCTTGGGGAAGGATGAGGCCACAGGCAAGAGATCCATGGCCTTCAGCAAGACCTCTGGTCCCCACCTTGTGGTCCTGCAGCTGGTGCTGAGCTCCAACTCCCACCATCCCCAGCCAGAATAAACCTGTCGCTAGAGGTGATGGGAGCTGTAGCCCAGCAAGACCTGCAGGACCAGCGGGTGGGAATCCCTGAGCGAGAACATGCTCTTGTGGGCCTGTCTCCAGAACTAGGGGGGGCGGTGTGTGGCGGGGGGGGCATTTCTGCCAAAAGTCCGACAGAGTAGCCTGCATGTGGGCAGAGATGGAGAATGAATGCTGCCAGCGACTGAAGGGGATGGTGCTTGGAGATGTGCCTGTTTTGGAGCAAAGAGGCCAGTAGAGGAGAAGTCTGCAACATGTTGTCGGGTCACAGGGCAAGCTTACCTTGTTTGAGGGCATGAGTCTGTCTTTGTTGGAGATTAAGTTCTACAAATTTATTTTTTAAATTCTTTAATAAAAAAAATTGGTACTCTGGCATGCTCTTCAGCTGTGTACTTGTTCATATTGAGTAGCATGAAACACCTTGTGTAAAAGGAGTGAATCTCCTACAAAGCCTTAAATTGGAATTTTTCACTGGGTGGGGGGTGGGCTGGCCACCCTCTGCCGGGCTTCCCTCCTGTGCACAAGGCCTCTTGCAGGGGAATCTGGAATGCCCCCCCTTCTTGTGCCTGTCGCATGTCCTGTCGCTCTTGGCCTGGGGCCCCTGTGGGGGGGGCGGCCCTCCCCCTCTGCAGGCGGGAGAGAGAGAGAAGGCAGACCAGCTCCTCTTCTTGACCCACGAAGGTGGGTCAAAGCCACGGAAAGATCGGGAAATCGCAAGGCGAGTGGGAGCCTCGCTTGCACCTCTTCCCTTTAGTGGCGGGGGGGGGGAGGCAGCCCCCTTTGTGGGTCTCTCCCTCCGCCGCTCTCTGGCGCCACCTGCTGCTCGGCTCCGGGACAGAGGCTGCAGGGCAGGGAGCAGAGAGAAAGCTGGGCTAATGCCCCCCGCTTGCCCGAGCGAGCTTTTCCTGCCACCGGCTGGGGCGCAGGGGCTGGTGCCAACGAGCAGAGGCAGGCATGGGGCCGGAAAAGAGGCGCCCCCGGCAAGAGAGCGGGGAGGAGCGCAGGGCCCCCGAGGTGCTCGCCGCAGGTGAGACGGGCCACCGGAGGAGGAGGGGGGCGATGAAGCCTGCCGCGGGGAGGGTCCTGCTCCGAACTGGCCAAAGGGGGCGGCGGGGCGCTTCTGGCCCCCGAGAAGCCTCGCCTTGGCCGCCTGGGGAGGGGCTTCTGCGTGCCCCCCCCCCCCCCGCTGGGCAGAGACGGTGAAGGGCTCCTCTCCTGCCTGCCTTCCCAGCCGGAGCAGCCACGAGCGGCTTCCCGGCTCCCTCGCAAGGGGCTCCTGCTGAAGGCAGCGTCCTCCCCCCCCCCCATGGCTGCCGCTGGCGCTGCAAAGGGGCTCCCCCCACCACCACCATTGACGCACTTGCTGCCCCGCCTCGTGAGTAGAGAGAGGGGACCAAGGGACAGGAGGGCAGCGGGTGCCCAGCCAGCCCCGCCCAGCGCCTTTCCCGGGCGGTCCGCCAAAGTCGGAGCCTGCCGCGGAGCAGCAGCCGCCGCGTCGCTTCGTTTTGCGATCAGCGGCACCGTCGTCGGCGTTCAGTACTTTGCTCCGAGAAGCTCTCTGAGAAGTATTGTTTGTGTTGAGAAGCGGTGTGTGCCCCGCCAGGGCAAGCGATGCCACACAACCACAAGCCCCACCTTCTGCCTCCTCCCGCAGCCCCTCAAGACCTCTTCTCGCCCCGGTTTCGTTCTTTGGGGCGGGGATCCCTCCGTTTCACGTCGCCCCCACCCCCGCCTTCAGCTGGCGTGAGCGGCCTTTCTCTGGAGCCCTGGGCCTCGGGGCGAGGGTCTTTCGCTGCCTCTCATGGGGCGAAGGGGCTCTTCTGTCACTGTTGCTCAGAGCAATCCAAAAGCGACCCCCGCCCAGTCCCCTGCTCTGTATTTCACCTTTGCGTCCCCTTGGGGGGAAGCCGCCCCACCCACTCACGGGTGCGCATCCTGCGCCCGGCCGCTCTTCTGCTTCCAGCCCACCCTCTCCTCCTCGCAGGTGACGAGCCAGAGGTGGCTTCTTCGGGGCCGGCACAGGCAGGGCCTGGCGGAGCAGCCCTTCCTGAGGGGAGCCTTTTCCTCCCCAGAATCAATGCTGACGCTGGTGGAGAATTAATTGCACACGTTTTCCGGGTCACACAGGGCGCTGCGTCCGTTTCCCACGTCTCCCCTCCACACTCGATGATGGTGCCGCTCCCCGCTCCCTTCTCCGGAGGACTCGGGGCTACGTGGTTCCCCTCGCCAAGTAGCAGGGAAAGGGTTCGTCCCGCTGTCCGGGCTGGTCCGAGGAACAGCAGCTCGGCTTCTAGCTCCCCGCACCCCATTGCAATCGTTCTCTGGGCGGCTCAGGAAGTTTGATCAAGGTGCTTCCTAAGACGCATCAGGGCCAGGACCAAAACCGGGGTGGGGGTGGGAAGCAGGCACATAAATGCAGTTTTATGGAGGGAGGGGGGTCCGTAGAGACTCCTCCGGAACCACCAAATGCACAGCTGTGGGAAGTCAAAGGGGAACGAAACCCGCATTTCGGAGAGAGTCAAGCCTAGACGGGGGAAGCGAAGCAGGGCTCCTTCCTTCGGGCGCAGGGGCATCTGCTTCCGTCGGCTCCGTTTCCTTTGCCCCCAGTTCAGGCCGCGCCCTCTGAGGAGAACCACCCACAACCGCTGGCAATTAAGCCAATTAACCAACCGCGCGGCAGCTGCCAGAGATCAAAGCGGCCCGCGCCGGGCAGCCACGCCCGAAGAAGCGCCTTCCGAATTGGGGAGCCGCAGAGCCCCGCCTCCCTCCGCTGCAAGGCACCTTCGTTCTGGGGGAGCAGCGTGGCGAGCGCCCCCTTTCTCGAAGAGGAGCGAATTCGCCCTGCAGGAGGTGCCAGTTCGAATCCGGTCCCCTCCCGCCGGGCCTCGAATTAACCCATGCCCGGTGCTGCTGCGTCTGTCAAGTAGGTCCCCACCCCTGCCAGGCCCGAGAAGCACTGGCTTTCGGCAGCCCAGCACGGAGCCTCCCTCGCTGGCTTTCCCACCTGGTGGAAAAGAAAACCAAGAGGAGCTTTCGAAGTTCATCCGAATTTGGTTCGGCTTGTGCGCCTTGAAGCCGATTCGTCGATCAGGGGAGGCGTCACCCTTATCCCCCCCCCCCCCGCCATCTCCTAGCATCGCAGCAGCAACCCTCGCTCCGCTTTTGCTTTTACACTGGAAGCCGAGAAGCAATTCGGCAGCTTTGAAGACAAAGTGGGATTTGTCTGCCATTGAAGAAGGGAAGAAACTGAGGAAGCGACGCGAGAGGGGGAGGTAAGTCTTCTCCCACCAAACACACACACACACACACACACACACACACACACACACCCCTTAATGTGGACAATTTTCAAATCCAGGATCCCGATTCCAGGTGCATTTAATTTAGGGGAAATTGTGTTGGAACCGTATTTCCAGCTGGAGGGAAAGCATCCGTTTGGCGGTTGCAAACCTGTGGATCCTTGCTTCGGAGAAATCCCCAATGGATTGTGCGGATTTTCCTTCGAGTAATCATAAATAGACTCGTGAATGTGGCTATTAAGCTTAAAAAGAAAAAGGTTTTCTTACGCCCCCCCCCCAAAAAAACCCGTTTGAGGCCAGTTTGCGATTAACTAACAAACAAACGCAGCTTTTCGATGCAATATTATGGTGGCAAATGAATATTACAATAAACCAATCCATCTGGAAAAATCTGCGCCCCGGTTTCTGGGGTGGCTGTGAAACGGTTCCCTAAACGAAGCCCGCCTTTCGCCGGGCCTTTGGGCATCGAGACAGGCAGGAGGAACCGCCGGCGCTTTCCTGCGGCGCCTCGCCGGATTCGGCAGCGGCTCAGGAAGGCAGCCCCTGCGGAAAGCCCCACAGGGACGAGCGGCAGGCAGGCCGGCCGGCCTGGCCAGGGTGTGGAGGCGCAGCAGCGGAGGAGGACGCGGGGCTCTCCTCTGGGGATGGAGAAGATGCCCGGGGAAGGGAGAGGCCGTGCCCGCCTCCAGCTTCCTTGGCAAGCTCCCAAGTGCCCGAAGACTCCCCTGCCGAAGCGGCCCCTTTCGGGGGAGCCTGGCGCGAGGGGAACCGGGGGCCGGGAGGCCGAAGGGGGGAGTGACGGGGCGGGGGGCGGGCAGGCAGGTTTGCCTCGGCTCAGATAAGGCCTGGAGGTCCCCAGCGGAGTCCCGGCTGTTGGCACCAGGCTGCCGCTGCTCCGTCCCCCACAGCCTGAGGTGGTACAGCCCAAACACGAGTTTGCCACCGCCGGGGCCGCGGAGCCGGGCCGGCGGCTGCTGAAGAAGGCGTCGCTTCAGCACCACGGACAGCGCCGGGCCCCTCTAGCGCTGCCCGCCGCTTTCCTGGCCTTTGTTATGTTAACGAAGCTCCTTTAACTGGGCGGGGTGGGCGAGTGGGAGGAGGGGGCGGCGAGTCAACTGACGCCGGGGAGATTTGCAGTGGGCCAGCCCTCGCCCTGGCGCTGGCCGCCGCCGCCCCCCCCCCCCGGCCGCACAAAAACCCCGCCAGCGCCCCGGAGCGCCCAGAGGCTGCCACGCCGCGTCCCCGCCCGAGCGGAGCGCGTTCAAGCCGAAGGGGCGGGCGTCCTAGAGCCCTGGGGCGGGGGCGGGTGGAAGGGTCTGTTCTGGCACCCGGTGAAGTTTCTCTCTCCCCCCCCCCCGCCCACACCGAAGGTCGTCGTCGGGGCTCTGCCGGCCCGGAGAGATGCTCCTGGAGCGAGCGCGCGGCGAGAAAGCGGCCCCGGCCGAGGTCTGCGCCTTCAGCAGGAGCCCAGGTAAGAAGGAGGCCGCCGCCGCGGCTGCTGCCTTCCTTTCGCGTCGGTTGAGCTGAGACGCCCCCGCAAGGGCCATCTGGCCGGGGCGGCTGCGTGGAGGAGAGGCAGACGCCTCGTGGGGAGCAGCCGGGCTCTCCTGCTCCTGCAGGGCGGCTGAGACGGGCGGGGGCGCTTCCAAGGGGTGAACCAGGCGGTGCGTGTGTGGGGCGGGGGGGGACCAGGGCTGTCTGGGAAGCCAGAAAAGGTGCTCTGCTTGTGCGGGGGGACGTGGGAGCGCTCGATGGGCCTCCTGATGGGTAGCCCTGGGAAGTCCCCGGTGGGATGGACACCTGTGCCGCCGCCTCCCCCCGAGGCACCTCGGCCTGTAGAGATAAGGCCAGCAGCTACCTGTCAGGTAGGGTTTATTCTCATGTACAGCTGGACATATTTTGTGGGAGGGGGAGATTGTGCAGTGGATGGGAACTAGGTTTTTGTGCACTTGGGAATAGGCGGGTTGAATAAGAAACACAGTTCTGCTAGAAATAGAGGGGGGGGACCAAAATACATCGAAAACTAAGGGAGTTGCTGTTTGCTTTCAGTCTTCATAACTTTATGTTGATAGTATTATTAGGAGCAATTACGTGGGTCGCGAAAAACCTTCATTAACTCCCTCCGTCCTCGATATCAGCAGTATATGTAGGCTTTCTACAGTTTCCTAGCAGTGAAATGAAGCCTCCGAGGTCTCCAAGGCGAGCATCGGGTGCCAGACCTCCTCTCGGATGATATCCGTCCTCACCGCGCGGTTCTCCTCTTCGTTCCGTCCCCCCCGCCCGCCCGCAAGTAGAGCAAGTCTGGGAAGTGCTCGTGGCTCGGCGGCGGGGAGCCGCACTTGTGCAGTGGTGGTGGTTGTGCGGGGCGGGGGCGATGCCTACAACGAAGCTGGTTGCCAGGCCAGCGGGGTTTCTGCCCTGCGCGCTTCCGGCTGCGGCCTGGCGCTTGGTTCTGACGCTGGGCTTTTATTTCAGTCATATTTACCGGCGCTAAACTTCCTTTCGAGCAATAAGGGCCGGGGAAGGGGCCCACCGCAGCGGCGGCGCCGGCGGCACTCCAGGGAAACGGGCGAATCTGCTTCAAGTCGCGCAGACTGCGCGCCGGGCCCCTACGAGCGCGCGGCACTTGCGTGTGGGTCCGGCCGGGTCTTTTGTCGTGGAATCAACCGTCAAAATGAAAGAAAATAAAATGGAGAGAGAGGAGCCGGAAGAATCCGCTCCGCGTGTAGCGCGGTCGGAGAGTCCGGCGGGGGTTGGGTGGGATTGCTGTCCCTAGTTGAGAGCGCTCGTGTGACGCCTGTTGAAGGGACGGGAGATGTTTTGTCCTCTATCTTTCTTCTGGCGGAAAGGAGGCGGCTGGAGGGCGGGGGGCGGACACAAGGTCAAAGAAGAGCGAGGCGACCCAGGGGCCTCGGCAGCTCGCTCGGAGCTCAGCCCCGAGAGGGGCAGCCTTAGGGGTACACGAGCCCCCTGAGCACCAACCTCGAGCGGCTCTCTGGCCTCCCTCCCTCTCCAGTTCTCTTGCGAACTTCGCTTCAAGCCCGGCGAGCCTGATGCGGGGCAGAATCTCTCTGGTCCCTTCATACGGATGTCTCCGTCTTGCAGCCGGAGGGGGCTGACCCTTCGTAGGGCGCCTGTCCTTGCCAGCTGCAGCAGAGCAGAGTCTTTATTTCGGTCTTCGACCAGCCTAACTCCTCGCCGCAGCTGGACTCTGTCCTGCTCTGGTAGTCTGGGGTCGGCAGCTGGGGAAGGTCTTCCTCTTCCTACTCGCCCCCACCCCACCCCTCCCGGTTTTCCGTTCCGTGCCCGGCGCGCGCGCTCCATGCAGCCGCCGTCCTGCGTCAACGTTCTCGGCCAACCCAGGCAGCGCTCAGCGTTTTCACAAATGTTAGGAAGATATTCAATCGCCATGGGGATGAGGGGGTGCGTTTGCGCGCAGCGGATCTGGCGGCGGGCGGGGGTCCGAAATCTCAGCCGCCAATCACCTTTTCAACCCGCACGTGAACCCCAAGGAGTTTATACCGGACTCCAAGTAACCGATCGCTGCAATTAGTTTGCCTCCTCGAAGTTGTGTAATATTTATGAAGGGGCGGGTGGTGTAGAAAGGAGAAATCTGCCTGGAAAGACGAGTTTTATTTCTTGCATCTAAAATCTAAAATCGAATCTTCATAAACAAAGAACGCTCTTAATCGATGATGGAGAGATGGCTTAAAATAATGCAAATAGAAACAGAAGCGGCGTGCAATAAGAAGACGGACAGTCATTAAACGAAGAATAAATTAAAGCGGCAAAAAGCATTACCCGTCAGGATGGTTTTTTTTGTTAAAGGACTTTTCGAACAGGAATGTTTTCTCCTTCCTTGTAAAAAGAAACAAAGGCGGAGTCCACCTAATTTTCACAATTCTCTGTTTTGAGACTGCCTGGAGAAGTTTTTTTTTTTTTTTAATATATATTTAATATAACTAATAATAGAAACTGTATTTATATTAAAATAAAATAACATATTTAATATTTTAATTGGTGTGCCAAAGGAAGGCGGTGGCGCCGAGCTGCATTGGGCAACAGGGCTATAGGGCCTGCAAGCCCGGCTCCACGCACCCTACAAGCCAAGGCGGTCTCCCTGGGGGCCACGGGAGAGTCCTCCTCTGCGGGGCCAAGCAGCGCTCTCGGGGCTGGGAGGCCGGGCGGTCCCGCCGTTTCGCACCGCAAAGGAACCGGCGGGCGAAGGCGGTTCCTACCAGCGCCACCACCTCCGCGGCCCTCACACTGCCTTCCCTTCTCTGCTGGGGCACCCGGCGACCCCAGAGATACCGAAAAGGCCTGAGTTAATTCTGTTGACTTAATGGCAATTATCAGTTCATAGAATTGAAACACCGAATAACATGCGTTAGTAGCAAAAGAAAAGCGGTGGTAATTTTGAGGGGGTGATTTTTTGGTGGCACAGAGCAAGTGCAGGCTTTCGAGTGGCACAGGCCTCTTCAGCAGCTGCCTCTGCAAACTCTGACTGAGCTCCAGTCACGGTTTTTTGGCTTTGTAGCTTAGGCAAGCTGTCGGTTCCTTTTCTAACATGGGACGGGGGGGCGCAATCCCCCTTGCAGTTTGGGGTGAGGTCGGGAGGATAAGCCAGGCCCCCCCAGTGCCAATGAGCGAGGAAGCGGCCGGAATGGCTCGTCGGAATGAATCATGAGGGGAGGAAATGGTTCGAGACATTTTGGTTGATTGAATTGCCTTCCTTTACCCATTAGTAAATTAAATTTAAATATATTTGCATATTGCTAAAGCCTCAAGGTAAGTGCCTTCTTTAGATTAACGGGCAACCGACCCAAAGAAAACCTGGGCTGGTGACTAGACGGGGCAAGGCGCCTCCACGGTCTTCTTTTCTGTTCCCTTTTGCAGTCCCACACAGAACCCCGATCTCTTGGGAAATAAATCGGTACTAAATCTGAGTCCTCACCGATTAGTCGATCGATCAATGCGGATTAGAGGTTGCAGCAACTCCTTCCAGGAAGTCGCTTCTGGGTGCGGAGGCTGCAGCCTTCGGAAGCCCCCGCGACGGGGGCGGGAGGTCGGGCGGGCAGGAAAGGAGCCCATCTCCGCCTCGGCGGCCCCCTCCGTCTTGATTCGCCGCCCCCGCCCCCCCGCCCGCCGCCCGGATTTCTTTATTTAACGAACATATTTTTACATCGCCCAAGAGCAACTCACGTTTCTGAAGCAAAAAGAAACAGAAAAAGTGAAAACATTGGTTAAAATGAAGGGCAACGCCACTCAAAACACCCGCTCAGGCACCGGGAAGGGACTCCGCGGTCCGCACGGAAAGGCAGGCAAGCCGCTCCGGCCCCCGCGAGCCGCCTCCTGCTCCTGCTCCTGCTCCTCCGCGGGCTCCCTCTGGAAGCCAAGCCAAGCGCGCTTCCGAGTCGACCGGCGAAATCCCCCCGCTGCTGGAAGACAGAGGCGCGCTTCGACTTAGGCTGCCGCTCAGGACTAGCTCGACAGGCAGACGCCGGGAGGGTCCAGACGCGGAGGGGGCTGGCTGGGCTCGGTCCCGAGTTCCGATTTCTGCTCCGCGGCTGGCGGCCTGCTGAGCCCTGCCTTGGCCTCCCCCTCTCCTCCTCCTCCTCCTCCCTCTCCCTATCCCGGGCACCACTTTCCAAACAAGCAGCGCTGTGAGGCGGCCTCGCCCACGTTTGGGGCAGGAACCGGCCGGCCGAGCGCAGCCCCCCTTCCTTGCCCAGACGAGGAGGGAAAGGGCTCTGGGCTCCCGGCTGGTGGGCAGCTGCAGGCCTCTTTCCGGCCTAGGCTCCTGCGCCAGAGGCGGGCGGAGGCTGGTTGCGCGTCCGAAGCCTCCTGGAATATACACCCCCAGCAAGGCGGACTCTAGAAGTCCCCAAAGGAAAGCGGTAAAAGCACCAGAGTCGTTCTCGGCTGGCGACCCTCCGCTGCTGGCCCACCGACTCCTGCCAACCGAAAAGGACTTGGCCAGGCAGCCATGCCCGAGCCCAGCCTCTTAGCCTGCTGTGCTGCTGGCTTTCCAGTTGCAGGGAATTCTGGACAGAGTCCTGGCAGAAGGAGTAGTAAAATGCCAGCGGCAGACAGACACACAGCTTTGTTGGGTTTCCACACCCACCACCACCACCACGGGGAAGTCAGCGGAGGGGCCCAGGCGCCTTGCCGGCAGAAGGTCCCAGGCCGGCCCAGCTTCTCCCGTTCAGAGTCGACAGGGTGGCAAGCGATGGGAAAGGACCTCTGCCCGAGACCCCTGGAACCGCTGCCAGTCAGAGCAGGGCATGCTGACCAAGATGGACCAATGGTTCGACTCTGCAGCAGGCAGCTTCGCTTCGTGTTCGGTACCCTTCTTGGCTCGGTGTCTTCCAGTGACACTCCCCCCCACCCCTCAACACACACACACACACACAGAGGGCCCCCCCCCGCAAAATAGTTATTCTTTTCTTTTTTCTTTTTGTACTGTTAGGGGCGAGAATATTGATTTAGCAGCAACAAGCACGTTTCGCGGGGCCGTCCCTGGCCTGGAATCTGGCTGGACATTTCTGCGCCTCCAGCCTGGAAGGCGGGGCACGATCCTTCTTTCACCGAGGGCAAGAGCGGAGCGAGTGCCCGGGCTGGTTCCGGCAGCTGGGCCCTCATTCCTCCTGTATCCCTCCCTTGGGCCAGCTGGGAATCCTCCATGGAGATCAGGCGAAGAGGAGAGAAGGACCGTCCACCGGCGGCTCCTTCCAGGGAGGGATTTGGCCTTCGGGCCTCCCTGCCGGCTCCAGTTCGCCTTGCCAGCTGGGCTACCGCGGCGATCTGCCCCGCCCGGACACGTGTGGAAGCGGCTCGTTCCCTCTGCCGGGTTGCGACTTTTCCGGCGGGAGGGTCGTTGTCTGTGCTGCTGCTGGGCGAGCGCCCGAGTCGCCGAGGCAGGGGGCAGGATCGGGGCCGCGCTTCCGCAGCGCCTGGCCCCTTAAGGGGAGGTTTCTGCTGCGCTCTGCCCGGCCGCCCGCCCAGGCGTGGGGCGGGGGGCGCTGCCTTCCAGGTCTTATTTGCAGAGTTTGGCGGCACTGCGTTGGGCGCGGCAGGATGGACGCGCGGGGCAAGGAGCCCCCCAGCAGCGCCCCGGAGGTCCTGCTTGCCCTGCTGGCGCGCAGCCAGGACGCCGGGAGAGGTACCGCCTGGCGGGGGGACGGGCTGTAGCTCTGACCGCGGAGGCCGCTCGGCTTGGCAAGGGTGGGGCGGCGGGCGAGAAGCGGCCTCTTTCTGGGAGGTGTTTGTCTCCCTTGCTGGCGGGGGGAGGGGGCTCTGCTGCGGCCTTAAATCGACCCCCGGCTCGGGTTGGCAGCGGGGTGAGGGGCGAGGAAGGAGCGCAGGCGAGTGAGCGGCAGAAAGAGTTTTCTGAAGGCCTCTCTCCGCCGGCCGGAGCGGCCTTCCGTAACATTTCGGGCCGAGGAGGACCCTGCAGATGACTTGAGACGCGCCCTTGGGCAGCGGTGGAGGCGCCGGGGGATGTTTCAGCCTCTTGGAGCGATTGATTCAGCGCAGCCAGGAAAGTTCTTGGAGGGAAAGAAAGGAACGCACCGCCCTGCCCTCCCGCCCGCCCCAACCCCAACCCTAACCCCCACCCCACCCCCGCGCTGCCTGCCCGTCTCCAGAGGAGGACCGAAGCGAATGTAGGAATCTAGAGGATACAACAGGACGCCCCCCCCCCCGCAGAGTTTGGGGGACAGTGGATCGGGCGCGCACAGGCGCAGCCTGAAGGCCAAATTGATTTGGGTGCTCTTGGTTTATTGGCAGGGGAGAGGACATGATCTCGACTGCCTGCCAGAAACCCTCCTCCTTCCCCTGCAGCAGAGTTTCTAGTTCTTCTGAGCATAAAGAGAACGACCCGGGTCCCTCGGCCAGAACCGCCCCAGGGCTGAAATCGCGCCCCATTTCTTTTCGCGGTCATGCAGGGGGGGCATTTGGTGCGGGAGGGGGGCCTCGGCGCTTTTCGGGGGCTCCTCCAGGCTTTGGTCTTTCTCGCCGCTTCCCAACATCTGGGAGCCCGGTGGAAGCGAGACACTGGCGCTCGTCGTTGCTCGTCCTTGCTCGTGGCCAGCTCGCCTTTCGCCGAGACGGGACCTCAGAGGCTGCAACCCCGGGAAGGGCACCCAAGCCCGCTTCCCGGAGGGAGCTGCAGGGGCCGAGGAGGAGGGCTGGAAGGCGCTCGCGAGTCTTGGGAGAGCGAGGGAGGTCTCCAGGCAGGGGGACCTTGTGCGGTAGGAACTCGGCTTCTGAGCAGTTGGGAATAGCGGGGTTTAGTAAGGAGCTGGGCTGTAGAAAGAGAGGAGGGGAACTGTCGCGCCCCTTAACTCTCCTTTGGGAAGGGCGATCCTCTCCTCCCTCTCTTCCTTCCCGCCTCCCTCTCTGTCTCTTTCTCGTACGTTCTCTGGTCAGTCTCATTCTCCTTTCCCTCGTATGTTTTTCTTTTTCTGTTAGAAAAGCTTTACAAGGTGCTCCCGAATTGGGGGCGGCCAATTAATTTCTTAGAGAATTAATTGAATACAGAATTGAATGCAGAATACACCCTGCCCGGGCAAGGGCGCCCCCTTGCTCCTCACCCTAGCCAGGAAGGGGGGCGGCTGCCCACCCTCGGAAAGCGCTGGGGGTCACCCACTCACCGGGCCCTCCTTCAAGCCCCGGAGATCTCCAGCGCCCGGGATTATGCGCCCGGAGAACTCCCTTCTCCAGCGGCCTCCCTCTCTCCGTCGACACCCCCTCCCCGCAGCTAATAGCTAACATCCCCCTTAAACGAGCTTTAAATCTATTGCACTTTCTTTGAAAGGAAAAGAAATTACCAGGCGGTGCTGATCCTTCTGGGTCTGACTGCAGCCCCCCGCCTTACTCTAACGCGGGGGGGGGGAAGCCTCCGATTAATTGACCTCGCTTGGCACCTCCAGTTTAACGAATGTCGGATTTCCCCACCCCTCACAATCGAAGGGGGTGGATGGGGTCAGAGAGTGGGGGGGGGGCGCTTTGCGGGGGACCCATCCTTGTGGACTCAACACCCAACAGTCCTCTAAAGAGAGCACTCCCCCCCCCGCACACACACCTAATGATTCTGCGAAAAATTATTTCCTAGGCAGCCAGCGGCAGTTCAAGGAAAGTGGGGGGAGGGGGCGTAGGTCTCCGCCGTGGACCCTTTTTGCCCCCCTGTAAGGTTTGGGCCTCACAATCAGCTCGGGATCGGAAGTCTTTTGCACCAGGATATTTCCCGTTTTCTTTGCCGGAAAGAAACGATCGGCTCCAACCTCCTCCTCGGGCTTCTTTCCCGGAGCCTCCCGGCCTCCTGCTGCAAAGGGGCTGAGCTGTGCCGGCGACCCCTTTCCCTGCCTTTGAGTCCTCACTAAAGACCGAGAGCCCGAAGAAGGCGCAGGGTGTCCTCTGGGCTGCCCATGAGAATTACTGCTGCCTGTTTCTAGTTATTGCAGTAGTCGGAGTAAATAATAATAACAACAACATTTATTTACAAACGCTTAATATGCGCTCGCTCTCTCTTTCTCTATGTTAAAAACAGACAGAGTGCTAGATAGAACAGAATTATTCGCTGGTCTCCCTGACTTGCGGAGAGGCGAACTGCTCTTTCCCCCTCCGACTTTAAAAGGTGTGGCTGTCTGTCTTTTATCTCCTTTTTACAGTCTTATTGTAAATGTCTTGTTTTAATGTCTGACTTTTATGAACGTCAGAGAAACATTTGTAAAAAAACAAGAATTAATATTGGGCGCGATCCGTTGGAAAGGAAGCAATTTCAAGTTGCGATATTGAGATATTTCAAGATATGGGGGAGATATTTCTGCAGCTGGTTGAACTCCTTCATTAAATGCACAGTTTTGGATGGATCGAGTCCATTATTACAAATACATAAATTAAATAAACATGATTATAAGTATTATAAATTTATGAATTATATGTATTCGTTATATTTTATTTTATCATATTTATATACCGTCCGGGTGGTATACACAATTTGTTTTAAATATAAAAGAGTGAAAACAAAACAATTTCACAGAATAAAAAGGTTAAAACAATTTCATAGGACAAAACCAATTAAACAATTCAAAATAAAATTCAGTTAAAAGCCTGAGAGAAAACAGATGTGCCTTGAGGGTCTTCCTAAAAGCAAACAGAGGAGATGCCCTTAGGAAGAACATAGGAACATAGGAAGCTGCCATATACTGAGTCAGACCCTTGGTCCATCTAGCACTGTATTGTCTACACAGACTGGCAGCGGCTTCTCCAAGGTTGCAGGCAGGAGTCTCTCTCCGCCCTTTCTTGGAGATGCTGCCAGGGAGGGGACTGGGAGCCTAGATGCTCTTCCCAGAGCGGCTCCATTCTCCAATCCCCTAAGGGGAATATCTTACAGCGCTCACACTTCTAGTCTCCCTTTCGTATGCAACCAGGGCGGATCCTGCTTAGCTTAAGGGGACAAGTCATGCTGGCTACCACAAGCATATTCCAAAGTGCGGGGCAGCCACAGAGAAGGCCCAGCGGTCCCGAGTGGATGACAGACGATCCTTAGCCCGCCCTCCTCAGATGTAGTCAGACGAACCGGACCAGTTATATACATTCATCATTAGGTGTGTGCATTAATGAGCACGAGACCTCCTCGCTCACCATGCGTTGTGCGGGGAGGAGCGGGTAAAAAGACGACCAAGCCGTTGGCCTTGCGAGGGTGACAGCGCCCCAGCCGCCGCCCCCGGCAGTCACAGAGGGGGCAGAAATGCCGGTGGCCGCGATAGAAGAAAGGTCCTGCAGGGGACGGGCCCCAAGGACCGCCAGCCTCGAGTTCCCTTGAATCCTTTCCTATCCACACTAATTAATTTAGTTTTCCCAAGGCCCTGACTGGGGCCACCTCCAGCCCCGGGCTTTTGTTTTTCGCCCCTGCTGCTGCTGAGCCCCTCAGAAGGGCCGACAAGCCAAGCGAAGGCTCCGGTGGGGCAGCGCAGCAGGGGAGGAGTGTCCTCCTCCTTCTCTGGCCGAGACGGGGCTTCTGGTCGGCCGGGTGCGCGGGACTGCAAGCGGGCCCCTTTCCACATCCAGCCGGCCGCAGAAGCCCAGGCGGCCCTCTGCAAGCTGCTCGGAAGCTCCTTCATTCCCTTCCCGCCTTTCCGTCCTGACTGACGCCCAAGGCGGCTCGCAAAGAGTTTGTGTCGTTGCTTTATCATTCATATATTTAATATTCTGTATTGATGCACTTGGTGTCTGCTGCTGCTGCTGCTGCTGCATCTCCACGAACTCAGTCTCCGAGTGGCCCGCGCTGACCAAAGGAAGGAGGAGAATCTGTCCGCCTCCTCCGCAACACAGCCGGGAAGCCCGAGACACAGCAGCGCCTGCAACCGAGCCGGCCGGCCGCACCAGCACGAGGCGGGGAAGCCGCGGCTCCTTCCGGGCAGAAGCCAGGAGGGGCCCGGCGGGCAAAGCGCGGCCAGCAGCTCCAGCTCCTGCAGAGCGCGGGTCTCGGAGGGCCCTTCAGTCGGCCCGCGGCAAGAAGGCGGCTGCTGAGTGCAGCGCGGAGCGGCGGATCTCTCTTCCCTGCGGCCGAGCGCGGCGCCCTCCCACGAGCTCTCTGCAAGGGCGTCGGATATCTCGGCGGCGCCTCACTTGCCGAGGGTGAGCCTCTAGTCCCGCGCCTTGTTGCGGTTTCGGTTTCAATCCGGTTTGAGCCGCCCGTGGCTACCCAGCCGCGCCTGTAGCATTTACGCGCAACCAGGAGAAGAGCCTGTCTTAAGGAAGAAGCTGCTCTCACAGCTTGGCTTCTAGTAGTAGTATTAACGTGGTTTGTACGTGAGGTTTGTTTTCGTGTTTCAAATGGATCATTGGTCTTTGACTGGGAACCTCCGGAGCCGTTTTTGGATGGGCGCTACTATCGATGTGGAGTCAATGAAACAGCGGCTCAAGCCGGCTGCCGACAGAAAGAAGAACGCGGCTTGCCGAAGAAGAGGCGCCTCTCCGAAGGGCCCCCAACCCGTCCCGAATCCGCAGAGGCAGAAGGCCGCCTCCGGGCCACCCTCTGCGCTCCCTTTTCGTTTCCTGAGATTCGGGGTTTGAGTTTTGCGCGCAGCAAAATGTCAAAAGATTGTGCCCCCCGCCTGCCAAGGAAGACGGCGCTTGCTGGACGAGAGAATTCCGGCTTCCTGTGCTGAGGATGATCTTGTTAGACTTGGCTGGAGCGCATCGGCCTTGCTGGGTCCTCTTCTGGCTGACACACCGCTCCCCAAGGATCAGTCGAGAATTGTGGGGGCGGTGGGGGGGACTCATAACAAAAACGAGATTCAAAGTACGGTGAACCGTGGAGGATTCCCGGTCTTCCAGCGGAGGGTCCGAGTTTGGACTCCCGGATTCTCCCTCCTTGCAGGGACACCGGAGCGCGGAGTGCTGGGATCCGAGTCTGAGCCCATCCCGAGCAGCTGGTCGCCTAGTTCCTCCTCGCCCATGCACACGACCAGCTGGAGCCGCAGACCGCTTCGAGGGTTTAAATAAAACCCCACCACCACATTCGTTTCCAAACGACTAAATCGGGTTGGAGAAATCCGAAGTGCCTTCTTCGGGGCTGCGCATAATAACAAATCAGCAGTAACTGCTCTGGACTGGGGTCTTCGTGGGAACTGAGGGTCCTGTTCGGAACTAGTTCAACCTGTGCGGTTCCTCCACCCGCTCCCACTGCCGGACGCACTCCGCCGCTCTTTTCGGAGATCTGTAGCAATCATTTCCCCTCTGCGGCTCCGTGTGGCACAATCAGACCAGAGTATGTGTGTGAGGTCAGGATTACTGAGTATCGCCCTGCAAGGAGATATTTACTCGCAACAACAAGAAGAAAGTGTTGTGGTGGTTTTTCCTTCTTCACACACACACCCGCCCCGCCCCGCCCCATGAAAAGCAGTTCTCTCTCAAGGGAGGAGGGGCGGGAGCCCGATCAGCCGTCAATTCAGAATCCTCCATTCCCAATATTTATTTATGTATTTTATTTATTATTAGAACTTTTATACCACCCTTCCAAAAGGCTCAGGGCAGTTTACATTAAAACACAATTAAAATCAGTTAATAATCAAAACAAAAATTATAACGCATAAAAAAGATTAACAATTTAAAAAATCGTAAAACAGCAATTAAATAATCAGAACAATTTAAAAACAAGTTTTAAAAAGTTGAGAAAGCCTGGTTGAAGAGATGTGTTTTCAGGTGTTTTTAAAAAATTGCCAGAGATGGGGAGGCTCGTATCCCAGCAGGGAGCACATTCCACAATCTCGGGGCAGCAGCCGAGAAGGCCCATCTCTGTGTAGCCACCAAATGAGTTGGCGGCAACTGGAGACGGACCTCCTCAAGTGACCTCAATGGGTGGTGGGGCTCATAGCAAAGAAGACGCTCTCTTAAATACCTGCCCATTGGGTTGGTAAGACCCCAACTCATGGTGGGTAAGAAGACTAAAAGGTGGTCAAAACAAAAACAAAACCCGCAACTGTGGGATGCAATCCCTGTGGTCCTTTTCTGGGGAGAAGAAGATGTGGTGCGGGTCCCTGGAGAAGGCATGATTGTCTGGGTAGGGTGTGGACTCTGCACAGAAGATTCTGCTTCTTTCTGTGCATTGGGACTGATAGATTGATTGATTAAGTGCCATCAAGTCGGTGTCGACTCTTAGCGACCACAGAGATAGAGTCTCTCCAGGATGATCTGTCTTCAAATTGGCCTTGAAGGTCTCTCAGTGGTGCCTTCATTGCTGTCGTCATCGAGTCCATCCACCTTGCTGCTGGTCATCCTCTTCTTCTCTTTCCTTCCACTTCCCCCAGCATTATGGACTTCTCAAGGGAGCTGGGTCTTCACAGAATGTGTCTGAAGTAGGGTAGTTTGAGCCTGGTCTTTGTGCCTCAAGTGAAAATTCCTGATTGGTTTGTTCTATGATCAATTGGTTTGTTTTCCAATTGGTTTGTTTCCCACGGTATTCTCAAAAGTCTTCTCCAGCACCAAAGTTCAAAAGCATCAATGCTTTTTCTGTCTTGCTTCTTCAAAGTCCAGCTTTTGCATCCATAGAGTGTCACTGGAAAAACCATGGTCCAAACTATTCTAATCTTTGTAGGTGTAGACACATCACGGCATCTAAATATCCTTTCCAAGGCCTTCATGGCGACCTACCAAGTGCTAGTCTTGACTGCTGGATCTTTGACTGTTGATGGTCGATCCTAAAAGGCAGAAGAGACTTCAATGTCTTCAATGTCTTCATAGTCAATTCTGAGGCTGAAGGGGGGTCTGGAGGGTGGGCAGCAGGCAGAAGACAGGGCTGGCAACAGCTTGTCTTATTCTGGCTTATTCAGTGACCCCCCTGATTCTGTGGGGATTGTTGTTTTTCGTTACTAGTCCCTCTTCTAATCCAACCCTCCTCCTCCTCCTCCTCCTGAGGGCAATGGATTTTGTGGTGGTGGGGGGGAAGGCTTCCTTTCGCTGGCCTTAAACAGGCTAGCCTGAGTTGCTTTAGTCGGCCGTGCCTCCCCCCACCCCCGCCCCCATTCTCAACCCTTGTCCAAGCCAAGAAGCCCCAACTGTTTGAGTTCACCCCCTCCCCCATGAAGCACCCTCCTGATGCCCCTTTCCTTTTGCCCCATGGTAGTCCCTGGCCTAAGCCACCTAATGGTACAGCAGGGAAATGCCTTGATTAGCAAGCCAGCGGTTGCTGGTTTGAATCCCCACTGGTCTGTTTCCCAGACTATGGGAAACGCCTCTATCAGGCAGTAGTGATCTAGGAAGATGCTGAAAGGCATCATCATCTCACACTGCGCAGGAGACGGCCATGGTCAACCCCAACTGAGTTCTGCCAAAGAGGACTCCACAGCACACTTAACTTTCCTTAGTCGCTGGCCTAGAATTATGAGCTGTGTAGGGGAGGTGGGAGGAGTGGAATTGTTTACCTTTTGCTAGGTGGGGAGGCCAGCAGCTGGGCGGGTGGGCTGAGGCCCCCAGGGGGTGGGATGCTTCTCCTGCCCCACTCCCATTCTGAAGAGGAGGCCATCTCATAATAGAGGGTCATCTTCACTTCCAAAACAGCAACTCCAAAGGCTGAAGCCTCTTTCAGCTCCTCGGACTTGAAAGCTGTGTGGGAACTGGCTGTGGCTGCTCCACAGGGAGGGGAGGGCACTTTGCACGTGTCTCAAGACCCCACCATCTAAACTGACATAATCTAGGCCTGCGTTGTTCTGAAACTAAAACAGGTTCTGGGTGAGTCTGGGCTCAGATTAAAGCAGAGGGGGACACTGGTTTGGGGGTAGGGACATGCTCAGTGCTAGATCTGGGCTGATGGCCCGGGTGCTGACCTTTGGGGCCCCTTTGGCACTCTCCCCCCAGAAATCCCGCTCTGCGCAGGCTGCAACCAGCACATCCTGGACCGCTTCATCCTGAAGGTGCTTGACCGGCACTGGCACACCAAGTGCCTGAAGTGTAGCGACTGCCAGGTGCAGCTGGCCGAGAAATGCTTCAGCCGCGGCGGGGAAAGCGTCTACTGCAAGGAAGACTTCTTCAAGTGAGTCTGCAGAGGCCAGCTGGGTGGCAGGGAGAGTGGGGGGGGCAATGCTGCCAGTGGTGGTGCCAGGAAAAAATGGGGGAGGGCACAGAAGTGCATTTATGGGTGGGCAAGCTGTGACCCACACATTAGATTTCTGAAACAAAAATGGGAAGTGAGGGCAGAAAACCACTTGGGGGGCCACTTGCCCACCCACACCCCTCTCCCCTTGCCAGCCGCTTAGAAATGCATCCAGCTGTTGGCAACAGGGCCACCTCGCTCTCCTGCAGAGGCACCTTTCCACGGTGGAATGGGCCATCTCCAGTGTGGCAATGTGGAGAGACTACCAGGCAGAGCAGGGGGGTGAGCACAGAGCCCCTGTCCATGGCAGCTGGCATTTGCCAGGGCAGCTGGGGAGAGCTGCCCATGCCCACGTCTGCCACGGAAATGCCCCCGGCAGCCACAAGCAGCCTCCTCAGCAGGGGCGCAAGGCCTCCGTGCGCCTGAGTCAGGGGGCCCCATGAGGAGCAGAAGGGCCTCTTGCTCCCTCCCTGGGGCCCCAGTGATCTGCTGTCTGAGACAACAGCCTCCACCTGCCTCACGGAAGGGCCGCCCCTTCTTGTGTCTCCTGCCACAAGTGGGGGTGGGAGGGGGCAGTGCAGCTGCAGCCACTTTGGCTCCTGGGAGATTCAGGGGGCGGGAGGGTCTTGCGAGGGGCCCACGATGGTGCTCCTGCAGGTGGAGGATGTCCCTGGGCCCCATGCAAAGCCTCGCATGCAGTGGGAAGGGACGGCCCTCCTCCTCCTCCTCCTCCTCTTCCTTGCTCAGGTCTCCGGCAAAAGTGTGCCTCTGAGCATATGCTGGGTGGGTGGGTGGGCTTGCCTTCCCCACTGCAGAAGCAATGCCCACTGCCTGCACCCCTCACACTGGAGAGCAGGACTTCCAGCAGAGTTTGGACAGGATGTGGCCCACCTTCCAGCCCCCATGCATGCTTCTCAGCCCAGTGTGCCCGCCTACTCTCCAGTAGACTCCAGAGGGAGCTGCACACAGAGCAGCATCCGAGGAGTGTTCTTCGGTGTGGTTCCTTCCTTACTCCCCACAGTCACGATGGAGCCAGTGTGGTGTAGTAGTTAGAGTGTTGGACTAAGACCGGGGAGAGCCGAGTTCAAATCCCCATTCAGCCGTGAGACTAGCTGGGTGACTCTGGGCCAGCCACATCTCTCTCAGCCTAACCCACCTCACAGGGTTGTTGTGAGGGTGAACATAACCCTGTACTCCTGGTTCCTCTGGGCTCCTTGGAGGAAGAGTGAGATCTCCCTGCCAAACAATAAAAATGACAGCTCCATCTCACACAACTCCCTTCTTTCCTCCTCTCCCAAACAGGAGGTTTGGCACCAAATGTGCCGCTTGCCAGCAGGGCATCCCCCCCACCCAGGTGGTCCGGCGGGCACAAGACTTTGTCTACCATCTCCACTGCTTCTCCTGCATCGTGTGCAAGCGGCAGCTGGCCACCGGGGACGAGTTCTACCTCATGGAAGACAGCCGGCTGGTCTGCAAGGCGGACTACGAGACGGCCAAGCAGAGAGGTGGGTCCTCGCCAGGCATGGCTGCTGGGTGACTTCTGCTTGGCACCTCCGGGCAAAGCAGGCGCACCTGCTGCTGCAGGCCAGACCCGGGGGCAGGGGGCAGGCGTGCCGGTCACTCACCTCTTGGCTCACGCCTGTCTGGTGCTGCCTGTACTCACAATCATGCAGTACCCCTCTCCGCGGTTGGCAAGTTGGTTGGTTGCCTGCTGATGAGAGCACAACATTGGGCAGTTTATCCTCGAGCAGTGCAGAATGGCCAAGATGCAGAGACCGACTTCTCCACAGCGTAGTGTGTGGATTGCAGGTGTTCTGTCAGGAATGCCCATGGGCTGGGGAGTGCCACCAGTATCCCTGGAGTGACTCCTGCTTTGGCAGGCTGCAGGAGTAAAGCGTGCACCTGCCTTTGGCGACTCCTGTGGCTGGGGAGACGCCGATTGTAGCCTGACCACTGGGGCTTGTAGCTGCCGTGTGAATGAGAGGTTTGTCCTCTTGAGTTACGAGGTCTCCTCAGTTTAAGGCACATTCGTCCGTGTGGCATCAATGCTAAGAAAATTACTCTGTCTTTGTATTCTGGGTGCAATTTTTAAAAAATCAAGTTTTATTATTATCAAATATGGAAAACGTTTTCTCCAGCACATAAATAGGAAAAATTGTCATGAAAACATGAATTGATGTAATTTAATCATTACATTCTCATTGAAAAGATAGCTCTTACATCAAACTCCCTCCCATTCATACAGCTATTACAGTCAAAACGAATCGAGATGATGATGATGATGAAATCAAATTAATAATGATGATGATGATGATGATGAGCCTATGCCATGGTACGTTTTCT
Organism: Hemicordylus capensis; assembly: GCF_027244095.1. Classification (NCBI taxonomy): domain Eukaryota; kingdom Metazoa; phylum Chordata; class Lepidosauria; order Squamata; family Cordylidae; genus Hemicordylus; species Hemicordylus capensis. The sequence goes on along the minus strand of NC_069673.1, from coordinate 209,695 downwards.
CAGAGATGGGAATGGATCCTGCAAACCTCTTCCCTTTCTGAAGCTTGCCAGTGCCTTGTCTTAATAAACGGCAAACACAGCCAGTGCTCTAAAAGGCCCTTGAACTGCCGCTCTTCTGCAAAAGCTGTTGGGCAGCCTGTTTTCAGTCTGCACGGCAGTGGAGCTTCTCATACAGAGGAATGAAAGGCATGGTGGTGAAACTTTAAAAGTCAGCTGAGATGCTGTTCCCAAATAAGGCATTTGTTATGGGCTTTGAGAAAACAGATGATTAATCAATGGAGTTTAGCTGAGATAATACTGCAAAATATTGCCAAAATGCCACTTGGATTTGGATGCTGGGAGATTTATTTTTAACTGTTAATTTCGTTCATCCAAGCAGCTGAAAACACTGGATTGGCTGGGGACTGCGTTAGTGTCTGACTTCATAATTCTGGTCTTGATGCTCCTGGACTCAATGCCTTTTCTCTTGGGAATGTTTGCAGAGGCCGAGTCCACGGCAAAGAGGCCGCGCACGACAATCACAGCCAAACAACTGGAAACCTTGAAAAATGCTTACAATAACTCACCCAAACCAGCCCGGCATGTGCGAGAGCAGCTGTCCTCGGAGACGGGTCTGGACATGCGGGTGGTGCAGGTGAGAGAGAAGATTGGCAGGTAGGGCTGAGGGGAGGACGGCCTTCAGCAGCCGTGGCTAAGATGATGCCAGGATGGCCTTTTCAGCCTTTTGCTGAAAGTTCACACTGATCAAGGTCTGCAGATGTTCTCGTCCAGCGTTCATGGGGTGCAACACTCCTGGTAATATACACCTGTCTGTCTTGGAGAGATGGTGCACTGTTGGAGGGTAACACTTAGGATGCATCTCCTCTCTGAACAGTCTGCAATTCAGAATGATCTTTGTGTGGACTTGTAGGCCATTCCAAAATCACTATGACTACTACATTCCAAAAATCTTCAAGAAGTTGCCCTAAATTCTGGTGGTTCTTCTTCAGTTCTCCACATGGACAATTAGCTTATCAGATTTGTCCGTTTCTGACAAATAACCCTAAACCTGGTCATCCACGGTGAGCAAAAACTGCCTCCAGGCAAGAAGACTTTGGCTCTCCTCCTCCTCCTCCTCCTCCTTCCCTTTTAAGGCACAAGTGACCCATGCAGAGATGGGAGGGTGTGCAGGCTTGGAACATTTTAAAAAGGGTTAATAGTTTTCTGTGCCTCCTCCTTCCCCCAAAGCCTGCATTCTGCCATTAGGGCAAATTCAGATATTAGAGCACCTAAATCTAGCAATCGGAATGAATAATGCAATGTAAGAAAGTTTGCATACCTTTTTGCAAGTGCCCTACCCCTAGAAAAGGGGGGGGGGAGCCTAGAGAAAGAGGGGGGGCCCTTCCTGGAAAATGTAACTTCAACGGGTGTGCCACAGAGGACCCTGGGGTGGCTGCCTTGAGGTGCTGGTTGTGGCCTTTGAATGCTGCAGGTTTGAGCTCCTCCTTCCTTTCCCTTTCCCAGGTCTGGTTCCAGAATCGGCGGGCCAAAGAAAAGCGCCTGAAGAAAGATGCTGGCAGACAAAGATGGGGGCAGTACTTTAGAAACATGAAGCGGTCGAGGGGGAACTCCAAGTCAGACAAGGACAGCATCCAGGAAGAAGGCCCAGAGAGCGACGCGGAGGTCTCCTTCACAGGTACAGGCCCCCCAGCTGGCATATCAAGTGATTTGTCTGCTAGGAACAGGATCAGAGGTGTCCAGGATTCCAGTGGTTGATGCATTTAAAAAGAGTTTCTGCGGGGTCTCTTATGTTTATCTCGGCCAGCAAATGCTTGTCCCAGTAAATGTAAGACACAGATATGATGGGGGGCTGCTTTGCGAAGCTTTTGCTCATGCTCAGAGGCCCTTCAGCAGAGCCCAGCCAAGGTCATGACCAAGCCCCACTGAAAACAATCCATGGTAGTTTGCCATTACAGTTAACTTCAGTTCCAGTTATTTCAGTGGGTCTTTGTTTGCGTTAAGTGTTGCTGCTGCTCTGGTTTGCTCCTTGGTTTTTACTTGGTTATATCTTCCAGGGACACACACACACACACACCCCAGAATGGCATTGCCAAGAGAGAGAAAGTCCTGCTTAACCTTCTCTTTAGCCACTGTTTAATTCTAATATTGAACAAAAGGATTCTAACAGTGAACTTTCTCCTTGGTTAAAATTCTTCCTGACCAAATACGTCTTTAAGAAGTCAGTTTGTTCATTAGCATGTCCTTCCAAATTCTGTGTTTGTAAAGCAGTTGAGTCTGCTTGCATTACTTTGCCAAGAGGATTCTGGCTTGCAATTAACATCCCAGCTGGTAATATTTCTCGTTTGGTCTTTGCTATTCTCTACATGTATTTATTTATTTATTAGAAACATTTAATATACCGCCCACTCCGAAGACTCCAGGCAGTGCACAAAAACATGCTAACAAGGCAACATTAAAAATTACACTCTAAATTAAAACCTAACAAAAAACAAATAGGTAAACTACAGGGCAAAAGCCTGGCAAAAAAGAAAAGTACAAGTGTATTAGTACCACCTGTACAAAAGCATACAAAAGATTTCACTCTAATTGGCCTGATATTCATAGTACTTTCCATTTATCAACACAAATTTCTTTTTTAAAAAAAGTTTGGTGGTAGAGAGATATTATTTTAAAAATACAAGTATATAATAGGGATGTGCCTGGGTGGTTTGGAGATGAGTGCTTCCCTTAAAAAGCAGGCAAGCAGTTCCTGACCTTACCTGCTCGCCCCCGGCAGCCCCACCACTTTTCTGGAGGTGGCGTCCGCTCTTCAAATGGCCACACTCTGAATTTCTAGTCTTGCTTGAATGATTATCGTTACAGCTTTTGAACTTGTCAGCTTGTCAGTGTCACTAATAAAACCCAAATAAAAGTATATCTATTTTAAAACATCACTCTATTATGTTATAATAATATTACTTTTAGGAACAAAACTATTTTCGAACCATTTGGCACAGCAAAATAAAAGAGAAGACAGCTCCTGTCCCAAAGAGGTTCACCATCTAAAAATGGGATACAAGAGAGATACCAGCAACAGTGACCAACTGAGGGGCGCCAGGCGGGGTTGACGAGGGATATGGGCTTTCTCCTTGCTTTGGGCGGCCACAGTCGGTTCTAGCCGATCAGTTAGTTAAACTCAATAAGTACATACAATTGAATTGAATATTCCGTGAACATGCACAAACATTCTTGACGTTTCCTATTACTTGAATGACTGAAGCTTAGTCAGTCAGTCAATGTATTAAAGAAGCCAGAGCAAAACATACCAACGAATTCTACATTCTTCTTCTTCTTCTTCTTTCTTTCTTTTTTTTTCTTGGTACTGCTTTTCAACAAAAAAGTTCTAAAAGTAGTTTATAAATAAACAAACAAACAAACAAATAATAATGGATCGACCTACCTGCACTGACCTTTGACAGTTCATTCAGAAAAGAATCAACTCAACTGCTATTTAATTCCTTGTCCTCATTCTGTAATATATAAATCAAATACGTGTTAATCTATTGAACCTCAGGATAGTTCCTCATGAGAAGAAATTCCCATTAGACCAATGGAGGCTGCTAAGAATTCCCAAGTGAGCCAAAACATCTTGGCAAGAGATGAAACGCCATCCAGGCTCCATGTGTTCAGAGCCTTAAGTCTTCGCAGAGAGTCAAGAGAGCAAATCCTAGAGAGATACAAGCCAGGGAAGCAGAACGCCATCCATTCAACCCCTCCTGCTTGGAAATGACAGAAAGGCCCCTTCTGGGAAAGAGGAGGAGAGCACCCCCTTCTGCGGGTGCGAACTAGGCCCTCCTTTGTGCCTTGCCCACAGCACGAACGGACAGTGGTGGGGGGCTAGAGGGGTTGCCTTGCTTGTGCTGCAGGTGGGGAAATGCGCCTTCTGGTGTGTCTTCAGCCCCCATCAGAAGTTGGGGTTCCAGGTGCAACGGCAGCAGCAGCTCAGGAAAGGCTGTGGGTGATCAGCAGGGCAGTGATTCTGTTCTGCTCCACCCCGCATTTCTCTGTGCCTCCCTGGAGCTTCAATCAGGCTGAGTCTTTACCTGCCTGGAAAGTGAGCCGTAAAGGCTGTTTCCACGTCAGATATGCAGAGGCTGAAGAGTGTACAAGTTTAGGTTGGCTGCCCCATCGGTCTGGGGGTTCGTGCTCATTTCATTACAGATAGCTCTTGCTGGAGATAAATACGATTAACCACTCCTTAAAGGGCCGTAGGTTAGGACCATAGTAAAGCTTTGTTAATTTTTTAAAAAAATGGCACAAATTATGAGATTTGAGAGGTACATAATGTTGCTGCTGTTTTTACCCCTGTTGGATTCTGAAAGTCTTTTTAAATTGGAAAATATAAAAACGCGGAACCTGAGTTTTTGAGTTACACAACATTGGTGTTGTCAGATGTTATTGGCTCAACATATTTAAAAAATTATAAATATGAGAGTCCCAATATTTTGTCAATCAGTTCAACCAATCAATTAGTTTTGAGTGATAAACCGTGCCACAATTAACCAGTCACCAGATTTAAACAAATCAGTCACTGTTAATACAAGAGTGTCTAAAAACAGAGGGCCCCAGGGCCATCTTAAAAGAGAATGCCTCTTCTCTTGCCCTTTCACATGGCAGGGATGCTTCTTTTTACATGGCACTTGCCAGATCTCCCCCCCCCCCGAACATAGAGTTTTATCACTTTAAGTTATCCCACCCATCCGGACTAATAACATGTAATAGGCAAATGGTTAAAACTCACATGACTGATTAACATTTTGTTAATCAAGCAGCGGTAATAACAAAGACCAGCTCTGTGTAACATGAAGCTTGTTTTTAACATTTTTAACCTTGAGTCTTGCAGCAAAAGAACAGAACCTCACTTGCCTTGTAGGCTCAACGTGGCTGCTGAGACTTTGATCAGGAAAAAAAGGGATCACAGTGACAAGATTTTAAGTGCAGAGTTACCTGGAGAACGAGTGTAGGCATTGAGGACTGCACTCCACATGAAAAAAGGCTGCCCAAAGCCAACCTGCCCAGGGGAAGTCACAGGCTTTCTGTCCCGGAAAGTATCTCCTGTGGCGAAGACTTTTAACATGAACATCTTATATTCACAGGAAAGCAAGCATGTGCTTATAGGGTTTTTCCACACTAGGGTTTTTAGAGATAAGAACAAGTTGCAAGAATGTAACTTTATAAGGTTGGGCCTGGCCCTTGAATTGAAAAACAGAACTTGCAGCTTTAAGAGAGTCTTATAATTGAACCTGCCTAGAGAGTAGGAGGCTGTCGATTTGAATCCCTCCTGGTGGGTTTCTCAGAATATGGGAAGCCCCTCTATCGGGCAGCAGTGATATAGGAAGGTGCTGAAAGGCATCATCATCATCATCATCTCAGACTGTACGGGAGATGGCAATGGCCAACCCCTCCTGTATTCTACCAAAAGAAAACCACAAGGCTAGTCTGTGGGTGCCCGGAGTCCACACCGACTCCGCGGCACAACTTTTCCTCTGACCTTTATCATTCAGCACCACAGACAGTGGCCTCTTGGTGATTTCCACGGTGAAACGGTTGCTTCCTGCTCAGAATGGGATAACTACAAAATCATCTGTTCGAAATATTTGCACTTCTGTAGCATCCGTTACAATTATGAGGGCAGTAATAGTATTGGTACAGGAAAATGGCTAGTAATAGGAATGCAGACATAGTTGCTTAGCTATGGATGGTAGTTAGAGCAGCAATGTAGGATTTACGTTGAAATAATGATGGCTGAGGGCTTCAGCCACAGATCAGTGAGCCTCATGCCATGCTGCCAAGCATTGTACAAGAAATATTTGGTTTAAAATGCTCAACAAGGAACTTTCATTCAAACAATGGGTGGGAGTTAAGGGAACCGCACTACTCTTTAATGGAAAAACTGGTGCTGTTATGACATTTCTACTATCAATTATTTGATCGCTAAGTTATGATTTCTGCTATCAATATACACAGTGCTTTGCAGAGCAATGTAAACTAACCAGACCAGCCTCCTTGGCATTTATTATTCTACATTAGGGGAGGCAACAGAGGGGAGAGGCGAGGGAACTGGGGGGGGATGGGCTAAAGGGCCTGAACCAAAGTCTGCCGGGGAAATGTGGGTTTTTGAAGGCAGAAGGGTGGCACCAGGTGGATTTTCTGGGAGGAAGAACAGATGTTTGAACAGTCATGGGTTTCCGGGGTGGGGTGGGGGCTTAACTTGCAGTAGGTAGGCCTGCCCTAAAGGGGGTGTCTAAAGTTTGTGTCCAGTTCTCTCAACAAACCTCTTTTTTTCCCCATTTCAGAGGAGCCTTCCATCTCCGAGATCAGCCACTCCAATGGGATTTACAGTAACCTTAGCGAAAGTTCCCCTGCTCTGGGGAGGCAAGCCGGGAGCAACGGGAGCTTCTCCCTGGAACACAGCGGCCTCCCTGCTCAGGACCAGTACCCCGACCTCCGCTCCAACAGCCCCTACGGGATACCCCAGTCACCAGCCTCTCTGCAAGCATTGCCTAGGCACCAGCCCTTGATGTCCAGCTTGGTTTACCCCGACAGTGGCTTGGGCCTCGTAGGGCCAGGTGGACAAGCGGGGCCTCAGCCCATGCGGGCGCTGGCAGGGAATGGACCCAGCTCAGACCTCTCCACAGGGAGCAGTGGGGGCTACCCAGACTTCCCTGCAAGCCCAGCCTCTTGGCTGGACGAAGTCGACCATGCACAGTTTTGATACAAGACCCAACAGTTTGTAGTGGGGAGAGCCTTCAGACTTTGGAATTCAAAGATGGAAGGATCACGGGAGGGGATTTTAAAAACAACAACCACCCAGCAGAGACAACGGAAGAAAGCAACACACAACCTCCTAGCCCAAGAGCAGACCGAAAGGAGAAAATGGACAGGGAGATGATCCTTTCCGCTGAATGGATGGCCTCCCAGAGTGCAGCAGCTGCTTTTTGGAATGTTACTGAAGGTCTAACAGAGGACGTGTGGTGCTTTATAAATCTGAAGAAGAGCCCTGCTGGATCAGGCCCAAGGAGGCCCATCCAGCCCAGCATCCTGCTCCACACAGTGGCCCACCAGATGCCTCAGAGAAGCCCACCGGCAAGAGGCGAGGACAGGCCCCCCTCTCATCTCCTGCTGTTCCTCCTCTGCAGCTGAGCAGTGGGGAGGTTCTTTCGGTCTGAAACTGTTGTCTGTGCATTCCTCATCGCAAGGGTGACCCACAAGGTCCCAATCCACCAGGAGTTCCTATATATTAAAAAAAAAAAGATCAAGATTGACATCCATTATGAAAATAAAAGAAAGGTCCATGGGAATAAAAGATTAAATTGCCTGCATTTCAAGTGATGGTTTTTTGAGAAAAAACCTTTCTGACAGCCAGGTGGACAACCAGGAATATTTTAAAATGTGGTATGGATTTTCCCCCACCCCTTTTTTAAAGAATTGCAACTCTTCTAGATCGCAAAAAAACCAATTAATTCTTCACCATGCCTTTCTCTGTGTATTGAGGAGGTCACTGTATTATTTTGTAGGCTCCTAGCTATTTTATTTTTATCCTGCTGTGGGTGAGATGAATTAACGATTACTGAACCGACTCTTACTTTAACTGGATCTTGGAGGTCAGTGATGGTATTGTTTTGCCTCCTGCCTGATGCAGAACTGGCAGCCCATCTCTGAACTCAAGGTGTCAGGCAGATGCCCAAGAAGGCTGGCAGCACTGAACCCTGACTTGCCCCCACCCAGATTTCCCTGTGTTTTGATTGGACAGAAGGTGGAACTTCTTGGTCCAGGCAGTGTTGGCAGCTGCAGGGCGGGAGCTGTGTGCCCCGCTGGGTTGATTGGCAGTGCAGCGGACCAATAGGACAATGCCCCTAATTGCTTTTTAATTTTTCGGCCATCCCACTTGCAAACACTGTCCAACTAGAACGATCACCTGATTCAAGAACTCTTAGCTGTTGGACTACAACACATAGGAACATAGGAAGCTGCCATATACTGAGTCAGACCCTTGGTCCATCTAGCTCAGTATTGTCTTCACAGACTGGCAGCGGCTTCTCCCAGGTTGCAGGCAGGAGTCTCTCTCAGCCCTCTCTTGGAGATGCTGCCAGGGAGGGAACTGGGAACCTTCTGCTCTTCCCAGAGTGGCCCCATCCCCTGAGGGGAATATCTTGCAGTGCTCATATTGAGGCTCCCATTCAAATGCAAGCCAGAATGGACCCTGCTTAGCAAAGGGGACCGTTCATGCTTGCCGCCACAAGACCAGCTCTCCTCCCATTAGCTGGAAAGGTTCAGGGCAACCACTTGGTCAATTAAGTGTGTGAGTTTTTGACCATGAACTCACCTGTGCAACCGGCATTGACAGAAGAAGAAGAAGAAGAAGAAGAAGAAGAAGAAGAAGAAGAAGAAGAGGAGGAGGAGGAGGAGGAGGAGGAGGAGGAGGAGGAGGAGGAGGAGGAGGAGGAGGAGGAGGAGGAGGAGGAGGAGGAGGAGGAGGAGGAGGAGAGAGCTTCCTTTCTTTGTACTGAGGTGATGCAGGAATGTGTGTCACAGCCGGCATCCTCTCTTTTCTCTCTTGCAGGAGAGAAGGCCTCTCCTCAGATGGTGCTGGGGCCAGCTAGATTTTTAAATAAGTGCATTAAAAACAATTTAACTGTTTTAAAAATCTGCCCAATTAATTGGGGTACCTTTTCAGATGATCAAAACATTTCAAATTGGATACTCTAACCAATTAATTGACTCGGCTTTGCTGCAGCTGAGTTCCTTCCCATCTTCTTTCATTTTTCTTGCTGCCACAGAAGGACTTTGGGTTGTCCCCAGCTGAGATCTCGCTAGTTTTGTGGGTTTGTTTATTCCTGTGGAGGTGTTTTTTGTTCCGTGGTGTTGGGAAGACTCATGGGGTGCTGCTGCAGCATGCCCACGCCACACACACACCCCACGTCCTAGCAAAAAACATCCTGGCGTTTGCACCTTTCTGTCTGGTTGCCAAATACTTCCCCATGCATCTGGGTTTTGCCCAACTCATTTATTCAGGACTGTTGAAGAGTCTCTGGCTCGCCTCTTGTAACCCCACAATATTTTTACAACATTAACTCACCATCGCACTCTGCATTTTGTGTGTTCTCACAGCAGACCATCGTGAAGCTGATTTGAAGAAAGGTAAAACAATATGTATATCATAACCTGTAAAACTGAATATTAACTGTAGGTTATGTGTATGTCTGGTGTCTCTTTCTCTCTAATCAAATACCTTTAAGACTTTCAATAAATTTGTCAGCTAAAGATTAATGGAATATTTTGCTAAATGCATGCCAGTGACATCAGTGTGGGGAATGCATCCATTTATGGAAAAGAAGGTAGGAGGAAATAAAAGGTTAACTGCTGCAGTTCAAGAGGTGCTACGTTGAGAATGTTCAAATAAAGAGGACGCTCCCTTCTGCTGTGTCCATCCCGCTCAGTATGGTCTGCTCGACACAGACAGGCAGCAGGTTCCAGGCAGGAGTCTTCCTCAGCCCTACCTAGAGATGCTGCCAGGGAGTGAGTCTGGGGCCTCCCACTGGTGAAGCAAAGGTTCTTGCCTATTTAAGTTTTGAATGCAGGACTCTGCTTCCTAATGGGTCAAACTCTGGACTATCTAGACCTTTTTCTCCCTCTCTCACCAGGGGTCACCCCATGAAACTGGTGGCCAGGAGATTTAGGGCCAACACAAGGAAGTCCCTTTTTCACACCGCGCATTCTCTGCCACACGGGATGTGGTGATGGCCACCAGCTTGGATGGCTTTAAAAGACAAAGACAGGGAGAACCAGCCTACTCAGGGCTACTAGTCTTGATGGCTACTGGCTGCTGCCAGGCTTAGAAGCAGGATACCCCTGAGTACCAGTTGCAGGGGAGCGAGGGCATGCCCTGAGCTCTGGCCTGTGGGCTTCTTGGAGGCATCTGGTGGACCATGGTGGCAAATAGGATGCTGCCCTAGGAACCCAGAAAACAGCACCAGCACCAACAATACTCCGCAACATTCAAACCCGCAGCTAAAACCAGCCCAAGGTCCTGATGCAAGACCCAGAGCGACAACAGCGCTTCCCCCCAATAGCTGCAGCCGGCCAAGGGTGGGACTCGGGGCTGGCCAGGCAACTGGAGCAACTTCTGGGGCACCTGGGGGGTGGGGGTGGGGGCAGATAGACTCCATGGGGCAGACAGAAATGGGGAGCCCGAGTCTGGGGCTTTGGGAAGGCCCTGGCCACCCAGGGGAAGCCCCTCCTGTGCAGGGGCTCCTGCGGGCCGAGGGCCCCCCCGGCCTTCCTCTCCTTGGCCAGGCTTGTCTCCTGACTCCCAGCAGCAGCAGCAGCAGCAGCAGCCCCCCCCCCCCCCGCCCGCCTGGCTCCCCGGGCCTCACGGCCACCCGGCTGCTGCTCGCTGGTTCCCTGCCCTTGTTTTCTTCCCCGGCTGTAATCTATTTATTCCAGCTGAAAGAGCTGGGACTGTTTGACCCTCGTCACCAAGGAGCAAGTGGGTAACCCAACACCCAGGAGCCAGAGTGGAGAACGCGAGAAGCCCAGCCCAGACGGATGTGCCCAGGAGAGCTGCTAAGCCCGCCGGATCACCCACCGAGCACTTCTCAGCCAGGTGCAAACTTGACAGCCGCCAGCAAGGGGAAGGACGCAGCAGGTGGGCAGCAGGAGCGGCCAGTACACAACCCACTGGTGCACGGGTGTGTGTGTGTGCGTGTGTGTGGAGAGCAGGCACACACACACCCACACACACAGCCACACACACCGACTTGTTAGAGGCTCCTGTGGTCCTGCAGCATTCGATCCCAAGCTGGCTTCCTCTCACAAGGCTTAATCTCTCAAGAGGCACCAGCCCACCACCAAAGTCTGAAGGCTCGTCTGGCTTCCCTGGAAATGCCCGGTGTGTTGGTGGAGGGTGCCTAATGAGCTCTACAAAGGAGAGCAAGCTCCTCCTCACCTCCCCCCCCCCGCACACACCCTGAAGCCTCAAGCCTGGATGCCCCCACCCCAAAAGAGCTCTGCTGGGGAAAGAGGAGGCCCTCCTTCAGGGGGCTTCTGTGACATCACAACACCTCAGCCAATGGCTATGGGTCACTTGCTGGGCAACAGGCAGCAGTCAGGACCAGGGGCAAGCACAACCTCCACTGGGGTGCTCTCGACCCGCTGGGAGATGATTTCGTCTTTGTGCGATGAACACAGGGAGCTGCCTTCTCCTGGGTCAGGCCCTTGAATCATCCAGCTCAGCATGGTCTACACTGACTGGCAGCAGCTTTCCAGCGTTTGGGTCTCAGGGGGTCCTTCCCAGCCCTGGAGATGTTGCCAGGGACTGGACCTGGGACCCTCTGCTGCAGGCAAAGTGGGGGGGGGGCTGCCACTGAGCTGTGGGCCCTCCTGCCAAAAGCAAGGGTGGCCGGGGCGGGGGGAGGTGGCAGAGAGGCGGCATCCTACTTGATATGGGCATTCCCAGTTCAAAAAAAGCAGCAGTGGGGACATTTGGATGGATGGATGGATGGATGGCTTGATTGTGATCAATGGCCCGTTATAGAAAACCTTTGAAAAGTCCGGCTGGGGAAGCGTGTGCAGAGCCTGAGGTCACAGAGAGAGAACAGGCAGCTGGCCTGATGAGGGCCCAGATGAGGGGACTGGGGGGCGGGCGGTGTAGGGCTGGCTGGGGCTATGCAAGGGGGCGGAGGGAGGCTCCAGCCACCGCCTACTCATCCCACAGGGGGCTGGGTGACGTCCAGGGTGAGTGGCAGCCCTGGAGAGCTCCTCAAGAAGACCAAGACGACGGCCAGGGGAGCGGGGTGGGGTGGGGTGGTGTGGGGAGGGGAGGGGAGGGGAGCTTTCCCCTTGCAGGGCAGCCCAGGCCCCAACCATCCTTCTTGGCTGGGGGTCATCTCGGGAGGAGGGCAGCTGCTGCCGTGATTCTGCCCGGGGGCTGGGCCTGTCTTGTTTGTAGCAACTGGACCTACAGAGACGGCACGAAACCCAAGCTGGACAGCTGGAGCCGCTGGGCTTCTGTGGCAGCTCAACCCCTTGGCCAATGGCCAGGAATCCTGTATGGGGTGGCAGGCAGCCCCTCTCCCTTGGGGGCAGTCTTGTGACACGGAATCAGAAGTCTGTTTTTCAACCAGACTCCGTTTTCTGTTCTTGGATCTGACCCCGCCTTTGTCTGCCTGCAACCAGGGTAAGCCTAGATGCTAAGATGTGCCCAAAATGCTGCGAGTGCTAAACTAGAAAAGTGCTTCTTCATTCCTGACTCGGCCTTGTTGAGTGATCCTGTCTTAACGCAATGCATTGTGGGAAAGAATATGGACCGTCTTCTTGATCATCTTCTGGCTCTCTGATGGTGATGGCTGGGACTCTAGCTGATGGGATTATAAAGGGCGCTGTAATAAAAGGGGGATTTGACATACAAACCCACCACATTTGTGAGGCTTAAGCACTTACAGTTTATGGTGACTGTTTTGATTGGGAGCCCCCACCACCACCACCATCACCCCCCCCCCACCTTCTGGCCAGCCAGTTATTATTCAAGTGGACTCAAGTTCCCCCGCAGTCTCTAAGGGGAAGATTAAACCCAGCACCTCCCACTTGCTGCGCCCATCAAGCCCCACATCCATGAATACAAACGAGGCCACCTGCCCCCCCACCCCGCCCCGCCCCACGCCTCCTTCCCTCCAGCGCTTGCAGAGAAGCTTGTAAAAGTCTCCCCGTCAGCTGGAGGGAAGTAAATCACTCCTGACAGTTACATCTCCACAGAGCAGTTAGAATTAATGTAACAATTTGGTGCCTAATGAAGCGACAAGATGCCGGGCAGCAGCCGCCCAGGACTCTGGGGACGGCGGCCGCCTCGCTCTCCCTGGGCCTCAACCATCAGCTGGCGACTTGTTGGGCTGAGGCGAGCATCATGTGGGGGGAGCCCTGCCCAGGGACTAGAGAGTCGGCGGAAAGACGAGCCACTTCCCAGGCGTGAGCGCCTTCCAGGACAGGGCCGCCCCGTCGTGGGGTGTGGGTCCCGGCCCTTTCCCGCAACTCCGGCTCTTTGGACAAAGGCAGGCTCTGGTCCTTGATGCAGCAAGGGAGAAAATGGCGCCGCCGTCTCCTAGCCCATTGGCCAGTGCGGTGCTCCCGTGTTTGGGCTGACCTCTGCAGAAGCCAGAGACGCGGTGCAGTTGAAAACATGGGATTAAAATGAAAAGTGGTTTCAACGTTATCTCCTACACCGAGTCACAGACTGGTCTCAGGCTTGACCTCTGCCTGCAGATGTTTGCTGCGTGCTTTGCCTTGCAGTCACCCGCCCCAGTTTCTTCTCAAGGTGGGCCTCCTTCAGGCTTCTGCGCCTCCCGCACACAAACACGATGCCTGAACGGACCCTCACAGGCAGGCAGCGCCTCGGCCGATAAAATGCCACCCCGCAGAGTAGCCGCTGCTGCCCACAAGGCCTGCCTGGCTCACACATCATCACATGATTTATCGGATGTGATTTATCTACTGCCCTTCCGAAAATGGATTAGCCAGTGTGATGTGAGTAGAGCCCATAAGACGGCAGGGGCTGTATGTTGGACCTGGGCTACTACCCCCAGGAAGCCGGAAGCCACCCACACGGCAGGCAGGACTGCGAGCCTGCCCAGCACACAACACCCAGGGGCACCCATCTTTGCCGAGACTAGGCAAATGCCTCCTTGGTGCCCCTAAAAGAGGAGGGTGGAATACCTCCTGGAAATGGCTCTTTGCCCCTGGTAAAAAGCTCCCTGATTCAGAAAAGGCTGAAGCAACAAAGGCGGAAAAATTCATCATATTTGCCTCTCTTCTGCCTTGGAATTTGTAAACAGAGAAAGGGCAAATACACTTTGGCACAGGGCATGTGCTTCGCGTGGCTAGGCCTCTTGTCTGGAGGAGCGAAACTAAACCCCCAGCAGACCCCCCCCCCGCTGCCCCACAACGCACCTCCCACGCGGCACCTGCGGGTTTTGAATGCTGATTTGTATCTGCGGGGCTGCATGTGGAGCTGCCCCCTTCAATGCGTTTCATGGCGAGAGCCTCCATCGCCATCAGTGCTGCGGCCCTGACAGATTTATAAACTGCTAAGTGTCCCCAAGGGAGGCTCGAACGGCTCCCAGATAAGATCCAGCCTGCTGTGCCCAGCTGGCCTTGCAAGGCGGCGTGAAACCTCAATTAAGCTGGGAAGCGCTGCTGCGGCTGGCCCTTAAGGGAAAGGGCTGCTCTCTAGGCCAGGAAGCCGCGTGTCAAGAGCATCGGACAAACGGAGGTGCTGCAGCAGCAGCGAGGAGCCCTTGGGAGCAGCCCTGGCCGGGCGGTGCCGCCGCGGTGTGGTCCCAAGCCAGCGCGAAGGCAGGTCCCGGGAAGCAGCTCGGCCAGCCTCTGAGCCCCGGGGTGGGGAGGGGGGGGTGTCCCCGTGTCCGCTGCTGGGGTTAGCAAAGGTGCTTCACAAATCCGAGGCTCGTGAGGGGAGACTCTCGCCAGCCAGCCAGAGGTGCTGAAGCGAGCAAGCGCCAGCCTCCCTTGGGCAGTGGGGGGAAGTGGGTCCGGGGGTCCCAGCTGCAGCCGCCGCCTCCCTCCTTCCTGGGCTCCAGCTCCACTAGCTCAGAGCAGGCTGGCAGTGGGAAGGCGAAGGGGCCCCTCGTGGCGCCTGAAGGGCGGGAGCAGCAGCGGAACTCCCAGCCACACCCCGCCCCCTTGGGCAGGCAGGCAGGTGCCGGAGGTGTAAGAGAGACTGAGGCAGGTCCTCTGCCCTGCGCTCCTGGCCGGAAGGGCAGGAAAGGCGAGAGGCGATTGGCACACGTTGGTCTCCGCTTGCCAGCCACAGGGCTGTGAAAGGCCCAGGAGGGAGCAGAGGCTGGCACCCGGCTTGCAGAGAGACCCCCAGCCAGCCCCACCGCCCTCCTGCGCACCCCCAGCGGCCGGGGCTAGTCCTGAGGCATCCTCAGAGGGAGGCGCCTGGGCAGGTCTGGGGTGACATCAGGGGGCTGAGCGCAAACTGCTGCCCACGATCCCAGGAGGAGCCACCTTGAAGTGAGGCCATTTGGAAAGGGTTCCTCCCCCCTCCCGCCCCGCGCCGCCACCTGGTTTCAGTGTGTGTGGTGTTGTGAAGAGTGTGTGACTCCTGGCTGGCAGGTTTCACGGAGCCTTTTGTCAAAGAACAGCCCTGGCTTGTCCTGGGATCTCTCTTGTGCAGGGGGAGCGCCTCCTTTTCTCAGAGAGAGATGCAAAACGCTGCGCTTCTGGACTCTGGTTCTGCTAAGGTGATTAGTGGCAAATGTCGGGAAGCGAGGAGTCCTTTCCTGGGAGGAGAGCCGGTCTCTTTAGCAAGGCTTGAATTAGTAGGCAGGTTGCTGACTCTGACTTGGCCCTGGGAGGCTCCACAGAACCACGGAGCAGACAGCATGGGCCCGACTGAGCCCCCCCCCCCCCCTCCGTGGGGAACTCTGCCAGTTTCTTTTTGGATGTCTAAGAGTTGAGGCTTGAGACAAGGTGCTGATCTTTTGCTATTGCCTGGCATGAGCATCTGGAAATGAGAGATGTGTAAACCACCCTGAGCTATTTTTGAAAGGGCGGTATAGAAATTGAATTAATAATAATAATAATAATAATAATAATAATAATAATAATAATAATAAATGGTGACCCAAACTGCACACAGACAGTACTGCAAATGCAGCCACACCTTATTATTATCTGTGGACCTTTAAGGGTACTGCTGATGAAATGCCAAGTTTCTCCTGCTCAGATAGACTGCTCCTGCTCAGAAGTTCCTGTGGAGAAAACTTGCGGGTGGCCTATGCCCAGTTGTGCCTTGCCCTCACAAAGGCTCTGAGCAAAGGGGCATCTAGTTATTTTTCCATCTTCCCAACTTGCTCCTGTATTCCACACTGGAAAGGAAGCATTGCAGAATGCGAGGCTCTTTTGCCTGAGCTTGGCCCCCGCGGTTCACCAAGGGGAGGGGCCCCCTTCCCCCCCCCACCCCCGCTGTGTGCACCCCTGACCCCAAGATACCCAAAGACTGGCCTCCGCCCAGGGTGCCTCCCTGCAGGCCAAGAGGGGGGGAGTGCTTGCTCCGTGGGTGGGGTCTGCTGCTGAGCATTCGGCCTCCGCCTCCCTTGCAGGGCAAGCGTGGGTCTCACGTGGGAGGGAGGCATCCGATCAATTTCATTATAAAACCCAGGCCAACTCCAGCATCCATTTACCAGGCTGGCTGGTAATAGTGACAGAGTTTCATTTCTGCAGAAGACGAAACAGATGGCCAAGAGAGCTTGTGTTGGCAGTAAAAAATAACGCAGATTACTTTGTCTCGGGGAAGGTGTCGGGCCAAGAAGCGCTCACCGAGTCAGGCTAATGAAAGTTCCCCTTATGAAGCCTCCATTAATTGCAGCCCCCCCACCGCTGCCCCCAGTGCACAAAGAGACCCAACTGGGTGCTGCTTCCCCCCCCCCCCATGGATGGGGCCGGAGATCCATTACACTCCTGCTGAAAGCCTTGTCAACATTTTCTTAAGGAGGGCTGAAAATGTAAATAACGCTAAAATGATTCAATGTCTTTGTGGTATGGAGAAAGGTCACCTCGCGAGATCTCATTTATCTCATTGCTGGTTTAAAGAGCTTCTTTCCTATTAGTGGTTTTTGAAATTAATGTTCTTCCAATGTGACCAAAGTAATGTGGACGATTATGGGGTGGAAGGGATTGATCGTTTACATGCACTGAGATTGAGATCCTTAGAACGAGGGGCTTGTATTATTTTTTTTGCAAAGCCCTTTGATGGATGGTGGATCAAAAATGCTTACGTGGTTTAATTTCGAGGAAGACAAAAGGGTTGAATGAAAAATGCAGACTCCCAAACAAAAGTTTCCAAGTGGAGGGCTTAGTCTGGGGGGAAAGAAGATGTGTGATCTCAGCAGAAACAGAGATGTTTGGCTCCACAGAACTCATTCCTTTTCTCCCATTAGGCTTTCTGGAAAGTTTGTTGGCAGCCATAAGAAGACAAGAACAGCCCTGCTGGATCAAGTACAAGGCCCATCTAGGCCAGCATCCTGCTTCACACAGTGGCCCACCAGATGCCTCTGGGGAGCCCACAGGCAAGAGGTAGGTGCCTGCCCTCTCTCCTGCTGCTGTTGCTCCCCTGCAACTGGGATTGAGAGGCATCATGCCTCTGAGGCTGGAGGTGGCCCACAGCCACTAGACTAGTCGCCATTGATAGACCTGCCCACCATGAAGACAGCCAAGCTGGTGGAAAGCTTGAAAATAGACTGCTCATGTTTAAATCCTGGATCTTTGCTGCAGCAAAGCCAGATCTGTTCTGCCTTTCAGCCTTCTGGGAATGACCAACTGATTTCATAGATCAGGCACTCCCAGTCTTGGCCATCATGGCTGGCGATGATGGCTGTTGTCATTCGTAATTTCTGGGCATCTCCAAGGTGGGGAATGCCCATCATAGGTGGCCTCAGGCCTGCAGGCTCCAACAGCTTTGGCAATATCAAGGAATGTCCCTTGTCCTTGGTATGAGATTCCTTGGTATGGATTTGTGGGGACTGAATGTGCCCCTTTCTTCATGGATATTTTGTCAGCTGTGGCAGATGGCTCCCTTGGCCTCAGTTCCTCATACATAAAATTGGGCTAAACAGATGCACTTTATACCTTATTTTTGATTCTTTTTCTGTGAAAACTGCTTTGAGAACTTTTTGTTGAAAAGGGGCATATAAATAACAGAAGTGCTAAAAATCTGGAGTCACATCACAGGCCGGTTGGAGGGGGACCTTCAAGAAGGTTTTGGACTACTGGAGATTAGAAGTGTTATTCTGTAACAGCTGCTGCTTCTTTTGGGTGCTGATCTTCTGGGCCTAATTGTACAAACTGGAGTTGTTGCCTAATCTTGCCTCAAACTGAAACTGAAATTAATATGCAGATCCCAGCTAGGCAAAACATCTGCAGGGATTGCAGAGCATGACTAGACACAACGGGCCACATTGCCCAGTGTGTGTCACACATCTACACTGCTTAAAGTGAATGGAGAGTGGACTGGTATGACCAGAGAGCTTCTTCACCTGGATGGAAACTGGCCTCTGCTTGGATCAAGCAGCAGTTGTGCGAAGGCTGAACCAGTGCAAAAGTGGCCTTGAACATGGTGCTGTGCCACACACCTCTTTGCCAAGGGGATTGCACAGGGAGAGATCTGCAGCTCAAAAGAACTGGGGAGGGGAACTCCAAAGGACTTGCTCTCAAGGCAGGGTGGCCACCTGGGCGTGAGTCCTTCAGGGTTTGAGCGCTGTGTCCCTTTGAGATGGCTCCCTTCCCTACATGGATTTTGGCATGTATTTGTATTTGTGTATTTGTGTGCTGGGTGCTTCACAAAGAACAAGCAGACCGGCCCCGGCCCCAAGTTTTATAGAAACACTTTCTATACCATAAGTGAAAGGGGGTTTCTCCACCCCTCTCCATTAAACTCCCCTTCAGAAGATGTGCTTCTGCACCATCATCTGAGGGCCAACTAGACCTTACGTGAGGTGCATCCTTTTTGAGCTGACAGGCCTGAGGTCCTTTCCTCATGGGAGCTGCAGTCCTGGGGAGAAAGGAGGGCTTGAGCCTGTGGCTTTGGTCCACCCACTTGTTGGGCTTCCTCCTCTGGCTTGGGGCATTCTTCTGTCCTTCTGGGTTCCTGGAGGCTGCTGATTGGCTGGTTGGTTTGGGCAGGCTGTGTGCCCGTCATGGGGGTGCCTGATGCCAGCGAGTGGGCTCCTTGCTGGGGAATCCACCAGCTCCGTCCACTATGCTCTTGAGCATCTCCTGCTCATTTCAGGAAGGACAGTTCAGGGAAACTTTCCAGGTTATCACCCCACTCTTGGTTAGAATGGGTGCAAATTCTTTTTTCATTGCTGCTTGGAAACTGCTCCTTTTTTTACATCTAATTATGCAAAGTAGCTTCTTAACAAAGCTTAATCATGGATTTTCACAGGAAAAAAACACGGTAGAGTGAATGAGCTACATCAATCAATGCCTAACAGTTGTGGCGAGGCTAGTGTGGAGGAAAGCCAGGAAAAAGATAATCTAAATCCATGGTGGAGGGATCTGGATTTTTCTGCTCAAGAATAAAGGACAAAAATTGTCAGTAGGCAACAGTCAAATCCCAATTTCATTAAATCAAGGAATGCATTTGATTTTTTTAAATATATGGATTGTTTATGGAATCTTATATTACTAATTGGTTATCCTCTGCTATGGTAAAGGATTTGTGTCTATAATAAATCATGCAGGTTAAATTACATCCTCTTTTGGCTTAAAGTTTAATATTCCTATTGCCTATCTCCATAAAGAAATTGTATTGGAGGCTCTTGCATATGTACAGCTGCACTCATAACCCTAATGGAATTACTATTCCAGGGATGGCGAGCTTAGAAGGAGCAGCCCGTCTGTCGGGGGAAAAGGTAAAGGTTCATAGTTCAGCCAGAACCCAAATTATTTATCCCCCTAATAATTTAACAGATTGAATATATTACTTGTCAGTGACCTCAGTGTATAACAATCAAGATCTGTGGTTATGTCAGAAAATATATGAGACGATAATACATTGGACCCATGTATGTAGTGGGCTCAAGATGCATTCTTCATGCTAATGAAGCGATTCCACAAGGACGTCCCAAGGGCAGGCAGAGAGGTGAAAACGGGCTGACCCATCTGATCCAAACGCCCCCTAAGCCAGGGCTTGAATGGTGGGCCAGGGCTATGCCTGATGGGCCTGATTCGAGGACCCCTTGCACCATCTGGGGTGCAGGGAGTCCTGGGGGCCCAACATCTGGGGAACCAAAGTCTGGCCACACCACCAGCAGAGCCGTGGTGGATTTTATGCTCTCAAAGCCTTGGGGCCAGCAGGCCTGTTTTGCCCCTCGCAGGAAATCCACCTGGCTGGCACCTTCCGTGCTCCAACTTCCTTACAAGCTGCAGGCTTTGGGGCTTCAACAGCAGCCACCCCAGCTTTTTCTTGCTCCCCAGCTCCCTGTTTTGCTGAATCTCCACCCTGAAGAAGAGTCCTGGAGGATCTGCAAACTTGCTCACTGCTTTGTGTTACGTTGGTGGGTCAGTCCTGATAAAGGAAGCCTCCAGCAGGGGCGTCTGGGTTTCCAGAGCACAGCTGCCTAGGAATTGTGTCTGCTTTGCCCTCCCTCATGGCCGTTTCCTCAGCCTGCACAATCTTGTTTTGGGGATCTTCCGAGGCCCTCTGTGCCACTGTTAGCACGACTGGAGAGCTGCCCAGAACAGAAGACATCATCAAAGCAACCCCTCCAATCCCTTCCCCACCCCAAATGGTCAAGGTGCAGAGCAGACTCTTGGTTGCCAGTAGCTGGCAAAGTCCAGTAGACATCCCAAAGCTATGGCTGCCGCTGCCGCCTCCTCCGAAGTGGGATGTCCTTATTTTATTTGATGTCCACCCTGCCCCTCTCCCCCCCCCCCACCCCAGAGTTCAGAACAGCTTTCATGGGGATCCCGGAGCTTGTCCATCTCCTCGCTGCTCATCTCGCCTTCAGACCACTGCCAGGACACCCGTGAGATGTAATCTTGCAAAGAAAGAGCCCCCACTAAACAGAATCTATAAACAAGCAAGCAATTTCCCTGAGTGCTCCAGCCCCCAAATAGGGCCACTGCCTTTCAGTATTTTAATACCTCTTATTCTCAGGTCTTCGCATTATCTGGATAGAGAATATCTCCCCCACCTGATATTGTTCTGCAGCAATGCACAGGAGGTTTCCCCACCTGCCCTCTGCGTGAAGTGGGATCACGGTTGATAAGAGGTTTGCATGGAACGAGCACTTCCTATTGTTTGGAAGGATCAGGCCTGGTGGCACCTCTGGCTCAGACATTTCCTTCTGAGCAGGAGAAGACCCCTCCAGAGAAAGAGGTCTCTGCTGCAGTTCATGTGAAAGCTGCTTCTGATGACAGCTTTGGAAAGTGGATTGGGGGGAGAGACCTTGATCCCCAGATCTGACTCAGGTCTGGATCATGTGGATGGTGCTTCTTGGGCTTCGAAGTGTCTCCTTGGGAGGTCCTTGGTTCTCCCCCAGCGGGCACCCTGGGCTGGCCCAAGCAAAGGAGAGCAACCCCAAGGCCTGGCGAGTCCTGCTGCCTCTCCCAGGGGCACTTGCAAGGCTCCTCTTTGGATCCCCGTGACTCCTGCCTGGACGGTCACTCCATGCGCCTGGCCAAGGGGCCAGTGGCCACACAATGTCTGCATTCGCCATGATGCCTTCTTGGCGGAGTGTGGGGCAACTCATGAAGGAGGCAGGCCCTGGCAGCTGAGAGCACCACCTTGAATGGGGCCGTGGGTGGGGGGCTGGTAACCACCCCTGGCAACCCTAACCCACCCACCACATCCCTGTTGCCCCAGCTGCAGTTGCTGGGGTTAGTCAGGAGCACCTGGAGGCTCCCAACTCCTGGCCAGCAGCCCCTTTGGAGAGATGCAGGGCTACTAGTCACTAAGGAGGTTGCCACAGGTGTCGCTGTCGAGGGGAGGCTGGCCCAGAAGGAGCCCCTGCCTAAGAGACATGCACAACAAGCTACTGAGGCAGAGCCCCTTTGCCTAGGCGTGGAAGCCGCCACCTCCCTCTCCGGTGCCCACCAACTCTCCAGCACACTCACACACACACACACACACACCCGTCTCCTCTGCCAGTCACTTAGCCAAGGAACCCGCCTGGTGGTGCCGCTAATTGTTTCTCCGTCCGCTTACTCCGTGGTAGCCTCCAACCATCCAATCTATCTCTGAGCATCGACCCGCTTGGGGCTGATAGAAGCTCAAGCAGCCGGGGTCCCGGTCTTTGACCCGCAAATAGCTTATGAATCTCCATCCAATGGACTGCTCTTCACACACATCGCCGCTGCCCAAGACTGCTGGCGGCAGAGGAGGAGGAGGAGGGAAAGAAATCAATGAAGTGCGTTAATGATTCACAATTTATAGAGCAGCTGCCATTTTAATATTAGAATAAATGTTATATGGCGAAGTATGGGAACAGAGGTGGTGGCAGGGAAAATATTTCTTTAGAGGCTCCTTTTCAGCTGTAAAATTATGTGCAGGGAATTTTATTATCTGTAATTTATTGGACTCATTTAGACGTATAATTTAAAATGCTGTATGGAAAATATATTAACTGGAGTCTTGAGTCGATGGATGTGGTTTCATGCGCAAAATCTTAACTAGCTGCCATCTTTGGGGTCAGACAGAAGTGAAAGTGGTCTTGGGAGGGGATTGTGGCCTTTCCTCCAGAAGTCCCAAGACTTCTCTGCTTTGCTGGAACCATCTGGAGGAGTGCTGTGTGGGACGGGCCTCTTATGGAGACCCCTGAGCAGGGTGTAGCAAGGGACAAGAACCAAGGGTGAGTCCTGCGGGGTGGGGGGCACCTTTGTCTTTTCCCCTCCCACCATGTCTTTTCAGCAGAAGAACTCTATGGACATGGTGAAAAACAAAATATTCCGGCATTCTCTTGAATGGGATGTGGTGATGGCCACCAGCTTGGATGGCTTTAAAAGGGGCTTAGACAGATTCATGGAGGACAGGTCTATCAGTGGCTACGAGTCTGATGGCTGTGGGCCACCTCCAGCCTCAGAGGCACGATGCCTCTCAATCCCAGTTGCAGGGGAGCAACGGCAGGAGAAAGTCCATGCCCTCCCCTCCTGCCTGTGGCTTCCAGTGGCATCTGGTGGGCCACTGTGTGAAACAGGAGGCTGGACTAGAGGGGCCTCCAGCAGGGCTGTGCTGATGTTCTTATTCTCTTGCTCCTGTGCAAATCCTATCACACGCTCCCCAGGCTTAGCCACTGAGTCAGGGAGGCTGGGGGGAGAGTGAAGAAGAGGCTGCCCCCAGGCAGTGCGGGTAGGACCCTCGTGTCCCCCTCCTTGTGCAATTATAACCACACCTCTCTGGACCCAAGCTGGAGAGTGCAGGATCCACCCCGACATCTTCCTCCACAGCCTTCTCAGCTTTCTTGTATATATCTTGGCCAAGCCAGGCAGAAGAGGGCCGGTCTGATCTCCTCCCCAATCTTCTCATCAGTTGCAAGGGGTGACTGCGGCCCTCTCCCCATCCTGGGGCTAGAAGGCCCCCTCCCTCTTTTGCAGGCTTCCAAAATGTGCTGTCTCCTTCCTCCCAGCTTATGGTCCCAAAGACGGACCATTTTGATTTCTGCCTGGCCCTTCCCCCTGGCCCTCCCAAGCCTTTCCGTGGGGCCAGGTGAGCAGCCAGACACTTCTCTCACTTTGGGAAGGCTCCAACCCTTTCTGTCTTCACTTGGGGACCCACCCTGAGAGGCTCTGTCAACACGGAACCATGTATTGGGTGCAGCTGCCCTCTGACAGAGGAGTGCCTCCCCACCCCCAGTTCTGCATCTGCTCTCTGCTTATGGCACACACAGTCAGCTAGGAGCAAGGGACCAGCCAAAAAGCACCTCACCATTTTTGAAAAGAAAAGAAAAACACTTCAAAAATGCCCCCCTCCCCACTTGTCAAACCCCCCCCATATGCTCCTCGCCTCTGCTGCAACTTAGCTATCTGGGGAACTTGGAGTTAGTCACTATCTCTCAGCCTAACCTACCTCACAGGGTTGTTGTGTTGGCAGTGTACATTGGGACAGGGCCCATGTTTGCTGGCCTGAGCTCCTTGGAATAAGGTCAAGATAAACATGCTATAAACAGATAAAGAGTATGCAGCTCCCCTTCCCTGACGGTGATGTGAGGCATACTCGATGGATGGATCTGGAGTGTGTGTGTGTGTGTGTGTGTGTGTGTGTGTGTGTGTGTGTGTGTGTGTGTAAGGGCATGGTGTTGTGTGCCTCCTGTTATGCAGCCCCCCCACCCCCCCTCTCTAGGAAACGCCATTTGTTACTGAGGTAGCACGCAGCCCTGCAAAGCAAGGCGAACTCTCTGCTACTGGGAATGCTGTTGGCTCCCCACTCACCCCGCTTTGTCAGCCTTAATTCTTCCCTTTTCGACGGCCCACTGGCCTTCGCTCTGTGCGCTGCATGAGCTCATAATTCCTTCGCCAACTCTGCATAGAGTTCCTCCTCTCCCACACACCTTCTATTGACAAACTCCTATGATAAACAGCCCCTTAAGTTGCCCGAGCAAAGTCCGGAGTATTGATTGTTCTTGTCTAAAGTGATTGCTAAAGGGGCCGCTTTGGGCCCGCGGATGTTGTGCCGTTTCTGCTGTCTGTGGTCATCAGGGCCTTGCGGATAAGAGAGCGGCGGCGGCGGCCCTTGTAACCAGACCCTGGATTTACGAGGAGGACAGATTCCTACCGCTCTGCAAGGGGCACTTAGAAGCAGCCCGAGGCGTCTTCTTCGGAAGGGCTGCCCCAAAGGAGGAGGAGGAGGAGGAGAGGCCTTGTGCTTTGTTGCATACAGATGTTTCTTGCCACAGCTGGGAGCGCGACGGGGGGGCGAGCTCAGTCCCTCCTCCGGGGTGCCATCTTGGTTTCCTTCTGAAGAAAACCCTGGCCCAAGTCCCGCAGCCACAGCAAGGGGCCCCAGCTCGTGTGGGGCTGAGCCTGCGCATAAGGGAACGAGACTCCGCTGTGGAGCTGAGACAGAGGGGGGGTCCCCTCCTCCTCCTCCTCCTCCTCCTCGCTGTCGCTGCTGCTGGCCTTCCTCATTGGCTGCCGGCGTGCCCATTTCGTCAGCGCCTTTTGATCAAAGCTGCAGTGGGTATCGCCAGCCTTTTCATCACCAGCGGCTTAATTTATGGCACGCAAAGAATAACAAATCAACTGGCTTTTTGATTTACGTTCTCCAGGCTCTGACTGACCGAACCAGCAAGGCAACCCTCCTGCACTTTAATAAAGTTTGGAATATCAGATATGTACGCATGAAAGGGCTGAGCCCCACCCCCACCCCCGCTGGTCAGGGATCCAACTTTATGTAAAGTGTTCCGTGCCCTTCTGGACAGACGGAAGGCTGGGAGGGAGGGTGGGTGGGTGGGAAGCCCGCTGTATGAGCAGCAGCAGCAGCAGCAGCAGCCTTGAATGAGGTCGAAAGACACAGTCGGGACCTTTCCGGCTGCAGCTGCTCTAGCATTTATGCTGGAAATGATGGAATGCATGAACAAATGGAAGGGGAGAGGGGGCTGGAGGCGTGTAGGGCTGAGAGGAAGAGGAGTCCTCTTTGGCCAGAGCCGAGAGGAGAGAGCCCCCCACCCCCGGGGGGCGGGATGCAGGCAGGAGGAAGAGCCGAGGGAACCAGCATCTCTGCCAGCAGGGGAGTGACGCTTGCGAGCTTCTGACCTGGAAGGCTTGTGGGAATGCGGCACTGTTGAAGCCTTTGCCCAGGTGGAATGCTCGGGTCTACGGCGGCGGGCAGGGGGTGACACCCACACCCACAGATGCGCAAATATTGCACCTAGCTTCAAAAGGGGGGAGGGGGGGAGGAGCTGGGAAAAGACTGATCTGTCCACTTGATGTGGACCTGGCAAGATTCCAGAGGAGATTCTGAAGCAGTCCGTCTGTCAGCGATGATGATGATGATGATGATGATGATGAGCCGGCAGGGATTGGTCAAGGGCAAGGCAAGGCATGCCCAGTGAAGCTCATATCCCCCCCATTTTTGGATAATTAGTAGTTAAGTAGATCGTGGGGATGCCGTGGACATAGTGTATCTTGAGCTCAGCAACGCACTGGACAAAGTTTCCCACTGTATCCTGGTGGCCAAGTTGGTCAAATGTGGGCTAGATGGTGCTCCTGTTAGTGTCAGGGTTCTCCCCAAGATCCCCTCTGCTGATGAACCCCCTGACAATGGGACCCAGCAGGGAACTGAGGCTCCAGAGATGGGGCCGGAAGACTCAGGGGCAGAGTGTCTGCTTTGCATGCAGAAGTCCCAGTTCCCTCCCTGGCAGCAGCATCTCCAGGTAGGGCTGGGAGGGACCCCTGAGCCTGACACCCTGGAGACTAGATGCTGCCAGGCAGAGCAGATGATACTGAGCTAGATGGACCAAGGGCCAGACTCTGTATAAGGCAGCTTCCTATGAGCAGGATCCTGACTCCAATTACTGAGCCTTCAGTCATACCAACCCAACCAGACAGGGTCCCCACCCACCCCAATAGGTGGGTTTATCCTGCAGGGTTTATCTCCCCAAAGCCCCCCAAGAGTGACCTCCAACCAGGTATGGCAGAGCAGGAACCCCAGACTAGCCCCGTTGTACAGTAAAGCCCTCTGTTCAAGGTCCCGCTCTCAGCACAGCCATAGAGGAGACAGACCAAGCAAATTGGCCACACAGCCATACAGGAGACAGAGCTCTCCCAAACTGGAGGGGGGGCATAAAACACTGTGAACCCCCTCCCAGAAGGCCCCCACCTCCAGAAGAGCAGCTGGGTGCCTAAACCAGGAAAGGAGAGGAGAGCTGGTCTGGTGGGAGCAAGCAGGACTTGTCCCCTGAGCTAAGCAGGGTCCACCCTGGTTGCATTATAAGAATGGGAGACTTGATGTGTAAGCACTGGAAGAGATTCCCCTTCTTAGGAGATGGAGCCGCTCTGGGAAGAGCAGAAGGTTCCCAGTTCCCTCCCTGGCAGCATCTCCAAGATGGGGCCGAGAGAGATGCCCTCCTGCCTGCAGCCTAGGAGAAGCCGCTGCCAGTCTGTGCAGACAGTCCTGAGCTAGCTGGACCAGGGGTCTGACTCAGTCTGTGGCAGCTTCCTATGTTCCTCGGTCTGCTCAGGAGGAGGCATCAGCATCCCCATCTCCTTGAGAGGAGGGCTCAGAGCCAGAACCAGGTGCTGCAGACTGAGCTTTGAGGGGCCTAGATTGGGGTGGAGACCTGCCAGCTTCTCTGCAGGGGCAGCCGCTGGGCCCTGGCCCTCGAGTCTGCTCCCACCAGCTCTGGCAGGCCGTGCAGCCCAGCAGCTCTCCGAGGCCTCTGCCCCAGTGCCAGGAGGGCCCCATGGCAGGAGCCCTGCCTGCCCACCAGTCTGCTCCACCGCGTTCTGTCTGACCAGCTTGGCCGGCTGTTGCCCCGGGCCTGCCTCCCTTGGCTGGTGGGCTTCCCCGCCCGGGACTCCTGGGGTCAGAGTCTTGCTGCTCTAGGCCACTCCCCGCCTGGCCTGCTGTGAAGGTGGACAGTCGGTGGCTTCCCAGCTGGCTGAGCCACCAGACCCAGCACACGAGGAGGTCTCTGGTCAAGGGCCACAGGAGGGGGGCTGTGCTGGGGCTCTGGGCTGCTCCTCAACATTTCCATCCCTGCCTGGAAGTAGAGAGGGGGGCTTTCATCAACTCTGCAAGCACCACGAAGCTGGGCGGTAGCTAGCGTGGTAGAAGACAGACTCCAGACTCAATGTGACCAGGACGGGCTTGAATATTCGCCAGACCCAACAGGGCAAAATTGCACAGAGACAAATGTAAAGCCCTCCATTGGGGTAAGAAAAGTCAACCGCAGGTGTATAGGATGGGAAAGCTTTGCGTTAGCAGCAGCACACGTGAAAGGGAGCTCAGAGTCTTAGTAGACCACAAGATGAGCCAGCTGTGTGACGCAGTTGCTTAGAAAGCAAACGCAGTCCTAAGCTGCATTGACAGAGGCGTGATGTCCAGATGACGAGAGGTCCCAGTTCTGCTCCGTTGGAACTGGCCAGATGTCATCTGGGTTTCTACATGCACTGCTAGGCTATGAATTTTAAGAAGAAGGGAGTTGGTGACAACCTGGAAGGAGAGAGTGAGAGGTCTGGAAACAAGTTCTGTTAGAAAGTGTTGAAGCAGCTGGGCGTGTTTAGGAGGGGAGGCATGAGAACTGCCTTCAGATATCTGGAGCAGGGGCGCAACGAGGCTGGAGTGGGCCCAGAGACAAAATTTTAAAATGGGCCTCCCGCTGATACACACACACTTCACATGTGACTTGCCTCTGGGGGGGCCCCTTGAGGCATGGGGGCCCCCAGGCAGCCGCCTCCCCTTGCCTAATAGTAGTTACGCCCCTGCCTCCACATATAGGGCAGAGATGGCCAACTATGGCTCTCCAGCTACGGCTGGACTACAATTCCCATCAACCTCAGAAGTGTACCTGGGGATGATGGGAGTTGTGGTCCAACAACAGGAGTGCCCCAGATTGGACATTCCTCTAGCAGGGCCCAGTTTGGGGTCACTGCCAAATGAGCCGATGGTAACAGCAACCAGTCCTCTACCGATGAGCTTCATGTAAAAGAAGGCACTCTCTTAAATATCCTAGGTCCAAGCCGTTCAGGGCTTTATAGGTAATAACCAACCCTTTGAATTTTGTTGGAAATGAATTGGCAGCCAGTGTAGTTCTTGTAAAATAGGAGGGATGTGGTTTCTCTGTGTAGCCCCGGAGACCAGCCTGGCTGCTGCATTCCACACCACTGGCCATTTCCAGACTATGTACAAAGGCAGCCCTACACAGAGTGCGCATTGCAGTAGTTAAGCCTGAATGCTACCAGGGCGCTTTCCAGACTAGCCGCTCAAAAGCAGCTAAATGCCTCGTTCAGGCAAATCGCAGTCAAAATGTAAAACCTGCATGGGGAGCAGTCTCGTGAAAACTAACAACCTGGGGAAATGACACCTTTTTTTATGCTAGACAAATGACGCCATAGCACTAAATTGCAGTGATTAAATTCGAAGCAAGGCGTCCAGCATATGAATGGCACCCTGCAGTCAGCGTCTGGACTGGGGAGTCACAACACAGGAAGTGTGGAGGCACACTTCAGATACAAGTCCTGATCCCGTTTTAGGGTCTAACCTGGAAAGCGCCCTGGATATGCACCACTGTTTTCAGGTCCATCTCCAGAAATGGACTTAGCTGCTGTATCAGCCAAAGCTGATAAAAAGCACTCGTGGGTGCTTTCCAGACTAGAACTTACAATGGGGTCAGGACGGATCTCGGAAGTGGGCTTCCACAGTCCCTGCGTTGTGACACCGCAGTCCCTATGTGGACAGCAGGTGGCCGTTCACATTGCCAATGCCTTGTGAATTTAATCGCTGCGATATAGAGCTAGGACGTCGTACATCCAGTGTGGAAAAGTTCCTGGTTTGGGGGGTTGCTGGGAGACTGCTCCCCCTGCTGTTTACGTTCCGAATGCAACTTGCCCGAAAGGAGGCATTTTGCTGCTGTTCTAGCAGCTAGTCCTGAAAGCAACCTGGCCATTGCCTCCATGTAAGAGATCCACATTAGCAAACAGGGCCACACGCCCAGTGGTGAGGATGCAGGATCTGGAGGTCCCTAATTTGATTCTCACTTCTGCTGTGAATTCTCTGGGTGCCTGTAGGCATATTTCCTCAGCAGGGGTGCAGTTGTAGTTGAACAAGGCACGGTGGTGGGGGGGATGTCCCTGGGCCCCTGAGGGTGTGCTCTTCTTCTGCATGCAGAAGGTTTCCGGTTCCCTCCCTGGCAGCAGCATCCCCAAGAGAGGGCTGAGAGAAAGACTCCTGCCTGCAACCTGGGAGAAGCTGCTGCCAGTCCGGAGGGCTGCCAACACTGGCTGAAACAATGCCTGGAGAATGTTCCACTGTATTGTTCACAGGATCAAGCCATTAAACCTTCCAGGGTTGCTTCCAAGAGCTGCCTCCTGGAGATGGCGGTGGAGGCCAGTTCCTGGAGAGGCCTTTCGCTCTGCCAGCTGGGCAAAGAGGCGCCTTTCCCAAGCAGGGGCTCTTTCCTGCTTAGCAGAGGGGGAACCAGGTGCCTCTTTCCAGCCCCACAGTGCTGTTGCTGCTGCTGCTGCTGGGGTCTACCCTGCATTTCTGTTTAGATTGGAGGTCCCTTGCGGCAGGGACCCATTTTCTCTTTCTTTTTGCTCTGTGAATGGCTCTGTGAGCTTCTTTTGTTGAGAAGCAGCGTCTAAAATGCCCCCACTAAGAACAATCAATAAAGCATGCCCTTCCCTCTTAGTTGCTGGCTCTTTGACCGTGATGCCAAGGGCCCCATCTGTGTGCAAGGTGCTTGTTTCCGCGAAGGTGTTCCAGGCTTCCCACTTGTGCGCTTCTGGTTCTCCAGCCGTGAGGAGGAGGGAGGGAGGTCAGTGAGACTAAAGTCCCCTTGCTGGATGGGTTCTCCTCACCATGGACTCCTGGGTTAGGCAGGGTCCTGGGCGGTGCTGGTGCAGCAGCTGGACTCTCCATTGCCCTACGGCTGCTGCTGCTGCAGCTGTACACATTGAATCCCAACAGCCATGTTGCTGGCATCGAAGGAGGGCAGCTCTAGTCAGCGGGTGAGGAGGGGAGAGGGCAGGGGGGTAGCAAGGCTGGAGTGCGGCAAGATTTTAAAAGGCAACCCCCCCCCCACTGAAGCTCAGCTCGTGAAGTAAAGAAATCTTAAATGAGGCTGAATAGTGGCAACAAAAAGCGTAGTGATATCACCTATGGGCCACAATAGAACATCATCCTCAATTATTTAAAAAAAGGTTTTGTGAATTGTGGACGATGCAAGTCATTGAATGGTACCAGAGAAAGCCCTGCGGTTCTGGTAGCTCCAGGTCTGAACACTCGCATCAGTTTTGGAGGATGAAGACAACTGAAGGAAGCCCGGGGGGGGGGGTGCGCGGCTGGGGGAGCCCCCCGACCACTGTCTCCCCTCACCCTGTGATAGTTCCACCGCTGGGAGAGGGTCCTCCTCCTCCTCCAAGCTGGCTGTCCTTCCTTCCAGCCCCCTCACCCCACACATCCCCCACTGCTGTGGCAGGGCTGCTGCTCCCCTGCTTAAAGTCCCAGCGGGGCATGAGGGGGGCACACGGAGGGGGTGGGGGCTGCGAGGGGTGGGGCTGGCCCAGCTGAGGCTTCAGAGCAACCCTCTCCTCTCCATCCTGCCGGAATAACCTCTGGAAGGCAAAAGGCTGGTTTTCAAGGATGTTACTGTTTAGATGACTTGAACTGTCTAATTGGTTTAGTTTTGGTTTTAACTATTAATTGGTTTTAATGGTTTTTGTTTGCTGTAAACTGCCCTGAGCCATTTTTGGAGGGGTGGCATAGAAATCCAATCAACGAATGACTAAGAGACTGCCCCGCTCACTCAGCGCTGTGGAGAAACCACTTCCCGATAGTCCTGACTCCAATAAGAGCAGTAAAAGTTTGAGACAAGAGTTCAGAAATGAGACAATTCGCTCCTCTGATAGGATATCCAGCCATTGATCGCTGCCCGACCCGTCAACACTTGTAAGGTACTCCATAGGGTGGGGATTGCCGCAGGGAATCCAGAGGGACTGGCCAAAGCCAGTCACTTCCACAGAGGAGAAGCAACTGAGGCAGGAGCCAGCAGCCTTGGAAGGCCCCTTGCTGAGAAACCCGTCATGTGCCAGGAAGGGCAGTGCCTGCTGCATCTGAGTCCAGTGGGACGGGGGGGGGGGGGGCGGGCAGGGTGTAGTAGCTATAATGGAGCAGATGGGTTCAAAGAGCCTGGACCCTCCTGCTCTTTTCTCCATGATCCCCCTCATTCTGAAGGACCTCCTGAGGGGTGGGCGGGAGGGGTGAACACACGGCCCCTCTCCCTGATGGGGGGGGAGCGGAGGGTTCAGAGCCCACAGTGCCACTTTCCTTGGCAATGCCCAGGCCACGTGTTGGGCAGCAGCAACAGCATGAGTACCTCCGCCTTCAGCTAGGTGCATGCCAAAGCCAGGGAAATGGCAAGAGGAGGAGGAGGAGGAGGAGGAGAGGGCCAGGGAGAGGGAGAGCCCACACGGGGCCCGGGCCCAGCGGAGGAGCACTTGTGGGAATGGCTGGCCGCAGGAAGGAAGGTGGAGAGGGAGCCTCGGACCTGTTGGCGTTGCATGCCAGTGGAATTAGTGCTAAGCTGCACCTTGAAAACCTCTCCCCAACATTGTCCTGGATTACTGGCAAATTGCTTTTTGCTCTGAAGCAATATGATAATTCCTCTTGCAGAGCCAGATTTTGACAAGCAACTCTTGTATTTCAAACATGGGATTAACGCAAAACAAAAAAATTATTACTTACCGTTAGGATTACTGAGTAAAGCCTCCAAAATATAACTTTGGCTGTGAAGGAAATGCATAAACATGGAATTGATGGCTCAGGAGAACTGCCATGTAACCCTTTGATACCCAGAGTGCTGCTTGACTCCTCCTTGGCCAGAGTTTGAGGGGGGCAGGATTAATTCCTTGGACAGAAGGAGGGGGGGTCCGTTCCTGTGCCCCCCTGCCTGCCGTGGGGCCATGTTCAACCATGAACATGGGAGAGAAGAGCAGATAGGAAGGGTGGGATGGGCAGGGGTCCAGCTGGGGCCTGATCCTGGAAATACAACCTAGTACCAGCAATGGCGGCAGCGGCTGGGGCATAGCCAGGGCAGAGGGTCCGTGTTCACCCCTCTCCCCAGAAGCCCCTTGGAGTGAGGGAGGCCATGAAGAAGAAGATAGGGAGGGGTGGAGCTGGCTGGGAGGCCCTCAAGAGCTCGGGGTCTTTGAACCATCCGCTCAGCCATAGCTGCACCCACCCAGGGGGGCAGCAGCAGTGCCAAATGGGCCAGAGAGGAAAGCGTGCCGTTCAGAGGCACCTGACCCTCCTCCACCTCTCCCAGGTGGGGAAGTGTAGGAATCGGAGGCACTGATCTGTTACTCCAGGGCAGCAGGGCCTGTGGATGCCAGTGCCAGGGGGCCAACCGGTCTTTATCCCAGGCTGCTGCTCCTGTAACCTTTAACAGCAACTTGCTCTCCAGCAGTTAGCAAGTGATGATGACCCAGAGAAAAGCCTGTTGCCTGCAGATCAAGCTGCTCTGGCGGACAGAGGAACTGCCTGGGACTGTGTGCAAGCCCCTTCTTGGGCTATGGGACGAGAAGAACCCTCTTTCATAGCTATGGTGACCTTATTAATGGCCAGAGCATGCTCTCTGTCCTATGATCCCCTAAGGTTCAAATTGCAAAGACAAGGCATCTTTTACCGCTTCCCATATTTGCAGCTGAGATTATGATTTCTAAGGCACCATAATAGGAAAAGACACCTGGATTTTGAAGCA
This sequence comes from Hemicordylus capensis, assembly GCF_027244095.1. Classification (NCBI taxonomy): domain Eukaryota; kingdom Metazoa; phylum Chordata; class Lepidosauria; order Squamata; family Cordylidae; genus Hemicordylus; species Hemicordylus capensis. Next base: position 176,723 of record NC_069673.1, on the reverse strand, counting down.
TTCTTAATCAAGCGAGGGGAAGGCTCACTCGCCAGGATATTTGTAATTCTGATCCATCTGGATTCCACTGTGGAAAGATTTGGATAATGCTGGGAAAGGGATTTGCAAACATATCTATTCCTGGCAAAGAATGGAAACCTCAATGTCATGTTGGCTCCTTAGAGATTACTACTGAGAAGAACTTCTTTGTTAACAAAATCACCTCCCATTGGTAATGCACTCTAGTTAGGGGTTTTTTAAATGTTCAAATTAAATGAGATGAACTGCTGGAGATGTAATGCAAGATTAGCACATTTCATGGGTGTCTGGGCGGTGGGGAGTGGGGAGGAGCAGCAGAATAAAACCATTTTGATTTAAGATATGCTGGGAATGAGGTTTGTTCTTCCTGCGGAATTTGCTTTGGTGAATATCCATAAGGAGCAAGGGTGTCCATCCAAGAAAGACTCAAGAGGCTCCTAGCAGCTTGGATGCTTATTGCTAACAACTGGAGTTCTGTTTAAAAACGCCTTCCCTGAACTAGCAACTTCAGAAAATTAATAAGGTCATGTTTATGAACGAAAGCCCAGCCTGGGACTTCCTCATTGAGCAGAGCATGTGAATGCAACTCAGCCATTGGCTAATGACTGGAGTTTTCCTATGTGTGTGAATGGAAAGTATTCGAAAAACTACGCTGGAGCTCAAATGCTGCATTTGAGCTCCGTCTTGCTTTGATATGTTGTTGGTCAAGAAATGTGCCTGTGTTAGGAAGTGTTAGCTCTGTCTAGTAGAGTGAGTAGCATCCAAGTGCTGATGTGTGTTAATGTCTAATGTGTTGATCTCTGTGTGTGTGTGTGCATGCCCGCGCATGAGCAATAGAGAGGAATGAATAGTTAAATAAAAGGAGGTGGTCAGATTGTGTATTCCGCTGCCCCCCCCCCCGCCACAGTCCGTGGCCACCCCACCCATCCACAGGGATCCTGCTGCTACTCTGGGCCACGATCAGGGATCTGCAAAGTGGGGTGCGGGGAGAGCTGGGCCTGCAGCCAGCACCTCCCACCCCAAACGCTCTGCCTGCAAAGACCTGGAACTCAGCCGGACACGGAGTTGCCTCTGGCTGTGGGAGCCATGAGGCAGAGCAGGGCTGGTGGCCTGCTGGAGTCCATCTCAGTCCCTGCGGCCACTTGGCCGCTTCTTCCTGCCTCTCCGGAGCCTGGTCCCTTCCCGGCCTGGCTCTGTTTCCAAGGGCTGTGCTGCCCTCTATTGCCAGGATGGAGGGCCGGGCACCCCCTTCCTCCCCCCACCGCACTAATTTCTGCAGACTGGAAGCTGACAGCTCTCCTGGCTTCCTCGTCGCAAAGACTGTGGGATGTTAGGCCAAGACTTATTGATCAGGCGATATATTACCCATGAATGCTCACTCCCCGGGCGACCCCCTGAGGCTCTTAAAACAGGGTTCACCAAATTGTCAATTAAGTGCAAATCAATCCGTGGCTATTTATCAATGTGTTGTTCCCTCCGCACAGTCCGGGGTGAAAAGTCGATAGTTTTCTGTCACCGGGGACCTATTGAGGAGACCTGGAAAACCAACATCTGCCGGATCCAGGTAACGGCTGAGATTTATAATTGCTGGTTGGGGTGGGTGGGGATTACAGCTTTGCCGAGGGACACAGCAGCAGAAACTCCAGAGAAGTTGCCCTCTTGAAAGGGGAAGGTGAAAGGACAGAGAACAGGACCCAGAAGGGGCAAAGTGCCCAGCACCGAAGGAAGGTCTCCTGCTCAAGGGGAGGGGAGGGAGAACCCCGCTGGGGTCAGACTGGGGCCTTCCCCTGGTAGCCCAGGGACCTTCCAAAGACCAAGTCAGTGGGGCTGAGACTGAATTGCTCCCTCACTCAGACCTTTTCTATGGAGAAGGGCAGATTTAGCTTCTGACTTCAGAGAGGCAGGCCAGGCCATAACGGGGCATTCATTTGGGTCTCTGCCCCACGTGTATAGGGGGTGGGTGGAGAGGAATTCTTACTTGAACTGACAAAGCAGCAACTGAGGGGAAATTACCTAGGTGTGCACCTCTGGCGGGGCGGGGGTGGTGGCGGCATACCGAATCTTCTGCCTTCCCACACCTGGACTCCTCTCAGTCAGTTTCTGCCGGCTTTTTCTCAGGCTTGGCTCGGTCCGTATTTCAGTGCCTCTCTCCTGTGTGCAATTTCTACTCTTAAAGACAGACTCCCACCATCTGGCACTTCATAGGTGAACAGGATGGTGGTCATGGGAAAGGATCGCAGGAAAGAAACCACTCTCCATCTACAGACACACACAGACACACCGAGTGTGTATGGGATGGAGGTTTTTCTTTCAGACTGTGAGCCCTTATGAGACATGAAACAATTTTCTCATACCTTTCGCTATGTAAACCACTTTGAAAACTGTTTTGAAAAGTTGTGTGTGTGTGTAAATTAATATTAAAGTTTTAATTGGAGTAGGAACCCACCTTCATGGCACCTGCTACCTGAGAAGCAGGAGGGTTGACTGGTGGAGAACTCTGCCAATGCTCAGAGGGCCTCTTCCCTCCATGTGTGCTGGAAAACATTATGGACCATTGCATATGAAGGGTTCTGATTCTGGACAGAGCAAGAATCTTATATAGCCATCCAAACACTGACATTTCAAATACACAACAAGGGACAGGTTATCATTCTGATTTCCTTGTAATGTATCCACACAAATATGATTTTTATACCCACCACCATAAACCGGCTTTCATAAGGCTATTTGAGTTCCTAGAAAGATCAGACCTCCTTCCCTGGAGGTCTGCCAAGATGCAGCATCAACCTCTTCCTCCTCCTCCTGGAAGGATTTATGATGTCAAGTCACCATGTGGCAGGGGAGGGAGGGGGGGGGATGTTCCTAAGGTTTTAGTAGAGAGTTTAGTAAAAAGTGAGGAACGGAAGGATCCTAAGATTCCTAATCCTTCAAAAGATGCGGCAAACACCAATTTTTATCCAAAGATTTGAAAGTTTGGAGAAGCAGCTCCATTGTTACAGCACAGAATATTGCCTTCCCATTCACTGCAAAGCCAATGTATAGAAGTATGTCATGTCTGTGCATCTTAAAGTGTTGGGTTTAAGTGTTTCACGTGTGGGGAACCCAATGAAGGCCACTGAATACACACACACACACACACACACACCCCTCCACCTGGAAGGTAGCTGCAGGAGAGGGTGAAGATGCTGAGGAGGAAAGCACCACTGGAGGTGGCAGAGACCGTGATGGAGGCAATCTGGGGAGGAGAAGAGACCATGTGACCTGGTGGTACCAGCTTCCTCAGGGCAAGGGGGAGGGGCTTGGGGCATGTGCCAGCAGCAGGCGGCTGAAGTGGGCACGCTCCACGGTCATGATGCTAGCCATGGGTTCCTCCCAGAGGTTGCTGTGCCTCCCTGGTCATGTGGTCTGGCCCTAGATACTCTGCCCAGTTGGCCGTCTTGGACATGCATGTACTCAGCCTCAGCTGCTTGGGCTACTGGCCATGGCATTGCAAACTGTTCCTGTCAGTGTTTCTGTAGACAGGGCCACCCAATTGCGATGTCTAATTTAAACAAAATTGGGTGGATCTCTGCTAATACATGGCAAGAGCAGGAGTCACCTTAGAAAAATGAGAATGCAAACACATCCTCCTTGGGGCCAACAGAATGGCTCCTTCCTGATGGCATTTCTTCTCCGTGGGCTGCATCCTGAGCTCTAGGGAGGCGGTCCGGCTTGCCTCTGAGAGCCCCAGGGAACGGGGGGGGGGCCTCCCAGAAAGCAAGCAAGGTGCCTCCTCTCACTGGATGTGCTTCCAGGTCCCTCCGGGGTGGACCTGCCTGTGGGAGAAGCTGCTGGGAGGCTGCAGGCCAGACCCTTCCGTGGGCAGGAGCAGCAGGGCACAGAGAGGGGCGCCCTCCTCCTGCTCTTGGAACTGGCCCCTCTGCCCCCAAGTCGGGCTGCTCACAGCCAGCTGGGGGAGGACCAAAGGGCCCCTGGAGATTCCAGCCAAGGCAGGGGGGGGAGGGCCGGGGCCGGGCAGCCGTTAGACGGAGGGCGGTAGTGGGATGGGTGTCACTCCCAATGGTGGGGCAGGGTAGGGCCAGGGGGCAGGGTTTGCCCCAAGGAGGGCACCGAAGGACACCCTGAGGATCATCTCACTGGCAGGGACCCCCTCAGGCCCCCCCCACCCTGGGCCTGGCATGAGACCCCCAGGCAGCTCTGCCAAGGACCCTGGACCAGCAGCCTCCCTGGGACCCCAGGCCTCTTGGAGCCCCTCTGCAGACACCGCCCGCCCCCCCCAGCCAAAGATGCAGTCCCTGGGGCGACTTGGGTGTCCAGAGCCCACCCTGTCAGGGGCCCTCCGGTGTCACCCCCGCCCCAGGCCCAGAGAGCAGCCCCAGGGCTGCAGCAGTGGGGGGGGAGGGGTGCCTCTTGCCAGAAGGAGAAGGAGCAACAGTCTCCTCAGGAGGAGCCCCTGGGGCTGCCAGGGGGGAGGGGTTTCTGCTGAGCTGGGAGACCCCTCCCGCCCCCACCCCCCGGCTCACCACTTCCCAGACTGCCTGCTGGTGGCTCAACAGCTTTTGTTCTCAGCCCCCCATCCCACCCCCCACCCCCTCCCACAGCAGGAGACTTGTTGGGCCCGAGCCTCGTGGTCAGCCCCAGGATCTGCCTGCTGGCTTCACCACCCAGGTATCCTCCCACTTCCTGCTCCAGCCTGCACCTGGGCTGCCCTCAGGTAAGACCGAGTCTTATGGGAGCAAGTGTGACTTGTCCCCTTTGCTAAGCTGGGTCTGCCCTGGCTTGCCTTTGGATGGGAGGCCACATGTGTGAGCACTGTGAGCTCTTCCTCTTTGGGGATGGGGAATCCACACTGGGAAGAGCTCCTGCCTGCCTGCCTGCAGAAGGCTGCCAGTTCTCTCCCTGGCAGCATCTTGGCACTAGGGCTGCGAGAGACTCTTGCTGCCTGCAGCCTTAAAGAAGCGGCTGCCAGTCTGTGATGACCATCCTGAGCTAGATGGACCAAAGGTCTGACTCAGGATGGGGCGGCTTCCTTGGCCCCCAGCTCCTCTCTGGCGGGAGCCCTCGGTCTGCACGGCTGCCCCGCGAGTGGCCGCTTGCCTCTTGCATTCCTTGCTGCAGGCGGGACCCAGCTCCACCTGCCTCGGAAGGCCCTGATTCGAAAGGGAAAGGCAGCAGAGCCAGGGCCGGGCCGGGGCACTGAGAGGGCCGTGGGGGGGGGTCGGGGGGGCGCTGCTGGGTTTGGAGCCAAATAATGGGTCATTCAGGGTGGGAGTATTCACTGCTGCCGAGCTGGCCACAGACCCGTGGCAGGCAGAGAGGAGGGGCTTGGGGGCCTGAGCAGACAAGGCCAGCCCTGACCCGCAGAAGCCATTTGGGTCACGGGCCCACCCTGGAAGCCCCACAGCACCCACTCGGGCTGCCCATGGTCCCTCGTTACGTAGGAGGTCCCTCATTTCAGAGAGGAAACCTTGGGCCCTGTAGGGACAGCATCCTCCCTCATAGACTCGATAGCATATAATTCCGCTACGTATATGTCAAGGATGATATGCTGTGATCAACGATACTTCGTTCTGCACCATCTCCTTGTTGTCTGTCTGCCCTGGTTGACCAAGCAGGGTCTGCCCCACCAGCACGGCCCTCCTTTTTGTGGAGAGTAAGTTACATAAGAACAGCCCTGCCGGATCAGGCCCAAGGAAGCCCGTCTAGTTCAGCATCCTGTTTCACACAGTGGCCCACCAGGTGCCGCTGGGAGCCCACAGGCAGGAGCTGAAAGGGGCAGGCCCTCTCTCTGGCTCTTACTCCCCTGCAACTGGTATTCAGAGGCATCCTGCCTTTGAGGCTGGAGGTGGCCTCTAGCCCTCTGACTAGTAGCCGATGATAGACCTCTCCTCCATGAAGTTATCCAAACCCCTCTGAAAGCCATCCAGGTTGTTGGCTGTCACCACATCTTGTGGCAGAGAATTCCACAAGCCGATTATGTGTTGTGTGAAAAAGTACTTCCATTGGTTGGTCCTAGATTTCCCAGCAATCAATTTCATGGGATGACGCCTGGTTCTAGTGTCATGGGAGAGGGAGAAGGATGTCTCTCGATCCACTTTCTCCACACCACCAAGCATGATTTTATAGACCTCTATCAAGTTCTTGTGTCTTGACATCTCCCTTCAAAGTGAGGAGGAGGAGCAGCATTCGGTGCTTCCTTCCCCTCACAGACTAGGGCTTGGAGGCGGCAGAGAGGTATTATCTGCAGGGGGTGTTGGGCAGGGGGCTGCAGGAAGAGTCTCTTCCCAGGGCAAAGCAGGAGCAGAGCTGCGTTTTCCTGCTGCCCACAGACTGCTTCAGAGCCTTTAAAAATATGAAAAGACAGGGCATTTTTACAAGGAAAAGTCTCCCTCCCAATCTGTTTGTCTTGGTTCCCAGATTAAGGAATTAAGGCTCAACTAAACTCTTCTCAAGTATTTAAGAAACGAACCATCTGTGTGAGAATCTAGGACAGATTACACTTAACCTGATTTCTGAGGCATAACATTCAAATGAGAGCAGCGATTGGCATTAAGGCGCTGCAGATGACGGGGAGGTATCTTGGGAGGAGGAGGAGGAGGAGGAGGAGGAGGAGAGGAGGAGAGGGAGGAGGAGAGGAGGAGAGGGAGGAGGAGAGGAGGAGGAGGGGGGAGGAGGAGGGGAGGAGGAGGAGGAGGAGAGGAGGAGAGGGAGGAGGAGAGGAGGAGGAGGGGGGAGGAGGAGGGGAGGAGGAGGGGAGGAGGAGGAGGAGGAGAGGAGGAGGGGAGGAGGAGGAGGAGGAGAGGAGGAGAGGGAGGAGGAGAGGAGGAGGAGGGGGGAGGAGGAGGGGAGGAGGAGGAGGGGAGGAGGAGGAGGAGGAGAGGGAGGAGGAGAGGAGGAGGAGGAGGAGGAGGGGAGGAGGAGGAGGGGAGGAGGAGGAGGACCCCCCTTTGGCTTCTACTTCTGCTAGGAGCGGGGGGGGGACACCGGACCGTGGGGGGGCTGCCCTTTGCGCCTCTTCCAGACAAGGAGACAGTCCTTCCGGTGAGCCTCGGCAGGGCCGGATATGCTTTGGAGTGCGAGAGCTCAGGAGCCTGTATACTCAGCTGCAGTAAGGACAACCAAGATTTATCTACCACTTTCCCACAAAAGGTTGACATAGAGAGAAAAAAATAGACAAATGAGATGGCTCCCTGTCCCCAAAGGGCTTACAATCTCAAAAGAAACATAAGATAGACACCAGCGAAAGTCACCGGAGGTCCTGTGCTGAGGCCAGTTACTCTTCCCCCCCCCCCGCTCAGTAAAGAGGGAGAAAGGCCTCCCACAGAGACTGGCGGCAGTGGAGGGGGGGGGACTCCTTCAGGCCAGCCTCCCTGCCAGGACCCAGCCCTTCAGGGCACCAAGGCCTGCTGGCCCTCTGGCCTTAGACTGCCTGCCTGCCTCCCTTGCTTCTGGTTCATTGGCTCGCCTGGCCGTGTCCTGCCTGGTCCTCAGTCTAATGACACCAGTGGTTGTGGTGGCTTCCTGCTGGGGCCCCCAACTCCACCCACAGCCAATTCCTCTGCTTCAGGTGGTCACCTGAAGCCATCCCAGCCACTGGGGCCTAATCCTGCAGGGATGCATGTACTGAGCACCTGACACTTCCTATACTAACACCACGAAATGCATGCTGATTGAAAAATGTGCCCTGAAAGGCAGAGATCTTGCTACGTCACAACAGCCCCTCGGCATAATCCAGCAGACCCTCTTCTCCCCTATGAGCAGCACGCTCTCCCCCCCCCCCGCCACAGGGCCTTGTGGGTGCAGACTGATGAGGAGGCTGGAGCAGCAGCAGGGCCTTCCCTGTGGCTGTCCCAGACCTCTTGGGAAGCCCACCAATCACCTTCCGGGGCTTGTTCCCCAGGCTAGCCAAAGACCCAGCGGTTCCACTGTGCTTGGCGCTTTTCCTTTATTCAGCTGCTGTCACTTTAAATATGTGGAGCATTTGAGTTTCGTTCTGTAAGTAACTTGTTGGTTTATCATCTCAAGTCATGCTGGAACTGAAACTGCAAACTGATCGGAGGATGTTCTTGAAAGCGGCTTTTACACGCAGAAAGTAGAGAAACACACACCGAGCTGTGAAGGAGAGAGAGCGGCGGAAGGGTATAACCACCGGAGTCTCCTCTGGTTGGCAGAAGGCAGCGCTTCTCCAGCAGGGAGGGGCTCCCTTCTTTGCGCCCCCCCCAGAGCTCTCTCCTTCTGAACCGGGCTGCAGCCACTTCCACTTGGCATTCGCCAGCCCTGCAGATTTCCTCCAGCAATGCTGAGGAGGTCATTTTTCAAATACTATGTAGAGGCGAGACAACCAGAAAGCAAACCTTGATAGAAGCCTCCTACATGTCCCTGGGGCGTGTGTGTGCGCGCGTGTAGGTGGGGGGGGGCACTTTGCCCATCAGGCAATAGCGGCTGGTCCTGGGGCAGGGGGGGCACCACGGAGACAGTTTGGGTTGTTCCTCGCTCTCTCTCTCCCCACCCTACATGGTTAAGTGTGCAGCTGTACCTGATGAATGGGCAGCCTGCGGGCGACAAGGCTGGAAGAGGGAGGAGCAACTGAACTGCCGCCTCTGATGCCCCCCTCCCGCCCGCCGCCCCGCCGGCTCGTGAGGAGGAGCTGCTACAGCTGTCAGGCGAGTATAAAGTAGAGCTGCCGGTCACACATTCAAGGACAGATGAATTGGGTGAAGGCGGGGAAGGTTTCGAAAAACAGAGATGGATCCACCCAAGTGGGAGCCTATTTCAAGCTGCCATTTCCCTCTCTGGGCTGCCCCCTCTTGCTTGCACACAGCAGAGCGCGGATTGCCATGACCCTTCCAGCAAACGGCCTCTGGCACCTTCCCGGGGAAGCCTGGCTGCTCTTCAGGGGAAGAGGCGAGGCATTCTCCTGCCGTGAATTCCAGCGGGCCAGCAACCCTGCCCTGCCTTAGCGCACTAACCCCGCAGCTGTACCTGATGAATGGCCAGCCTGCAGGCAGCACGACTCTTGGGTGGGAGAGAGAGAGAGCGAGGAGCAGCCCCAGATGCCCTCTTTGTGCGCGCGCGCGCACGGCTCCTGGCTAGCTGTGTTTTCAGGCTGGCTGGCCCCTTTCACGTGTGCCGCTTGATAGTATTGGACAGGTCTTTATTGATCTGCCTATAGTTTATCCCTGCTGCCTCATTTCAAGAAACGGCCATGCTGGAGAATCAGCAAGGGAGTCTGCCTCTCCCCTGCCCGCCCCGCACGGCCCTCCCTTCCTGAGGATTTGTCAGAAGCTCTAAAAGGCCAGCGTGTGGGCTGAGCAGTTTGCTCTGGGGATGGAAGCGGGCCGCTTTTAGAGAGGCAAACGTCTCTCGCTGGAGTCCCACTTCCCCACCAGCACGGCGAGGACTTGAATGATGCCGAAAGCTGTTGTGTGGAAGCATTCCCTGCATCTCTGGGCAACCGTAGCAAGGCAGTGTGCGCGCGCCGCGCACCATGTGCCTTCAGAGGGGGCGGCCTTCCTGAGTCGACCTGAGCCGGACCGAAGATTAATTGAGCAGACATCGAAAGACTTGTGAGCGCAGGCAGAGGGGCACGACGCCTTAGAGGGAGCACCGCCCCGCACATGTGCGCCCTTCTGCCCCGGGGGAGTAGGCCTCTGCTGTGCCCCACGGCCCCCCACGGCCCCCCAGCCCACCCCACCCGGTGTCTTAGAACTGCTGCAGGTGGCGGCGTCTCTTCTCCCCACAGAGTGTGCCAGAAGCTCCCTGCAAACTCCGGCGAGTTCAGGCTTGGAGTCAACTCTCCCCAAAGAAGCCGCGGGGTGCGTGTGCGCGCGCGCGCGCCTGCTCCCCCTTTCCTTGATTCCTGGCAGTACTAATGACTTTGACCTCAGTGGCCAGCCGCTTCGCACTGCGCTGCTGCCCTTTGGCCCTGCAGGGGCTGCCTTTCATCGCGCTGCTGCAGTAAAAGGGGGCGGGGTGGGGGTGGATTGCACCTTTCTTTCCGCGAGGTCCAACTAATTGGGGAGACACACAGGCAGTCATCCCGTTAACTCTCATTTCCGCTCTTTACAAGACCCCATGAGCTCCTCCTGAGCCCTACTAAAAACATCCGCTCACCTCTGACCTTGGAAGCAGAGTCTGGGGAACAGACCCACACATGCTGCCATGCAGGTGTTGGGACAAATGTGCTTCGGGATGGACACCCAACAGGCGGCAGCGGGCGGGGAGGGGTGCCCTGAAAGAGCCCCCCCCCGGCTTGCACAGCTCCCATGATCCAAGCCTTGAACGTGGTGAGTATGGTTTGGGCAGGGAGGGGGGGGCGGTGGGTCCAGTGGTTTGGCAACGCAGAAGTGCCACAAGGGGCTGGGAGCGAGAGGCAGATGCAGAGCGTGACGGGGAGCTGCCCGTGGTGGGCGAGACTGCACGAGGGAGGAGGCATGGCTGGGGGCTGGCCCCCCCGGAGGAGGAGAGGAGGAGATTTCCGGGGAGGGCCGCCTAGCCCCGCGGAAGGCTCTCAAGGCACAGGACAGCCTCAGTCTCTCCCTCCAGCCACAGGGAAGGAGTGCGAGCGCTTCAGTCATTCCTTCCATTTCTGGATCACCCTTCCAAAAATGGCTCAGGGCGGTTTACGCAGAGAAATAATACATAAATGAGAGGAGATGGCTTTAAGATGATTTGAATAATAAATGATACGGCTTCCCACCTGTCCTGGCCTGTGAAGCCTCCCATGCCTGGGGGTGCTGCTGGAGCCATAGGAGTGATGCTTCCTGGGTTCCCCCTAGGAAGAAGAAGCCGGCCTCTTGGTCCCTGGGCAGGCAACGCGGGTCACTTCCGTGCCAGCGCTGCCTGCCCGCCATTACTCCGGAGGCTGGCTTGCCCTTTGGAGCAGCAGGGCGGCCCTTGCGGGAGGGGAGGCCACCTCCCCAGCTTCTTGGGGATGCCCCCCCTGTGGCCCGCCCCCAGCTTTTTTTAAAGGGGCAGCAGAGGATGCACACACAGACACAAGGGGCGGGCGTGGGGGGTAGCCCTTGTCTCAGGGGCCCAGGGGCCTTGCACTGCCTGGAATCGCAGAGCCCTCTTCTGCCTGAGAAGGCCTTGCTTTGGGAAGCGGAGGTGGGGACTCACCGCCAGGCTTTGAGGGGGGCTGGTGCCCCCCCCCAGCTGGGCTCCTCTCTTAAAGACAAAGCTCACGTTACATTTGCAACACCATCTGCTTAGCAGCAGCAGCAGCAGCAGCATTGCCCGGGACTTGTGCATAATTCACTAGTGCTGAGCGGGGCAGGCCTCCTGATCCATTGTCAGCTATTCATGAGGAAGGAAGTTGCCTCGGAGGCAGGGATCTGGTGACTCTGGGGTTACCCAACACCCTTCCTGGCTGACTCCTGCTCTTTTGTCCTTTTACCCTCTTCCTTGTCCCTGCGGGGTTCTCTTCTGCAGGCACTTTGGAAGGCAAGCCAGCCATCTTCTGGGGGATGCTGCTGGCTGCTCTTGCATCTGTGGGGTGGGGAGTTCCATGCTGACTAAGGGGCCTGGCTGAGTTCGGCTGTGAGTCCGGCTGCCAAGGGGAGTCACACCCTCACCTTCTGGCCAGGCTGACCCTTGGCGGCTTGTGGATCCTGGGGTGGGGGCAACATCTCTGCTGGTAGCTGAGCCCCACAGTGACAAGCCAGCCAGGGGGGTGACCCCCTCCAGAGGTAAGCCCCTCCGCCATCTGTGTCCAAACGTGGGTGCTGAAAGAGAACCATTTCAGCCGGACGAGGCAAAAGTGCTTTTGCCCTGGCCGGAGGCACTCTTGAGATCTTAAAGAATGTCAGTTGGGTGGGATCCAAACACTTTGGGCTGGAGGGAAGAGGCGAGGTGCTTACAGGTGCTCTCGGGGAGTTGATTCATCCCTGGAGGCTGAGGGCCTCGGAAAGATTCCCCGGCACTCCACTTGCTGTGGCTGCTGCCACTCCTGCCCGAGACCAGTTGCTCTGTGGGATGCTGCAGCCACGGGGCCAGCTGGTGGGGCCTGGGGCCCTCGGAGGCCGTCCAGTTCTGCAGGCCCTGCCTGCCTGCCAGAGGGCCTCTTGCTTCTTGGGTGCCTGTGCACGCCACGTCCCCAGAGGATCTGCCTCCTTTCTCAGTTTCTGCTGGCATTCATTTTTTAAAAGATAGCCATACATTAATATTTCACAAAGAGTCTTAACAACAGAACGGTAGCTAACATTTGGCAGGCATAATTTTTATACAATAGGCTGGGGTGGGGAGGGGAGAAGATGAGCCTTTTTTACAAAAGGAGCGAGTGAAAAGAACAAGACACCCTTCTCGGGGCTGCCAACCAATGAAGTCAGGTTGGTTGGTTAACTGTTTGGCCCCTGAACTGAAGACTCAAAGGGCTGAAATGTAAACACATCTGCATATTACCAAAATGTCCGTCTAGTTGTCTTTTTGTGATATGAAAGGCCAAGTGTGCCGTCCAGTCGCTTTCGACACCTGGCGCCCACAGACTAGCCCTGTGGTTGTCTTTGGTAGAATACAGGAGGGGTGGACCTTGGCCATCTCCCTTCAGCATCTTCCCATATGGCTGCTGCTGCTGCCCAATATAGAACCAGCGGGGGATTTGAACGGGCAACCTTCTGCTTGTTGGCAAAAGCCAAGCGCCGGACCAGCCGTCCATAGGAGGGCTGGTCCGTCTGGAGCGCTGCTTTTTTAAAGGCCCTGTCGCAAGACTACACCAGACCCGACACCGCTGCAAGAACCGCCTCGGCCTCCCTGATTAACATGGGCTGCTGCTGCTGATGATGATGATGATGAAGAAGAAGAAGAATCAGCCAGAGCTGTGGCCAAGAGCCTGCTGATGACATCCATTAAAGCCTTGCAGCAGAGCCCCCAAGGACGCCGGGAGGAGGGGAAGAGCCACCTTCCGCGCCTGCTCTGGCTGTGTGTTAGGATCCGGCGCCAGCCTCTCCTGCAGCAGCATGTCGAGGGGGAGGCCGAGGCCAACGGGGGGGCGGGTGCCTTTCTATATCGCGCGTTGGGACGACGACGACCACAACAAGAGGTTCTCAGTATGGCGTGCACTGCAAAAGGAATGGGGGGGGGGTTCCTCTCACAAGGGAGACTCCGGTGGGGGCTGCCAGGAGAGGGAGTGGACGGAGCATGGCTGGCACTGCTGGGTGTGGGGGCTTGCCGTGGGGGGAGCCTCTGGGGCTCCTGCTGCTGCACGGCTGGGTGGCCCCCAGGCCCCGGGACCGGGAATGAGCTGCTGCCGCCGGCTGAGCTTCTTTGTGGCGCCCCCACCTGTCTCTCTTGGCCCTCGTCCCACAGAGTCAAGGATGCCCCCCTCACACACACCCCCAGGGGATGCAGGCGACAGCGTGGGGGGGGGCAGCAATTCTCTCGTGGGGTGGCCAACCTTCTTCTTGCAGCCAGGCTCATGTGCTTCTGCAAGCTGCCAGGTAGGCAGTTGGCTGACAGGTGGAGCCCCACTCTGAAAGGCGTGGGGCTGGAGCAAAGGGGTCAAGCACACAGGGAGTGTGTGTGTGCGCGGGGGGGGGGGGTCATGCCCCATGGAGGATGGTGGCATTTCCGTGCACTGCTCTGAGACTGGCGCTGCCCCCTCTGATGGGGGGGCTCTTGCAGGAGCTCTGCTCTCTGCTCTTGGCAGTGCTGCCCTTCCCTGGGCAGGAGCAGAACTGTGGGGGCGGAGGGGTCGCCTCCCCCCCCAGACCCCCCTCGCTCTTGCCCAGAGGGGCCTGGTGCTGCATCCTCCTTGCTCTGGCCAGGTGTCTGCAACCTGTCCGGTCAGGCTGGCAAGATGGACCGGACCGGCCACCCTGGGCCCCAAGACCGCCTTGCAGGGACAGGGGGTGTCAGGCAGGCAGGCAGGCAGGCGGGATGACCGGCAGCAGCAGGGAACCGGATCCACCTCCCCCCCCCGACAAATGAGGCTGCCCGGCGGCTGCGCCCTGCCCAGACTCTCTTTGCTTACAGAGCCTTAATTGCTCTCCAGTCCCCCACACAATAGGTGGGCTTTAAGGGGCTGGCAGAGATCCGGGGAGGGGGACCCTGTTGACTTCCAGAACACCTACAGACAGGGGGTCACCGGGAGGGCAAGCAAGGCTCCCACCTGGCCCTGCCCTCCCGCCCCACACGCTGGGAAGTGGTTTCTATGGGGCTCTGGAAATGCATCCGATGAACAAGGAATCCAGACCACCAGCGAAGAGCAGAGCAGAGCGGGGGGGTTGGGAGGGTGCTCCCAGCCAAGGAGTGTCCTCCCACCCGCCCTCTGCGGAGAACCGACTGGGGTCTCTCTGGCCAGGTATGGAGGAGGAGGAGGAGGAGGAGGCTCCCTTCGCCTGGCCCTCCTCCGCCACAGGCTGGCAACCAGAGGAAGCTGCTGCTGGCCCTGCCGCCACCCCCTGTCAATACAACCCCAGCACAGAGTTGCCCCTCAGAGCGAGGTCGGTGGCACTGCGGGCCAGTTACAGATTTGCCTGGTTAAAAAGGGTGTGGATGAGGCAGCCCTGGCTCCTGTGCAAGCAGTCTGGGGCAGGAATGTCGGGGAGCAAGGATTCGGATGGATGTTCAGCCCCTAGAGAAGGAGGGTGACGAATGTTCCTGTGGCTGCCATTTTGGATCCTCTCCCCAGCCCAGCCTCATGCAACGACCCAGCCCAGCCTCCAAGCCCCTGCTAAGGACCTCCACCCTCCCTCGCCCTGGTCGCTCCTCGCTTGACTGGAGGGTCGAACTGGGTGTCATCTGCATATTGATGTCACTGTCTGCAGGCACCCCCACCCCCCCCTTCTGAGCGCCCCCCTCCAGGTAAGACCGGAGCCCTGGCACTCTCATGGTGCCCCCAAGACCCAGCCCAGAGAGCCTGCCCAGGAGGATGCCGCGGCTGATGGCATGGAAAGCCCCTGCAAGGTCCAGCTTGTGCCTGGGATGGGGCCCTCGCTCGGAGGTCACCCCACCCCACACCTCTGACTTCTCCTCCAACAAGGGGACGACCCCCGATAGTGAGGCCCAAAGCACTGAGACCCCCGAGGGAGACCCCCAGGCCCCGGCTGCAGAGGGGGGGGGGGCGGGGGGCTGCGGCTTGTGCAGCGCTGGGGGGAGGCTTGCCCAGAGATCTCCGCCCCACCAGCAAGAGCCCGCTGGCAATGCCTGCAGGCAGGAGAGGGCCGGAGAGTCTTGAACCGACCCCCCTCGGGGCTCCAGAGTCTGCCAGTCTCTCCAGGAGCAAGCCCCCCCCCCACTCCTGTCACCTCCAGCAAGAAGACCAGCCAGAGGGGCCCTGGGGGTCCAGCCCTGAGTGCTTCCCTCAGGGAGAGTCCCCTCCCTCCCGGCCAGAAACACACACCCTCCCCCCCCGGAAAAGCACCAACCCCAGAGTCAGCGAACAGCATTTCAGCAAATGGGGTATCAAGGCCAGGCTGGCAGCTTGATGGTTCCGCCTGGAGGGGGTCTACTTGGGAGGAAAGGTCTCCTCGAGAGGAAGAATTGCTACTAGGGCCAGGTGCTGCGGATTGGGCTTGAGGGCCAGTGTGGGGGCCTCCCTCGGAGCTTCCCTGCAGCCCAGGGAGACTGTTTGCTGCCTCCAGAAGCCCGGCCTCGGTCCCTGGAACTTTGCTGCTGCCAGCCCGAGTCCTCTGACACTCTGATCTGACTGCTGCCAGCCCCTGACCAACAGCCCCCGAAGGAAGGAAGGAAGGGGCCGGCTCTCTTTTGCTCCTGCCTGCCTGCACCAGAAGAGGAGCGGCTCTTCTGACAGGCTCTGCCTGCTGCTGCCCCACACACTTGTGAGCGCAGGCAGAGGGGCACGCCTTAGAGGGAGCACCGCCCCACACATGTGCGCCCTTCTGCCTCGGGGGAGTAGGCCGCTGCTGTGCCCCACGGCCCCCCACGGCCCCCCAGCCCACCCCACCCGGTGTCTTAGAACTGCTGCAGGTCTGCAGAGACCATGCAGGTCTCCCCACAGAGTGTGCCAGAAGCTCCCTGCAAACTCCGGCGAGTTCAGGCTTGGAGTCAACTCTCCCCAAAGAAGCCGCGGGTGTGTGTGTGTGTGCGCGCCCCCCCACAACACACCCTCACAGGGTAGCGACAAAATTAAGCCCCCCTCTTTGTCCTCCCCCCCCTCACTGCACTGCCCCTGGCCAGGTTGCTCTCCTTATTGGGGAGGGGGGCTTCTGCTTCTTGATCCCACAATCGCAAATGCGTGCGGGGTGTGTGTGTGATTTTCTCCCTTTCAGGCAATAGATATAAATCCCTTTGTGAAATCTGTTGCATTCTAAGCTGTTTCTGTAATCCCAGAGGTAATTAAAATGGCCAGAATCTAGTTAAACCACTTAATTAAGCAGCCTGTTGGCAGTTGGGAGGAATTGGCCCAGCAAGCTCACTGATGGCCTCCTCCGTGGGCCGTGAGACCCACCCTCAGTGCCTGGGAATACAGTGGGAGCTTGTGCGTGGCGGGGGGGGGATAGTCTGCACTTGGAGCCGTCGCAGCCCCCCCCCCGGCTTCTGTGCTCGGGAGCATCCTTGCCCACCACCGCTAGTGGGCCCCACCGGAGGGCGAAGCGAGGGGGCTGCTCCCGGGCAGGCAGAAGGACAGGGAGGGGCAGCGGCAGCAGCAGCAGGGTCCTCCTGGGGCGAGATGGATGTCTGAGGCTTGTCAGGAAATCCATAAACACCCCGAGCCACTAATGAGCACTCCGGAGGGCGAGGCAGTGGCCCACAGCTCCCCGAGAGCCCTCCTCGGGGCCAGCCAGAAGCCCTGCGCTGCGGCCATGACCCCTTGTTAATCATCTTAGGGCTCCCAGAAGCTATTGGCACCTCCAGGCAGCTGGGAAATTGCAGGCCTTTAGGGAGCCATGGGGGGCGGGGGGGCAGCAGGGAGGCTCTTGCCGGGCAAGCCGGGCCATCCTACAGCAGCAGCAGCAGCAGCAGGGCCATTTTGCCAAATGAAAATTGACATGTTGGCTTGAACTTCATGACCCCGGTCATTACGCTAATGGCCCGAGTAGGCTGGAGCAGGGGGGCTGGCCGGCCAAGGGGTGCTGGCAGCAGCGGCAGTGGCACAGGGCTTGATCCAGGCAGCGGGACTGAGCTCCCCACCTCGCACCCCTCCTGCCGAGGGGCCGGCACAGCTGGAGCCAATGCCTCTGCTGCCACTGCCGGTCTTGAGAAAGCTGGTCCCATCCACACAACCCTCAGGCAGCACCTGGTGGCAGGTGCCTCACTTTAGGGCGGCCAGTCTGGCTTGGACATGGGCTGGGATGGAGCCTTTGAAGTGTGGGCAGCGTTGTGTATTGCTCAGAGAGATCGCCCGCCCTATCCTCTGGGCTCAGGGAGGGTTGCCGCAGGTTTTCCAGAGAGAGAGATGTCTGCCTTCGGGGACTCACAGCTGGGGTAATTCAAGCCACGAATTAGCTTAGAAAACAGACACACAGGCATGGAAAGCGAGAGGCGGAAAGATGCCTTGGTCACATAAACAGCTTATGAGTATTTGCCAAAATTAAAATAAGAGTAATAAATAATACCATTAAAATAAAGAGATGCCAACAGTTCTAAATGGTTCAGCAGTTCAACAGCAGCCAAATCTTGCATTCAGGATGCAGTTAGAATTTCTGGTTCTGCCTCATATCATGCAAAAACTAGCATGCAAAAACTGCAGTTGGATGGTGAGTGGCAGAAATCCTTGTGTGTTGTCAGGAAAGCCAGGAAATGACTGGTTTGCACAACCTGGCAGCACCTGCCATCAGGGTCAAGTGTGTGTGTGTGTGTGCGCGTGTGTGTGTGCGCGCGCAATGGCTCCCATGTAAGGCTCTCTGGCCCAGAGTAGTGAGGAGCAGGGTTGAACTCTCTGCCCACTTCTTGCTGACCCCTCTTGAAGCTGCTGTTTCTCCCCAGGAAGACAAAACAGAGGAGCGCAAATAGGATCTTCTGCCCTGGTGCAAACAGCAGCAGCAGCTTTGGGGAAGGCTGGTTTTCACCTGGGAAGTGGGGCAGAGAGAGAGAGAGAGCTGAACCGCCTTCGTTCTCCACATGCACATAGTCCCCCCCCCCCCCCGCATCTAGATGGAAATGCAAGGAGGACACCTTTCTTCTCCTGCCCAGCTTCTTGACACTCTGGGTCGGGTCCATGCCCCACGCCTCCTGTGTGCCCCACAGCCTTCTTGGTGCAGGAGTCTTCAGGACAGGCGACCTCTTTCTGGGCCCTTGGCTTGCTGTTGAATGCCTCCTTTAGAAGGTTAATCTTTCCTGTTGTTTTAGGCGGCTCTGGGCCATCCAGCTTCTCCCCAAGCCCACACAGATGTTTCAGGAGTCTGTAATCCTGACAAAGGACTTAGCGTTAAGGAAAAATGGGTTACATAAAGACGCTGATCTTCTTAAGAAAGCAAGCATGCTTGGGGCATATTGTATGCCAAACGAGACTGACTAAGGCGGGGGCAGAAGCAGCAGCGGTTCTGGGGCCACTTGACAGATGTCTCTGCTCGGAGACCCAGTTTCTTTTTCGACACGCGGCCTCAACTCGTTTCTGGTGGAGACATCCCAAGCAGTCCATGGATGGAGCCGGGGTCAGTGAAAGCCCCCATGTCCATGTGAAGAACGCTCCCTTCTTCCCAGCTCTCGGGGCTGATGGCCGAGAGACCACTTCAGAGCTGGCCGTCCTCCTCTTTGGGCTTCCCTCGCAGAGACCGCTGTGCAGGCGGAGGGGGCCTCTCCAGAAGCCACCCTTGGGGGGGGGGCTTCCTGGGTGTGTGCAGCAGCAGCAGCACCCTTCCAGCTCTGCTTCCTCTCCGTCCCAGTCGGAGGGCAGCCATCTGGCCGCTTCCTGGGCAAGGCTTTGGGCAAGGCTTTGGGGCGGCTAGATGGCCATTTCCTGGGGTTCCCCCCCCGCCCCTCGAATCAGCAGATTCCTCACTTCCTTCACTGGACCAGGCTGTGTAAGTCACCCCAAGGAATCTCACAAACCAGCCCCCCCCCCCGAGGATGGAGGGAGAGAGGGAGGGGGTCAGGCTTGCTGCTGCAGAACAAAGCGCACAGGCTCTCGTGGCCTTAATTAAAAACTTTAATTAAAAACTGTGGGAGCTGTATTAGACCTGGTAATTGATTTAATTTTCTTCTAGAATTCTATTAACTACATCCAGCTTATGAGAGGGGCAGGCAGAGCACCGGGGGGGGGGGGCTGGGGGGGCCTCTCCTTAGGGGGCTCCCCTTCCAATCCTCAGCATGCGGAGTCTGATCCAGAAGGAGACCCGGCCGTGATTGTTATTCCAACCCCCCCGCCCCCCCGCCCAGTGTCCCATGGCAATCATGGCAGTGTTGGCCGGGCGTCCCTTTCCACAGGATTTGGGGGCAAGTCTCGCCTGCCCAGTGGGTGTCACTTGGGGTTCAGGAGGGAATTCGGCTCGCAGGTCACAATCACAGTCCTCCTCCTCCTCCTCCTCCTCCAGCTCTTGCTCAGAGGCAACCTGAGGATCGGGAGAGAGGAAGGGAAGCTCTTCAGCTGGTACCAAAGGCCTGCTCTAGATATCGGCACAGATCCAATTAATCCGATCCAGGCATCTATGCAAGCCCAGCAGCTGAATGCACCGAGGGCTGTCCCTAGAAATAAATGGATTCATAAATAACTGGCAGAGGGGGCCAAAAAGGCCGGCAAATGAAATCTCACTGGTGGTTTCTCTTCCACGCATGCACAGAATGACTATGTTAGCAGGCGATGCTGTGCTGCTTTTCCGTGCCACGGGTGTCGATTCGGAGCGAATGGGGCTTGCTAATGGCTGCCTGGGCGTTTTCCAGATGACACGCTGCAACAGTTTTGCAACGTGTCCCTACGTGCCCCTCCGTATTGCCCGTGTTTCGACATGGCAGACGCTGTGCTGTCAGCAGGTGCTGTTCATATTTCCAATGCCTTTGTTTTGGGTTTGAGTGATGTGTTATAGCCCTCCAATGTTGTATATGCGTTGCAGGAAAGTAGCTGTATTTTTCCTTTGTAGGAGGCTTGCCCCATTGTTTATGCGTTGCGGTGTGGTGTGGATGGTGCAATGATTTGTTGATTTTTTACAGCCCCTTTCCGTCAGGTTGATGAAATGATTTTTCTGTCCTGATCATGAAAGGATTTTCTTTTTAAATTTTCCCACTCAGGTTCTTGTCGCATTTGCTTTTGTTTTTCATCAGACACATTCATGTTTCCTTGGGAAAACATGTTTCCTCTGACGGGAAGAGGCCTTATACAGAGTCAGACCATTGGTCCGTTTGTCATCAGGCCCCACATGTTCTGGTGCTCTTGCTAGCGCAAAGCAGAGCCGATGGAGCTGCACCTCCTGCTGGCGGCTTTGCACAAAGGCACTAAGAATTTCTTTTTTTAAAAGATGTTGTTGCGTCAGTGGTTCCCCACCCCCTCCGTGACCCTATTGGCCCGAAATGGAGGAGGGGGGGCAGTGACAGCGATTCAGGTGGAATATGGACACCCCCTGCCTGGATAACCTGCTGCAGTGGTGGGCAATATGAACGGCCCAAACCCTGTCACAGTGCATTGAAAAAAGCATCGAGAAACGCTGTACTCGCATCGGTTTCAAGCCACTGCCTCATACAGTCGCACTTTGCAACACTTTAACCAGTGCAAATCCCCGAGTCCGGAAAACTGGTGTGGGCTGGGGCTGCTTGAGGGGCTGCCTGGAGGCCTCCGAGCTGCCCCTGCTGCTCACTCAGGCAGAGGCCCTCTGCAAGGCTCGGAGGAGGCAGGGACCCCCCTGCTGGGCCAGGGGTGCCTTGGCTCTCTGCCCCTGTGGACCACCCCCCAGTCTCCTCCAGGATTATCCATGGACCCCCACCCCCTTTCTATCCCTGGTGTTCTCAGCCCCCTGCCCCCACCCTTCCTCAGCCCCCTAGGGCAGCACGCTTGCCTTTCCCCTTCTTACACTCCCCCAGCCCAGGGGCACGTGAGGAGGGCCCAGCCCCCAGCTTGGCTTGGTGTCCCATGATTTGAAAGCACATGCCCTGTGTGGGGCGGTGGCTGCCTCAGTAGCCCCACCGGAGACTGCTGAGCACCCACCTGCAGGTGGACCGGCCTCATCCTGTCCTCCGCTTCAGCAGCAGAGGTCTAGGAGCAGCCTGCCGACCTCCCCTCAAGAGGAAACGGGTCTTGGCAGGCTCTGCCACCAAGAAGCATCCCGAAGGCGCGTTTCCAACAACTGACAAGGTTGGTGGGTGGTTCCTGGGTGGTGGGCAGACAGACAGGCGGAAACCCACCCCAAACTCACCACAGCCGCCACCCTGGCTCTGGAGCGCCTCACGCCCAAGACTCCCCGAAAGCCCCCCCCCCATGCGCCTGCTGCAGACTCGGGGGCAGCTCCTAGAAGCCCCCTCCCTTCTCCGTGGGCAAAGATGGAAGCCAATACGAATGCCTTCGGGAAGAGAAGCCACCCGTGAGGGAGGGAAGGGTGGCTGGTTGGCAGACATGTTGGTCACATGTGAAGCAGCCCTTTCCTCCAACATGGATTGGTTTCTGTGGAGGCCGTCAGGGGCCAGACAGAAGTCCCTGTGACTCCGGCAGAGTTGCAAGCAGCACAAGGCCCAGCCCCAGGGCAGGCCCATGATCTTGCCAAGCGCCCCACCTAGTGGCCAACGGTCACAATGACTTCTCAGCCAAGGATCTCTGAGGAAGACTGATGCGGTCCAGCAAACCCTTCTCCTCTTGGCATGCTAGGACAGGCCTTGGCATGTGGATGGTGCCCAGCCGTTGGAGCTGGTGCCTAGGACAGGTTATTCGGAGGCCAGCCGAGTGAGTTCCTCCCAGCCTGATTTGTCCCAGGCAGCCGCCCTGTTTCTGCCCTAAGCACGTGAAGGGCTCGGAGAGAAGCCCAGCAGCTCCCCTCCTCAAGGTCCGCCACGGAGTCCTTTTCTCTGGTGTTTCTTTTCTGGCTCCTTGTATCCAAGAAAAATGGCCAAGGCCTGTCCTTGAATCCCAAATGTTGGTGGTTGTTTTTTTGTTTTTTGTTTTTTAAATTAAGATTTAGAGCTTTAAAATGTGCTCAGGCACCAAAAAGCACGGAATCGTTAAGAAGTTCCTCCCCACTATCTTTAAACTATTTTAAATAGAAATGTTGAGTCCAGCTACCCCTTTTGCAAGCAGCCAAGCGGTGAAACTATGCAGCAGTTGTTGAACTAAAACTCCCACCAACCACACTCCCACACTGGCTGGGGACGATGGGAGCTGTAGTCCATCCCCTGCTGGAGAGCCTTGAGTGGGCCGCCCCTCGCAGCTGCACTCACACACTCCCTCGGCCTTTCAGCCCCGGCCCGTTTGCTTCCTCAAGAGGGCTTCAAGCGGACACAGAGAGGGCTGCCTCCTCCGGGTTTTTCTTAACATGGAGCCAGCCAGACAGACAGACCCAAAAGGTGCCATTAAGCGAAAGTGCCCTTTGAAGAGTCCAGCCATGCAAACGTTGCATCAGAGGATGCCAAAAGTGTCCGGTCGCGATGAGCAAAGGGCGAATCCGGGCTCCTCGACAACCCAGACTCTGATCAAGCATCCACATTTCTTCTCCCTTTGCCAGAGATGTTCCTGCGGAGGCATTGTCCTCTTCTGCAGTGGTGCTGTCCAATTCCTGGTCTGAGCATTTTCTCCCGCTCTGGGGAGGCTTCTCGGTGGTGTCATGGAAGGAAGGGGACTGTAAGCAACAAGGTCTGTGTACCCCGGCTCACTCAGCAAAGAGACACCTTTGAACGTGGTGATTCTCTTATATTAAGCAGGGGGAGAGCAACTGGCCCTCTCCGACCCCAGCACAGCCTCCGCCCAGTGGCTGTTGCTGATATTGTGCATTTGGGGCAGTATAGAAATGTGTGAAAGAAAAACAAGTCAAAATAATCGACATAGCAATACCAGGGGATAGCAGAATAGAAGAAAAAGAAATAGAAAAAATCACCAAATACAAAGATCTACAAATTGAAATTGAAAGGCTATGGCAGAAAAAGACCCAAATCATCCCAGTGGTCATTGGCGCCCTGGGTGCAGTCCCAAAAGACCTTGAAGAGCACCTCAACACCATCGGGGCCACAGAAATCGCCACCAGCCAATTACAAAAAGCAGCTTTACTGGGAACAGCCTATATTCTGCGATGATATCTATAACAATTGACCATAAAATGCAGCCATCCCAGGTCCTTGGGAAGGACTCGATGTCTGGATAAAACAAACCAGTCAATAACACCTGCCTGACTGTGTAAACAAGAAATAATAATAATAAATAATCTGCCTTTTTTTTTTTTTTTAAAGAATGTGAGCCCTTTGGGGACAGGGAGCCATCTTATTTATGTGCTATTATTTTTTCTATGTAAACTGCTTTGAGAAATTTGGTTGAAGAGCGGTATATATCAATATGTGTGGTTGTGTGCACAGGCCAGGGAAATGCACAGGTGGTGCCCATTATGCTCGCATGCCATCCTGCCGTTCCGTGCGCTCCGTGTAGGAAGCCCTGAGCCACCGGCCCGGCCTTCAGGGCGACATGTGCAAAGCTGCTGTGAGGGCTGGTCCTGCAATGCGGGCAGGCAAAGGCCTCCAGAAGCCGAGCTCTGGGCTCCACACAGATCAGCCTTGGGAGCCAGGAGACAGGTGATTTATCACAAGGAGGAGACTGATGAGAAGTTGTCCACGGCGGGGGGGGGGGGAGTTCTTGAATTTGCTGGCAATCTGTGGCAGCTCAAGACCTCGGCATGCCTGGAGCAGGTTGCCCCGTCGTCATCATCATCATGTGCACCTCGCTCCCCCTTTCCTCTTTAGAAAAAGAGCGCTGGGCGGGGGGCGGGTCTTGCTGCCAGGCTGGTGTCCCAGTAGTCTGCTGCCCGAAGCAACCCGCTCCTCGTGGCAGGGCTGCCCCTGTGACAAGCAACAGGCAGATTCCAGTTAAAATGGGGCAGTGTTGTGCAAGCAGCGCTCATGATGCCCCATTTCCATGGCCATTGTGCCTTCCTCCCAGCATTAGGCTAAATAATGGAGTTGGGGGGGGATGATGGGTTTGTCTGAATATAAGGGGTGGGGTTGGATGGGGCTGGGGTGACTTTTCTTGGCCAGATAATTGTGCTTCTTCTTTGTTCTCATTCTGTGTGTGTGTTTTAAGTTTCAAATTAAAAATTATTTTAAAAGCTAAAAACTGAGATCAATGAAAACTAAAGAACCTACCAGATATAAACAGAGATGAAACATGAAAAAGCCTCTTTAAAAAGGAAATCTTAGAAATCTCCTTATTTATTTTATTGTTAGATTTACATACCACCTTTCATTAAAATGATCTCTCAAGGTGGTTTACAAGCCATTTAAAAACAGAACCATTAAACGGTTAACAATATATCTCATAAACTGCTAATGGTTTAAAAACAACAACAACAACAACAACAACCCAAGCCTGTTATAATTCAGCCACTTTTCATAAGAAATTTCTGAAATATGGACAGATCATTCTACTCACAAGGCAGATTCTCCATGCCAAATTTTCTGCTGCTGGAATGAACCATCTTGACTATATGAAGATATGATAACTAATACAACACATCTCTGTTGAATAGACTATTCAGGCTGCAGAGTGCCAGACTGCCCCCAACTCTGCCCCCCTGGGGGCTCCTGCAGCCCCCTACCCAGCCCAGAAGCTTCAGGCTTGGACCCTGGCATTCAAAACAGAGTCTGGCTGAGCCCTGGGCCAAATGCAGCCTTGCAAAATATACTGACGTCTCAGTGCCATGTGGGGGAGGGCCGTGGGGGGGAGGGGCAATAGCTCAGCCATAAACAGAGCACCTGCTTTGCATGTCTGATTCCTGGCAGCCTCTCTAGATTGGGTGGGGAAGAGACCAAGATTGGGGGGGGGGTTTAACACGCCCTCCCCCAGCACCACTCTCCTGATCAAATAGGCCCCCTCCAGCATCTGCCTTAAAGTGCAAAGGTCAGCCCATCTGGGCAGAGCTCCCCAAGTCGTGTGTGTTCTGGCTTCAACTCTGGCACTTCTTTTTGCACGTCAGTTATCTGGCTTTGCTGGCTGAGGAGGTTTGGGACGAGAGTCCTCCTTCACATGGGGCATGGACCACCAGCAGAAATCTGGACTCGATGGATCTCTTCCCGTGCACCCCACCAACAAGCTGCAAGAAGTTTTCTGCTGCTGCTACGTGTCCCTCAGGGTGGAATCCTGTCATCAGTCATCATTCCTAGGGACCCAAGTTATTCTACTGTTGATTAAATTAGTAAATGCAATCACAAACTGAAGTGATTTAATTGTGAGAATTTATTTGGCCCTGACACTTTTATGCATGTTTGATTAAGCATTATAAGGGCTGTTTTTGATTTTGCATAATTTAACTTTAAATTCCGTACAGGAGGGGGCCACCAATTATTAATGACCAGAATAGACTCTCTTAAGATGCATATATTTGTAATTTATTTCAAAGCACAATGTCTTCCACAGGTTTTTTAAATTGTTGTCCTATCACCAAAGTGACAAATACGTTGAAAGTAATATTTGGAGCTCTTTCGCCTGTGCCATAAATCTTCTGGGTTGCATACAATTTATTAAAAGTTTTGAAATAAGTACAAGTTACTATTTATATGGCAACAAGTGACAAATAAATGTGTTTGTCTTCCCAGCAAACCATCAAAGATGTCGTCTCTTGCCAGCTGCTTGGATTTGTTCTGATGGGTCCGACTTGTTGCCGTGATCAGTTTTGCCACAAATCATCAGGTGTGTCAAGGCAAACTCTGCTCAATCAACAGGGAATATGAGTTGTGTCGTTGGCAAATTAGCAAAGAGCTCAGGTCAAAAGCAGCACTGGAGGGACCGCAGCTCATACCACCACAAGCAGCAAATTGTGGACACTCAATAAGACATAAATAAATGTAATATTTTACTAAATTCAACCCAA
This sequence comes from Hemicordylus capensis, assembly GCF_027244095.1. Taxonomy (NCBI): domain Eukaryota; kingdom Metazoa; phylum Chordata; class Lepidosauria; order Squamata; family Cordylidae; genus Hemicordylus; species Hemicordylus capensis. The sequence goes on along the minus strand of NC_069673.1, from coordinate 150,822 downwards.
TAAGCATCATTTGCAATTACATTTTTCATTATCAATTTGATAATTATTGAAAGCATTTATAATAACTAGTTGGTCTAATTAGATATTTCATCTATCAACAGGCAACAGTTTGTATAGTAGGTCTACAGGAGAGCGATTCTTGTGTTCTTATATAACTGGTCTTGCGGTAGCAGCGAGCAGCACGAATTGTCCCCCTTGCTAAGCCGGGGGCATTTGAATGGGAGACATCTCCAGATATTCGGGGCTGCTCCGGGAAGAGCACCTGCTGCCTGCTTGTATGCAGGAGGCTCCCGTTCCCTTCCCTCCCTGCCTCCCTCCCTGGCAGGCAGCCTCTCCAAGAGAGAACGGAGTGAGACTCCTCCTGCCTGCTGCACCCTTGGAGAAGCCGCTGCTGCCAGTCTGGGTAGACAATCCTTCCTGACCGGGATGGACCAAAGGTCTGACTCGGTATATGGCAGCTGCGGAAAAGAAAACCACAAGGCTCTGCGGGCGCCAGGAGGAGTCGAAACCGACTGGACGGCACCCTCTCGCGTGACCGAGCAAGAGCACCATGATCAGCCCCCCGATAGCAGCCTGACTCTCGCTCGGCGGGGGCCGGTCTGTCTGTCATGCAAGCCTCTTCGGGGCAGGGAACCACCTTCTCTCCCCCCCCCCCGCCCCAGGAGGAGGAGGAGGAGGAGGGCCTGGCGGCAGCAGGAGCCCGGCTGGATCCATCTCTGCAGCGCCCTCCTCCTCCTCCTCCGCCCCACGGGCGGGCGGGGGTGGCCGCGGGGAGGGGGGAGTAGGAGTGGGGGGCGCTGCGGCTTCTGCGTCTCGGCACATTGGGGGGGGGCAGCATCCCCCCCCCCGGCCGAACGGGAAAGGCTCGGGCGGGGGTCGTCCTCGTGGGGCTGGGACCGCCCCCCCCCCAATCCGCAGCAGGGCGACGGCGACGGGGAGCCGCCCGGGCAGGCTGCAAGCAAGCAGCCCCGCCGCCAGTTTCGGGCGGGCTGCTGCTGCCGCCTCCGTCCGGCCCCGGGGAGGAGGCGCTTCGGGAGCTCCCGCCAGGGGGCGCCGGCGAGCTCCGACGCCTCCCAGGCCGCCCCCCTCCTGCGCGGCGGAGGCGGCGGCTGGACTACAGCTCCCGTCACCCCCCAGCAGCACTGGCTGCCCCACAACCGCAGGCGAGCCTAACCCCCCCCGCCCCCCCGCCCAAGAGCTTTATTTGTCCAGGTTCACGGGAGGAATCTCTTGCGGGCGGGGCGGGGCGGGGCAGAGACAGGCAGAGGGCCCCGCCTAGGGAGCCGGCGGCCGCTCCTTCCGGGCCAAACTGCGCCTGCGCCCCTCCTGTCGCTAGGCAACGGCTTCCCGGCAGGAGGCGGGCAGGGCGCCGCTGTCGTGTCGCCTTCTTGATGACGCCATCAGCCTGCGCAGCTCTTCGCTCACCGCGGCCCTGAGGAGGGGAACGAGGAGGAGGAAGAGGAGCAGCCGCCGACCGCCGACTGCCGCCCCCCCGCCATGGCCAGCCTCGGCAGCGCCCTCCGCCGCCCCCGCCTGGTGAGTCCCCCGAGCGAGAGCCCCAGCAAGGCGGCGCCGCGGTAGCTCCCCGCGACAGCCCTGCGAGGTCCGTCAGCCCTGGCGAGTGGCAGCCGCCGCTGCGCCCCCGGGAAGCGGGATGGCAGAAGGGCCCGCCCCGGCTCGCCCCCCCCCGGCGGCAGCGGAGGGAGGGAGGGAGGGAGGAGCAGGAGCGGACCCCCCCCCCGCGCCTGGCCGACCTCCGCCCCCCCCCCCAGCTGCCAGTCCGAGCCCGATTGAGAGGCGTCCTGCCTCTGAGGCTGGAGGTGGCCTGTGGGCCCCCCCCCACTAGTAGCCATGGATAGACGTCTCCTCCTCCGAGGATCCATCCAAACCCCTCTCAAAGCGGTCCAGGTTAGTGGCCGTCCCTCATCCCATGGCAGAGAGTTCAGTGGATTAATTAGGTGTTGTGAGATAAAGTGCTTCCTCTTGTCAGTCCTACATTTCCTGGCAATCAATTTCATGGGATTGTCCCTGGTTCTAGTGTTGAGAGAGGGAGAAAAATTTATCTCTGTTCATGCTCTCCACACCATGCATGATTTTATAGACCTGGATCATGTCTCCCCTCATTCCTCTTTTTTCTGAACGATAAAGCCCCAGGTTTTGTAGCCTAGCTTCATGAGGAAGGTGCTCCAGGCCCCTGATCATCTGGGTTGCCCTCTTCTGCACCTTCTCCAGTTCCACAATGTCCTTTTTAAGATGTGGTGATTCAGAACTGTACACAGTACTCCAGGTGTGGCTGCACCATAGTTTTGTATAAGGGCATTATAATATTAGCTGTTTTATTTCTCATCCCCTTCCTAATGATCCCCAGCATGGAATTGGCCTTCTTCACCGCTGCCACACATTGAGCAGACACTTTCAACGAGCTGTCCACCACGACCCCAAATCCCTCTCCTGGTCAGTCACCAACAGCTCAGATCCCATCAGCATAAACTTGAAGTTGGGGTTTGTTTGTTTTTGCCCAAATATGCATCACTTTACATTGGCTTACATTGAACCATATTTGCCATTTTGTTGCCCACTGTCCCCAAAAATCCTTTTATCGAGGATCTCCTCAAAAAAGGATCTCCTTTTGGAGCTCCTCACAGTATTGTGGATTTCACTATCCTAAATAGATTGGTGTCTGCAGATTTGGCCACCTTGCTGCTTACCCCTGCTTCTAGATCATTTATGAATACATTTAAAGGCACCAGTCTGAGTATGTATCCCTGGGGGACCCCACTTATTACTTCCCTCCATTATGAAAACTCTCCATTTATACCTATCCTCTGTTTCCTGTCCTTCAACCAGTTAGCAATACATACATGTACTTGTCCCCTTATCCCATGACTGTTAAGTTTTCTCAAGAGTCTTTGATGAGGAGCTTTGTTGAAAGCTTTTTTGAAATTCCAAGTATACTATGTCAGCTGGATCACCTTTATCCACAAGCCTGTTGACACTCTCAAAGAACTCCAAAAGGTTGGTGAGGCAAGATTTACCTTTGCGGAAGTCATGCTAGTTCTCCTTCAGCAGGGCCTGTTCTTCTGTGCGCTTAACAATTTTGTCCTCAAGAATGCTTTCCATCAATTTGCCTGGCACAGACATTAACCAGCCTGTAATTTTCTGGATCACCCCGGTTCCCTTTTTGAAAGTCTGTGTTACATTGGCTACTTTCCTGTCCTCTGGTACAGAGCATGATTATAGGGATAAGTGACATATTATTGCCAAGGAGGTTGGCAATTTCACATTCGAGTTCTTTAAGGACTCTCAGGGTGGGCTACTTTCTGGGAAGCAGGTCTGGTTTGGTCTGGGCCCGTCATGTTGCATGGTGACCGAAAGCAGTGGGCTCCTGTTCTCCTGGTCGATCCCAAATGGAAGACCTCTGTGGAAGGAGGTCCAGAGAGTTCTCAGGAAACCCCACCCGCCGCGCCTGCATAATAGCGATACGACATGGCAGGGGGTCTTCCTGCTGAGAAGCAAAAGATGTGAGCTCTAGAACAGGCCAGGGCAGCATGTCCCACAAACTGGGGGTGCCCCATGTGTGCTTCCTGGCTTTTATTTGTGTGGCTGGTGTGCAGGTCTGTCTGAGCTGGAAGCTTGCTCTTGTGCTAGGTGCCTGTTATGGGCCTGGTGGCAAAAGGGTGTTTGTGCTGGTTTGCATGATGGTGTCTCGTATGTGGGTATTCTTCCATCTGTGTAGGATAAAATGTCCAGTGCTGCCCCTTAAGAGAGTGCTTATTGTGGGGGAAACCTTCTCCCGTAATGTGAACCTGCCTTCTCTCAGTTTCTGCTGGCGGCACAGAGCTCTTTGTGGCTTTCTTCCATCCAGGGTCTTCTTTCCTCACCAAAGCTGCTCTGTCTTGGCCCTCTATTGCTGATGCCGGATCCTTGAACGTGCTGTGTTCCCGAATGTCCTGTGGTATCCCCACAGCCCAGCCAATGGCTGGAGACATCCTATGATGTGATGCTGGGAGTCACCAGGGATCAGCTGCCCCTTCCTCACATCTGGGCTTCCCTGGGATAGCTGTGCCCCTGCCTTGTCCCTGGCACCATCATTTGCCATGGCTGGGGAGATCTTGGTTGCCCAGCCGGATCAGTTAGAGTCCAGAGGTGCCTGTTTTGGAGCAACCGGAGCTGACTGGGATTGGCTTCTCCACGTGACTGATGGTGGCCCCGTGACTCTGCTCTTGGCCGTCCCCTGGCAAGGCAGCCCACAATGCTGCTGCCGTTGGCATCCGGCGTTCAGCTGGCTGACGCGGCCACGCGCTCCCCACAGACACTCCCACCACCCCCTCAACTTGGCTCTCCTTCTGTTCTGTTCCTTCCTGCAGGAGACCTCCGTCCCCGCAAGCCTCTCCCGTCTTTGCACTCCTGGGTCTCCGGACGTGCCCCCCATCTTCATGGATGTCGCCTGGCCCCTTCCTTGCAAGCCCAGCTCTCTGGCTGCTGTGTAGAAGGCGTGAGGCCTGATGCCTGTCATCCCCATCCCGCGGCGGGTCCGGTCTTTCCACGGCCCCCACACGACATGCCTGCACTCGGCCTGCGGGCCGGTCAGGACCACCCACTTGGTGCGCACCAAGTACAACAACTTCGATCTCTACCTGAAGTCCCGCTGGATGTATGGCTTCATCCGTTTCTTGCTGTACTTCAGCTGCAGCCTGTTTACCTCCATCCTGTGGGTGGCACTCTCTCTCTTGTTTGGCCTCCAGTACCTCAGCATCCGGGTCTTCCTCCGCTTCCAGTACAAGCTCTCCATCATCCTGCTCTTGCTGGGAAGGAGGCGGGTGGACTTCAGCCTCCTCAATGAACTGCTCGTCTACGGCATCCACGTCACCATGCTGCTGGTCGGGGGGCTGGGCTGGTGCTTCATGGTCTTTGTGGACATGTGAATAAAGCCGGGGCATGTCGGCCCAGGAGGTGCAGCGCGCTGTGTGTCCGTATCTCTCGCGCTCGGCCCCCACTCTTGATACGTGTGTGGCTGCCCCCTTGGGGGGGTGGGGGGTGGTTCGGAGACAGAGAGAGAAGCAAATATGTCTCTGTTGGAGGAAGTCCCCCAGGTCACTCACGGCGCACAAGTGGGCCACCACTCAAGCGTCCGAAAGCAGCTCCTAATGTCTTCACTAGAGGTCTTGGCTTTGCACCCTCCTCCTGGCGTCTCGGAGGGCTGGTTGTGGAGGCGGGATTGGCGACTCTTGGACCCCTCCATGGCCGAGGCTGACAGAGGTGGTAGAGTCCTCGCCACAGCCCTCTGCCTTGTTGCCACCCGCCAGCGACTCCCCCCTACCAAATGGACTTGCCCGCTCTGTGAGGCTGGGGAGGGGTGTCCCTGATGTTGGTTTGGCCACAGTGGCAGCTTCAGACAGCCAGGTGCTGCCAACTATCCTTCAAACAAACAAAGCCACTCTAACGAGTTGGCCTCGTTATAGCCTAAGAAAGGGGCTCCGGCTGCCTGTCGTAGTTCTGGGCACTCCCAGTCGCTGTTTGGAATTGCCTCTGCAGCAAAAAATGTGCTTGAAAATAAAGACACCCCCCCCGCACAACTTGCCTCTTCCGCCCCGCCCCCCCGCCCCATGCTAGGTTGCCAATGGCAACTGGGCAAGTGATTAGAGAAGGGACTGGTTGCCTCACTAGGCTTGCAGTGGCCACAGGGGAACAGGCTCTCCAGCCTGGAAGTGTGTTCCTGAGCCCAAGGCCCAGAGAGTGCCAGATCTGGGTGTCCAAAGAGCCGAGCGGCTTCTCCTGGGGTCGACTGAATGTGGATTCACTTTGAATTCTGGACTGTCCTTGGACAACCTTGTTTGCAAAACCCATTTTCTTCTTGCAGTCTGTATGGGGTGTGTGTGTGTGTATTTGTGTACACGCACATGAATATGCCCGAGCAGCCTCTGACGCAGTCCTCCCAGGGTTAGGCTCTGTTCTGCTCTTGGCGTACCTTGCAGAGCTGGGCAGCAGCCTCTTCCGGGCTGGGGGCTGGCCTTCCGCTCAGGCTGCCAAAAGGCGTGCATAGCCAGGCTTCAGGATTCTCCTGCACTGTTTCTGAGACTTCCCCAGGGCTTTGCCTCTCCTCTGTAAGGGGCGCAGACACCTACACATTCAAACGGAAGGCGTCGTGAGCGGACTGAGCTGTGAATCGAGATGTCCTGGGTTTGAATCTTGCCCCTGCCATGGAGTCACCAGGGGCCTCGAGTGTGCCACAGTCCCTTGGGCAAGGCGGGGATGGGACTGACTTGCCTTACAGAGTCACTGCAAGTATTACGACACCGCTGCAAAATAGATGGAAAGCACTCTCAGGTGTGGGTTGCCCTTGCTGGAGCAGAAGTTGGCGTTGCCCTTGCACAGCCCGGGATGTGCTCCAGCCAACCTTTGGCACGGGAGGCTGGCTTGACTTTCCTGTACAAAAGGCCCTTGTGGGGAAGGCACTTGTCCACCTAGGCAAGCTGAGAGTTGTGTGGCTGGAGCCCCAGATTTCCTCCCTTAAAGCAGCCATCACGGTGAGCTGGCACGGAGCCTGTTCGGGGTGAGCAGGCCAGTGTCGAGGACCCCTCACAGCCAGAAATGTGCTACGAGGTGGCTGGGATCCTTGGCTGGCTTGAGCGGTTGCTGGAGTTGGGAGTGGGAGAGGTCGTGGTCTGAGCACATGACCCCATTTTCTTCTGGAGGGTCACCTTCCAACTCTTGGGATGTAATCGCAGCCACGTGATCATTCCCAGCACCCTTGGCTGCATTCGGAACACATTCCATAGGAACATAGGAAACTGCCCCATACTGAGTCAGACCATTGGTCTATCTAGCTCAGTATTGTCTTCACAGACTGGCAGCGGCTTCTCCAAGGTGGCAGGCAGGAATCTCTCTCAGCCCTATCTTGGAGATGCTGCCAGGGAGGGAACTTGAAACTTTCTGAGGCTCCATCCCCTGAGGGGAAGATCTTGCAGTGCTCACACATCAAGTCTCCCATTCAGATGCAACCAGGGCAGACCCTGCTTCGCTAGGGGGACAAGTCATGCTTGCTACCACCGGACCAGCTCTCTGGATAGGAGCATCTCCAAAATGTATGCAGTCTGTGTGGGAAAGGGAGAGCGGATGTTTTCACGGAGCTGGCCTCACGCTGCAAGTTGGCTTTTGAAGTGGGGCAGCAGAAACCAAGAGCCCCACCGTGATCAGCAGCTGTCGGTTGAGCCCAAGAAGCAGGGCTCCAGATCTGCAGGCCTGCTGCTATTTGGCCACTATGCTGTGGCGGCGGCCAGAGGGGCATTTAGAGCGACCTCCTGCTGGGCAAAGGCAGGCCTTGGTATAGGCCGGGTGGTGGCCAGGACAAGTGCTCGCTCGCTGCTCACGGGAGGGCCTACTTGTCCTTGGAAATGTCCCCGAGTGGTGGTGGGGAACCGTGGGTTTCTCGTTTCCAAGCTATGGAAAAGTTGGGAGAACCAGATCTCTCTGTGACTCCTTAGAAGAAGAAGAATGCGACCTCAACCTTGGATCAGGGTTGCACAGCTGCAAAGGCGGGCTTGAAGCCTTTCACCCCACCCTGCTTCCTCTAAGGAGGATGTCGTCCAAAAGGCAGGTACCATATGGGAACTCCCTTCCCCTTCCTGCTGCCAAAATCTGGGGGAGGCGGGAACCCGCAGTGGTGAAGCCTGGGCCCCCCTCCACTCCCCTTTAACCCCAGGGAAAGATGTTGAGTGAGGACTGCTTTGGCCCCTGAAATGACCAAACGAAGCCTGTAGTGCCCTGACTTGGATTTCATCGGGTGTGAAGCAGATGCTCCTGCCCGCCAAGCACATTTCCTTGGCTGCTGAGAGACCCCACCTCACTCGCCTGGGAGGGTGTGTGCTGGGCCTGCTGCATTGCTACTTGAACGCTCCATGATATTTGAATGGCGCAACTTTCACTTTTTCAAGAAGTGTGTGTGTGTTGTTTAAAAATAATAATAAAACCATTGATGCTATTCACACATGCGTGCAAAACCAGGCTAAGGGAGCCCGGCCTGGTTTTGCACACACACGTGTACCTCCCGGATCGGGCCTGATCCTGGCAGCACCACGCAGCAAACCTGCCTATGAGGCCGCCCTATGAAATGGGGCTACCCCGACCCTCAGAGCTACCAGCTGCAGCCGGGGCCAGGAAGGAGGACTGCTCATGTGTGGGGGAGGTCAGCATTTCGTGGCTTCCTTCCCTCGCCCCTTTAGAGCCCATTCTCCAATCACGAGAGATTAAATCATAAATCTTTTAAATAGAACCGTTGTGGAATTCATGACCCCACCATCTCTAGGCATCTGCTGCTTAGTTTGCTGGCAAAACTTGGCTGAAGCTGGCCAGACATGTTGGTGGAGGCCAGCTTCCAGATCTCAGGCTGTTCCTGCTCAGTGGCTGAAATCTTGTGCATGTTAAAGGGGATGTCTTCTGCAGGAAATGGAAGAAACCTGCCTAACCTGAAATTCTGCATGCCTCTGAATCAATAGGTGCTTGTAGAATAATCAATACAGTCCACTATCCTGGCTATTTTGTTTAAGGCAAGAATGAGAAGCTGCCGCCCTTTAGTTTGTGGGGAAAACTCAGCACCAGGAAGCAGCCAATGTTGTTGCTAAGAGAGCTACAGACTGAGAGGGCTCTGTGTGTGTCTGTGTGTGTGTGTGTGAGAGAGAGTTGGTTTAATGGGCTGTTTCCCCCTCGAGTCTCTTGTTTGGTGATGCAATTGGAGGAGCTACAGGCCAGAGAAGAGACCTGGAAATGAACAAAGTTTTGTTTCTGTCTTTTGTTTTAGCCCACCAGTTTCCATCGCTCTTGGAGAGGGTGTGAGTGGGAAGCAGAATAAAGATCTCCTTTCATTTCTTCACCTGCCAGCTCTGTGCCGGCCTCCCCCCCCCCCCCCGCCTTTGCTTCAGAGCTGCAGATTGTGCCCAGAAAATGTCATTTGCAGACAAAGTTTTTGTTCAGTAATCGCCAGAACCCTTCCGAGCGAGCTGAGGGTGATGAGAAAGGCCCTGAAGAGTACTCCAAGCCCTCCCCACTGCTTTTCATATTAAAGGTGGTGGTGTGGTTTTTTAATAGCCCTGGTCTGCCCGATATTTGGGTTTTATTTATCGGACACTAAGCCCAGGTGGCCAATGAGGAGGCTGACCCCGGAGGGCTAAAGATCGGTGCTGTTCTGTGTTCTGGGTGCAGGTTGTTCTCCTGGCTTGCTTGTGGCACGTGATGTGGGGGGGGGGGCAAGGCGGGGTCTACAGAGGCCGAGGCCGAGTGGACGGAGCAGGGAAAAGATGCTGTGCAGACACACTTGTGAGCGTTCTCACTGAGATGGGCCCTTCTTTCTCCGTCTGCAGGAGGCTGGGAGAGGGGGGAGCTTAAAGGCAGAGCCCTGGGTCTTGCTTCTCCGCCCCCAGGCATTTCAGAGGAGCCAGCAGAGTGGCACAAGACAAAGGTGGTGGCTTCTTAAGCCGGGAGGGAGGGAGCATTCCTGTGTCTTGATGTTCTGCCTTTTCATCGCCAAGATGCCCCAGGCAGCTGACACCACAGCTGTTTCAAAGGCAGCCCTGCAGTATCAAAGCTACCAAACCCAGACAGTGCAGCAGATATAAGGCCAGCCCTTTTTGAAGCCAAGGATGGGCATATTCCAATCCACTGGCCAAAGAACAGGTACGTTTCTTCCTCTTGGCATCCAAGCGCCTCCATAGGGAAGGATCCAGACGCACCAGGGCATTCAGCTCTTGCCCTCTTTATTGGGCTTCTGATTCCCTCTCCAGCAAAAGTGGGTCAAAAGCACTATTCCCTCTACGGTGTGCACATGTGTGTGTGCTCACAAGTTTTTGGATGTCCGCTCAGTTCATTTTAGATCCCTCTCAGGTTGAATCAGGAAGGCCCCATTCTGAATGCACATGGTGCGCGCACACTGCCTGGATGCTGCCACCCCGAACAAAACTCATTCCTCACAGAGATGAGGAAAATTAGAGGGACCACTGGTCACGGGTGGGTCTGTCTCCACCATCTCCTGGAGCAAAGGCAGGAATAATTCACTCGGCTTCGCTGCAGTCTGCATAATCTCCTCGGCCATAAGTCCTTGAATGCCTCTAAACATTCTGAGCACTGTCGGCCATCTCAGTGTTTTTAGCCATGTGCTTCTTCTCGGCATGTGCTTGCCTCATCACCTCTTTGTGCTTGCTTGGCCAGAGTTTGTGCTGCTTTGGGCAAGACTCCCACTTTTTAAGGAAGCCGCCTTGCCCTTCCTAGCCACCCTGATTCCTCACTAGCCACACTGGCATCCTCTTGAACTTGCCCATACTTCTGGTAATCTGCAGTATACATTTTTTCTGAGCTCTTTTTCTAGTGGTTTTAAATAACCTGCATGTGTCCTGGAGAAATTTGACTCTTCCTTTCTGCTGCTTTCTTTTAACTAACCCCCTCCTATATGAGAAGTCCCCTCTGTAATAGATGCTGGGTGGCCATTGCTTTTATTAGGCAGATGTCCCTCGTTAATAGCCCGTAATAAACAGTACATGTTTCTTTCTGGGAGTCTCTGGACACATTCATCCCTTTGGAAGGGGAAAACCCACCAGAGCCCATCAGAACTTGGGTGACCCACCCACCCCAAGCCAAGGACAGGCATTGGTGTCAGGTGTGAGTGTCATGAAAAGGCACTTCTGCAGTTTGTGAGACACTGGAGGTCAAGCCCTCAGGTCAGCTCAACAGGCTTTGCCCTCTGGCTGCCGTCCACTCGGATTGGGTCGACAGATACCGCGGTGGCAGCCCCACGGTTGTGGAATTATCTCCCTGGTTTAATTTCTTGTTGCTAGCTCTTAAATTAGAAATTAGATTACACTGGGGTTTTATGCTGATGATTTGTTTCAGTTGTCAGCTTTTAATTTTTTGTGTTTTGTGTTACATTGATGAGTGTGCATGAGAGAGAGACACACAGATGCCACCTTGGGGAGATTATATTTTAAAAGATTTAAAAGATTTTTGCTTCTTCCTAGAGCCTAGCAGGTGAGAGGATAATGGAGAGAGTGAGACCCCTTGTCTTCAGAGGGTCCGGAAGTGTCTGTGGGAGAAGCTAGCTTGTGGGGGAACAAAAAGGCGTCTCCTCCAGGGGTGGGGTCCCAGCCTGCCTGGACCAGCCTCGGGTCTTTTTCTCCCTGCCCCCCCACCCCCGGGAGGGAGGGAGGAGCCCTTGCAGCTGTCTGCTTCTGGCTTGTTTGATGGAGAGACAGCCGAGAGGCCACCGTCTTACACTGTCTGTCAAAATCTGGGCTTCTTTACAGTTTGGTATTGACGTTTTGGTGACCTTGACAATCTCCTGTCCCTGGTAGCACATGATCCGTGGGGGCAAGGAGGGGATTGGCACCATGTCAGAATGTTTGTTCAGCATTTGCTGCAGTGAGGAAGCTTCTTTCAATTGGCTAGAGAGGCTACGGAATACGTTGGCGGCGGCTGTTGAGCTCTCTTGGAGCCCTGCCAGGCGCTGGGTGTATGTAACAGCTTTTGGCCCGGCTCTGAGCATCGCTTTGTGCTTGGCTTTGTTAATTCCGTTGCCCTCAGAACTGACACCACTCGCGTGGGTAGCAGCATCTTCTCCTCCATTTCCTGCAAGCTCTGGGCAGATGAGACTCCAGGGTTGGCCCCGAGACTCCCAGCACCAGAGCCAGCCCCGAGCGTCATGCCTTGCTGACCCACAGCGCTCAGTCGCTTCATCTCCTGGCAAAAGCATCTTCTGATCTAGAGGGGTTGGTGGCATCTTGTGGTTGCCAGGCAAAGCCTGGATGCCCTGGCAGCAGCCCAAGGGGTGGTGGAGGTTGCCTTCTCATGTCCTTCTGACCGTCTGTTCATAATGCGTCTTTGTCTTCTCTGGGTGTTTCTTTGTCTTCCTGCACTCTTCCCTCATGAACCTTTAGAGCACTTGCAAACTCACCTGGCCCAACTTGTGCCCTTAAAGACAGACTAGGCCGCAATGTGTCTTAGTTGAAGATGCCTTATATCGAATCAGACCTTGGTCCATCGATGGTCTACACTAACTGTGTCAAGAATATGTTGATGGGATCTGTGCTGTCGGTGACTGACCAGGAGAGGGATCTTGGGGTTGTGGTGGACAGCTCGTTGAAAGTGTGGACTCAATGTGCGGGAACTGTGAAAATGGCCAATTCCATGCTAGGGATCATTAGGAAGGGGATTGAAAATAAAACTGCTAATTTTATAATGCCCTTATACAAAACTATGGTGCGACCACACTTGGCGTACTGTGTACAGTTCTGAATCACCACATCTAAAGGAGGACATTGTAGAACTGGAAAGGGTGCAGAAGAGGGCAACCAAGATGATCAGGGGCCTGGAGCACCTTCCTCATGAGGCAAGGCTACAACACCTGGGGCTTTATCATTTAGAAAAAATATGACTGCGGGGAGACATGATAGAGGTCTATAAAACCATGCATGGTGTGGAGAAAGTGAGGAGAGAGAAACTCTTCTCCCTCTCACATAACACTAGAACCGTGGGTCATCCCATGTAAATTGAATGCCAGGAAATTTAGGACCAACAAATGGAAGTACTTTTTCACACAACGCATAATCAACTTGTGGAATTCTCTGCCACAAGATGTGGTGATAGCCAACAACCTGGGTGGATTTAAGAGGGGCTTGCATAACTGCATGAAGGAGAGGTCTATCAAGGGCTACTAGTCAGAGTGCTATAGGCCACCTCCAGCCTCAAAGGCAGGATGCCTCTGAGTACCAGTTGCAGGGGAGTCACAGCAGCAGGAGGGAGGGCCTGCCCCTTTCAGCTCCTGCCTGTGGGCTTCCCAGCGGCATCTGGTGGGCCACTGTGTGAAACAGGATGCTGGACTAGATAGGCTTCCTCGGTGGCCTGATCCAGCAGGACTGTGCTTCTGTTCTTCTGACGGGCAACGGCTCTTCAAGGTTTCAGGCAGGAGCCTTTCCCAGCCCTATCTGGAGATGCTGCCGCCAGGGACTGAATCTGCAATCCCTGCATGCACGCAAGGGATTCTCCATGCAAGTGGATGAACTCCTATCCCGCCCGCAACCGGGGAGGCATATTTGCAGACTCAAATATGGAGAGTGGCTCCCTTGGTCTTGTTTTTGTGAAGCCTGAACTTCATGAAGTCAAGGTGGTTTCTCCTATCACTGTGAAATTTGACATGCAGACCCGGCTTGGGTTTTTGGATAGAACCTGGCCCAATTCCAGCAAAATCCAGTGAAGAATACAGAGTTACAGTAGCAGAGACTCTCTTGCACAGAGGTGCAGGCAGTCACCCTCACTACCTGTTTCCCCACCTCCAGCCCCAGCCGAAACCTTCGCATGGGCAGATGACATCCTGTCAAAAAGGGCAAGGCTCTCCCTTCGGCTAGCTGGGTGGCCAAGTATAGTTGTGACGTTCGGGGGGCTTTAAAACGTGGCCGTCCTTCGTAGTGGCAAGTTGAGCCCGGGTTGCCTGTCCTGCAGACTGAGCCCATTGTTAAGACGGGTGCCCCAAAGTCAGGTGGTGGCTGCTGGGTCCAGCACTGGGGCTGGCCTCACGGGGCAGCTCCCAGGGCCCCCACTGATCCCTGAGGCCGCCTCATGCGGTGGAGGCCACGTGGCTCTCTGGGGCCCATGGAGGGCCATCTGCCGAGGACTGGACCGAGTGCTGGTGTGTGTGGCGGGCGCGGGTGTGTGTGTGGCATCCCCACAGAGACTTGCTCAGTCTAAATGTGCACCAGGAGCCATTCCTGAGCATCTGTGGGGAAAATCATCCCGGGGCTTGGTCTCCCCCCCCTCGAATTAGATTCCAGCTTTGTCTTATTTTCCCCTTTAATTTCTTCTTCTTCTTGCAAGGCAGCCCCCTGTCTACTGCTGCGTCCCCCCTTTGTGCCTAATAATAGCATCCGACTTGGCTATGGATGCCTTTTGAAATATTTCCTGTCATGTCATCAATCAGATACATATTTACAATCATTCATTAAATTAGAGTGTACATTTCATCCTTCCTCCTTGGAATATTAATGTTGCTCCTTGCTGAAATGCTGCCTGAATATTCATGAGGGGGGAAAAATCAATCTCCGTGCCAGCAGTGATGTCACTTCAAGCAGTAATCATGCAGGCGATAAAGAACCGATCAGGGCTGCCACACCAAAGGGGTGTCGATCCCCAGAGGGGGCGCTTGCACGGAGGGGGCGACTCTGGCCGCGCTTCGTCCTCCTCGGGGCCGAGGCCACGCCTGGGTCCACCATGTTGGGAGCAGAGGGCACTGCCCTCCACGGAGCCAGAGCCCTGGGCCTTCCCGGTCCTTGGTGTCTACGCTGACGGGCAGCGGGGCTCTCCAGCATCTTGGGCAAGGGTCTTTCCCAGCCCTGCCTCTGGAAGCCTTCTGGTGGGCTGGCAGGCCACGTATTGCAGGTATGGAGACCACCCCTTTGCCTCTGGCTTTCTGGGACAGAGCGGAATTCACAGAGCGCCCTGTGGAGGGCCAGGTTCCTGCTGACGGCACCGCTGCAAACACGGGCTGACGCCGGGTGTTGCGCCCAGAGTCTGGGGGTGACTCTGGTTGAGGCCCAGCCCTGGCAAACGTTTTCTCTTTACGGTGGAAGAGTTGCAGGAGTCGCCGTTGTCGTCCTCGGCCAATCTCCAGCCGTGGGTTTGCAATGCTGCCTGCTTTCAGCAGCGTCACCCACCAGGACTGCTGCCTCTGCTCGCTCTGGCTTTGTGGATGGTCTTTGGGGCCACTGACCCCCTCCCTCCCTGCCATCCCTTTCTTTCATGCTGAATTTGCACCCACCGACATTACATCATGGCTGTGAAGCTGAATGTCGCTGTACTCGGAAGGAACATGTTGCTGCTGGTGTGATTCTAGGAGGGCATGCTTCCCATATACATGCATCTATGCAATCCTTTAAAAATATTATTTTGCACTGCATTTATTTGGACTCCACACTGTTTTTTCTAAATACGAGCTGTTGACGAGATTCCAGAGCCTTGAGCATTTCTAAAGCAAGGATGGAAAACCTCCTATTTCTGGAGGAACACGGAGAGTCCCTAGAAAGGCTGCAGAAGGGCCAAGAAGGAGGAGGCGCAGGAGCCCCCCCTCTGCTTGCCTCCAGGCAGTGGCCACTTGCCCTGCGCCCTGTGCCCCCTCCCTCTGGCCCTGTGTCTCCTCTAGCGCAGGCAAGCCTGTCCTGCTCATCTGCCCGGCTGTATGTGGGCCTAAAGGAAACCCTGGCCACCTCTTTGGGCCGCCTCCGCTGGTGGCAACCGCTGGGCTCCCCTTCCTGGCCGCCCTTCTGGGAAATGGGAGCCAGGCTTCTCGTCTGAAAACTAGCTGCCTTGGGCCCGCAAAGGTGCTGGAGCGGGACGGGAAAGGCTGAAGGCGCCTGGCTGCCTGAGCCAAAGGTCAGTCCCGGCTCTCCCTGGTCTTGGCAGCAGCCGGATTGCTGCCCCAAGTTGGCAGACCTCCGCTGCGTGCTTGGCAAGAGCAGCATGCCCGGGAAGAAAGGGGTGCTTAGGGTCAGGGGGGCTCTGCCTCTCCCTCTGGGAGGTCTCCAAGGAGGGGCCCCGTCTGCTTGGAGCCCCAGCTTGAGAGGCAGGAGTGCCTCCTTGTGGCGGGGGGGGGGGGGAGGTTCTTGCCCTTCCTGGGGTCTTGGGGGGGGCACCTACCAGCCAGCCCCACTGCCACCGCTGCTGCTGCCCCCCAGCAAATGGCAAGCGCCTTCCCCACGGACTGGGGGCCCAGGGTGCTGCTGGCCTGGTGGGGGATTAACTGGGGGGGGGCTGCCGCTTTCTTGGGTTGGGGGCTTTTCGTCGCAGTAAAGGTGGGGGGGAGGCAGGGGCCGAGGGGAGAACGGGGGGGCTCCTGTGATGGGGACAGTGCAGCCCCCCCGGGTGAGGAGGGGGGCTGCCCCCCCCACCGCGAAGGGCCCGGCGGGGGGGGGCTGACACTGTCCCTGCTGCTCCCAGGGCCGGAGACAGGCGGGCCTGGCGCCCCTCCCCCCGCAGGGCCTTCCTCCTCCTCCTCCTCCTCTTCCTCCTCCTCCGGCGGCGGCGGCAGGAAGTGATTCTGGCCGGGAGGAGGCGGAGGCGGAGGAGGAGGAGGAGGCGGAGGAGGGAGGACCGCAGCAGGCCCCGCCTGGCCCGGCCGAGGGACCCCCGCCGCCGCCGCCGCCGCCCACCAGGTAACCGAGAGACGCGACCCCCCCCGCGCCCTGACCGCCCCCCGGCCACAACCCCCCCCCCCCACTGGGGGCAGCGGATGGGCGGGCGAGGCCGGAGGCGGCGGCGGCGGCGTCTGCTGCTGGGGGGGAGCGGCGGCCAGTCCTTGACGCAGCCCCCCCTCCGCATATCGCCCCACGCAGCCCCCCAGGTCCGGGCCCCGCCCCCGCCCCCCCTCTCTTCCGCCCCCCCGCCCGCCTGATGCCCTTAGCGGGGGGGGGTCCTTCCCTTCTCTTCGGCCTGGCTAATCTGCCCCCCCCGCCACAAGCCTGCTTCAAGGCGCCCACGTGGCCCCCTGCCGGAGCCCCTCCCCCTCCCCTCCCATGAAGGGGCGGGCAGGCCGGGGGGGCCCTCTCTGCACAGTCTGCACATGCAGCCCCCCCCCGTAAAAGCGCCCTTGCCGGGGGGGGGCCTCCTGCCGCCGCCCTTCGCCCGGGGCCTGTGCAGGGGGGGGCAGCAGCAGCAGCAGCAGCAGCAGCGGGGCTCAGCCCCCCCGTGGGTTCCCTCCTGGCCGGAGGAAGGAGCCGCGCAGGGGCTTTATTGGTCTGTGTGGGCCGCTTTTCTTGGGGGGGGGGCGCGGGGGGGGGCTCGGCAGCTCCAGCAGCAGCATCAGCGGGCTGCCTTCCTGCCTCTGCGTCTCCCCCTCCGGGTGGCCACAGCCAGTGACAGAGACTCCCGGGCCTGGCCTGGGCGGGGGGGGGGGGGGCTGGGAGAAGCTGCCCCCGCCAAAGGCACCCCCCTCCTGCCGCCTCCCCGGGGGCTGAGCAGTGGGGTCCTCTCGCTCTCCCGCGGCAGGTTCAGGAGGCGCCGAGCCTCTTCTGGCCAGGGCTGGTGGGCTTCCCATGCGGGGCTGGGGGCTGAGGTGGGTCCGAACTTGAAGGGTCAAGAGAAGGGCGGGCTCTTCTGGCCGGATGTGCAGACATCAAAAGACCTGTGCTTGGAAACGGGTCTTGGTCGCTGCTGGTGCCTTTCCCAGAACTGGACGTCACCAGGCTTTGTTTCCGTGAACTCCTGGTGTTTTAATTGAGGAGCAAGGCATCACATACTTCCGGGCTGGAAAGGAAATGGCCAGATAAACAGGTGAGAGGTGTGGGGCTCTCCGGACCTAAGAATGCTGCACAGCGCAGTGTGGGGTGTGTGTGTGTCTTTGGAAAGGGGAGCGCGTGGTTCTTGCGCCCAGGGCCGGCTCGGTGCCTCCGGCTGCGCTGGTGGTGCGTTCCCGACCATGCTGTGGTTAAAGAGGCGTTTGGCGCCGCCCAAGACTTCTTCCCAGCGCCTTGGCTCCTGTGGCAGAGGAGGGGCTCTCTGCACTTCAGTACGTGAGCGTCGACTTCTGTGCAGCGGCAGCAAAGTACAGAAGCACTTAAAAATGACGTCTCCATTACATGCTGCTTGGTTAATTGGAATACTTACTGGTGCATTTCCTGCGTTTCAGGAGGCATTTTGCAGGCCTGTGCGGGATTGATGCCTGGGCAGCTGGCCAAGGGCCTGTCTTGTGACCGGAGTAATTGATGAGCTGGGACACGGTTTTACCTTTGCTAACTGAAATATTAAAGAGCAGTTGGAGTTGGATTTGGTAAACAGAACGGAATTTATGGCTGTTCTCTTCCTGTCAAAGCTGTTCCTATGAATTAGTATGCGAGTGCTTGCTCAAAAGATTTTCCTGTCATGTCGTCCCTGCACCAGTCTCTCTTGTGAGTCGAGCAACATATTCATTCCCTTGGCATTTTTCTCCTGCTTTCCCCAAGACCTCTGCACGCGCCCAAAGTTGTGAGTCCTCCAACCAGGCGTTGTCCTGCACTCTGAATATTTGATTTTGATGGATTGCCCTTCCCAGTCAAAGCATGCTCCAGGTTTTCGTTCTAATGACGCTCTCCGTAAAGTCAAAGCAGGTTTGCCAAATCGCTCCTGTGAAGACTGCAAAGCGTGGCTTTGGGGGGCAGGGGACAGGATGGGGCCTCGGACTTTTTCAGCGTAGCGATCCATGTTGTGCTCCCATAGTCATCTTGCAGTGTTGCTTGTTCCAAAGGCTCTGGGCTCAAAGATAGACTGCTCCTGCTGCTTGCTGCTTGCTCAGCACCAGCTGTCCTCTAGAGCAGGCTGAGAAAGTGGGTCTGGACTAAGGCCAGTGGCAGGAAATGGGCCTTTACCCCAGTCACATCCAGTGTGTCGATTTCCAGGCTTCCTTGTCACGACTCACTTTCTTTGCCTGCATTTCAGCCTGTTTAGGATCCAGCTGTAAGTGACGCCAACCAGAAAAGGCATTGCCTTGAGGGTGTGTGTCCATGCCCCTGCCCTGAGCTGTAAGTGGGGGTATGTGTGTTTTAAAACCTGCGACATTCGTTCTCCTCTTACCTAGAGCTACCAAAAGGCAGCTGAAATGAACAGAAAAACCATGCACCATAGCCCAGGTGACATTATGCTGTATGAGTGTACAGATGTCTGAAACACACAAAACATGTTTGTTTGTGTGAGCGACCGTACCTGGAAAGTGGGCTTCTGTACCTGCGTTCAGCATAACATGTAAATGTCTGTACCTGTGTACACTTGTACGAGTGTTGAACATAACATGTGAATGGGCCTCATGTCACCAGCTGCTCAGCTTCTGTGAGCCCCCATGCTGGGGGCACCTCTCTGCTGCCCTTGGCGCAAGGGCAGTGAACTTTCAAGGGCACTCCTCGTCGTTGTCGTGGGGTAGAGGCAGTCTCTGGTGTCTGTTGGGCCCAAGGTAATTGCGGGTAGAGGCAACTCCTGGAATTGAGCAGAGAGATGAGCATCCCAGAGTCATGTCGTGATCATAGGAACATAGGAAGATGCCATATACTGAGTCAGGCCAATGGTCTATCTAGCCCAGTATTGTCTTCACAGACTGGCAGCGGCTTCTCCAAGGTTGCAGGCAGGAGTCTCTCACAGCCCTCTCTTGGAGATGCCGCCAGGGAGGGAACTTGGAAGCTTCTGCTCTTCCCAGAGCTGCTCCATCCCCTGAGGGGACTTTCTTACGTTGTGCTCACACATCAAGTCTCCCATTCATATGCAACCAGGGTGGACCCTGCTTAGCTAAGGGGCAAGTAGTCCTGCTTGCTTGCTACCATAAGCCCAGCTCTCCTCTGGTGCCCCACCTGGCTGAATTCTGCACCAGTTGATGTTTCTGAGCACCCCCACATGCTGTGCCTGGTGCTGACTCTGCAGAATGTTGGGAAGAAGCTGGCAACCCCAGCCCGGGGGCGGGGGGGGGGAGGCAAGCAGGGGGGGGGGAGGAATGTCTGCTGCCGCTTGGCTGTGACTTGCTGCTTTGCTTGTTTAAGGTTTCTGTGTCAGCAGATGGCTGCATTGCGAATGCCTGTTAATTCCATCTCTGGAGCTTGGCTGGTGCCTCTGATGCCAGCTGAGAGATTCCTGGGCAAATGGCTGGCTTAACATGTCTGGCCGATGTGGTTTCTGTGGGGCTCTGGGGCAGGCCAGCCACTTGCCTTGTGTGTGTCTGGAACTTCGCAGACTTGAGGGGAAACCCTCTCAAGTGAGAATTCTACATGGCCAGGAATCAAGGAGGAGGGATGCCCCATGGGGAGGGGAGGGGAGAGCAAGCCCCCCACCCCACCCCACCGCTTTCTCTCCGCCCTTGTTTCTTTGACGAGGCTCTTGACAGTCTTGGTGCCTTTTTATAGTGAATCTGAGGTTTTCTTTGCAGTGAGTTCATTTGCAAGAAAAATGTTTCTCAGCCTGCTTCAGGCACATTTCATCCTGTCACTCACAATTGCTCATTTGCTGGGAATGGTGATTCATTAGCCAAGGGTCTGCCTGCTTGCTTTTTCTTTTTCTTTAATTTTCAAGGGAAAGAAACACACACGCACACACACACACATATATATATCTTGGAAGGAGCTGCTCAGCGTTCTTAAAAATTCTTAAACGGTGCTTGTCGTCTTGTTAGGGCGCCCTGCGTGGTTTTTGGAAGGAGAGAGTTTGTCTTGCTGAGGAGTCCCTGTCTGCTGCTGGAACCACAACGGACCAGAGCTTGTTGGGGGTGGGGATGTGATTTGGGGGCCTGGCAGTTCTGCCACGCGTCCGTGGACCTCTTGGGCATGGGTTGCCCCCTCTAGATTGGGCCTGTCCCCGAAGTAGAGATAAGTAGGACATTATTTTTGGAGAGGTGGGAAACGGGAGCAGTGTCTTTTCTAGGCCAAGCTGCCTTTTAGTTATTCATGCAGATTGTCTGCCTCACCCAAACGGTTGGGGAACCTGGATATACAGAGTACAAATGAAATGGCTCAAAGAGGATTTTGTATTTACATCTCTGTCTATCTTCTGCTTCACCCTGAAGGCTTGGAAGGCATTATCTTAAAAATTAAAATAATGTGGAGGGCATGGATAAGGTGGGATCCTACCCGGAAGCCACTTGTGGGTCAAGGACGGGCAGGTACCTCTCCTTCCTTGGCTTCCAAGGAGACCCGCGGATGTGGGTATTGTGGGGCAGTTTGCACCGAGGAGGCCTCTGTCAGCGGTCTCTTGGAGGGCAGGATGGCCTATGGCTCCAGCCACACCCTCAGGTTGGGATGAGTGCCGGCCCCAGACCCTGCAAAGCGCCAACTGGCAGGCACATCCTGCTTTCTCTTAGGACCTGTACCTTGCAATGAAGGAAGGTTATCGGAGGTCACACTCACAGGGGCGCCTGCGATCCTATAGAATCCATTGTGTGCTGCGAGAACTAGGCGCTGGGAATGTGCTTTGGGCGTTGGCCTGGCCGGTGGGCCGCTGCCCTTCTTTCCCTGTCAAGCCCAGCAGGTCGGAGTGGTGATGGCTGCCCCCGGCCTGAGCTCTCCTTCCTGGAGGGAGACCTGTGCTCTGCGAGGGGAGAGTGCTCCCGTCCTGCGGTCCAGGGGGATCCACCATCAGAGCACCCACTTCCATCTTGTGTGTTCTCTCCCCAGTGTCTGCAGGGATTCTCGCTGTTGCCCAGACACTGGCCCAGGGTGGGCTGATATTTCTGCACGGCTCCCGTGTGCTTGGGAAGGAAGCCCCATCCAGGCAGATGGCCATATATAGGCATGGATGAGGAGATGAAGCCCCCGACTTCCCTGGCTGCAGCACTAAGGCCAGTCTAGGGAACTTGCTTTGAGTTTCTAGAGGAGAAGGAAGGCATGATATACATTTTAATTAAAGGGGGGAGCCCACACACATACAGGATTGTTTAGTTCACACACACACACACACACACCCCACAGCAACACATTTTCTCTTGACTCTGAGGCATTGGTTGATTTAAGGAAAAGAGCCAGATGTGTCTTCTGCATGAGAGCCAACATAAGCAGAACTGAATGCTGGGGGGCGGGGGGGGGGGAATAAGAGGAAGCAGCCGGGGGGGGAGACCCTGTTTCTCCGTGGGAAGGGTGTGGGGAGTGGAGGAGACCTTTGTCTCTCTTTGCTGTGGCACACAGGTCCCCCTGCCCCGGCCAACTGAATCCACCACCAAACTTTCCTTCCTTCCTTGCGATTTGAGGGAATCTGGAGAAACTCCAGTGCTTGGCTGTCCAGGTGCCTGTGGATGTGATGAGGGTGCCTCGGAATCAGAAACGCTTTTTCCACTCTGCAGCGAAGGACCTGAACTCTCTTATCCAGGCTGGAATTCGGTGGCGGCAGCAGCAGAAGATTCCTGATGCACATTCCTGATGCTGGGTGGGAGTGGAGACCATCGTCCTCCCAGCCCTCTGCTTTCCTTTCAGGGTATTGTTGCGGCCATCCTGAGAGATGGCCACAAGGGCCGCGAGGAAGCAGATGAGGAGCTCTGTGGGTGCTGGTGACACACGATAGGGACGGGGCACAGACGAGCTTCCTGGGGACTGGCCTCTGCTGGAAACAGGCGGCTGGATGTGATGGATGGAGGTCTGTCTGATCCAGAGAGGCGGTTCAAGGGAAGGGAAGGGAAGGGGAGCAGCTGCCAGGGAGCACCTTCTCCTCTTGCGTGGCTTTTGCCCTGCCTGCTGGGTCTCCCCCAGAGGTCAGAGGTCAGGCTTCAGCCTAAATCTGCATTTCCTGACATGGGGTCTGCTCTTAATGCGTGGTGGATTACTGTGCTTCTTTCAGTCCTCATTACTGAGCTACGTTCTCTCTGTGAAAAGTGGGGTTCTTTTTTTGTTCTCAGCAGTTTTCCCTTTTTCGAAGGCTGTAAAGTCATTAGTGTAAAAGAAGATTAAAAAGATACATGCCAATTAAGAGACATACCAATTAAAATGTTAATGCCATCTGCATCGCCCAGCTTTTTTTTGAAGCTGCTCCTTTTGGATAATTCCTTCGACTTTGACTTCTGACCATTCTCATTTTGCACTGAGCTCTGCAGAGGTGCTTGTGTGAGAATGGCGTTTGGCCTTGAAAAAGCCAAAACTTGAAAAAAGGACAGAGCAGTCCAGTGGTGTGCTGGCTGTGTGCGGCACTGAAGTGGGAGCTTCCCCCGTGGCTGCTTGTGCTGAGCCCCTCCAGGTGCTGGGGCTTGTGTCTAGGGGGCTGGAAGAGCATTTTGAGAGGGCTGCATTAAGTACCTCTTCATTTCATGATGTTTATAAACCGCCTTTTTATAGTGTGCACTCATTAAAACAAGGATTCAGAGGATTCGGCAACAAATCAGCAAGGCAATAAAGAGACTCCAAATGCCTGTTTCAAGAAGAGCCTCATCAAATGCAGACCTACATGCTGCAGAAGACATGCTGCAGTCTTTGCTGAGTGGGCTGTCCCCAGAGCATGGCCAGCTGTCTCTGCCCCAGCGGAGCCGCATCTGCTGAGAAATAGACCCCAGAGGCTGCTTGGGCCTCTGGAGACGAGGCTAGGTTGAAGCACATCCCCAGACGGCCCCTCCCAATGACGGAGGCGCTCAGGCAGGCAGTAGCATTGGCTCCTGGCTGGGGTAGATGCCGGAAGCTGGGCTGGGCCGGAGTGCTTGCAGGTGTGGAGGACTCTTCTTGCCTGGGCTCATCCCAGCAAAAAAGGAACAGGAAGGGAAAGAGCTGGCCCAGGACCCTCTCAGTGCCTTGAGAAGCTGGCAAACCAGCAAGGGGACAGTGGGGTGGGGGGTGGGGAGCAGGCAGGGTCGGGCTGGATATTCCCCTCTCTTTATGTGACTGGATTCCTAGCTCAGAAGAAACCTTGATCGGAATAAGCATTCTGGGATTTGTGGGGGGGGGGGCGGGGGGAGAGGTCTGCGCGAGCATTTAGCTTGTTGTCTGCACGACGGCGAAGCAAACGCTTGCAGGCTGACCCTCTGCCTGCTGAGTTCAGTGGAGCTGACTGCAGGGTGAGTGTGCCCAGGATTGCTGTCTCAAAGGACTATCATCAGCCGTCCGAGTTCAGAGTCAGGAAGAGCCGGAGATGAGGAAGTTCAGCCGAATTCCCCCCTCCTTCTTGAACGGGGGTCTTTGGCTACATCCTGACCTCGGCACACCGGCAGAGACGCAACTCCCCCCGTCCCCCCTTACGCTCCTGTGCGCGCTCCGGGAGGTCGGGACAGGCAGGCCAAATCAGGACCAGAGAGAAGTGCTTCTGCTCAGTCAGTAGGGCAGCAAATCGGGGGTTTAGTGACTTGCTGGTCCTAGATGGGATCACGCTCCCCACGAAGGACAAAGTTTGCAGGTTGGAGATCCGATTTTACTCCTGGAAGGTGAGGTGGTAGTGGTGGCCGGGCGTGCTGATGCATCGCTTTGTGTGGTGCTCCAGCAGGGTCCTGGCCTGCAAGCAGCAGATCTGGCCACTGTCCCACCCATGCCTTGCTCATATCAAGGCTCGATGATCACCACATGCTCTATGTGGGGCTGCCCTTGGAGAGAGGAGAGCTGGTCTGGTGGTCACAAGCATGACTTGTCCCCTTAGCTGAGCAGGGCCTGCCCAGGTTTGCATTTGAATGGGAGACCACATGTGACCACATGCCAGGTATTCCCCTCAGGGGATGGAGCTGCTCTGGGAAGAGCTGAAGGTTCCCACTTCCCTCCCTGGCAGCATCTCCAACGAGATAGGGCTGGGAGAGAGATGCCTGCCTGCAGCCTTGGAGAAGCCGCTGCCAGTCTGTGAAGACAATACTGAGCGAGATAGACCAGTGGTCTGACTCAGTATATGGCAGCTTCCTATGTTCCTAGCTGCAGCCAGACTGTGGTCCAGCCAGAGCACGTGACCCCTTGTGCTCCTCCATCTTGATTGGCTTCTGATTCATTTCCAGGCACATCTTGCGGTGCTGGTCATTACCTTTGGAAGCCCTTCAGGGTGAGAGGACTGCTGCTTCTGATACAGAATTTGAACACCAAGCTCTTCTCGGGGGCTTCTGTTCTGGGTGCTGCCTGCCTTGGGAATGCATTTGGTGGAGACCCAGGACAGGGCCTTTTCAGGGGTGGCTCCAGGGGCATAACTACTATTAGGCAAGGGGAGGCGGCTGCCTGGGGGCCCCCACGCCTCGAGCCCCCCCCCCCAGTGGCAAGTCACATGTGAAAAGTGTGTGTGTGTGTGTGTGTCAGCAAGGGGCCCATTTTGAAACTTTGTCTCTGGAGTGCCTTGTTACGCCCCTGGGTGGCTCCTAGAGTGTGGGACTCCCTCCTCCTAGAGGCTCATCAGGGCTCCAGCTGTGGCTTCCTTTGGCCATGGGGTGAACACCTTTCTTTCAAACCAAGTTTGCAAACTGGTGTTGCTGCTGCTTGGCTCTTCATGGCCAGTTGTTTGCTCCTGTGATTTATTGTTGTGTTGTGTTCTTATAAACTGTATTCAACTTGAAGGCTGCTCTGAGTAGCCAAGTGGAAAAGCAGTCTCGGATTAAATAAACAAGTGCTGGTGTTGTGCTGTTGGGATTAGACAGCCGGTTAGCAGGAAGAAAAATGGCTGGGTGAAGGTCCCCTGGCCAGCCCAGCTCTGAGGCCCCCCAGGTCAGCTGAGCTCTCCTTAAAGAGGAGTGCTGGTCTGGTGGTCGCAAGCAGGACTGGTCCCCTTAGCTAAGCAGGGTCCGCCCTGGTTGCATATCGATGGGAGACTTGATGTGTGAGCCCTGGAAGAGATTCCCCCTCAGGGGATGGAGCTGGTCTTGAGGTAGCGAGCATGACTTGTCCCCTTAGCTGAGCAGGGCCTGCCCAGGTTTGCATTTGAATGGGAGACCACATGTGACCACATGCCAGGTATTCCCCTCAGGGGATGGAGCCGCTCTGGGAAGAGCTGAAGGTTCCCAGTTCCCTCCCTGGCAGCATCTCCAACGTGACAGGGCTGGCAGAGAGACGCCTGCCTGCAGCCTTGGAGAAGCCGCTGCCAGTCTGTGCAGACAATACTCAGCTAGGTGGACCAAGGGTCTGACTCAGTCTATGGCCGCTTCCTCTGTCCCTCTGAGCTGCCAGCCAGCAGCACCTCCATCTGGCCTGGCTATAGCTTCAGCTGGACCCCTGTCCAGCCTGCTGCTGGGTCCAGATACGGCGCTTTGGTGAAAGTCGCTGCCCTCCTGCCGCGGTCCCTGCCTCACCCCCGATCTCCGGATGCCCTCGCTTGGAGGGCCCTGAGCGGCCGCAGCGTGCCTGCCCTGGGGCAGAGGGAGGCCCTCACAGCACCCCCGCCTGGAAACAGTCAGCCAGGTAGGAAGGGACCAAACCACCCCAGTGTGGGGCTTGCGGGGCCCCCTCTGAGCAGCGGCTCCCATGGAGAGCTGCCCGAGCCCTGGTGCCCAGACGTGCCTTTCCTCTGCCCCGAAGGGTCTGCGCTCCTTGTCAGTCCTGAACCGAAGAGAGCCTGACTGCTGCTTCTGTTCGGGGGCTGAGTGCAGTTTCCCCTTGGGGCTGAGCAGACCTTCCTTCTCTTTGAAAGGTGTCCGCACCCTGGCGGAGCATCCTGCCTCCCGTCCTGTCCTCCCCTTGCTGTGGGGAAGCCCTGGGGAGCCCCCTTGGGGGGTCCCGGCACACCCACCCCCCCCAGCCTCAGCTGGTTCTGAGCTGCAGCATACCTGTGGGCCCCTCTCCTGAAGAGAGAGGGTCACTTTTGCCCATGTGCACACACACACCCCGCCCCGCTGCTCTCCTCTCAGCCCTGCTCCTTCGTCAGGGGGCCGAGGGTCTGTCTTTCCTTCCCAACCCCGGCCGGAGACTGGCTGGAGGTGGATGCAGATGATTCTCCGGGCGTATCTCGCCCTGGAAGGAGCACCTTGCCCGAGAAGAAGGAGATGTTGGTGGCTGTAGCACGTCCTTGGAACTGTCCTTGGGGTCTCAGCGGGAGCCGAGATTTGGAGTGGCCCTTAAAAGACCGGCGTAGTCAGAGTAAGGGCTGGCAATACGGGGCAAAGTGAGAGGAGGCTGCGGGAAGCCGGGACCCTGGGAATCTGCTGCGGGAAGCCTGGAGGGGGAGAGCAGGGCCTCCTGGGCACAATTGGGCCGTTCTCCCAGGAAGGCCGTGGGCTGGGAAGCCCTTCCCGGCTGGGAGAGGCGGGCGTTTGCTTGGGGGGCGGTTGGGTGGGGGGCTGCAAAGTGGCTGCCCAGGGGCCCACAAGCCGCCCTCAGCACCGGAGCCGCTTTGAGGCCTGCGGAACTGATTGCTGCTTGTCTTTGGCCAGCCCCGTGATGTACAGCCGCCTGTTCCCTCCCTGTGTTTAAGATTCTTGCTGCTTTTATCAGCTCGAGGAGCGGGGTGGGGTGGGGGGACCCGGAGGAAAGGCACAAATGAATTGTGCTAGTAAGCAGGAAAGCGGTTCCGTCCTCCAAATGTAATTTTGCCGAAAGCTTTCTGCACACTTTGCATTATGAAGGAAAATGCCTTTTTTGAAGGAGGATTTGCATAATAGTCTTTGCAAGTTAATATCAGCATCTGATAATGATCTCTGTAGAACATAACCTTTGAAAAGACTCTTGGAACACTAAAGTAATCATATTTTAAATTATGTTTCCCTTTAAGGGAAGGTGTTACAAAAACACACACAGGCAGAGACTCTGTCAGCCAGAGTCCTCAAGGAACCCCTGACCATCTTCCCGCTCCCCTCCTCTTACCGGCGGCGGCGGCGGCATCGGCATCAGCGGCTCCTCCTGGGCAGCCTTTCAGAACAGATCGCAGGGCGGCAGCCCTTGGGCAGCAGAGCCAACCCTGGCTCCCAGACGCCCCTCTCGAACGCAGAGCCAGCCTGGGGAAACACGTCCCTCCTCACCAGGCAGGCCTGTCAGCGGCAGGGGAGCTGCCCCCGGGAAAGCGGACCTTGCCGGCCTCCGCCCCTTCTGGCGGGGGTGCGGGGGGCAGGGCTGCACTTTGTCACCCCCCAAGGCTGCTCAGTGGCAACCGGACGTGGAATTCCTGGGCTTCCCTCTAACAGGGGTCCCCAGTTGTTGTTGACTACAGCTCCCATCATCCCCAGCCGAAGGCCGTTGCAGCTGGGGATGCTGGGAGTTGTAGTCAACAACATCTGGAAATCCCTGTTAGAGGACTCTGCACGGCGGACCCCTCCCCATGTCTGCCTGCAGAGAATCGTTCCCACAGTTCTTCCATGGCTGCGGAACATGAACCTCTTGGCCATCCATCCCGGTGCATTTTGTTTTGCTCTCTGCTCTGAGTGGCAAGTCGCATGGCTGAATGGGGATTTGAACTCGGGTCCAGCACTATACCACGCTGGCTCTGTAATCTGCTCTGACCAGAGAGACGAGAAAAAAGGTAAAATTGACGCCCCACCAAATCCCATCTCAAGAGAACCTCGCAGGGAGGCGGGGTGGGGGGGGCCTTCTAGACCGGCGGGAGGGGCTCTGCCTCCGCTGGGCAGCAGACGGTGGTTCCCCAGGCCTTGTCCAGCCCCCCCAGTAGGCCTGCATTTTGTGTCCGGAAGGGGTCAAGAATGGCTTTGTGCTGCTGCCTCCCCTCCTTTGCGTTTTGTAACAGGCTGTGCTCCCCCCCCCCCCGTCCCGCCCCGCCCCATGTGGCACTGTCTTGCGGGGGGGGGGGACGGGGACTTGGCGATGGCTGTGAAGAGAAGAGCTTTTCCCCTTTAGAGGATGTTGGTGTGGCAGAATGAATTAGGGGAGTGAGAGGTTTTAATTCAAACACAGTTGCAGGCAGGAGTATTTTATCTTCTCCGTTTGCGTCTTACATAAATGTTTTCTTTTGCGGTGCAAATGACTTTGTGGAGAATGTTTGGCTGAACTTCCAAACCTTTTCTGGCCATATTCAGAGCTTCAGCAGCGGGTTTCCCATTTGGCGCCTCTGGCGTCCCCACCTCCTCTCCTGGGATCGGTTCTCTCCTCCCAGCTCTCGGGGGTGCCTGGCCGGTCTCCCCCCCCCCCCAGGCAAGCGTCGTGGGCCAGGCGCTGGCAGGCAAGCCAGGCAGCCATGGGTAGCACTGTCCCCACACAGCACAGCATTGCCTTCCCTGCCACAGGATGGGCTTTAAGCCGGGCTTGGGCAAATCCACGGGGGCTGCGTCTGTCAGGGCTACTGGTCTGGATGGCTCAGGGGCAGGAGAGGGGGCAGGCCTTCACCCCAGAGGCGGCATCTGGTGGGCCGCTGGAGGAAGCAGGGGGCTGGACTCGAGGGGCCTTCTCGGGCCTGATCCCGCAGGGCACACCAGCAAGGGCTCTCCCTGTGCCCTGAGGCTCTCCTCTTCCGTTTGTCGGCCCCAGGGGCAGCATCGCAATCCAGAGAGCCCAGGAGGGATGGTCTCCGGCCGCCATCCTCCCCGGGCTCCTCAGGCACTCTGAGGGCAAACTGCTGGGCGGGGGGCGGGGGGGTCACAGCCGGCATCTCGCTTGCTTATGTAAATGCAAAGCGGGGGGGGGGTGTTTATTCCAACTTGGTCTAATTTGTGAGCGGGGTGTGTGTGTGTGTGTGTGTGTGTGATAAAAGCTGTTCTGGGAATGGACCGGAGTGAGGAGGATGGGCTTGGTGCAGGCTAGGCTGGAGTGGGTTCCCGTGCCCTCGGCGCATGGGCCGCTTCGCCCCTTTGGAGCCAGGCCTCTGATGTCCGGAGACTGGTCCTTGACCAGGGCGTTGTCGCCATGGCCCCCAGCTGCAACGTGCCTTCCCAGGAGGGGTCTGGGGAGAGAAGGTGGCGCAGGGCAGGAGGGAGTCTCTGTGGCTGAGAGCCAGCCAGGGTCCATGGGCTTCCCTTGGGCTGGCACAGCTCCGGAGGGAGGGGCTGCTGGGCAAAAGCCTGCCTGCTTGGCTGAGTAGCCCTCCTGGCGGTGGGTGGGTCCCCCAAGTGGCACACCTGAGGCTTAGAGCTGCTTTTCCCCACTGCATGGCAGGGCTGGATGCAGGAGTTTCGGCTCCCACAAAGTTCTGTAGGGGAGTTGAGGGGACCATCGCTCTGAAGACTTTCACGTCAGCATGCATGTCTAATGGCTTAGAAGTTATTGCATCCATAAAATATACAGTCTCGCTTGTTTCTTGCTCTGGAAACTTGACAGGATTAAGATCGTCAGCATGAAATCTGGGTCGTAAAGCCGTCCAGAAGCGATGGTGAAATTAGCTGCCAAAAGGGTTGCTTGTGGAAGGCTTCTCTCCCTCCCTCCCACCCACAGCGGGCCACGGTTGCCGCGCTTGTCGCAGAGGCAGGCCAGCCCCTGCCCTATGCCTGGATGTGCCCATCCTGGGAGGAGCCCGCCCTCCCCTCCGGGGCCGGCCTCTAGCCAGGGGGAGCTGTTGGTGGGGCTTCAGAGGGGGCTGCTCTCGGGGATGCCGCCTGCTCCCCAGAGAGGAGCAGAGCACAACATGCCCCACCCACTGCCACCCGGGCTCCGGGAAGCGGCATCTCCCCACCTGATCAGGCCAGCTGGCGTTGGTTGAGCACGTGGGGCAGGGGCTTCTCCGTGACTGAGGGGGGCGGGAGCCGCTCCCTCCCCAAGAGGAGTCTCTTCCAGGGCTCACACTTTCTAGTCTCCCATCCATATCCCAACCAGGGCAGACCCTGCTTAGCTCAGGGGACCCGTCCTGCTGGCCTCTCCTCTTTGGCAGGAGGCTGCTGGGCCCTCTTTCGTCCAGGCTTTTGACCGTCAAGGGGCCTCTTGCCCTCTTCTCCGGTTGTAGCCGTGCCTGTTTTGTTGAGGATGGGCTTATTGAAGTTTGAGGATTGTTTCTAACCTGTTCTTTGCCACGCTGGGGTCTTAGGACAAAAGAGGATCTAAAAAGGGGCTTGGAAACAGTTTCAGGCCCTCAGAGCAAGAGGTCTGTTTCAGCCTTTGCTGGGAAGGGTGGGGAAGTCGGGGGGTCCCAAGTGTGGGGATAGCCCCCCCCCCGGACTAGCCCCCCCCCCGGACTAGAGAGGACTCTCTTTGCACTCAGCAGAGCCAGCCGGGCAGACCTGCTCAGAGACCCCAGCAGAGGCAGGCAGGCAGGCGGCTTAGCGGCAGCTGGCCGTCTTGGTGTGGCCAGCCCCCTGCGCTGCCCGTGGCCTCCTGCCGTGTGGGCCGGGCCCGCCGAGGTGGAGCTGGCAGGGCTGAGCACCACAGAGGCGGGACCAGGGTGTTCCAGGCCCAGCTCTGGGCGGGCACAGATCCCAGGAGGGAGTGGGGGGCTGCCCCGCTGGCGGCCCCCTGGAGGAGGAGGAGGCCCGTGACAGGTAGGCCCACCTGCCTTGCTTGGGTGCCCCCTCCTAATGGCACACCAGGCAGGGGCCCCTCCAGCCCCCCACGCCCCCCCCCACCGCTGGAGCCCTTTGGATTACTTCCCCTTTGACGTTGCTCCCCAGTGGGGCACGAGAGCTTCCCTTGCGGGGTGTGGGGTGTTTGTATGCGACACAGCTGTTGATGTAACACGGCTGGTGGCAAACTGTTAAAGCGTTTCTCAGTTACAGAGGCTATTCCTGGCGATCACCTCATGGCTCTCACAAACCCAGTTAAGCAGCTGGACCCCTAATGGGGGCCATCAGCCATCCGGGTAGAAGCCAGGGAGGGGCATGCTGGACTTGGCCGCCCTCCCAGGCCTGGGTGGTGTGGGCGCTCTGTCCCGGGGGCAGCTCCTCGGGGGGCCCCGAGGGGTGGGGCGCTTGCTGGGCGCAGAGATTCTGCCGGGGTTCATGCGTCCGGGACGGAAGGGGCTCGTGGGCTTCTTCTTCCTGAGCCCGCCTGACGCCTAGCTGCGGTGGGGCTGGAGGTCGCCCGTGACCAAGCCCAGGGAAGAGAAAGGCCTCCTCCGCGCAGGGCCTTTGACCCCAAAGCCAGTCTCTTTGGAGCTCTCCTGGGGAGGCCGTAGAGAGGTCTGCCGAGGAGGAGGAGGAGGAGGAGGAGGAAGGCGGGAGAGTAGCCGTCTCTGCTGGTGGACACGAGACGAGATTAGGACGTTTCCCCACTGGGAAAATGAGAAACGTGGAGGAAAATGAAAAAGGGAGAGGTGGGAACGATTTCCGTGTTGAGAATGAAAAGTAAAGTTTGGAAATACGGCAGCACCACGAACTGCTTCCTCAGACTGATGCAAGAGAGGCGGCTTTTGTGACCGAGGCGGCTGTGGTTCCTGTTCGGTGCAGACAGAACTCCCAGATTCCTCCGTCTTCTGCAGCCCGCGGCAGCGATTGCTCTGCGTCTGGCATTGTGCACGCATCCAGATCAAGAGACAAGTCCACGTGTGAAAGACAAGGGAAGCTTGTGCAACTCAGATGCGGCTGATCTCTCAGAAGCTGGTTTTGACCGGGGAGCGAAATGCAGGACGGCTGCATCGACGGCTTCAGTGTTAACAATGTGGCTATTTTTTGTCCCCAGTTGCGATGCTTATTGTGTGTGATGGTGATACACAATTGAAGCGTTTGATGTGGTTGACTTTAACTCAAAATCCAGCTGTGCTGAAAGTCCTGTGATCTGTGGGGCTGGAGGAGGGCTCTTTTCACAGAGGGCTGAAGCAGGAAGGGCTGCGGCTGGCAGTCGCACATCCCCCCCCCCCTCCTCTGGTGCATGGCTGGGGCAGGGGTCTGCATTTAAATGGTCTCTGGATCATGCTCACTCTATTCAGAGGGGAGGAGACGCACATACTCACTTACTTTCCTTTTGTTTACTGCTGTGTGGATGGGTCCTATTTTCAGCTGTTCATTTCTGCTGCTCCATCTCTAACACAAGATCTATCTGAGCAAAAGGAGAACTGCAGTCCTGTACACACTGGTGTGGGAGTAAGTGCCTTTGAACGCCAGGGGTTTGCTTCTGGGTCAACTTGCAGAAGACTGGAATGCATACAGATATGCAGTTTACGTTCTTTAAGTGGCAATGTTCATTTCGAGTGGATAATAATTTCCCCCATATATTTCAAATGTGCTCCCAATTTAATTCTCCCCCCCCCAAGCCTTACGCTCTCCCTCCCCCTGCACCAGCTTTCCCCCTTGGCGTCAGAATTTCGAAAAACGTCACGCCTCTGGTGGAGGCTGGAAGCGCCGGAGCCTCGTTTGGGCGGCAGCCTCGTCTCCTCTCGCAATGTGTGTTCTGTCTCCTCAACTAGACAGGGACTACGAGCGTCTCCTCCGGTCGCTAGAGGGAGCCAGCCACCCCAGAGACCCACAGCACAGAGATTCATGCCTGCAACTCACCCTTGGCTGAAGTTTTTGCATGTTCATCATGAAACCGTCTCAACTGAAAGGTTTGCTCTCTGGGCAACAGTCAGCCGCTGGTGTGGCAATCAGTCTTGCGAAGTCACTGGGGACCCTTTGGCTCAAGCCTCCAGTGGTGCCAGGCACTTAGGCCTGGCAGTTGTGGCCGTGACTGACAGTGGCCAAGTGGCCTCGGTGCTGGTGCCCAGCCCCAAGAAGCCAGGCAGCCCGGAAGTCAGGCTGGCTGCTCATTGCCGCTTGGCTTCCCTCTTTCCAAGTCACGGATGTCTTGGGGATGAAGCCGCAACAGGCCCAAAGCAGCTGCCACCAGCCTGGCAGAGGAGGAGAGCTGGCCTTGTGGGAGCAAGCCTGAATTTTCCCTCTTGCTGAGCAGGGTCTGCCCCTGGAACGTGGGGACCTAGGAAGCTGCCCTACCGAGTCAGGAGTCTCTCTCAGCCCCATCTTGGCGATGCTGCCAGGGAGGGAAGTTGGGGCCTTCTTCATGCAAGCAGGCAGGAGCTCTTCCCGGAGCGGATTCCCCTGCAGAAGGGAAAGGGCTTCTTCCAGCCCCTTCTGGTGAGTGCCCCCACCCGGGACTCCCCTTGGCTGTTGTTCCTTGACCCTAGCTGACCCCAGCAAGCTTGAAAGCAGTTTCGACAAATGTTTGTTCTTCAGAAGTGAGCAGACACCATGGGGAGACCTGTGGTTTCTTCTCCCCCCCCCCTTCATTGTCGAGAGAGAGAAAACAGCCTTATCTGCGCTGGCTGGGTTTGGCTGGCTGCCTTCTGAATACTACTAAGTCTTGCAGCAAAATTTCCGGCATTTCTCAATTCTGGCGGTTTTGGCTTCCACTGCCCAGAAGATCCACTTTTCAGAACGCTCCCACTTGCAGCCCTGATTGCAGCTCTTGCCGTGATTCTTTGCCTGCCTGGGGCTGGGCCTGCTCGGCCCTCTGGCTCCCGCTTGGGGGGCTGCTTCCGCTGGGGCAGGGCAGGAAGGCGCCCCCTTGTTTGCAAGCCCAAGTCAGCTGGACCCTGCAGCAGCAGCAGCAGCAGCAGCCCAGTCGGTGGCAGCCTCGGCCTGCTTTGTGTCTGGCGGCTTGGCGGGCAGGTCCCCCTCCCCCTTGGGGGGCTGGCTTGTGCTTGTCCCGGGCCCCTTCTGAGGAGGAGACCAGGCTAGGCGGCTGCCCCCCTTGCCCCGCCGCCGCCGCCCTTAGGTAGCCCTCTTGTGAACGCTTGTAATCCGGTCATGAATCAAAGCAACTTTTGACAAAAGAAGCTCCTCTCACGGTGGCAAAAGAGCTTTGGGGAAATCTGGGTTTTGTGGCCTTACCCTGGTGCACAAGGAAAATTATGTTTAGCTTTTATTTGGCCCAAAGGATTCTTACAACATTATCCGTATTTCCTTTAATTTGTGGGATTTCTAGTAAATGGGTTTAAAATTAGGTCTGGGCACAGTGCCAGAGAACATCTGAATGGTGCAAAGCTCCAAGGAAACAAATGGTGCATTCGGAATCAGGCTTTGCTTTCACTTCTCTCTGGATGCTGGCGGGATTGACCGGTGGGGGCAGCGAGGAGAGGCTTTGCACTGAGCCGGGGGCTGGGGGGCCTTGCCCAGCTAGCCGGGCCCCCAACGGCTCTCCCCCCAGCCTGGAGCTCATGCCCTTCCGGGCCTCAAAACGGCACTTCCCAGGAGCTGTTCCACCCAGGGCTTTTCGCCCGCCTCTCCTCTGGAATGGGGGGGGGGTGTTCACACATGGACCAGATTTACCCTGT
This sequence comes from Hemicordylus capensis, assembly GCF_027244095.1. Lineage (NCBI taxonomy): Eukaryota > Metazoa > Chordata > Lepidosauria > Squamata > Cordylidae > Hemicordylus > Hemicordylus capensis. Next base: position 116,355 of record NC_069673.1, on the reverse strand, counting down.
GAGCTTCCAGAGAGCACTTCACACATGATTTGGGTTTCCCATGGTGTGTGAGAGAATAGCCCGCTTTATATCCGGAGTTTTAAAAATAAATCCACTTTTTGCACCATTTGGGGGGGCAACTTTGAACTCACAGTAAAGCCTGCTGTCTGAAAGTACTCCTGGAGGTCAATTGGGATGTGGATGCATTTCCTGAGCAAAATTTCCTGAGCGTTAAAGGCTCCTCCTGCTGCTGCTGCAGCTCCGGTGCCTGGGTGGTGGAAGAAGGGGCTGCATCCTGACTCCGGCTGCTGGCTTGGTTGGGACTCACCCTCCCAAGAGCCAGGGAGCGCCAACTGCCCTGCGAGAAGAGAGCCAGGACCGTAGCTGGGAGCCAGAACGCCTGGCCCAGGAGGGCCGGAAGAGCCAGCAGCACGACGTGGTTAGGATCACCGGAACGTAGGAAGCTGCCATATACTGAATCAGACCCTTGGTCCATCTCGCCCAGTCTTGTCTTCTCAGACTGGCAGCAGCTTCTCCAAGGTTGCAGGCAGGAGTCTCTCTCAGCCCTCTCTTGGAGATGCTGCCAGGGAGGGAACTGGGAACCTTCAGCTCTTCCCAGAGCGGCCCCATTATCCCCTGAGGGGGAATCTCTTCCAGTGCTCACACTTCTAGTCTCCCTTTCATATGCAACCAGGCTTAGTTAAGGGGACAAATCAGGCTTGCTACCACCAGACCAGCTCTCCTTTTGTCCCTTCTGGCAGCACCAGCATGAATGACACCAAAGAGGACGCCCAGTGCTCTGTCTGCTCTTGCCAGCTTCTCATCTTCCTGGTCAGTCGGTGTGCCTGCACAGCAAGTGGGGACGGAATGGAAAGGTCCCGTTGATAGGGCAGGCATGAGGCACCCCTTATAAAGAAGTGGTAAACAAGCATTTGCAAAATAAAGGGTGTTCTGGATTGCACCTGCATTGGTGTCCTGCCTTTCCGATTCTGAAGTGAAACTTCCGCCTGCTTACAAGGTTCGAAGCAATAATTAAAACAAAACAGCCCAGAATAGTGTACGATCCATCAAGACAGGCAGGAGCCGCCAGAGAGAAATGCCCCTCTCCGCCAGCAGGACCACCACAACGAAAGAGCGTCCGGCCAGACGCCCTCCTGGGCTGGAAAAGGGGCCAGGAGGGAGCCAGGTGCACCTTCCTGGGCACGTGGAGCTCTGCAGTCGAGGTGCTGCCGGTGAGAAGGGCTGAACCTGTCTGGTGCGAGGGCCTGCTGGGCTGGGAAGATGGATGTTGGTTGCAGTGGCCATCTGGAGAGGTCTGGCCCCGAACCCTGGAGGTTTTGGAGGTCGTCACCATCAGCACGTAGAAAGCAGCCAAGAATGAACCAGCAGCTAAAGGAGGGGCTGTGGCAGGGAACGGCATTGCCCCACGGATCTGCTTGCGGCTCAGGTGGCCATCGGCTAAAAGAAGCGGGAGGCCTGGGGAGGCCCTGGGCAGAATGGCGGCGCCCTGGGCATCTTGGCCGGGCTCACCCAGCACCTCACTTGCAGCCAAGATAGGCACAGTTTGGAACCAGAAATATCTGAACAGGAAAAAAAGGTCTGTGTGGACGCCTGAGGGGTGTGTGCCTTTTCACCAACTCCATACTTCGGAAGGTGAAAGGGGACAAATGATTTCTCCCAGGAAGAGTCGCGGCCATCTTGATGAGATGGGGCGGGGTCAGGGAATGTGCACCCCCCCACCCCCCACCCCACAGCTCTTTCAGCATCTCTTGCGTGAAGATTCTGCTGAGAGGAGCAGAAATGGCGGGGTGCCCTTTTCATCCACCCCAGATGGCTCCTGTGTAGCTAAGAGACGCCTCGTTAACAGGGTGGGTGCAGAAGCACTGGGAAAGCACAGTCCTGAGAAAGCCAGAGGCATTTCAGTCCTTTGGGGAAAGGGTGCGTTTTCTGGTGTGCTTTGAATCCCAGTGGCTTTCAGGGCAACTGGCGTGCATGCCCATTTCTCTGGCGCACCGAACCCGGACCTCTCCTTCTCCCCCCCCCCCCAGTGAATAAAGCTCTTTCTCTGGGGAGCTGCCCGCCAGCTGCCTTCCGTCCACTTTGCACCGGACCCAACCCCTTCCTTGGTCAACACAGCAACTCTCTTGGCTGCATTCAAAGCTTCCCGGCTGCAGTAGCTCAAGGAAGGGGCTGCACTGACCGCCCTCCGGACGCCCCGAGCCTCGGCTTTCCTCCTTGTCGGGGAGCCCGAAGGAGCCCTGCTGCCGGCACCACACGGCGGGCCCCGGAAGCCTGGCCGTGGCTGCAGCCGGGAGAGCCGTGGGGTGCTTCAGGGTCCTGGAGAGACGGCCGCCTGCCTTGCTTTGCGGGGAGCTCTCTGGAGCCCCACAGATTGTCAGCGGCAGTGGTCACGGTGGGGGGGGTGGCCACCGCAGGCTCACTCCGCCTTTGCGCCCCAGCAACCTTTTACCCAAAGGGGGGGGCAGTGGATGAAGCCCCCAGGGGATGGCTCAAGAGCCGGAGCTAGGCGGCCAAGTCGACATTCCTGGCTCCTGCCTAGCCAATGTTTGTATTGGGTTGACTGCAACCTTAGAGCAATGGAGTTAGGCCATTTCTCTCCTGCCTTTGCAGCAGAACCAGAGCGAGACCGTCACATCTGAACCAGCCAAACAGATTTGGTCATGTTCTCCTGGAATAGTTGGTCTTTGGGGCCATGGCTTGAAATGGGCTGGTTGGGCAGAGAAGATGTCCGGCCCACTTTCCTTCTCAAAAGGCTTCCTCTTTCCTTCTTGACTTCCCTTGGAGTTGCCTCCAGAGAGTCTGCTTGTGCCAGGGAGACAGAGGGCCGCCTCACTTCAGGGAGGGCCGGATCCTCCGTTGAGGGAGCCTCTGAGGAGACCGGTGGGGGCGGTTCTGTGCTGCTTCTTAGCAGTGGCAGAAGGGGTGGGGAAGAAGCTTCCAGTCTCCCCACAAAGATCTCAGGGCCTCCTTTTCACTTAGCTTCTGGTTTCTCCGACGCGCCTTGCACTCCCCTCCACCCATGAGGGCCAGAAGTTTGCTTTTTAGGGGTTTAAAATAAAACATTTCAACAAATTTCACTGTATTTATTTATCCTATTTTCATACCAGCCTTTGTCCGGAGTCTCCAGGGTGGTTAACAACAAAGTGAAAACCCCGATAAAAGCATCCTGATAACATGTTGGCCCAGAGTCTGCATGAAAAGAGCAGTCTTCAGATGGCATCTCCTGCTTTTGCGAAATCCTGCTTGGACCGGCACAGTCTAAGTCGGTTGGGCTGCCTTATAAAATGTTTCAGTGTATATCCTTTGTGAAAGCAGTTTAAATAATAATGGAATATTATAGAATATGGATGGTGGATGATGTTAGAGTTTGGAATTGCATATCACGCAATTGTGGTGTTCTGTGTTCTAATTTGAAGTTTGTGCTTTTGATAAACCATTCAAGAGGAACAGCTGGTGTCCTGCTTCTCCCTGGGGCTGCCCAAAGGTCCCTTTCCAAGGGGCTGCTCTCCTCCTCCACAGCTGCAGCTTCAGATGCTAGGAGTTGGTTTGGTTTTAACAGGAAGCAAAGACTTTAGGCCCACTGGGGAGGTTCTGCTCCAGGGAGCTTTCCTTGGTGGAGGCACCAGGGATACCCACAAGGAGCGGGGGCTTTTCAGCTGTGGCTCCCCATTTGTGGAGAGACCCTCTGCCTCCCTCTTAGCCTTCGGAAACCGGGTGGAGACTTTTGCTGCTATTTGGGCCATCTGGGCCTTTGACGAAGAAGCGTTTGGTTGTCTGCTGTTTCGTTTTCTTTTTGTTATGGAAACCACTCTGAGGATTCTGTTTGTTGAAAATCAGCATATAAATAGTAATATGTATTTTGGAATTGTTTTCAGTTAGTATTTTCCTGTTTTCATGTAACATTGCATTGAGACATGATGATTGCTCACTGTCTTCTGGGTGGAAAAACAAGCAAGACGTAAACAGAGAAGGCAGAAGGGGTTCTCAAATTTGGGTGCCCAGATGTGGTTGGACTACAACTCCCATCCTCCCTGGTCGCAGTGGCCTTTGGCTGGTGATGAGGGAGTTGTAGTCCAACAACATCCGGGGGCCCAAGTTTGACAGCCCCAGGAGAAATGGCCCAAAGCCCAGCAGAGCCCACCGCATTTGTCTGGGCTGGCCAGCAGCAAGTGGGGTGTCTGGTGATGACACCCCGTCCAATGTGTCTTCCATTGCTGCCCCTCCTCCTCCCCCCCCCCAGGCCTGGCTCCTTCCCATCGCCTCTTCTTTTCAAAGACAGTTTTTGGAATAATAGAGGACAACCCGAAGCAAGGCAGCAAATGTAAATCAAAACACATCTGAGGAAGGAAGGGCTGCATTTGATTTTCGGCACAATTAGAAATGCAAGTGGAGCACTTTGTGTTTCACCTGAGTTTCGACTATTTATGGCACAATATGCAAATAAACCAAGCTATGCATATTAAAGATGAAAGCCAGCTAGAAACGCACTCTGCCTTCTAATGAGGAGGGCTGCTAATGATGGGCCACCATTGCATGCAGCTCCTCCCCGTTCTTCACGCTCTCCTTTGTGCTTGAACTTCTGTTTCCAAAAGGGCCGGTCTTCCGCCATCCGCCCCATGGCTGTGTGTGTGGCTGACATTATAGACAGCAGTCTTCCTGCGTTGCAGTAGAAACCACCATGAAAACATGCCTGTGGTGGCAAAAAGCCAAGGAGGTGGTGGGCGCTGGACTCTCTTCGGTTCTGGGGTGGGTGAGTCGGCCTCACTGGCCGCCATGTTGCAGGAAGGAGAAACATTGGCTGGCATTTCGGGGTGTTGGGCATGGCTGGAAAAGGCGCGTAGGCTTCTTTGGCCCCGAGGCTCTGCTGTCCCCATGGAGGCCATCCTGGGGATGGGTGGGGTGGGGCTCTTGGCCCTGCCAAGTTGACCTGTGGGGCGGTGGGCAGGGGGGTGAGGATGATGGAGCCTCTGGCCTAGTCCCAGGGTGGGAGGCCTGCATGTGGGACCAGCTCCTGCTGAGACCGTAAACCACTTTTGTCGGACCCCTTTTCCAGCCCCCCCGAAGAACTCCAGAGCGAAAGAGTGCAATCCTGAGACAGGCTAAACCTACTTCAGGTGGCAGCGGAGGAGCCTTTGTGCAAGAAGAACTGCGCAAAACAGGAACCCCACACGCCCCAAATCCCACGTTGCCGTCTCCAGCAGCCATCCTGATTGGTAGAAGGCTAGAGCTGGAGGGGTCTGGGAGGCCATCTAGTCCAGCCCCTTGCTTGATGTTGAGGTGGCCGGCTGGCCGGCCTCTGCTTGAAAACCTCCAGGGAGGGAAAGGTCCCCGTGGCTCCTCTAGAACGTTGGTCCGATTGGCAAACCGTTCTTATCATGAAAAAGCTGCCTTTATTTTTTAATAATTATTAATCCATTAAGTACTTTTTCAAATAATGAAATAATGAGCATCAGCAAAGCAGTTTCCCCAATAAAAATTGGCAGCAATGCAGAGGCAACTGTGGGCATTGCAGGGGGCAAAACCCAGTGGGGAGAGTGAACTCCTCCTCCTCCTCCTCCTTTCGGAAAGCCTGTGGCTAGAAATGGCTCCTCAGGTTTGGCCGGAGCCTGAGGTCTCGGAGGGCTTGTTTCCCAGAGCCCTCCATGACCCGCTTCCGTGCCGGCAGAAGTCCCTTTCCAGGGTCCTGTCCTGGGGAAAGACCAGAGGCCCCCCAGCCCCCGCCAGGCATTGCAGGGGAGCAGCCTGTCTGAGCGCTCTTGGCACTTCTCTCTTTGGGGCACCACCATGAATCCACCCGTTCCAGTTTGGGGGCGCATTTGCTCATGTGACGACAAGTCCTCCCAGAGAAGCGTCCACTCGTGTGTCCTGTCAATGTAGCTGCTGCTGCTGCTTCTCCTCCTCTGAGCTTTCCTTCCCAAAGTGTCATCAGTGCAAATGAGATGCTTTCATCCTGGGCAAGTCTGTGCTGCCTCGCCCAGGCCAGGAGGTGGGTGGGATGGGGGCGGTGGGGGGGGGCAGGCAGGCAGGCAGGGGGCATTTCAGCCAGGGAAGCTCAGCCCTCCGCCCTCCCTCGTGCCCCATGGATGGCTCAACTGAAGAAGTGAGACCTTGTTTGAAATGCCACTTTCTACTGTGTTGTCCAGTCCCCGTCAAGTCCGGAGGGGCTGATCTGCTGCTGCCTTTTCCTCCTCCAGCCGGCTCCTGCATTCTAAGCCTGGGGAGGCAGCGGGAGACGGCCCCCCTTCAGTGGGGAGGGGGGGACAGAAAGGGGCTCTTTCTGCAGCCCTTTCTCAGGACTGGTATTGAAACCAACTCTGGGGCTGAGCCCTAGAGAGGTTTTGGCACAAATTAAATGGTGTGTGTGTGTGTGTGTGTGTGTGTGTGTGTGTGTGTGTTTTGCCTGTAACAAAAGCGGGGATTTTGGGAGGGAAGAGCCTGTTTTTCTGAAAGGTTGCTGGATGGAGCAGGGACAACAAGGAGTGGATTGTTGTTGTGTGGAAGGAGCGGAATGTGAATGCGCTCTGGCTGTGTGTGCTGGCCAAGGGGTGGGAGCTGGGCTGCCAGAGAGAGGATCTGTGGGCACAGAAGCCGTGCTTCTGAAGGTGGGGGGGGGGGAGAGGATTACTCTGCATATGCTCAGAGACCACCTGTATCCAATCTGCTTGGGGATTCTGTCCCAATGGAAGCGGCCTCGTCGGAGTGGCCTGAAGGAGTCTCGCTCTGTGCATGCCTCCCTTCCTCCCCAGCTGGCTGGGTCCCTGACAGTTGTTGCAGGCGGACAAAACGGGATCCTAGGAGGAGAGGGAGCAAGAAGAACACGTGGAAGAAGCGTGGGGGGGGGGCGGCGCTGGTGCCATGTCCTCTGGTGGGGCTGCCTTGTGGCTTTGCCCACAGCAGGCTGTGGAAAGAGCAGCCCGGCCCGGCCTTCAGCAGGTCGCTGGAGCCTGGCACAGGGGCACACTCCACAAAATGTGTGGCATGTGTTTGTGGGTGGGGAGCCGTGCTGGCCCCAGAGGAGGAGGGCTGGGCTGGTGGACGCAAGCAGGGCTGGTCCCCTTAGCTAAGCAGGGTCCACTCTGGTTGCATATGAGTGGGAGGCTAGAAGTGTGAGCAGAACTGGAAGGGATTCCCTTCAGGATGGAGCCGCTCTGGGAAGAGCTGAAGGTTCCCAGTCCCCTCCCTGGCAGCAGCATCTCCAACGAGATAGGGCTGGCCGAGAGACTCCTGCCTGCAAGCTTGGAGAAGCCGCTGCCAGTCTGGGTAGGCAATACTGAGCTAGATGGACCAAGGGCCTGACTCGGGATCTGGCAGCTTCCTCTGTTCCTAACAAGTCAGGCTGTGGACTGCAGCGAGAACGGTGGTGGGTGTCCAGGGCAGGAGTGGGCTGTAATGCAGAGAGAAAAGATGCCAATCTCAGGAGAGTGGTTGCATGTGCTAAATACCATTTGCACATCGTTTGCATGTCCTTGATGCATGTCAGGCTCCAGTTCCTCTCCTCCAGCGCTGGGTCCACCCCTGGTTGCCTTCCCGGGTGCTTCTGGCTCTCGGGCTCTTCTGCCTGGCCTGGCCTGGCCTGAGAGTGGCCCTTTCTTCTGCCTGGTGGACATCCAAGAGCCCTTGTGTCTTTTGCCTGCTCCTCTGCTGCCCAGAGGCTGCAGGGAATCCCAGAGTGGAGTTGCCAGGATAGAGCCTGGCCAGGGGGGTGTCCACTTGTGTGCCTTGCACAAGGGGTCTCCGTGGACCTCCAGAGCCATCGGCGCACCTCAGCAGCTGCTCTGGCGTTTCAGTCCCCGAGGAGGATGCGCTCTGGGCAGGCTGCGTTCCTGAGGCAAGCGCTCTGCGAGGCGGCTCTGCGGGAGGGCGAATCTTGGGGAGACCTTTTCTTTCTAGGGAAAACTGTGCAAGCGTCATCTGGATTGACATAGCAAAAAACCTTGAGAGTAAGATGAGTGTCGAAGTATTGGTTTGTTGGTTTGTTAGTTAATTTATTAAAACATTTTTATACCGCCCCAAACTTACGTCTCTGGGCGGTTTACAACAGGAATTCCAGAAATTGAATTTACCATTTCCACTTTCATGCAAACAGCAGCAGACTATTTCCAGACTGCTGCATCTTGGTCATTTAGGAACCTAGGAAGCTGCCATAGACTGAGTCAGACCCTCGATCCGTCTAGCTCAGGATTGTCTACACAGACTGGCAGCCCTCTCTTGGAGATGCCACCAGGGAGGGGACTTGGAACCGTCTGCTCTTCCCAGGGCGGCTCCATCATCCCCTGAGGGGAATCTCTTCCAGCGCTCACACATCGAGTCTCCCATTCATATGCAACCAGGGTGCATCCTGCTTAGCTTAAGGGGACCAGTCCTGCTTGCTACCACGAGGCCAGCTCTCCTCCCTGTGGTCACTTGGTGGCTCTTGTGCCGAATTCCAAGCAGATTGGGATTTTATGGCTGATGGGACGTTCAGGGCTTATAACAGTCTGTGCCAAAGGGCGAAACTTTGGAAGGGAGCGCCCAGCACTTCAAGCGGCAAAGTGTGGGAAACAGGCAGAGATGAGTCGCTGAAGCAGCAGCCCCCGTTGCTGTCGGGGGAGAGGTGTGTGTGTGTGTGTGTGTGTGTCCCGCCATCAGCAGGGGCCTTGTGGGGTTAAGGTTCAGGGGGAGCTTGATTGCAGGGGGAGGGGGCTGCCCCCAACCCCGCCCCCCGTGCGTGTGCCACCCCCAACCCCGCCCCCCGTGCGTGTGCCACCCCCTCGTGGAGTGCACAGGTCCCCAGATAGCCTCAGCCCTGTGCCGCCGCCCCCCTCCTCCCCGGGAGGCTGGTGGCCGCGCGCCCCCTGGTGCATTTGGCGCCGCTCCCTCCTTTTGCGGGGGGCGGGCGGGGGGGGGCTGTGTGTGCGCGCGCGCGCTTGCTTCCTTTTGCATCTGGGAGAGGGGTGCCCGTGTTGCTCCTCGCTTTGGGGCTGGGCCCCGGCAGGCAGGAGGCGCTGAGAGCCGAGCCCGGAGAAGAGTGCGCCTGCCCGCCGGCCCGCCCGCCTTCTTTTCTAAAAGCCGCCTCGGTTGCCTCAGAGCTCGGCGGCAGCCCCGCTCCGGGCGTCCTCCGCCTCCTCCTCCGCCTCCTCCGGGGTGTTGTTCCTGCTGACTCACAGGGTAAGCTGCTGCAGCGGGGCCAACCTCGCCAGCTCAGGCCGCTCCTGCCCCTGCCCTCTTCCTCGCCTCCTGTGCGGCTCTGGCTGTGGGGGCTGAGTCAGGCGCGGGGGGGCGGGGGCGGGGGGGCTTGAGGGCAGCAGCAGCAGCAGCAGCCGCCCTCTTCAGCGCGCCCCCCCCCCGACTGCATCGTTGCGAGGCTGAACTGAGGACAGTGTCGAAATGTTGGCGGGCGGGGGGGGGGACACGGGGGGGCGGCAGTTTGCAGAAGTGCCGGGATGGGGCTGGGCACCTCCTCACATTTGCGGGGGGGGGGGGGCGCCGCTCTTTCAGGTCGGAGTCAGCCGGGTCTGCCGCTTGGACTCTCTCCTCCTCCCAGTTGCACAGCGCTGCCCTCGGAAGCATCCGCCTTGTGCCCTGCCACGGAGGAGCTGCGCGGCTGGGCTGCCTCCTGCTGGTCTCGGGGGCCGCGCTCTCTCCTGCCTCTCCTGCGGCTCCTCTGAGGACTGGGCATACTTAAGGGGCACCGAAAAGAAGGAAACCTCCGGGAGCCCCCAAGCCTTGTCCGCCGCGTTTGCAGATCCGGGATGTGGCGCTTCTCTTCTGCAGCGGCGGCGGCGGCGGTTGTTTTCCCTCAGGAACCCCCCCCCCCGACATGTGCAGCCAGCTCTGTGCAGACCCCTCCGGGGGGGGGGGCAGGCTCTCCGCATCCACCTCCTCCCCAATTTGCCCAGCTTCCTGCCCTGATCCATCCTCCTCCTCAGGGCTGCGGGGGGAGGCAGCGGAACCAGACCCGGCGACCCTCCCTCCGCGGTCCGCGTGCGCTTTTAAAGCTACCCTGGCTTGGCTTTTCTGGTGGGGAACCGGCACTCAGTCCTACCGGCTGTGGTTGCCCTGTTTCCTGGGGGCCCGTTTGGATGCCCTTCGAGAGGCACCTCCGTGGGGGAAGACCCCGGCCAGGCAGGCAGCCCTGCCTCGGCTGCTTCCTTCTTACAGGAAACCCGGCCCCTTCGGCCGTGGCTGTGCCTTGGCCAGCAACATGGTGGGGAGCAGCAGCAGCAGCAGCGCGGTACTCTCTGCCCATTTTCTTGCTCTAACGCTGTACCGGGTTTGCTGGCATCTGCTGAGTCAGGCCCTGGTCTGTCCAAGGCAGGATTGTTTACTCGGACTGGCAGCAGCTCCCCAGGAGGGGGTGGGAGCCTCTGCCAGCCTCGTCCCCTGAGATCCTTGGAGATGGAGATGCTGCCCGGAAGTGAGGCTGGACCCTGCTGCCTGCAAAACAGGGGCCAGTTCAGAGCCTGCTGCTCTTGCCCGCTGTGCTTCCCTGGGAGCGGGGGTCACCCCAGCTGGGCCCAGCCCCAAAGGACCTCAGCAGGGAGATGGGCGGACGATGGGCCTGTGGAGGGTGTGTGCTTTGTCTTCTCCTTGTGAGCCCTTCCAGCTCCGCTCAGGCATGGGCTTCAGAGCAGCATCCTCGGACTGGCGGCTGCTGCTTCCACAAGGCGCCGCCCCCCCCCCCATCTCTGAAGCCATCACAATACCTTCAGCCCCAGCAGGGAAGCGCAGGGCCTCTTCAGGCTTCTGCCTTGGCACTCCCAGGGGAGGGGAAGAGCCAGCCACGCGGGTCAAAAGACCAGAGGCTGTTTGCCTGGGGGATGAGTGGCTTTTGCACACAGGGGCCACCTGGTGGGCTCCTCCCGAAGAGCCAAGGCTATTGCTGTTGGGCTGGGGGAGCTCGGCCCCTTCCAGGGCCTCTCCCAAAGTGCCCCAGGAGAAATGAACAGCCCTGGCCGGGGGGGGGCACCTCCTGCCTGCCTGCCTGCCTGCGCACACCGAGCCATTAAAGTGGCTCAAGCAAAATAAGGCATAACCCATCCGGATCCGCAGAAAGGGCAGCGTTTGTTTCAGACTCAGGATGTGGGGTTTCTGGAACAGAATTCCGGGGGCGGTGCAGAGCGAAGTGTGTGCGCTGCCTCTTGCCTAAGGAGTGTGTCTGCCTTAGGCAAGACCGGTGTGGCTTCGGCCAGGGGGCTGGAGCTCCCTTCATGCGAAAGGAGACCCGTGCCCCAGGTGCTCTGTGGCTGAGCCGTGGGCTCTTCCTGCTGCCCCAGTCTTGGCGAAGGCCCCAGACCCTGGGCCTGCCCTGGGTCTCCCGTGACCCAGCCGCCATCCTTGCCCCGAGAGCTGCCCACAGGCCGCTTGCCGGGCCATGAGTGGCAGGCACCCTCCCTCTGTGTGGCCCGGCCCTTGCTCCCGCTGCACAGCCCTGTTCTGAGGCACCCGGGCCCCGCGCAGCCCATCCCTCTGCAAGGGACGCCCAGAGCTGGACCAAGGGGGCTGCCAGGTGCTGGGCCATCACCCTTCCAGCCCCAGCCACTTTTGCTGGAGTCGGATTTGTGGTGGGGCAGCTGGGAAGCTGTGGGGTGGGGCCCCCTGCAGCCGGCTGACTTGCCTCTGCAGCCCTTTCCGCGGGCTCCTCTGCAAGTCCAGCATCCTGGATTCGAGAAAGGGAGACCCTCCTCCTCCTCCTCCTCCCTGCCCTCGTGGGGCTGCAGAGCAATGGAGAGACACGTGCAAGGAGGCAAAAAGCCACCCCAGTTCATGGCTTGATGTCCAGAACCTTTTATGGCTCTAGTTCTCCACATTTGAGGGTAACCGTTTTTAAAATTAAAGCACGTTTGGAATTTCCAAAGGCTAGCATGGCTGCCAACTGTAACTTGGCATCTTCTGTGTTTGTGAAAATACTGTGCAAATTAAGCTAATGAGATGGCAACCAGAACATGCAAATCAGCTAACCGGCTCAACAGCTCATGGTGCACTTCTGAAGCGTCGTCATTGGGTGCTGGACACCCTTGCTCTTCTTTCTGACCCTGAGGACTAGCAACTTGTTGAACTATCTTTACACATGCCTTTTAAGACCACCCCCCCCCCGGATTTCCTTGTTTGTCCTAAGGTGTTTGTGTTTGTCCTGAGATATTGTCTCCGTATGCGGCTGTGAATGTGCAGTAGTGAATTGCAACCAGAGTGTGCTTTCCTCTGCGTAGGCCCTCTTGGCCAGAGCAAATGTAAACAACAGGCTGAGAGTGGGTGGGCAGAAAGGGGCAGGGGGCTGACCCCTCTGTGTGGGGATGGCCTGGCCACCCTTCTGCCTCTGCAGGTTGGGAGGAAACGTCCCGCGGGAGGAATGCCCCCCTCCTTGGGCGGGGCGGTGGATTCCTCTCTGAGCCAGCGGGCATTTCCGTAGGGGGGGAGCAGAAAAGGTGCCCGGAGGAGGAGAGCGGCTGTGTATCCCCCCCCCGGCCCGCATTCTGCTTGGCCCCACTGCAGGCTACAGCAGCTGTGTGGCCCTCTAGAGGGGGGGCTGGTGAGGCCCCCATCCCACTTGGCGGTGGGTGGTCGGGGAGGGAGCCCGGCCCAGGCAGGCAGCGTTTTGCGGAGCAAGGGGCGGCACGCTGCAGCTGCAGCAGCAGGGGTGTGTGCTGTGGGGGGCTTCTCTCTCCTCTCCCCAAAGCGGAGCCGTCGGGGTCTGGCTGCGCGACGGGGCAGGCGGAGTCTCCCTGTGCGCCCCGCGCCAGGCAGGAGGTCAGGGCTGGGTCGGGATACCCCTCTGACCCTCCTGGTCCGGCAGGCGCCTCCTCCTCCTCGGGCTCCTCCGACTCGTGTGAGCGAGCGAGCGGGCGAGCGCGTCCCGCCCCGTCCCTCCCTCGGCTCCCCTCGGCCTGGTGGGGGCTGCGGGAGGAGGAGGAGGAGGAGGAGGCGCCAGCCCTGCAGCCTCCTCCGCCTCCTCCTCCTCGTCGCTGCTGCTGCTGCTGCCGCTGCTCGGACTGCGGGACGGGCTCGCGGGCTCCAGGCGGCAGCGCCCTCCACCTGCGCGGCGGCGGCGGCAGCGCCGAGCATCTCCTCAGCGCCCCGCGCAGGATTTCTGCCATCTTGGTTTGCGTTGCAGTGACTCATCACCGGCCCGTCCTCCTCGTCCTCCTGCTCGCCAGAGTCCGCCCGCCGCCTGGTCTCGCCCCGTCCCTCTGGCACTCACCCAGCCCCCCCCTCTCCCCCCTCCCTCCAGCCGCGCTCTGGGGCTGGCTTCGGGCTTCGGCGTCCCGGGTCTCTCGCCCTCCTCCTGGTCGTCGTCGTCGTCGTCAAAGGCTCCATTCACTGCGGAGGACGCCGGCCTGAGCGGCGGCGGCGACGGGCTCTGCTGCATCCGGCGGAGGAGATGCTGCCGGGGCGCCGCTGCTGCTGCCGGGGCTGAGCGAGAAGAAACTGGCGGTGCTGCTGCTGCTGCTGCCAGGCGGCCACCTGGGAGACCCCGGCCCGGCAGGCAGCCACCCGGCCGCCGTGAGCAGGAGCAGCGCTGCGGAGTCCCCGCCACGGAAGGTATGGCCGAAGTTGGTCTGGGGGCCGGGCGGGGGGGGGAGCAAGGAGTGCCTTGGCGCCCGTGGCGGGCCTCCCGCATCGCCTCTTGCTCTCGGCCTTCGGGGGGGGGGGTCGGTCTGTGTGTGTGTGCAGAGCTGCCCTCTGTGTGGCCCCCTCTTCGGACTCGGAGCGGGCAGAGGCCAGAGGCGGGAGCCCGCTGGGAGTCTCGCCCCGCCTGGCCCCCTGCCTGCTGCTGCTGCTGCGCCCCGCCCCCAGGATGGAGGCGAGGGGGCTGCTTCTGGCCGCGCAGGGGTGGCCGGGAGGGGGGGCCTCCGCCTCTCTCCCGAGAGAGCTGCTGGTGCGGGGAGGGCGGCGGCGGCGGCGCCTTGAGGCAGCCAGAGGGTCCCGGGATCCTGCCGCCTCCTCCTCCCCCCCCCCCCCCCCGTCCTTCGGCTTGGCTGCATGCCTGGGCAGGGCTCGGAGGCCGGCAGGTCACCCTGGTCCAGAGCCCGGGCTGGCAGGCCAGTGCCTCACAGGCGCTCTGTCTAGGTGGAGGCGGAGAGAGAGAGAGATCCCAGGCAGGCAGCCACCCCCCACCCCCCTGCACTGCCCCCAGTTTGGAGGGCTGGGTGGCCATCAGGTGCTGGCCGGCCTTGGACTCCCGGGACCCCTTGGAAGACCTGAGGTGGCTGCTGCCTGTGAAGCCCCCTCCCCTCGCCCCCCCCCCTTATAGGCTGACAATCTTACTGCAGTGCCTGCTTCTCCTCGGACCAGGAGTGGCTGCAGTTCCAAGCATTTTGCTGCCCCCCCAGTTTCAGACCCAGACAGCTTTGCCTGCCAGCACTGCTCCTGCTGGCAGCCCCATTCGTTCTGTGTCTTGCTGCTGCTTCCAGAGAGGCTTCCAAGCTGTGTTTCGGAGGTGGGGTGCGTTTCAAACAGCGCAACTTGCACCCTGGCTGGGTGAGCAGCCTTCTGGTCTGCGGCAGGTAGAGCTCTGGGGGACAAATGGGTCTCCCTGCCAGAGTTCATGCTCACTTTTGGGAGTGCGAAGCAGACTTATTTTCCAGCTAGCTTCACAGAGACAAACGGGACGACTGCTTAGCAGATCTGTCAGGCTGAGGCTCTGGGGAGCTGCCGAATCTCCCTGGATACTCCGTCTGGTGCTCAACCAAAATAGTCTCAAAGGGCGTTTATGACAGTTTACCCAAGAGAACGGACCAGCCCGGCTGCATTTCTCATGCTTTGCACATGGACTGGGGGCGGGGGGGGTCCCCTCACAGTATTTGCAGTCATGACGTGTGGACTGCTTCATGGACCAGGCAGAACCTCTGGCCCCGTCCCCTCGAGCTCTTCTACGTGCTTCCCCGTTCTCTGGAGTCCCCTTGAATGCCTGCTGGGTAGCCGTTGTTTCCCAAGAGGTCTCTCGGCGCATCCGGGCAAGCCAGTGGCTTCCAGAGAAGGCCAGCTCCTGTGGTTTCCATGTCTCGGTGGGTGTTTGGTGCTGAGGTTTCCTCTCCTGTCCTGCGCTCTAAGTGTGGCTTGACAGCGCTGCTTTTCTCTCCCCCCCCCCGCAGATGTGCCCCCCTCCTTCGGATGTTCCTGCCGTGAAAGTGTGAGCGGGAGCCGCCGGTGAGCCATGTCCCAGATGTTGCACATCGAAATCCCCAACTTTGGGAACACGGTCTTGGGCTCCCTGAACGAGCAGCGGCTCCTGGGGCTCTACTGCGATGTCTCCATCGTGGTGAAGGGCCAGGCCTTCAAGGCCCACCGGGCGGTCCTGGCGGCCAGCAGCCTCTACTTCCGGGACCTGTTCAGCGGGAACAGCAAGAGCGCCTTCGAGCTCCCTGGCTCGGTGCCGCCGGCTTGCTTCCAGCAGATCCTCTCCTTCTGTTACACGGGGAAGCTGACCATGGCCGCCAGCGAGCAGCTGGTCGTGATGTACACGGCAGGCTTCCTCCAGATCCAGCACATCGTGGAGAAAGGGACAGACTTGATGTTCAAAGTGAGCTCCCCGCACTGTGACTCCCAGACCGCCGTGACGGAGGACCCCAGCTCGGAGCCGCAGAGCCCCTGCAACCAGCTGCAGCCGGCCTCCGGGCCCCACGCCATGTCCCCTTCCGTGCCCATCCCGCTGCTCACCCGGGTCAAGCACGAAAGCCTGGAGCTGCAGCCGATGGGCAAGCGGGCCTTGGAGGCCACCGGGCTGCGGGAGGCCAGCGGAGGCAGCTCTTCCGGCTCGGCCCTTCCGCTCAAGCTCTCCCGCCTCTCCTACTACGGCGCGCCCAGCCTGGCTGCTCTCATCCCCGGCATGTCCCAGGCTCCGTACTCCCAGGGGGAGCGGACCAGCCCCGGGGCCAGCAGCATCCCCACCACCGACAGCCCGACCTCCTACCACAACGAGGAGGACGAGGAGGAGGACGAGGCCTACGACACCATGGCTGAAGAACAGTACGGGCAGATGTACATCAAGTCCACCGGCGGCTACGCAGGTGAGGAGCCTTCCGGGCTGGGCGGCGTCTTCTCTCAGGCCCTAGCTCATCTCCCCCCAGCTGATTTTTATGGGACCAGCTAATAGTGGTGCATGACATTTTCAAGCCTTGGGGCTACACAGAACAGCCCCGCAGTGGTTTCTTTGCCTGTCTCTTTATAAATGTTTCATGGATAAAGCTAGAGCACCTTCCTTCTGAGGCAAGGCTACAACACCTGGGACTATTAAGTTTAGAAAAAAGGACTTTGACTGTGGGGGGACATGATAGAGGGCTATAGAATCATGCATGGTGTGGAGAGCGAGAGAAATTCTTTTCCTTCTCCCATAACACTAGAACCAGGGGTCACCCCATGAGATTGATTGCCAGGAAATTTAGGACCAGCAAACCCAGGTACTTTTTTACACAATGCATAATCAACTTGTGGAATTCTCTGCCACAAGATGTGGTGTTGGCTACTAGTCTGGATGCCTTGAAGAGGGGTTTGGATGACTTCATGGAGGAGAGCTCTATCAACGGCTACTAGTCGGAGGGCTGTGGGCCACCTCCAGCCTGAAAGGCAGGATGCTTCTGAGTACCAGTTTCAGGGGAGTATCAGCAGGAGGGAGGGCCTGCCCCTTTCAGCTCCTGTCTGTAGGCTTCCAGCAGCGGCATCTGGTGGGCCACTGTGTGAAGCAGGATGCTGGACGAGATGGGCTTCCTTGGGGAGCCTGATCCAGCAGGGCTCTTCTTATGTTTTTATGTTCATTTGCTTTCAGACTGAATGGAAAAATCTACATCATGCAGATTATTATAGTGGGGGGAGAATTTGGAGGGCATTCAAAGGGCACCTGCCCCAGATGGGGGCTCCTGCACTAGGAAGGGATCCCCCCTTAAGTCAAGGGGGGGGGGTGTCTCATGGCCAGGACACAGGCCGGGGTGCAACCCTACAGCTCTGGCAAAGCCATGGTAATCATAATGCCTGCCTCTAGGCTCTGGGGAAATGGGAATCCCGCTTCCGGGGTCTGTGTTGGGGGCTGTTGCTTTGGCCCCCGGGAGGAGCAGGAGACTCACCGGTGGTGCTGCTGCTGCTGCAGGCTCCCTGGCGCTGGGGTGGGGCGTGGCTGTGGCTTCCTCCCTGTGTGTGGAGCTGGCAATCCCTGGAAGAGGAGGCAGCCACACTGGCCACGGCTGTGTCTGCAGCAGGGCAGTGGCTGTGGAGAAGAGCTTGCTGGGGGGGCCCCTCCGGTGGGCTGCTGAGATGGAAGCTCTCAGGTGACACCCCCCCCGGGTCTTCTTCCCAGGAAGGGGCAGGGTGAGGCCAGAGGAGGGACGTGGTGCAGGGCCCCTCTGGGGCTTTTCGGTGCCGGAGAACCCGGAGTGCTCAGCTGGGTCAGGGTTGGCACAGCAGTGGTGGGGTTTAGGCCCCACTGAGCAGAGCGGAGGAGCGGCTGGCTCTGCCCGGCCACTTTGCTGCCAGTCTGGGTGGCCCCTCTGGGGCTGGCAAGTTTCTGCTCAGGCTGCCTCTAGAGGGGAAGTTGTGTGCGGGAGCCCAGCGCCTGCCTCCCTCCTGCCGACGCCTGCTTCATTTGGGGTGCAGCCAGCATGAGAGGAGTTGCGGGCAGAAGGAGAGCCAGGCGGGGCGGGCAGAGTTCTGGAAAGGAAAGCTCGTGTCTTTGGGAAGCCGGGAATGTCCTGGTGCCTGATGGCCCAACTGGAAGGAGAAGTCCCGGGAGGTTTAAGAGAGAGAGAGAGAGAGAGAGAGAGAGAATGTGTTGGGGTGGGTGGGTTAAGAGCAACGGAAATCAAGTCGCTTCTGGGGTAGATGGCACTTCAGTCATCTTTCCAAAATGTCACCACTGATGCCTACATAAGAAATTGGAATCCGCCCCCCCACCCCCAAATCCGGAAATGTCCTCAGAATTCAGGCTCCTCCTGTTGCATCCCAGAGTGGGGATGCTGACGTGTCGCCAGGTGCCTGCAACTGTGTGGGCTCCTTGTTGTGCTGCAAGGGCCCCTGGAGGCCCCCCCCACCTTTAGGCAGAACACTCCTCTTTGCCCCCCACCCCCACCCGAGCAGCCCCTGCTAGCTGGGCCCAGAGGCACCTCTTCCCCTCCTCTGGAGCAGGGAGAGCGGGCAGCTGTCTCAGGCATCGCATGGCGCCTAGTGGCTGTCTCTGGGGTCTCCCTGGCGCTGCTTTTCGGATGGCGAGCCCTTTGGGAACCGTCTCCTCCTTCCTTTTGCAATGGAGACTGCTTTGTGAACTGGCTTGTTGAGTAGTAGTAGTCTCTAAATCATGCTTGATAATCATAAAGAGCTACAAGGAGTGAGGATCTTCCGATAATTCAGGAAAGAGCAGCCAAGCGACCCCCTCCAGGGCCAGGGAGTCAAACGCCTCCCCCCTCCGGTCTGGGCTGAAGTCCCGAATCTGGGGATTGCTCCAGCCCTGAGTAGGAGCCAGCCCCATCTGTCCCCCCAAACGTGCCCTGGCTGCGGCCCCCGAGGATCCGAAGAACAGGACCCACAGGGACCCTGCGGCAGCCACTGATGGCTCCAGGGCAGTGAAAGAGACCAGCGCCAAACGCCCTTCTTCGTAACCCTCTCCGGTTCTCTCTCCAGCTCACATGTGTGCATAGCCAGTTTTTAGCTGTTCGGGAGTCACGGCATCAGGAGAGACTCCGGTCTAGAGCCACTGGTTTGGGGCAACAGAGCGGGAGTGAGGCTTTTGCTGTCTGCATCCAGGACTTGGAGACAGACCAGAATTAATCTTCCTTTGCATTAACAAGCAAGCTTATTGACGGAGTTTGCTTGCCATTCTCAAACTTCTTCTGAAAATGGGCCAGATTCCTCTTAGCAAATGCTGCCTTCCTGGATGAGGCCCAACCTTCCGGTCTGCTTCCCAGGCTAGTTTTCACTTCCTGCTCAGTGCCATGTGGCAGGAAAGGCTGGAGTCCGAGAGAGGTCAGGACTAGGCCAGCTGCAACCTGCGAGGGAGGGAGAGGAGGACCCGGCCCCCTCACTGCTCACCTGGCCCCACCCAGCCCTGTGCCTGGCCCGAAAGGAAGCAGAGGGGCTGGCCCGGCTCCGGGCGGGGTGGGGTGGGGTGGGGCTGGAGGAGTCCTCCCTCCCTCCTTGTCTGCACTGGCTTCTGCTGCTTGTTCTGGAGTAGAGGAGGGAGGGAGTGAAGGAGGCTTCTTCAAACCACGGAAGCCTTTGAAAATAATTAATTCAAGTCAAGATTATATGACTGTAGTACACATTGATGATGGTTTTGCCTGACACTTTGCTGTGAAGTTCCAGACTGGTGGATGGGGGAGCGGGGAATGTTGGGTGGGGGGGCACTACCCCTTCCTGCCCTCTTGGAGAGCCCTCCCTGCATTGCATTCGCCTTTCTCTTCATCAGCTCCTCTCCTCTCCCCTCTTCAGACGCTTAAGAACGTAAGAACAGCCCTGACGGATCAGGCCCCCCCCAGGAAGCCCATCTAGTCCAGCCTCCTGTTTCACACAGTGGCCCACCAGATGCCGCTGCTGGAAGCCCGCTGGAAGGGGCCGGCCCTCTCTCTTCCTGCTATTACTCCCCTGCAACTGGTATTGAGAGGCATCCTGCCTCTGAGGCTGGAGGTGGCCTGTAGCCCTCCGACCAGTAGCCGCTGATAGACCTCTCCCCCATGCAGTTATCCAAACCTCTCTTAAAGCCATCCAAGTTGTTGGCTGTCACCACATCTTTGGCAGAGAATTCCACAAGTTGATGATGCATTCTGTGAAAATGTACTTCCTTTGGCCGGTCCTAAATTTCCTGGCATTCAATTTACATGGGATGACCCCTGGTTCTAGTGTGATGTGAGAGGAAGAAGAATTTCTGTCTATCCACTTTCTCAACACCAGGCATGATTTTATAGACCTCCCTGCAGTCGTCTTTTTTTCTAAACTAAAAAGCCCCAGGTGTTGTAGGCTTGCCTCATAAGGAAGGTGCTCCAGGCCCCTGATCATCTTGGTTGCCCTCTTCTGCACCTTTTCCTTAGATGTGGTGACCAGAATTGTACGCAGTACTCCAGGTGTGGCTGCACCATAGTTTTGTATAAGGACATTATAATATTAGCAGTTTTATTTTCAGTCCCCTTCCTAATGTTCCTTAGCATGCAACTGGCCATTTTCACAGCTGCCGCACAGTGAGTCGACACTTTCAATGAGCTGTCCACCATGACCCCAAGATCCCTCTCCTGGTCAGTCACCAACAGCTCAGATCCCATCAGCATATACTTGAAGTTAGGATTTTTCATCTCAATGTGCATCACTTAACCAGGGGTCCCTCTAATTTTTTTCATCTTTGTATGGAATGAGTTTTGTTCTGGGTGGCAGTATCAAGGCACTGTGTGCACACGTGCATTCAGAGTGGGGCCTTCCTATTTCAACCTGAGCAGGAACTAAAATTAACTGAGTGGACATCAGAAAACTTGTGAGTGTGCCCACGCCTTAGAGGGAACAGTGCACTTAACACTTGCCAACATTGAACCGCATTTGCCATTTTGTCGCCCACTCACCCAGTTTGGAGAGATCCTTTTGGAGTCCTGACAATCTGATTTGGATTTCACTACCCGAAAGAGTTTGGTATCATCTGCAAATCTGGTCACCTCACTGTTTACCCCAACTTCTAGATCATTTATGAATAAATTAAAAAGCACCGATCACCCATTGAATTGAAGTCACCCATTATTACTGCCCTGCCTCTCATTGACGCTTCCCTGATTTCCTTTTGCAACTCCCAGTCACTGTCAGCATTTTGATCCGGAGGGCGATAGCACGTCCCCAGTAGCATGTTCCCTTTCCGGCCTTGTATAGTCACCCAAAGGGTTTCTGTGGAGGACTCCAGTCCACCTAGGTTTTCTAGCTTGTTAGATTCTACCCCTTCTTTCACATACAGTGCTACTCCACCTCCAAGGCGCCCCTCCCTGTCCTTTCTGTAGAGTTTATACCCAGGGATAACAGTGTCCCACCGGTTCTCACTGTTCCACCATGTTTCTGTTATGCCCACTATATCTATTTCTGTGCTAGCAACCAAGCACTCCAGCTCACCCATCTTGGCTTGGTGGCTTCTGGCATTGGCATATAAGCACCTATGTGCTGAACCTCTCCCCTGATGTATGCTCTTTTTTTGACTCTTTGACCTGCTGGCACAGGCTCCTGTCTGCTCTTTATGCGGTTCTGCTCTGTCCCCTTCTGTCTTATTTGAATTCTTTGCAGCCTCACACTTTAAAGGATGGCTTTTGCCAAACGGGATACTGCCCAGCTCCCATCGGCTGTTCCCCAGGTGTCATTTTAAAAGCTGCTCTGCAACCTTTTTGATTTTAAGCGCCAGCAGTCTGGTTCCATCTTGGTTCAAGTGCAGCCCATCCCTTTTGTACAGGCCTTGCTTGCCCCAAAATGTGTCCCAGTGCCTAACAAATCTAAACCCCTCCTCCCAGCACCAACGTCTCATCCACGCATTGAAACCCCTCAGCTCTGCCTGTCTCACTGTTCTTGCGCGTGGAACAGGAAGCATTTCTGAGAATGCTACCTTGGGGGTCCTGGACTTCAAAATGCTACCTGGACTTCTCTGCTATTACTTTATTTTTATTTTGTATACTCCATTCCTCCCCCAAAACCATTGTCCCACAGCAAATAAACTAAATTACACACTGCAGACATGATGCATAAAGGACAATATATAAACCTAACTGTGCAATATTAGAGGCACTATTGAACTTCAGCCCTTCTGCAGATATTGTTGGACTACAACTCCCATGATTCCTGCTTTAGAAAGATTGTGGTGTGGGAATTTCCTTAAGTGAACCTTTAGGAAACTGCAAGGAGGACCGATGGATTGATGCCAGCGAGGCCATCCCCTGCTTGCCCAGAGCATGGAGCCAGCCGTCTCCTGCAGCCAACGTGCCCATGCAGAGGTGGCTTGTGTTGTGGGGCAGGCGGTTGCCCCCCAGCCCCTTGTGTGGCTGGCCCTGCTCACTGGACCCGAGAGGCTCCTCTGCAAGTAGAATTAACCACCCCATTCAGGCTGTGTTGGGAGGGGCAGCCGAGGAGAGGCGAGAGGAGCAGCTGGGTCGGAGTGTCTCGGGTCGAGGCGATTCGGGGGCAGGCTGGTGGGACGGAGCCTGTGAGGAAGCTGGTCCTGGATTCTGCACCCTCTGCTGCATCCACAACCAGGCGTGATTTGCAGCAAGCAATGGGAGACCCCCCCCCCACACACACACCCCTCTGTTCCCAGCTCTTTCAGCCTCAGCTGGGGGGGCCTCTGTGGCGTTCACAGCCCTTCAGAGGACGGGGGCTCTGCTTGCCTGAGTGGGGCTGGTTTCACGCACATGGTGGCGTTGCTTTCATGCTGCTGCCGCTTCTCCGTTGCTCCTTCCCCAGGGCCTCCAGAGAAGCCGGAGCCGGGCCCCCTGGAGAGCCGCTCCTGTGTCCTCATCCGGCGTGACTTGGTCGCTCTTCCCGCCAGCCTGATCAGTCAGATTGGGTACCGCTGCCATCCCAAGCTCTATTCAGAAGGAGATCCTGGAGAAAAACTTGAACTGGTTGCAGGTAAGAGCAGCAGGGCTTCCTTGGGTGTCCCCAACAGGATGGCTTGCAAACTTCCTTCTTTCTCACTGTGAACTAAGTTGGGTGTGATTACCCACAATTTTGATGCAGTTGATCCTCCATGGCAAAAAGAAATTACTCACTGCTTAAAATGGTGGCATTCCATTTAATGTCTGGTGTCTAGAATGTTATTAGCCAAAGTTGTGGCAGGCTCTTAAAATGAGCATGACAATTGAATGCTTTCAACTTGCATTTCTCCTGAATAATTCGATGGGTTTTTTCTTAATTGAGATTTAATTAGAAAAGACGGGAATAGTGAGGATGAACCCCAGTTGCAGGGGAGTAACAGCAGGAGGGAAGGCATGCCCTCAACTCCTGCCTGTAGGCTTCCAGCGGCATCTGGTGGGCCACTGTGCGAAACAGGAGGCTGGCCTAGATCGGCCTCCTTGGGCCTGACCCAGCAGGGCTGTTCTTCTGTTGACCTCAGTCCAACATTTTTGGGGTCTATAACGGGAAACCCCACCCCCCCGCTCCCCATCAGGCCCTGCTGCTCTCCCTCCTCCCCGCTCAGAGCTCAGCTGCCCTCCTCCGTTCAGAGGGCGGCAGGGAGCAGACGGCTGCCATCGGGGGGTCGGGAGTAGTTCCACGGCGGCGGCTGTGTGGGGTTAGGGTACTCGGGCTGAAGGCTGTGGTGCTTGCACAGCGGGGAAGGCTGTTCTGGACGGACCTCGGCCCAAACCAGAGGTGGCACGTTTGCCTGTCAGAACATCAGAGCAGCCCTGCTGGAGGCCCATCGAGTCCAGCCTCCTGCTGCCTGCAGTGGCCCACCAGATGTCTCTGGGGAGCCCACAGGCACGAGCTGGGAGGGGTCGGCCCTCTCTCCTGCTGCTGTGGCTCCCCTGCTGCAACTGGGATGGAGGGGCATCGTGCCTCTGAGGCTGGCCTATAGCTCTCCGACTAGAAGCCGTTGATAGACCTCTCTCCCAGGAATCTGTCTAAGCCCCTTTTAAAGCCCCCAAGCTGGTGGCTATCGCCACGTCCCATGGCAAGGAATTCCATCAGTTAATTGTGCGCTGGGTGGAAAAGTACTCCCTCTTGTCGGTCCTAAATGTCCCAGCGTTGAGTTTCATGGGGTGACCCTTGCTTCTAGTGTGGTGTGTGTGAGAGAGGAATTTCTCTCTGTCCACCCTCTCTGCTCCATGCATAATTTTATACACCTCGATCATGTCTTCACCTAGTCGCCTCTTTTCCAAAGTAAAGAGCTCCAGGTGTTGTAGCCTTGCCTCGTAAGGAAGGTGCTCCAGGCTCTGATCACCTTGGTTGCCCTCTTCTGCACCTTTCCCAGTTCTACAACAGCCTTCTTAAGATACAGTGACCAAAGCTGTACACAGTACTCCAGATGTGGCCTCCCCATAGATCTGTAGAAGGGCATTATAATATTAGCACGTTCATTCTCAATCCCCTTCTTAATGCTCCCTAGCATGGAATTGGCCTTTTTCACAGCTGCCACGCACTGAGCCGACTCGTTTCATTTGCTCTTTTCCGTGGCCTGCAGGCGGCAAATCCTGGCACGAGAAGAGGCTTGCTGCTTGGACTGGCCCGTGGCCCGAGGACTAGGCTGCCTCCTCCTGGGTGTGCAGGCCAGCGCGCAGCCAAGGAAGCCGGCTTGTCCAGCTGAGAATTGGGCTGGTGGTTTGCCTGGGGGAGTCCAAGCTGTCTCCACTGCAGCTCCTCTCTTGGGTCCTTGGCCTAGCTGCCAACTGAGCCCGCTGGAGAAGGCAGTGGCCCTGCTACGGGGTCTGGCTCTGCTTCTCTCTCCAGAAACCTTCCTCCTTGCTTCTAGTTCAAAGAGGCACCTTTTACCGTGGTGATTCTCTTTATTTAGCAGGGGGAGAGGAACTGGCCCTCTCCACCCCCAGCACAGGACCTCCAGTGACTGTCGCTGGTGTGTGTCTTATGTTTCTTTTTAGAACGTGAGCCCTTTGGGGACAGGGAGCCATCTTATTTGTTTGTCATCTCTCTTTGTAAACCGCCCTGAGCCATTTTTGGAAGGGCGGTATAGAAATCAAATTAATAATAATTAATAATAATAATAGTTACCTGAGGAGAATGGTGTGTGCTGTTGTCGAGTTTGCACATTTAGTAGTGCCAGCCAGAGTGTGACTTCTCAGCCATTCAGTTGTGTGCGCTCTCTCTCTTCCCCCTCCCTCCCTCCCTCGTAGGCTCTGGGGTTTACATCACTCGAGGGCAGCTCATGAACTGTCATTTGTGTGCAGGCGTGAAACACAAGGTCCTCCTCCGGCGCCTCCTGGCCACGTTCTTTGACAGGTAGGACCACCAAGTGCGTCTTCTGGGCCTCTTTCTGAGCCAGCTGCTGTGTCTGTCCTGGGCTGAGGAGCAGAGCTCTTGTCAGGCCAGAGTGAGCCTGGAATGGCCTGTGGACCACCTCCTCCTCCTCCTCCTCCAGAAGGGAGCAGAGGGCCTGGTGTCAACTGAGACTGCGAGCCAGAGGGACCCGGGGAGGAGGGAGTCCCTCCCGATGCCATCGTGGCAGCCTGGTCTGCTCTCTTCCTGGAGTTTCTCCCTTACGACTTAAGGGTTTAAGTCCTGTGGCTGGGCTGGTTCAGACTCCCTGAACGCTTTGCAGTCTTTGGGAGACACAGAAGGACCCAAACACAATCTGCCCCCCTCCCCGCCATCTGTGGCCGGGCTTCCTGGAGCGTTGCGTCTGGCTTCTGCCTCCCCACCCTGCCATGGGACCCCTGCGCAGCCTTCCTTCGGGAATGAGCAGCCTCCCCGGCCCTTTGCTCCCTCTCCTGACGGTGCGAAGGAGGCCTCCCATCCATGTGCCCCACGGCGCCGCTCTTGAGATCCTGCTCCCGGCTTGTTCTCGGAACAGGAACACCCTGGCCAACAGCTGCGGAACTGGAATCCGGTCTTCCACCAGTGACCCCAGCCGGAAGCCCCTGGACAGCAGGGTCCTGAATGCTGTGAAACGTAAGTGGGGTGGAGGAAATGCTTGGGTCAGAGCAGGGCCAGGGGCGGGCACTGCGGGGGGGGGTCCTCCTTCCGTCGTCTTCGGGACATCTGAGTTGAGGTCTTCCTTTCTCGAAACACATTCATGTTTCCAAAGCCTGTGTTTTTTGGTCGCTATTCCGATTCCTTGAACTCTTTACTCGGAAAGCCCTTTCAGGGCACTGACCTGCCACAAGAGTATCCCCACATGTGGGATTTAAGAGTCTGAGAGCTTAGCAGGCTGCCTCTTTCCCCCCCAGCGTGAATCTGTCGAGGCCACCCCAGGTCTCGTTGCCAGCCCAGGAACAAGAGGGAGCCGGTTGCTGGGCTTGTCTCCACAGGGGACCCCAGAGCCTTGGCCGTGGGGCAGGGTTCTGTGGGGACCCTGCAGGCCACCATGCGGCTGCTTCTCCCACGGATGGCGCCAGCACCTCTTTTCACTGGCCGGGCTTTTGTGTCCGGCTGCCCTTTCCTTGTATGGCTAAACCTGTCGCCACAGCAGAGTCCTCCTTCTGACTTTGGGGGCAGCACCCGTAGGAGCTCCCTGGCCACCTGGCTGAACTGGGGCCACCAGGTGCTAATGAGGAGGCCATTGGTGGCCACCTGGAGCGGAGTCGGCGGCGGCGGCAGCAGCAGACTGTCCTGGCAGGAAGGAGGGTGGGCCAGAGAGAAGGTCTTGGGAGCGGGCAGGGGGCAGGGGGCAGGGGCTAGCAAGAAGAGCGGCGGAGCCCGAGGGCTGGCCTGAAGAGCCAGGGCAGGGCTGGGGGGGAGCCCGGCTGGGGCAGAACCTCACCCAGGGCAGGAGTCGAGGCGGGCAGGAGGCAGGCAGGACGCCTGGAGGGGAAAGGAAAAGCAGGAGCCCGGAGGCTCTGAAGCAACCGCATCCCTCCGGGCCAAGCAGGCTCTCCCGACCCACCCAGAGCTGGACCGACCGACAGCCAGCCTCTCCCTCCTGTCTGCCTGCTCCGCCGGGAAGCGGACTTTGTGCTTCTATTTTCGGGGAAGGCCCCCAGTCCAAGGACGCCCCACAGCTTTGCCAACATTGCAGGCCCCCCCACCCCGGCTTTCGCTGGGGAAAGGGAATGCAGAGCACAGCTTCCTCTGTCGCCAGCAGATTGAGATGGGAGAAGCTGCGCCTTGTCTGCAAAATGCCGACTGGGGGTGGGTTCCAGAAATGGGTAACTCCGCCAAGCTACTGTGGGCTGGCAGGCCCTGCGCTGGGCTGATGGCAGGGGTCCCAGGGGTGGCTTTCAGCTCCTAGCACAAGCCCCATGCCGCCCTTTGTTACTGGCCCGGACATGGGGCCCTCCTTAATGCCCCTCTATGGGCTCTTGCTTTTAGACAAACGGACCATCCAAGAATCCCTCAGTAGCCTCACCTTGCTTCTAGGAGGCCTTGGAGGGCCCTTTCCGTCGTGGTAACGTTCGTGATGTTGGTCTCTTTGGGATGTCACATCTCCCTAGTTGTCACAAAGCTCCTACGGGCGTAGATGTCGCGGGTGTTGGGAAGGCGTGTATGGCAACGTCCCTCCATTCCTTGCCCAGATGGCCAGCCCAGCCCGCGTCTCTCGCACTGGGGGCCGTGGCTAAAACGCATCCCTGTCTTTGCAGTATATTGTCAGAATTTTGCCCCAAGCTTCAAGGAGAGCGAGATGAATGTCATTGCGGCTGACATGTGCACCAATGCCCGCCGCGTACGCAAGCGTTGGCTTCCAAAGATTAAGTCCATGTTGCCGGAGGGCATGGAGGTGTATCGCTCTGTCATGGGGGCCACCAGCAGCACCAGCAGCAGCGTCCCTCTGGACCCCGACTTCCAGCCCTCGGCTGCCCAGATGTTTGAACAACGGATCTATGCCGAGAGGAGGGGCGACCCCGGGACGATCGTGGCCTTGAGAACTAGCACAGTCGCCGTCGATCCCAGCGGTGGCTCCAGCCAACTGTGTGAGCCCAGCGATGAGGCCGAGGGGGGCGGCTCGGTCATCCAGGCCTCGGCCAGTCCGGCAGCCATGGCTTCCGAGAGCCAAAGCACCACACCGCCTTTCGAACCCGGGCCGGGCTCCATCAGCCGGCCGGAAACGCCTGTGAGGCGGCAGGAGGGGACTTACGGGGGGGGCGTATGAAGGAGAGCGGCCCAGAACGTGGCGCCCGGCCGGCAAGGGGCCTATAATACTGCAGCTGCTTGCATGCGTTATTAATACCGAAATGTGATCGAACCATTTACCTACTGAACTGCTACTGTTGCCTGAGAAAAATGTGATCTTTATTCTGCTTGTATTTAAGATTTATGAAGGAAATATCACATTGGTTATAGTGTCAGCAACTCTAGGTCTAAGGCCACCTGCAAACGGAGGACAAAACAAACACTGCCCTGGGCTTCTCTTTTGCCTCTCCCGGAGATTAGTCTAGAGGATGGTGGCGTTTTATTTCACAAGAGCCAGAGAATGTCGGTCTCCCCGCCCCCCCCCCCCCCGCCATCCTGAGCAGCGCCAGGCCCCCCTCCCCGCCAGGGCTGTATTTCCCCCAGGGAGTCTGGCCAGTCAGGCGGGAGTGGGAAGGCCCAGGCTGGTGGCGGGCCTCCTTGGTGGTGGTGCCAAAGACTAGCCCGGGGCCGCGGCCCTGGGGAGCGAGTGTCAGCTGCTGCTGCTGCTGCTGCTGCTGCTGTTTTTTCCGTGGGTCTTGGGCACAACAGGATTGCTTGGCTCCTTGGTTTCCCTTGTGGCCAGGGACGCTCTGCTCCGGCCCAGTTCCCTGGGACCCTGCTGGGGGCAAGCGCCATTGCTGTGAGTGGAGCTTCTTGCCAGGTGTGTGTCCGACGGGAGCCCCGCCGCGCTGGGCTGTGTTCCGAGGGGGGAAGGGGCCCGCCCTGCCGGCCAGCATCTTCCTCTTCCGCTGGGCAGCGGAGTCTCTTCTGCCACCGACACTCTTGGCGGCTCTTGGGCGTCGCTTCCATGGCGGCTCTTCTTCCGGCTGCTTGGCCTTGCTGCTCCCGGCCCCTTCTGGGCCAGGCGTGTGACGTTGCTGAGCTTGGTGCCCCACCTTTTGGCGAGTGTCCTGGGTTGGCTTTGGCAGGCAGGAGGCAGGGCGTCTCCTGGCGTGTTGCCTTCCGGCCCAGGCTTGCTTGGGGGACGATCCGCCTCCAGGCAGGCACAAGGCAAACCTCGCGGGACTCCCAGGGCGAGGACCTTGTCCAGAGGCAAGCGTGGGGGGATTCCCCACTCCCGTGTGTGTCTGTGTGTGTGTGTGTGTGTGTGTGTGTGTGGCTGCCAAGAACAACCCCGCCTGTCCCCCACAGTTGCATTTGGCCAGCCCTGGGAGTTTGGGGCAGCGGACCTGGGCCTGTGTGGAGCAGGCAGAATGAGCCGGATGGCCACCCGCCCTTGAGGGGGCCAAGGGGCCAGGACGGAAGGGCTGCTGCTGAGACCAGGCGGGTTTCCTGCCCCCCTGAGCGGTGGGGTGTGGACTGGGCTGCCCTTGTCCAGAGGCACCTCCATGGGCAGAGCGAGGCACAGGGAGAGCCACGCCGCAGTCTGAAGGCCGCAGTCCGGGTTGTCCCTGCAGGGGGAGAAGCTGCCCCTAAACCCTGACCCCACGAGACAGCTCAGCCTTGCAGGAAGCTGGGCGATGTCCCCAGAAGGCCTGGCGCAGCTGTGGCTGACCTGGGAGTCCGCCCCCCTCGCCTGAGGCATGTGGCAGCCCCTTCTCCCCGCAGAGAGGGAGGCCGCAGGCAAGGGTGCCTCTGCTCTGCCCCCAGGCCCCCTCGGCTCCCCCCCCCCCCGCCGTCTTCCATGCTTTGTTGCTCTTGGGCAGTGATGGCAGACCTCTGGCTGGGGGCGCTGCTTGCTCCGGGCTGGCTGCAGGCCTTGCCCCCTGCGGGCACCTCGCGTCCCCCCAGCTCTGCCCCGTCCCCCCCTCTCAGAACACGGCCATGTTCAGGGCCACGGTTCGGGCAGGCCTGGGAAGCAGGCAGAGGCGGCTTTCTCCAGGTCTGAGCTGCCTGGGTGTGTCTTCGTGGCAGAGAGAGACAAGCCCCGGCGTCGCCCCCCCCCCCCGCCCCGTTCTGCTGGGTTTGCTGCTGCTGCTGCTGCTTCTCCCCTGCTGGAGTCCAGCACGGAGCGTGGCCCCAGCGCTGCTCTGCTCCCTGGCCAAGGACCCCTCGGCCTGCTGGGGCGCTCTGCGGTGCCACCCGGGCCCCGGAGCCTGCTCGGCCTCTCGCCTCTGGGTCCCGAGGGAGTCGAGGGCCAAGCAGGCGCCGGAGCGGGGCCTCCAGGCTGGAGGGGGGCTGGGATGGGTGTGCAAGGGCCGCAGGTGGGGGGCTGCCCCCGCCCTGGGAGGCAGGAGCCGGCAGCCTTGTGCCTCTTCTCTGCTGCTGGCGGCGGGGAGGGGTGCCTTTGGCAAGTGGCCCGTCTTCATCTTCAAGGCAGTGGGGACCACAGAGCCTGCCTGCCTGGAGACGCACACATGGCACACACGGGCGTGCTCGGGGCCTCTTGGCTCTCTGGTGGCCTGGGCGTCTTCAGTCTCCAGGCCACGTTTGCCAGTCACACCGTGTCTTTGCACAGGTATCCAGGCCGGCATGCCCCCCACCCCACCCCACCCGCCAAAGTGGTCCAAACGGGGTTGGCTTCCATGTTCCAAGCAAGGAGCCCGAAAAGTGGCTCCCTCCCTCCCTCCCCGCCCCCCAACTGATTGCTTTTAGCTGGTGACCCAGCACTGCTCCTCCGTCGGGGCCTCCACTCCTACCCCCAGTCCGAGTTCAAGCAGCCTTGGTCCAGGTCTGGGGCTTGCTCTGAGCCCCTGCCCGCCCGGAAGGTAGTGTGTGGCTGCCCTGGGAAGAGGGTGCTCAGCGCCAGGGACCCTTGCACCCCGGTCTTGCTGCCGGGCGGGGGGGGGGTTTGGACTCCCTCAGCCACGATCCTGCCTGCCTGATGGGCTTGTTCCTTCTTCTCGGGCCAGGATCCCGCTTCTGGATGTCAGGGAGGCAGGGGCGCACGGAGTGGTGGTGGTGGTGGTGAGGGTGGCAGCGGCAGGAAAGATGCAGAATGTGAGGAAGAAGGCTCAGCAGTGGCGATGTCTCGGCCAGGGTTGCCGGGTTCACCACCGGCACTCTGGGTGTGGGGTGCCTTCTGTCTTCCAGGCCGCTCCCCCTGCCCAAGACGGCCCTCTCTCTTTGCCACAAAACTCCCGAGACCTTGGAACCTAGGAAGCTGCCGTAGACTGAGTCAGACCACTGGTCCACCTAGCTCAGGATTGTCTTCACAGACTGGCAGCAGCTTCTCCAAGCCTGCAGGCAGGCGTCCCTCCTAGCCCTCTCTTGGAGATGCTGCTGCCAGGGAGGGAAGTGGGACACTCGATGCTCTTCCCAGAGCGGCTCCATCCCTTGAGCGGAATCTCTTCCAGTGCTGCTCGCGCATCAGGCCTCCCCTTCAAATGCAGCCAGGGCGGACCCTGCTTAGCTAAGGGGACCAGTCCTGCTTGCTGCCCCCAGGCCAGCTGTCCTCTCCTCCCCTTCCTTGGCGGAAGTTCAGGGCCTTGGCCATGTTTCTCACTGCAAGACTTGCAGCTTCCTCTGCACCTTGAATAAGACTCTCTGCCCCCTTATGCAGACCTGCTGCATCCCCCAGTGTCCAGAAGCAGCCCGAAGCGGGCAGTTGCTGCCTGCAGGGAAGAGAGGAGCCAGCGGCTGGACTTTGGGAGCCTCCGCAGGGTGGCATGCAGGCCGGCCGGCCTCCTCTTCCCAGGCTGGGAGCTTCCCTGCTGTGGCCGCTTAGGGTCAGGCCCACAGCTGAGGAGCAGCAGCGTCCAGCTCGGCACAGGCGGCTTCAAGGGGCTCACTGAGCGGAGGAGGCGGCGGCGGCGGCCTTGACGGCCGCTTTCCAAGGGGGGCAGCCGCGCTGCTGCCTCATCTCGGAAACCAGTGGGTTGTCCACACAGAAATCCCCACCTGGCATCATTCCAGGAGCCGCTGACCGGGCAGCCCAGGAGATAAAACTAGCAGGACAAAAAGAAATACTTGAACGGCTTAGAGAAGAGAATTGGAAGAGAGTGTCGTGTTGCACAGTTAGAATATATTTTTATACCGAGCACAATTTCATGTCCTTTTTTGTTTGTCCCCCCCCCCCCCCTCCTTTGTTCATTTCGTTTTACTTTCTAATTAGAGAAGAAGTGAGAACTTTAGGTAAACTTGAAAAATGTGAATGGTTGGTTGGGGGCGGGGTTGGGGGGGGTCTTCCTTATCTTGCAGATGAGGACTAGCATTTTGCACTAAAACTATTCTGTGTGTGAAGGATGGGTGGCATATTTCAGAGGTATCTGTGGATCATGATTGTATCCTTCCAAAGGGGAGGGGAGGGTGTGAAAAACACATCCTCAGAAATAAAGAATGTAACCTGAAGATGAAGCCCGTAATGATCAAGCTTCCCGGAGTGCCTTAGCCTCTTCGACCACTTGCTTTCCTTGGGAGGGAAACGGATGAGAGCCCCAGACCAGAAAGCCCCCTCCCCACTGCTGCTGCTGCTGCTGCTGCTGCTGCCGCCCCCTCCTCTGTTTACAGGACTGGTAGGAATGTCACTCGAGTCTGGGAGCTGCTTTCCGACTGTAATACTACTTAATGTGAAATGGAAACGGCCTCTTCCCTCTCGCCCTGAAACAGAAACCACCAGAAGCATCAGTACTTAGGGTATGTCTGCACCTTCTGTTCTTAATGCTTGACTGTTAGCAATATTGCGTGTGTATATTATAGATAATAAAGTTATATCAAGCACCTTTTTTAAAGAGAGAAAATTATAAAATAAAATCTGAATGGACATAGCCGTTGCCACGTTATAGGATAGCAGCCAACCCTCTTCCTCCCTCTCTGGAATGGAGACCCCCCCCCCACAGTTCACTGCTCTCGCTTTGTAGATTAGCATGGCTTCCGAAGGCCGCTTTAGTTAGTCCACGGTCAATAATGTACAATTCCAGGGGGTTTTCCTCGATGACAAAACTTGGATTTAACAAAAAATTCAGAAATCTAATCTCGCTGCCAAGATTAGAAAGGGTAAGCCATACTCTTGTCAACTTGTCCTGCTGAAGATTTTTCGACAGTTAACCAGCCAGCTCGGCTCCTTGTGCTTCAACGGAAATGGCTACTGATTTTGCCCATAAGTCATTAATGGGATCTGGGGCAAAACAGAAAGTGCCCGCAATGTACTTTCCAGAGATGGCTGTTACTCCGTTTTTGGCCGGTGCCAAAAACAATCCAGGTCAGGAGAGTGTTGTGCCCCCCTGAAGGGGCTTGTCCTCCTCCGTGGCTTCAGAGAATGCCATTGTCAGCCGACTCTTAGCACTGCATTAGGGTTAGGGTAGTGTTTTTTGTTTTTGTTTTGTTTTGTTTTTAACTCCTCTTAATTATGTGTTGTAAAAGGTTCCGGTTAGAAATTGATTTTACTGCAAGATGTTGATGGGGACTGTAGTGAAGAAATGGTCCCTGCTTCTTTGCCCTTCAGGTTGTCCCTTGATCTTCCTTGGCCTTGTGACCTCTTTGGAGACTGGAACTCACACTCCCATCAGTGACGAATACAACAGACCCCCTCAGTGAATTCCTTTCCACCTTCCCCACAGAAAGTGCTTTTCACTTGGGAGGCGCAGTCAAGGGTCAGGCCCCTGTGGGTGCAACGTTGTTAAAAACGCACAACTGGAAGCTCCCTGAGGGCAAGAGCGTCTGGACGAGGCTGGAGCCACCTCCCTCCTCGCTTGGTGTAGCCCCCCTGAGGTGGCTTCTTGTGAGGGGAGCCTCCTGGCCTGCCAGTGGGCCGGGCCCTTCCGGATGGCAGAGTCAAGGGGCGGGTGCAGACAAGGGGCGGGTTCCCCAGCCGACTTGGACTGCAGCTGCCATCTCAAGGGGCTGCTTCAGCCTGCCAAGGGGGGCGTTCACATGGCATCAAGGCCGCTGCAGGGAACCCCGCCGTGTTGACCAGGATCTGGGCACAGTGCGGAACAGAAATACCGGCCAGAGTGTGTGCTCTGCAGTGTTGCCATGACAGCGCGGCCCAGATCTGGGCTCCTGCCCAGTTGCGTGGGAGAGCGTTGGAGGCCTCCCGCCCACCCCTTTGGCTGATGGGCAAAAAGAGCCCCCGTGCTTTCTGGGAGAGCCTTTTTGCGGAGGGGGCTGGCCGCGTGCACCCGGGCGGGAGGGGGCGGCAGCAGAGCCGCCCACCCTGGCCCACGGAGGTGCCTGCCTGTGAATGGGCGTTTGCCATCCTTGAGAGGGAAGCGGCTGGTGCTCTTGCTCTGGAGGTCATCTTCAGCTGTTCCGATCGGCTTCTTCCATTGTATCTTTTTGCACTTTTGTGACTTTATGTATGAGATGGAGGGAGGGGCCAAAACTTGCAATACTATTTTTAACAAAAAAAAAAAATTATAGAAAGACAAAAGTCTAAGCATAAATGTATAAATATTTTTGACTTGAACCTTTGGATGGCGCTTGATTCAAATGAAGTGTTAATCCTGTGAACTGTCTGAGAGAAGTCTTAAAAGAACAAAGTTGTTCTTGGAATCTGTATTAAGGTATCCAGTAGTACTGTAACTCACGACTGTTAAAAATAAAAAATACAAATTGCAGGGCTTGGGGTGTGTGTGGGGGATTTTGCAATGCCGCGGAGTTAACGTTTCAGCCACAAAAAGTCACCTTCTGACCCATAATTGTTGTTTTTGTGCCATTTCTCCTGTCTAGCTCAAGACTGTTACTTTTGCAGCCATGGTTGACACAACAGGTTTGCAATGGAATCAGAGGAGTGGGTGGGTGGGTGGGTGGGTGGGGAGGCTGTTGGGTGCCCTGACCATCCCACTCCCAAGAGATCAAAGTGGGCTCACCGCTGTTTTCATATAATGAAAGATCCATTTAAACTGTGATCATTAATGGTTAAATGCTTTGTAAAATTCACATTTACAAAATAATAAAGTCAATCAGAAATCCTCTGCTGCCTCTTCCTTCCCTCCCCTGCCCTGGAGTGATGCGCTGCTCCACGGGTTGGCCAGAGCATGGCCTCGGGCGCATGGAGGAGCCTCGACCTCGGTGGCCGCCCCATGTGAGAGGGCTGCCGGGTGGGGGGAGCTGCCGCCGCGGGGAGTGGGCTTGGCACCCAGCTTGTGCCTGGCCCGCCCTGTGCGCGGGTGATGGAGCGGACCTGTCTGTGCAGAGCGCTGGGTCTCTGCGTTCGTCTGCGCCGTCCAGCCGGGGGAGGCGGAGGGCTCTCTAGCACGTGCTCCGGGGCCCTGAGCAGGGAACCCCGCCAGCTCACCCTGGTTCCTGTGTGAAGCAGCCCGGAGATCACGCCCTGCTGAGCTAACGCTTAGGAATGAAAGTCGGCCGAAATGTCACACTGATCTGCCAACGCAGCAGCGGCCACAACTTTTTTCTGCGGCCCGGCCCGGCTAGTATTGATAAGAAGCAATTGATGCATGAGAACGTTTACTGTAACAAGAACTTCAGCCCTCAGTATTTCTGATGGAGAGAGGCCGGGCTGGCCACCGTGTCTTGAATCAGTTGACGTTTCAGAACATTTTTCCGGGATGGCCTGACATGCAGGGCATGGCCAGAATCCAACCTGGATGCCTCCGGAGCATGGAGGAAGCTGGCCAGCCTGTCTCTTGCCAGGAAGGGGTGCGGCTGGCGTCTGAGCCCCAACTTGCAGGCAGTGCTGTGCAAGCCACCCAAGCCTCCCTAAGCACCCAAGGGCTTGCCTGCTTGTTCCATTTGTACCCCCCCCTTCTTTCGTCATGGAAAGGCACAAGCATCGCGTGGTCCATGGCAGCCTCCTCCTGTGTCTGGAAGCATAGTCCGTCCTCTGAGCATCTGGCAGGACCGCCGCCCCCCCCCTGCTCTTTTGAACTCAGCTCTCCCCTCCCCTCTCCACCCTTTCCTTCCAGGTTAATTGTTGCTTATCAAGACTGCATCTTGTAAATTAATTAATTTTTTTTAAAATAAAAAGGCCACTTTTCTGAAATGAAATGCCCAAAGTGGCAAACAATTCAAATCAGAAAAATTTAACGCAATCAAACCAAATGAACAAAACATGGACACAACCAAATTAAACATGGCACTGAAAACCCTTGGAGTCCACTCACTGCAGAAGAAGAGGCCTATAAGAAGTTTGAATTGCAGAGTGGAAAGTATGGTGGGGATTTGCAAGCTTACAGTGGGAGGGAGTTCCACAGCCTCAACACTATTAATGAACAGGCCCCATCTCTTATGCAACACTACCCCCTGAAGAACACAGGAACCCTGTTCAAGGTCTTCGTGGGCCTTCGTTTGGGAGACAGCCGTCCTGAAGATGTTCAGGTACCAAACCTTAAGGGGCTTTAAAAGTGACCACCAGCACCCTGACTGGAGCCTAGAGGCTCAGGGCAGAGGCAACAGCAAGCGAGTCGCCGGATCCCTCTGCTGCCCCCCACTCCCAAGGCCTTCTGAACCAGCGGCCCGATTCCAAATGCTTTTCAAGGGGGCAGCCCTGTGCAGCACATGCTGCATGAATCAAGCCGCCGGGTGGGGAGGTGGGGTGTTGCTGTCCAATGGGCTGTTTCCAGGAAAGGGCACGGCTGGCTGGTGTGGCAGACCAGCTGCAGCTGGGCAAAGGCCCTCTTGGGGCAGTCCAGGTGAAGCCGCCCAGCCCTGTGCCCCCATCCTTCCAGAGGGAGTTCTGCCCCTTGCGAGGCCCTGGGGGCACCTCGCCCCAGACATGCTTTCCTTGGGGCCACCCACGCCACCTGCCTTGTGCAGGTTTCATTCTCCTCCAGCCAGGCCCCTGGCTCAGAACTGCCATGGCTCCCCTCGAATCCCCTGGGGCCGCCTGCAGGAGGACCCAGCCCATGTGGGGGCTACTCAGCCGAGAGCCAGAGGCTCCCTGTGTCTGTAGGATTAGAGAGCGAGGCAGAGATTGCCCACCTCTGGGTCCTGGGCCTCATCCACTCTCGGGAAGGACGAGCCACTTCAGCCTGTCAACAGCTCAGCCAGTTTGAACAAGGCTCCTACAGGGCAGCGGGGCAGTGACCTGCCTCCTTGGTGCAAAACATCCACCAACTTCTGTTCCTTAGAAGACCACAACGTTTAGCTGGTGGCGTTTCACGCTTCCAAAATAGGCATTGAAATGAGGCTGGTGCTCCTTGACACCCCCTCATGTCGAGAAGACCCAGGCAAGGAATTTCTGGGGTGGTCACGGAGCAGGGAACAGGCAGGTTGGCTTCTAGGGGCCTCGGGGAAGCCGCACGCATCCAGGGAGGGCGTTCCCATTGCCACCGGTGACAATGGGATGGCTCTGCAGCGGGCACCTTCCAAGTGCCACCTGCAGGCTACATGGGAGCTGGTGGCTGGCAGGCCCCACCCATGCCCGGGATCGGCACCAGCAATCAAGCACGGCAGTTGCAGTCACTGACAGTTTACTGCCGGCTTACCCGGCCGAATTGACTATTAAAATGCTGCCAAGTTGCATTTTCCTCCAGTTACCCAATCTGAAAATAAAAGAGATTGCCCCAAACCACAGCCATTTAATTTCATCCCTGCGGATAGAAGGGAGGGGAAGGAGGTTGCAAAGCCCTCCTAATGTGGAGTCCCCGCATAATAAAACTCCCCACTGTGTTACAGAAGCCATTTCCAGGCTGATTTATTCTAAATGTTGTTATAATCAGAATGTTCCTTTTCTTGCAGGCGTCAGGATTTCAGAAAAGCCATTGCCCAGCTGCTCCAATATTTCACACTGATTACTTATCAACACCATTTCCAAAATTAGGTCTTTGGCTTGCAGTATTGTCGGTGGGGTGTATGAGGATTGGTTGCCGGAATATAAAGCGAATCACTTGCTTGTTTTTAAAGGGAACGAGGGGGCTCTTTAAGTGTGATGTTGTTGTGAGGGCCGGAGCTGGTGCTTGGGGGGGGGGCAGGCAGCTCGCTCCTTCCCTTTAATGCTGCTGCGCTTTTGTAGAGCCCTGGACACCAATCTCCCCATCCCGCCCCCCGCCAGAAGATGAAGCCCGGGGAAGGCGAGTGCAGCACTTGGGCAGCACAGGGTGTAATGCAAACACCCCCTAACATTGCAAATGATCGGCCATTATCTCCTGCCCTGTGAAAAAATGTGCTCTGCAGGACCATGCCCAGCTAGCCGGTGCTGTGTGGTTGTTTTCTAAAGGGGGGGGCTCTCCTCAGACTGGCCACTCTTCTCTCTCTCCCCGGTGCTGGACCTCTGAGCTCCCTGTGGGCATCGGTGGGTGCTCTCGGCTCCCCACAGGGCAGGACCGTTCACACATCTGTGTCTTCAGTGCAGTCCTGCCACCGCCCCCTCCCCCCTTTTCAGGACAGAGTTGCTGAAAATGCAGAATGGTGCTGAGCTGCCCCCCACCCCAGGTGTGAAGGAGGGTCACAGGCTCTGCGGCTGGTGATCTGCTGCTGTGTGCACAAGTAGAAGTTAATGACAATCATCACGTAACAAGCTGACCGCTGTCCCACCCAGACCTACAGAAGGCGACTTGGGCTGGAAAGGCGTTTTGGGGGCGTGAGGGAGCAGCCCGTGGAGTTCTTTGAAACGGTGCAAGTGCTTTCTAGCACAACAATCGATACTTGCATGACTGTGTCTGCCGTTGCATTAAACGGTTTCCCATGAATAAATTAAGCACAGGCAGATGATTGATGAAGGAGCGTGTATTGCGCGGAGGCGCTGCAAAGCCGCCTTCCGAACAATCGCGAGAAACGTCTTCTTCTGACTTTTGAGGCTTTTTGTTTCCCTTTGTTCATCGTCTCAGGGCTGGGTTTGTTTTAAAGCTAAGATGGCTTGTTCTCTGTTTCTTTGCTGTGCTGTGCAGGCCAGGATTGCCCCCTCCTATTGTGTGGGGCTGGGGGAGCTTGTCTGTTTTGTAGCCTTTTCTCAATGGAGCAGTCGTGTTGCACTTTGCTTTGCTGGTTAGGCAGTGACATCGGCACCAGAAATGGCAGCATCTTCGTCCAAGGGGCCGTGGGAATTCATTGGGGTCCTTCACTGGCAGCTGCCTGTAGAGCCTAGTTTTCTAACCTCTTCATGCACAAGGGATGGGATATGGACACACACACCCCACTGTGACAGAGGAGACTCCCCAGCATTCACTTCAGTCCAAGCCAATTGTGATAGGAGGAAGGGGGCAGCCCGTGCCATGTGGGGAGCAGCATCTTAGCTCTGCAGATGCCACCGTCTCCTCCGATGTGCTCCGTTGGGTTCCTCGGTGACCTCACCAGGTCAAAAGAGGAGAGGCTCTGGGTTTCCAATGCAGTGGTTCTAGGGATAAGTTTCAAATGGCTTCCGAACTGGTTTTTTGACATCAAAAGAGCAGAGAGTTCCTCATGCCATCTTGGATGATGACATTGCAGCCTCTGTGCCTCTGCCCAGGGTGGTTCCTCCTCAGCTGAAACTCAAGCTTTCCTAATAGGCCAGGATGGCTGGATTCACTGCTCAGGTAAGACCACACCGGTGGGAGGAGCAGGAGGAGATGATGATGATGATGATGATGATGATGATGATGATGCCTCTTGTGGTGGTGAGCTGGCCAGGAGGCCAGTTGATGCCTCTGAACGGAAGCAATGATAGTGGTGGGGGGCAATGTGGTGGTGGTGGGGGCAGCCTTCGGGGCTTTGTAAGGGTATCTGCCCACTCCACCTGGTGGGGAAGGGTCGCTGTGAGAGTGTCAGGTGGCTAATTCGTGTGTGTAACAGTAGCTTGGGAAACGATGTGATGGGGAGAGGGAAAGAGAGAGAGGACTGGCTGCGTTTTGGAGAGACAGGGATGGCAAAGCGGAGAAGAGAGCTGAAGCACTTGAGAGTCCAGGCTTGCTTTCTGGGGACCTGATGGAGCCGCTGCTGCTGCTGCCACCACCTTTTGTCTGAGGCTCGTCTGTGTGTTAATGAGGGGAAATGCAACACACAGACCCCAGAAGCCTCCAGTCACCTCTCGTCCTGAGGAGGCCAGAATCCAGGGAGCGCAGCTGCTTCTCTTGGGGAGGTGGGGAGTCCTGGGCACATTTCCAGAGTAGCAGCAGCAGCAGCAGCACCGTATCAGACTGCATGTGATTGAAGAAGGGTTAGTGGTAGCACCTTTCTAAATGCTTCAGCAAGCAGAGAGGGATAACTTGTTCATTTGTGGTAACCAATGGCCCTTGATTTGATTTTAAATGCAATGACAGC
Source organism: Hemicordylus capensis (assembly GCF_027244095.1). Lineage (NCBI taxonomy): Eukaryota > Metazoa > Chordata > Lepidosauria > Squamata > Cordylidae > Hemicordylus > Hemicordylus capensis. The sequence goes on along the minus strand of NC_069673.1, from coordinate 76,632 downwards.
AGAATTTATTTCTTATTTAATCACCTGCTTGAGCAGTTGAGGACAAGGTGCTATTTAACCAAGAAATGATAGAGATGCCTTGCAAATCGGCTGGAATGGGCGTGAGACAGCATTATGTTTATTGGGTAGACAAAATATTGTAGAGCACTACATATAACTTGAATGGGCAGTTTTTGTCATTTTTACAGTAGCTTATATCATTCTTTCCTTTCCTGCTTTGCATTTTTCAGTAATAAAAATCCTGGAACTGAGATTTGCCTTGCAGTACAGATAAACCATCTTGATTCTTTATTAAATAGTTCTTATTAATCTAAAGCACTATGAAGAACTTGAACAGCTAAATCAAATACTCAGTAGTCATTTTCTCTTTTCTATAGCTCTATAAAAGTGAATTCATTTATGAGCCCTAAGCAGAGAGAGACTAGGAAAGTTACTCAGAGGTTTTCCTTGCGCCTGATGGCTATGGGCCATGTTCATATCAAAGGTGTGGAGTTGTTTTTCCTCCCAAATAAAATGGGCACCATTACTTGTGAGGCTCTTCTGTACAAACCTGCTCGGGGAACTTCCTACCTCAGGGCAATGTGTTGATCCGGTCAGGCCTGGTATGTGGAGACACAGGGGTGGTCCGGCTCCTGCCAGAGTCCTCAGAGTGTGGAAGGGTCTGAAATGGTGGGGTCCGGAAATCGGTTTAGAATGAGACCCAGATCCTCTAAGCTTTGGTCTATTTTGGCCCACTTTGCCCCGTTCCCCTGCCAAGGGCCCTCCACCCACTTCCTCTTTCTCCAAAGTAAAACCTCGGGAAAATGTAGATGTTGGTATTTAAGTGGAGTTTCCACTGAAAATCAGTTTAGAGATTTTTTAGAGAATCATTGAGTTGGAAGGGATTTTGAAAGTCATCTTCAATCTCTTGTTAGTTGGAGAGGCTGTTTGTTGGCTCTGTGGTTTCTTTTCCTTGGATAACCTTCGTTTCTTCTTCCTCCTCCTCTTAGTGTCCTTCTTCCCCAGCCGCTTCTCATTATCTAAAATATTAAATAAAGTTCATCTTAGAAGTGATTGTAGGAGAGGCAGAGAGGTTTATTTATCAGCTCTCTTGCCTATCTTCCTTTTGGATTTATATGGGAGATTTGTTTTAACGGCTTTTTTCAGGGTTTCAGGTTTGGGTTCTTGAGGTCACTTTGTTATCTTTGACTCTGTCAGAGTCTCAGAGACTGCCTTTACTTGTAAGGTAAAGTGTGCCATCGAGTTGGTGTCGACTCCTGGCGCCCACAAAGCCCTGTGGTTGTCTTTGGTAGAATCCAGGAGTGGTTGACCATTGCTTCCTCCTGTGCAGTATGAGATGATGCCTTTCAGCATCTTCCTATATCGCTGCTGCCCAATAGAGGTGCTTCCCATAGTCTGGGGAACATGCTAGTGGGGATTCAAACTGGCAACCTCTGGCTTGCAAGCCCAGTCATTTCCCCGCTGCGCCATGAGGTGGCTATTCCTTTACTTGTATCCAGTGCCAATTCTTTCCAGGTGGTCAGCAACTCTTTACACTCCACTAGGAATTCCTTTATCAAAGGTATATCATTTAACCAGACAGGGGGTGACGTATTAAGAGGTTCATACCATCTGCCCAATAATTCAGCTGTCAGGTGGGAACAAGGGTCCTGATACCCAGGGGAAGCAAGGTTTGATTTGGGCAAGAGTGGTCTGTAGTTATCTGTTGCTCCTGGTTCTTTTGGCAGACCAGAACATGAATTCTGTTGCTCAGACATGGATTGAACTGGGTCAAAAGGGCCAATTTTGTGGCAAGGTTAAGTCCTTAAGTTAGTGGGGAGCGCCTTCCTTGCCGTGATATCACTTAGGGTTCAATGGTGCTTTGTCTGATTGTTGAATAGTTTGTGACAGCAGGCTAAATGGAGAGAAAAATGTGTATCATGGACAACTGAAAGGCCCAGCCTCAGGGCTCCTGGGCGCTTTCCAGATTAATGCTTCTGTTCAGGCAAATCGCTTTCAAATTGTAAACAGTGGGAGGAGCAGTCCCACGGAAACAAACAACCTGAAAAAACAGCAACTTTTTAATGCTGGATATACGACGTCATAACACACATCGCAGTGATTAAATTCGAAACAGGATGCTGGACTAGATGGGCCTCCTTGGGCTGCTGTTATGTTCTTATGTCCTAGTCTGACCCACTGTTCAGTGCAGGAACTCCAGAGATAGAGCGTCTGCAGCAGGTGGCTGCCCAATCTCTACTTGGGGACCTCCAGCAGGAGGGAGCTTGAGCAGAAATTCCCCAGCATCACCTTCTGGGAAGGAATTCCTGCAAAGCCGAAGCCTGGACCCAAAAACTGTACAAGGACAAACCTTCCGCCATATGCCAGATTCAGACCAAAATGTATGTATGTATTGATATCTATATACTGCTTGATATAGGATTCTCTAGGTGGTGTACATAATCCAAGTTACAAGTAAAATGCTTTCACAGAATGAAAACAATTAAAAACAATCCACAGAGTAAAATAAAGCAGTTTCAGAGTGAAGCAGTTAAACAGTTTAAAATTAGTTTTAATTAAAAGCCTGAGAAAACATGTGTGTCTTAAGGGTATTTTTAAAAGCAGTCAGAGATGGAGAAGCTCCTGTTTTGACAGGAAGAGCATTCCAAAGCCCTGAAGCGGGCACAGAGAAGGCCCAGACCAGAGTCACTACCAGATGAGCCACCAACAACTGTGACTGGGCTTCCCCAGATGATCTTAATAGGTAGCGGGGTTCATGACAAAGCAGACAGTCTCTTAAGCCGCCAAGGGCTTTATAGGTGTAATGACCAGCACCTTGTTTTTAGCTTTGAAACTTATTGGTAGCACAGCAGGAGAGAGGGCATGCCCGCAACGCCTGCTGTAGGCTTCCAGCGGCATCTGGTGGGCCACTGTGTGAAACAGGAGGCTGGACTAGATGGGCCTTCTTGGGCCTGATCCAGCAGGTCGCTTCTTATGTTCTTATGCCTCAACCTGAGAAGCAAGTGTTTTTTTGGATCCAGGAACATTCCCAAGCTGAAACCTGAACTTTCAGTGGGAGTGCAACCCCATTGAGAACAAGCAGATCTAAACCATCTCTTGGGTCCCTCCCCCGCTCCCCCCATCAATATCTCTATCTTATTTGGATTCAACCTCATGAATGGATCCTGTTTTGATTGCCAGGATATCTGTCAGCAGCTTTGCATCCTCCGGAGTGCCCTGCTCTCTGTGCTTCTGTAGGGTACTTCCAGTCTTTGCTTTATGCTCCCACCAAGGACATTCATATGTGAAGGAATCTACTTTCTAGCAGGTGAGTTAGGCTTCATCTTTTGGCCTTGTATAGCCCAGTTACTCTCTTTCTAGACACCCTGCCATTGGCACTGTACCCAGAGTATTGCAAGGGAGGTGAGGTTTGAAATATTCACGGCTTTAATTTTAAGTACATAGGTCATGTAGTAGCTGGGAAACAAGATGTGTGTGTGGGGCACACGTTCCAAACGGGCCCAGAAGCCCTGCGCTTGCGGTTTGCACATCCGTTGTGTTAATTAGAATGCATCAATCACACCAGGACACGTGGATGAATCCAGGAGCCTTGAATGGAGTGTACTGTTCAATTTTCCCTTGCATGTTGCCCGTAGAGTTGCCAGCCCTGCGCGTGTGGTGTTTTGTCATTTCCAGACCATCCCTAATCCATCACCAAGGCAATTGAACGTTCCAGTGTCCACCCCGCAGGATGACTTTGTCTTTGCCTCTCTGTGACTCCTGAATTAAACTGTCAAAATCTATTATGAAGAAAAATATTCTCAAGGAGGAAGCACTTGCCTTCCCGCCCCCCATTTCATGAAGGGACTGTGAATACTTGAGATTGTGAGACCATCTGAGAAGGAACCCTTCAGCCTTCCCCCCATCTTTTGCATTCAACAGTCATTCAGTCAGAGGTGATTTCACACCATGTGAGGCCTGAGATGCTTCCCAACAGGGCTGCTTGCTGAAGCCGGCTGGCATCCAAGCTGAACAGATGTGGGGACATTCACATGCGCAGGATGCTCTTGCATCTAGTTGTAGGGACACACTTAAGAATGATGTTTCCCAGAGTCAGCGACACAGACCTGAGGGTGTCTCTTGATTCTCCCTTTCCTCTGCCAAGCCAAGCAACTTGTTCCCGTGAGAAACAGACTCGCTTTCTTGTCTCCCTCTAGTGTCGCCTTCAGCTAACTGGCATTGCTCTAGTCGCAAAGCAGAATCCCGTGAAGACTCTTTTCCTGCTCCTCTCACCTGCATTTCCTTCCTAAATGTTTAGCTTGCTGCTCACCCGCCCCATGTTGAAAGATACATGCATTCCCTTATTTCTTTTTCTTCTTCTGATGGGGGGGTGACGTTGGAATGTCTGTTGGTGTAATTTACTTTTTAAAAAACCCACTTTGTTAGTTGCCCTGGGATCTTAAATATGCAGAAAAACTTAAAATTGTTTAGATATGAGCCGCTGAACAGATGCAAAGCTGGAACCAAAATAATTTTGTAAAAAAATTAGTGTTATTATTTGCTGTTTTCTGGATTTATTGTCGGGGAGGAGAGTGATTCTTGATTTATGAGTAAAAGGAAAGGAAGCTACATGAGGTATTAGGATGATACCCTTTTGATTAGGGTGATTATAGAGGTATAATATATAATTGATAATTATAAATTATATAAACTATAAATAATAATAGATTATATAATCTCTATATAATCTTTTAGAGGTATTGGGGTGAGAGGCAGGACTAGGTTACAATTCTCCCCCTTTTTGAACAAAGATAATGTTCCATTCCAATCATGTCGACTTCATCACAGAGATGCTTCGGCTTAGATCTTTTCTGTGTTAAAACATTTTTTTAAAAAAATGCAATGCTTGGTGCCAATTTTAATGCAATCTGTTGTTCTTGTATTGAAAGAGTGTGTGTGTGTCTGAGACAAAGTAGCTCATGACAACCCTGCAGTGTAGTCTGCTGTAATATTAGGGTGGGGCTGGCTGTGGCTGAGAGCGCCGTACAACAGCCCTGCAGTAGAGTCCTTCCGTGTTAACCTTCCTGGCAGAAGTGGGGCTGAGGCTAGTCTGGATTTCCAGGCACAAAAAACTTTCCTCAAGTTCCAACAAAGGTCATCCTACCAAATTCGTTCCTTGTCCCTCAATCCAAATCCAGAGCTTAGTTGCGCTTTGCGTGCAGTGGTGTTGGAAATGTTTAAAAACTAAAACAGTGCGTGAAAGAAGACCAGCATGAGAAGGTGGATGCCCGCCTGCCTTTGCTGCCCTTTATTGTAGGGCGAGGGTGGAGGAGGAGAGGTGCGGGAAGAAAGATGCCCCCACTTCAATCTGGCGTCACTCTGGCCTTTTCCTAGTTCTGTGGGGAAAATCCAAGGAGGCGGGACGTTGCATCAAGCATCAGGGACAAGTCAGTGTAGTAACACCTATTTGTTGTTCTCTCCTCCTTCCCAGTGCATCTGAGCATGCTCAAAAGCATTGGAGGCGCATGCTCAGTATGATTAAAGGGATCTCCTTTCTTTTCTGCCCACAACTCCTATAGGATTTTCATACCTTCTTAAAATATCGAAGGATGGCTTCTCCAAGGTTGCAGGCAGCTCTGTCTTGGAGATGCTGCCAAGGAGGGAACTTGGAACCTAGATGAGTGGCTCCGTCCTCTAAGGATGCTCACATATAGTCTCCCATTCAAATGCAACCAGGGCAGACTCTGCTTAGCAAAGGGGACCATTCATGCTTGCTACAACAAGACCAGCTCTCCCACCATCACAATTAAAGTGCACTTGCTTAGTGGGTGCGGATGCTTTTAGCAACTCCACGAAAAAATCTACTTGCTGTTTATACTCCTTATACTTTTAAACCATGTTTTTATCTGCTAGACGTCTAAACAGTTGCAAATTCCCCCTCAAACTTCCACCCAAATCAGCATGTTAGGAGGGTTCCCTGTTGAGGCTGCTCTAGCTTGCTAGCTGAGGATGAGCGCAGCAACTCAGAGCGCCCTCTGGAGGCTCTTCCTCCAAGAGCCATGGTTGCAAAAATGCCCCCCATTTGCCCACCCAGTTCAGGGCTAGGAGGCGTTGGGGGGCGATGCCGTCCTCGGGAGGAGCTAGAGAAGGGCCTTTGGGGAGCAGCCGCAGACCGAGGGGGCTGGATGGAGCCGCTCGTCTCATTTGCATCAGAGGCGGGTCTCGTTTCAGCCGGAGGGCGGCTATTGGCTGGGGAAGTTCTTCTGACGGCGGCCTTTCACTGACCGATCCTTCCGGCCTCGGTTCTCAGCCCCCTCCCGCAGGCTCCGCTGCCCACCTCTTCGACTCCTCCCAGGGCAAGATTGTGCGCTTGGCTCTTGGCACTGGCAGAGATGGCCAACCGGAAGGATGTTCTCCGGCGGCTGTCGGACTACAATTCCCATCAACCGCAGCAGCCATAAAATGAGCCTGGGGATTATGGGAATTGTAGTCCAGCAGCAGAGCCTCAGCTAACCCTAACCGACATCACACGGCGGAGGAGCCTCCGCTTGGCCAAGGAGCAACTCAGCTATGGTGAAAGGAGCCCAGGAGGAGGCGGCAGGCGCCGGCGGGGCACTTCTGGGAGGTTTGGGGAGAGACGTCATTAGAACGACGACGCCCGGCACGGACTCCTGGGACGAGGCTGTCCGCGCCGGCTCGGCCCGCTCTAGGGAGTGCGACTCTATGGCGGCGTCCCAGCATGCCGCGAGCCGGAGTAACACTCGTTTCCCGCGGCTTCCGGTGTCCTCGGGAGATCGCTCTAGGGAGTGCGACTCTGTAGTAGGCTCCCAGTATGCCGCGCGGCGCCCTCTTCCGGTGCCCTCGGCCCGCCCGTCAGCCTGTCAGGCAGCCGTCGCCGGGCGAGGGCGGCGGAGGGAGCTGCGGGCGCCGCTGCTCGGGGGATGCGGCGGCGGAGGCGGCGCTGCTGCTGCTTCTGTTGCGGCGGAGGCGGAGGAGGGAGGCGGCTGCTGCTGCTGGTGCTGCGCTAGGAGGAGGCGGCGGCGATGTTCGTGCAGGAGGAGAAGATCTTCGCGGCGAAGGTGCTGCGGCTCCGCGTCTGCGCCCTGGACGGCGCCGAGTGGCTGGAGGAGGTGTCCGAGGACACGCCGGTGGAGCGCCTGAAGGAGCGCTGCCTCAAGCGCGTGAGTCCCGGGCGGGCGGGGCGGGCAGGGAGGGAGGGAGGGGCGGGCAGAGGCACAGGCACCCCCCCCCGCCGCCGCCGCCTCTCTCTCTCTCTCTCGCTCTCCCCCTCCCGCCCCTGCGAGGAGGCGCCGGCCTCCCCTCCCCCCTCCCCCTCCCCCGCCGCCAGCTCCCAGCAGGCCGCCCTGGGGGGCAGCGCCGGCAGAGTCGTCCTTGTCCGGCCAAGCGCAGCCGCCTCCCTCCCTCGCTCGCTCGCTCGCTCATGCGGCCCCCCAGGAAGCACCGGGCCCTGCCTGCCCCCCCCCCCGCCCCACGAGGAGCTTTGCCAGCTGCTGCTGCAGGGTGGGCTCCGCCGCAGGCGTCTCGGGAGGAGCCCTCCCTGGAGTGGGAGGGGGGCTGCGAGGCGGGCGCAGGCCAGCAGCAGGCAGTGGGACCCCTTGGCACCCCTGGAGGGCCAGGCTGGGTAACGCGTAGCCTGGCGGAGCAGGGAAGGCTGCCGGGCCCTGCTCTGGGCTCGCCCAGGCCCTTGCCAGTGGCCCTCTGCCTTCCCTCCTGGTGTGCTTCAAGCCAGCTGCTCTCCTGCCAGTGACTCCGCAGAGGGTGGGCCCCCAAAGTCTCCTCTCCCCCCCCCCCCCGCATTGTGCAGACGAAACAGGTGACTCCACATGGACACCACAGCAAGCCACCGTTCCTGTCTCAGAGCCGGAGCTGAGGTGCCCTGTATCAATCAGCAGCCCAGAACTGGGGGGTGGGCTGAGCCTGAACACCTCCCCAGCTAGGAGCGGGGTGCTGCCTGATGCTCTTCTCCTGGAGAGTATAGCATACAAGTGAGTCAGGAGGGTGGCAGAGTTCTGGGTATCCCCTACAAGGGCTCAGGTGTGGCTGGTTGAAACTGCTGGCCTAAACAGTAGTTCAGGAACTGCATGGAAATAATGGAGGAACTTTGTTCTAAAATCTTGAAGATTTTTTATAACAACATATCGTTAGCATCAGTATTGCTTGCTTGCTTAGTTGTGGCTGCTGAATGGCTTCCAGAAGGTGCTTGTGGTGTGCTGGTCATATTGGTCTATCTATGAATTAAAAGGTTTAATATACCGCCCAATCCACAGACTCGGGAGGAAGGTAGTGCAGAGCCGGTGAGCAGCCGCTAAGAGGAGGGGAACTGGTCTTGTGGTAGTGAGCAGGGATTGTCCCTGTGGCGAAGCAGCGCCTGCCCTGGCTTGCACTTGGATGGGTGACTACGTGTGAGTGCTATAAGATATTCTCCTTCAGGGATGGGGCTGAAGCTCAGTGGTAGAGCGTCTGCTTTGCATGTGAAGGTCCCAGCTGCATTCCTTGGAGGCATCTGCAGGTACGACTGGGAGAGACTGAAACATTGGAGAGCTGCTGCCAGTCAACAATAATACTGAGCTAGATGAACTAATGGTCTAGTTTGAACTCAGGCAGCTTCTGATGTGCCTAAGCACTTGGCTGCTCTAACATGCTCCACCCTACAGGTGTTTATATACCAATGCCAGAAGTCTCCAATCCAAGATGGGCGAGCTGAGATCAGGCATTGACCCCTTAAGAGCTACCAGGTCTCTCAGCTCCTGCTTCCGTTTGTCTTTTTAAAAGTTGTGGGGTTTTTTGGTGTGTTATGGTTCTTAACGTTTAACTGATTTTAAGGTTTTTAATGTGATTTTAATGGTGATTGAATGTATGTTAACTTTTGTAAACTGCCTTGGGATGCCTTATGAAAGGTGGTATAAAATTGAAAAATAAATAATTAAATGGGAAAGTCAGGAGGGTTGATCACTCCAGAAAGCATAGAACTTATTCAGATCCACAATAACAGAAGCTCAGTTGGAATGTATACCAAGCAGGAGGAAAGGGACCACCAGGTTCAGGAGGACAGCCGCTTGGCTAACTACTAGAGTCAGGGAAACTATAAAAGAGGGAAGAAGACTCCCTTCAGAAAATGGAAGTCCTGCCCAAATGAAGAGAACAGAAATGAACATAAACTCTGGCAAAAGAAATTCAAGGAGACAGTAAGGGATGCAAAAAGAGAGTTTTAGGACCATATAACAAAAACTTCTTTAAATATATCAGAAGCATAAAACTGCCATGGAAGTGGTTGGACCTTTAGATCATGCGGGCATGAAAGGGATAATTAAGGAGGATAAGGAGACTGCAGAGAAGCTGAACGAGTTCTTTGCATCTGCCTTCTCAACGAAGGACACTGACCATATACCCGCTCTGGAACTGAGCTTCTCAGGCTTGAAGAATTGGCCCAATTTGAGGTGATGAGAGAGGATGTTCTAAACTGTCTTTAAAAAAAAGAAAAATTAAATCGCCAGGGCCAGATACCATCCACCCAAGAGTTCTGAAGGAACTCAGATTTGAACTTGCTGATCTTCTTGCAAAAATATATAACTTGTCCCTAAAATCAAGCTCTGTACCAGAAGACTGGAAAGTAGCTAATGTAACTCCAGTTTTCAAAAAGGGATCCAGGGGGAATCTGGGAAACTACAGGACGGTCAGTTTAACTTCTGTGCTGGATAAATTGATGGAAAGCATACTTAAGGGCAAAATTGCTTAACATATAGAACAGGCATTGCTGAAGGAGAACCAGCATGGCTTCTGCAAGGGCAAGTCCTGCCTCACTAACCTTTTGGAGTACTTTGAGAGTGTCAATAGGCATGTGGATAAAGGTGATCCAGCTGGCATAGTATACTTGGACTTCCAAAAAGCTTTTGTCAAAGTTCTCCGCCAAAGGCTCTTGCGTAAACTTGGCAGTCATGGGATTAAGAGGACAGGTTCATGTGTGGATCGGTAACGGGTTGAAGGACAGAAACAGAGGGTAGGAATCAATGGACAGTTTTCACAATGCAGGGAAGAAAGTACTGGTCCCCCAGGGATTGGTACTGGGACCATTGCTTTTTAATTTATTCATAAATGATCTAGATGTTGGGGTAAGCAGTGAAGTAGCCAAATCTACAGATGACACTAAATTATTCAAGGTAGCGAAATCCAAAACAGATTGTGAGGAGCTCTAAAAGGAGATCTCCAAACTGGGAGAGTGGGCGACAAAATGGCAAATATGGTTCAATGTAAGCAAGTGTAAAGTGATTCATATTGGGGCATAAAAACCCAACTTCAGATGTATACTGATGGGGTCTGAGCTGTCAATGAATGATCAGGAGCCGTGGTCCCTCTAATTTATTTCATCTCTGTGCAGAATGAGTTTTGTTCTGGGCGGCAGTATCAAGGCAGTGTGTGCACATGTGCATTCAGAGTGGGGCCTTCCTGTTTCAACCTGAGTGGGATCTAAAATAAATTGAGTGGACATCAGGAAACTTGTGTGAGCACGTGTATGTGTGCATGCTTTAGAGGGATCAGTGATCAGGAGAGAGATCTTGGGGTTGTAGTGGACAGCTCATTGAAAGTGTCAGCTCAGTGTGAAAAGGGCAAATTCCATGCTAGCAATCATTAGGGATTGGAAATAAAAGTGCTATTATTATAATGCCCGTATACAAATCTGTTGTGCGGCCACATTTGGCGTACTGCGTGCAGTTCTGGTCACCATATCCGAAGGAGATTGTAGCACTGGAAAAGGTGCAGAAGAGGGCAGCCAAGATGATCAGCGGCCTGGGGCACCTTCTTTACAAGGCAAGGCTAGAACACCTGGGGCTTTTTAATTTGGAAAAGAGGCAACTATGGGGAGACATGATAGAAGTGTGTAAAATTATGTGTGGAGTACAGAGAGTGGACAGAGAGACATTTCTCTCCCTCTCTCAGAACACTAGAACCAGGACCATGAAACTGAAGACCAGGAAATTTAGGACTGACAGAAGGAAGTAGTTTTTCACACAGCACATAATTCAACTGTGGAACTCTGTGGCACAGAATGTGGTGATGGCCACTAGCCTGGATGGCTTTAAAAGGGACTTAGACAAATTCAAGGAGGACGGGTCTACCAATGGCTACTAGTCCTGCTGGCTATGGGTTGCAGGATGCTTTGGGGGAGCAGCAGCAGCAGGAGAGAGGGCATGCCCTCCGCTCTTGCCTGTGGGCTTGTCAGAGGCATATGGCGGGCTACTGTTCTTATGCTAAAGAGGCTGCCTGAAGAGACTGCAGCTGGGCTGGAGGGAAGGAGTTGGTCTTGAAGGTACATGGTGTGCAAGAGATTGAACCTGTTGTTTAAATGTACGTGCTAGTTTATGACTTCTGGAATGCCTTTTTTGGAGTTCTGCAACAAGTGTGGCTCAGTTCTGCAACCCCCAGTCTAGTCCTTAACCAGTGCCCTTGGCGACTTGGAATTCATGTCAGTGTGAGTGGTGATGCCACCCAATTTCTTTCTTTATAGTTTTTTTTAACCATGCCTCTGTAGGCAGCAGGGGTCGTATCCTGACCCCATGGTCACTTCCTGGTGTGCTCTGGAGATTTGAAAAAGGATGGTTAGCAGGAGGCAGCTGCTAGGAGCAGAACCAGCTGGCCCAGATGGGTGAACTGAAGCTGTCTGCAGAGAAGAGAAGGAGGCCTTGTAGTGGGGCCAGCTGGTATCCAGGAGGGCTTTTGTCATCTGGAGGAAGGATAACTTTTCAGATGACACCATTGGTTGAAGAGCTACTGTGGTGGGACGTATATAGGAGCTGGTGAGTGAGTGTGTGAGTGTGTGGGGGTTACCCTAGTGCCAGGCACAGAAGGTCCACCGAAGGGGGAGGGATGTTAAAGAAGGCCATTGAGACAGAGAGGAGAGGGACCTGTAGGAAGGCTAAGGCCTATTGGGACATGATATATAATGAGTTAAAGAAAATATTTAAAATGACATTTCCTAAGAAGCCAGAATCCTTCCTGCTGGGAATAACACAAGGAGTATTTTCTGCAGCTAATTTAACATTTTTTATGCATGCTTCCATGGCGGCCAGAATAATATATGCACAGAAATGGAAGAGCAATGAACTGCCTTCAAAAGAAGACTGGCTGATAAAAATTTTGGAATATGCAGAGATGGCAAAACTTAAAATATTGATAAGAGACCAAAATTTAGAATGTTTTAAAGAAGATTGGAAACCATTCTTGTTGTATCTAAAGAACTATTTTCCTACTATTGATTTTACAACAGGGTTTGAAATTTAGTAATAATTGCAGGTGGGGTAGATTAAAATCGTGTTTGTGAGGTTTGCATTTATGTTTTGAATTATTATTATAGCAAGGGTTAATTCTATAGTTGATGATTCACGAGGAGGTGTGAGCGGGAAGTCCATATTTGTTCACTTGTTGTGAATGTTAATGTTATTGTTAAAATGAATAAAAATTTAATTTTAAAAAAAGAGAGAGACAGAGAGGAGAGAAGGAGGAGGTGGTGATGTGTGTTGGGCTGAGGGATCGCTTGGTGTGTGCTGAACGGGAGAGACTGTGCAGCGGGGTTATGTGGGTCTGGAAGGGCGGATGTGTGGAGGCTGGAGAACCAGCAGTGTTCTGGGCAGCTCTTAGGAACAGACGAGAAGGTCTGGAGGAATTCGCTCCGTTTACAAACCCAAGCTGAATGGCCTCTGCCCCATTTATCTCACCTCCCTGTGTGTTACATGTGATCCAGAACAGCTGAGGTCCCTAGTAACTTGGTAGAGAAGCTTGTGTGTCCTGCTTGGCAGAGTTCTTTATTCTGTAAGTAATAAACTTATTCTTGTTTTTTGTTTTATACCTCAAGTTTTGTTTCATTTTATATCCTTAACGTATACACTAGCCTGCCCTCGCGAGGCTACACAGCCAAAGGTGTTGAGCAGGGAAACGAGAATGTATAGGGTGGTAGCGAGGGGTAAAAGCTGGATGGATTCCCAGAACCTGAGGACTAAGCGGTCATAGAACAACACAATCAAATCACCTCCCTAGAATTGAGAGGGGCATCAACCCTGGCAGTTGCTTTTTCAGTACGGCTGGGTTTGGTGCTCTAGTGATTCATGGCACTGCTCATTAATTTCATGATGAAACAGAGCATTTTAAGAAGTTTTTCTAAGGAAAAGGATAGCCGTGGCGAAGTTCTCACTGGCTGCTGCTGGCACTGGGCCCTGGCCTTTGAACTCTCTGGGTGGTTCCTCTCTTTTCCTCTGGACCTGGTTAGACCTCCCCAGAAAGAGCAGCCTGCCTGCTTCCTGCCTGCTTCCTGCCTCCGTGTGTTGCTGCTTCATACTCCCAGGCCTCTGTTTCGCATTGTATACTCAACGGTGCCCTTTAGCTGCTGTGCAGTTGTGGGAGCAATCAGTGACAGGCCTGGGTGAAGCTTCTGCCCCCTGAAAGGCCACCACCTGGCCAGGGTTAGGGTTAGTCCACTTTTCTGGTTTTCCCATGGTTCAGTCATGCTCTTCTCTCCCCCCCCCCCCTTAGTTTGTACCTGGGAGCCTAGAGGATCCAAAAAGCATCACCCACCATAAACTGATCCACGCGGCTTCTGAGAAGGTGCTGGCAGACACGAAGACTGTCTTGGAGGAGAACATTCAAGACCGAGGTATGGGAGACTTTTCTGAGGGGATGGCTCTGAGCAGCCGGAGTGCACAAAACGTGTGTGTGTGTGAGAGAGAGAGAGAGAGAGAGAGCCCTCCTGGCTAAACATGGCGTGCCTTTGGGGAGTTCTGCAGCAAGGGTGGCTTGCTTGCCAGGTCCTGCCGGGCCCCCAGAAGACGTGGTGGGAAGCTGGAACATGTGCCCTTCGGCCAGTCATGACGTTGGCCCCTGGGCAGCTCCACCCTGGGGTGGCCACAAAGGGCCCCCTCCCCAGTGCTCTGAAGGCTCCTCAGCAGGGAACATGCCCAGGCCGAGCACCAAAAAGGGGGCGGGGTGGGGGGAGGAGGAGGAGGGCTGTGCAGGGCAGCAAGAGCCTTTCTACGTGCCCCGCTGCTGTGGGGAGCCGCCTGTGGGGCTCTGCACAAGGCACAGACCAGCTTCCATTGTGATGCAGGGTATACTGTGCAGGGCAGCCCCAGCGTTGCATGGGTGGAGTCCTGGGTGGTTTTCTTAGGAAATGCAAGAGGCCTCCTGCCCTGTCTTCGGAAGTCTTTTCAAGAGGTGACTCTCATGTTATGCTGTGGCCCTTCTTCTTCCAGGAGCAGCCTCATTCGAAAGCAGTCTCACTGCTGCTGCTCCCCCCCCCTTTTTTTTAAAAAATTCGATCTCAGGGCTGAATGTGTACCAGGCTTCATTATCCTGTCCCAATCCTGTTTCTCCCCCCCACTCCGCCCGCCTTTAGATGTCTTGGTGCTGATAAAGAAGAGGGCACCCCCTGCCCCTCCGAAAATGGCAGATGTTTCTGCAGAGGAAAAGGTGAGTCCTGGGGGGCTTGTGGGGCCGCAGTGGCGGCTGCTATGAAGCGCCTTTGTGGAGCTGTCAGGGGGTATCTGCGAGGTCTCTGACAGCCGGCCTACAGGACGTGGTGTGTCTGTGGTGGAATGTCCTTGGAAGAGGTTTCGTGGCTCCCTCCTTGCACCTCAAAGGCATGAGTGCTCTCATGTGGGGGGCTGTGACTGCACGAGAGACCCCTGCACTGCTCCTGGGTTGAAGGGAGGGGCTCTGAAGGCAAGAAGCGGGGAGGCTGGAGAAGTTGCTTTCGGTTCCTCAGCCGGCACCACAGGAGTGGGGTGGCGGGGTCGTGGTTACTGTGTGCACTAGAGAGCAGGTGGGAGGCAGCTGCTGTTGCCCTCGCCCTCTGGCCCACATGGTGCCTATTTTGGGTGCTGCTGTCTCTGCCACGCCAGCCCTCTTGGGTTCTAAGTTTAGCCCTTTGCTTCCAGCATTCCTGTCCTCAGCTAACCCGTCTCCCTTGCCTGATAAGCAGAGGCCTGTGTGTGTGTGTGTGTGTGTGTGTGTGTGTGTGTGTGTGTGTTGCCAAGAGAGCAGACCCAGGGTAGGGAAGGAGCCGAGATCCTTAAGGCCACTTTCCAAACCTCATCTGTGGTGAACCGGGGGCAGTTTTCTACCCTCACGTGAAATCCTCTGTATCACTGCCACCAGTCTCTGGAGAGACAAATAACATTAACATCTTCTCTGTTCCATCTCAGACCCAGATGGACTCAAAACATAGCAAATTGCCTCGAAACCTCTGAAAGAGCATGTCAGCCAGTACGGGCATTTCGGGAAGGTTGAATGGAGCCCTTTCCCAGCACTGACCCAGGTTAAAGTCCTCCAAAAAAAATCTAGTTTATTTAAATATATATAAAAAGCAGGACAGTTTACAGGCAAACAAGTAAAAACGGTCACAGTGTATAAGCAAGGTACCTGTCTTCCTGTCTGGTGTTTAGACAGGAGGCTCAGTAAGTCTTACATAAGAGCAGCCCTGCCGGATCAGACCCAAGAAGGCCCATCTAGTCGAGCATCGTATTTCCCACACTAGCCAACAGATGCAAAAGGTGAGGGTGTTCCCTCTCTCCTGCTGTTGCAGGTTCAAAAACAAAATGTTGGGTTTTCTTAAACAAAGACACGCAAAATGTTGGGTTTTCTCAACAAAACAAAACTGGAGCGGGGGGAGAAATGTCTCACTGTTCCCCTCCAAGAACATGAGATGTTGTATACATAACTTGGCATCTAAAGATGTCGTCTTTGGTATACTTATGAATTTTAAAAGCATGACTGTCTTGAGTTTATTCAAGCAAGAGTGAAGCTCACAAATAACCCCTTGCTAAAGACGGAGCGGCAAGTGCTGTACCCAAAGGGGCCGAGCGCACGCAAACACACACACACACACACACCTTTTGGGCGTCAGTTTGGGAAACGAGAATCATTTGCTGAGCTTGTGGCTGGCCTCCATCCTGGGCGGGGTGATGGTGCAGCAGCAGGGGCTGGCTCTCTTGTGGGCTCGGGCTCCAGGGAGCTTCCTCGGGGCACTCCTGCCCAGAGGCTCTCGGGTTCTGTCCTGGCGTCAGGCTCCAGGGCTGGGGCCCGTGCTGGGCCTGCCTGCCTCGCCTGCTCGGCCTCCAGCTGAGAGTTGACCTTGTGAGCAGAGGCTGTGGCAGGCTGGGCCGCAGGGGTTGATGTGGATCCCCTTCCCCAGTCAGATTGCTAGGAAGGGAGAGTGTTGCTTGTCTGGTGGTTGAGTTCAGTGGAGGAGTCAAGCTGGCGCTGCTGACACACGGAGTGTGTTGCAGATCGCAGACTGTCGTCAACTCTGAACTAAAGCTAACACGGCAGTGCAGTGCAGAGCCAAAGAGGTCTGGGATGGAACAGTATTTTAAAGGTCTGCTTTCAAAAGTTGCCAGACTGGCAGAGTGAATATGGAAGAGATGTCCATCTCCAGGAGGAGAGCTGGTCTGGTGGCAGCAAGCCTGAATGGTCCCCTTTGCTAAGCAGGGGCTTGCTGAGCTAGATGGACCAAGGGTCTGACTCAGGAAAAGGCAGCTTCCCATGTTCCACTAGGTCCCCCAGATTCCACTCTTTCCGTTTCAGGGGTTGGGGGATGTGTGGGTAGGGGTGCCTTATCGCTCTAGGCGACGGAGATGTCTCTCCTGGGCCTCCTTTTGCCTGGCTCATGATGCATCTCTCCAGTGAGGACATCTCTGGGTCTCTTCTTGTGAATAACCCCTGGCATGTTTTGAACAGATTTCCCTTCTCATTTAGCGGAAGCAGGAGCAAAAAGCTCCTGATAAGGAGGCGATTCTGAAGGCAACGGCCAGCCTGCCCTCCCACAGCGTGGACCGCAGCGTGTCTCACCACAGCATGAGGGATGTGAGTACTCGGCTCCTCACCTGGCGTGTGGCCACTGCAGGCCCTGTCACTCTGCTCTGCTCTGCTCCACTGCTTCGCCTCCAGCAGCTTCTGCATGGTTGTGCATCAGTGCAGGACGCCCAGTTTGGCCAGTCCGCAGTTTTAGTCTTTCGGAGGCCACCCTTGGGGTGGAGGCTAGCGGATGCCACGGTTGCCACTGTCTGTGGAAGGGAAATCACAGACCAGCCTTCATGGCTGCATTACGTGGCTGCATTAGTTCAAGCCTCTGGGAGGAAGGCATCCAGAATGGGTTTCCTCCTCCCGCTCGGTCTAGAGTGGACTTTGATGAGGAGGAAATGCTGGAAGAGCCCCTCCAGGGAGATCCCTCCCAGCTTCCCATCCTGCCTGCTCTTCAGGTGGTGGAGGCGGCAGGGGGAGTTGTCTGTCTTTTAAGCTGCCAAAGCAGCTGATGCTAGCCCAGACGTGGCTCCTTTTCCCCTGCCAGGGCAATGGCAGCATGGTCAGGGGGAACCGCTGGCAGAGATTGAAATGTTGATACATCTTCCAGCCTCCCCATCAAACCGAGCCCTGGCCGCCTTCCAAGGGTCCCAACTGTCCAGGGAGGAAGCCATAGACTCAGAGGTCTCCCAGCCCAACTTCCTGCTCGGTTCTGGAGCCTGCAGAGCCTCCCTGCCAGGCGGCCGTCCAGCCTCGGTTTGGAAACCTCCAGGGAAGCACGGCTGCTGCACGAGGCTGGCTCTTCCACTGCCAAACTGCCCTCACCGTTGAGAGATGCTTCCTTTTAATCTCAGCTCATTGGTTCTCATCCTGCCTTCGGGAGTCACAGAGAGCAAGTCCGCTTCAGAGATTTGGAGACGGCTCCCCCCTCGCTCCGTTGCCTTCTCTTCTCCAGGTTAAATATAGCCAACCCCTTCGGCCATCCCTCATTCCAGACCCCTCACCTTCTTGGTTGCCCCCCTCTGAACCCAAATGGGCTCACCAACATCCTTCTTAAAATGTGGTGTCTGGAATTGGACACACTTTTCCAAGTTAGGTCTGATCAGCCTGGCAAATCTAAGCCCCTCCTCCCGGCCCCACAGTCTCCCTGGCCCTGCGTGTGGATCAGTTGGTATTTCTGAGAATGCTGCCTAGTGGGTCCTGGACTTCAGCCTGCTACCTAGCAGCGTAAACTTGGCTTCTCTGATGCCTGGAGCCGAGGACATCTCTCATTGGGTTATCGTGTCCACGTCCTCCCAGGCAGGACTAATCAAAATTAGTTACTAGGCTTAAGAGCCCCGGACGGATAACCCCGCCCAGTTCTTTTAGTCCTGCAGTCGCTCCTAGGCAGAGATCGTTCGTATTGCTCTTGCAAATCTTGTTTGTCTCTTTCTTACTTCTTTGTGCTATTTCTCATTGTACTTGGACTTTTACTGTATTTCTTACTTAGTTTTTACTTAGTTTTAAAACAAACAAATAACTTTAAAAAACCAAAACACCACTTTCTTTCCCGCTCTTTTTGCTATCCTCCTCAACTGTCGTTTCTCTGTTTCCCTGCACAATGGAGCGTCGCCAGGCTATTAGACACATTTTAGTGCCCAGGGGAGGACAAATGGAGGGCTTCCCATTTGCCTCTCGAGCGCCGGGCTCGCCCCCCGTATCGCCGCCATTAGCGGCGGTGCCATTAGCAGCTGCACGGGAAGAGGAGGATTTGCAGAGGGACGCCATATCGGGTCCCTCAAGTGCTATGGGCATGGGCGCTGGATCGGGCCCATCCCTGCTCACTCGCATGACGCGAACTGCGGCGAGAGCAAGGGGAGATGCAAGCCTGGATGTTTGAAGAGATACCTGAGACGCACGGAGAGCTTCAGGAAGACGGAGAGTCTTTTTACCAGCTTCCATGGGAAGCCAAGTGTCTTCGCAGGTTATTGCTAGATGGATACGGGCTTGTATTTCACTAGCCTATGAGTCTCTACACCTTCCAGCACCAGAACACATTCTGGCTCACTCTACTAGGGCAGCGTCCACATCTGCGGCCTTCTCAACCAACGCGCCAGTGCATGAAATATGCAGGGCCGGAAGCACTATAAAATTGATCTATATGCGTCTTCTCAAGCTGCATTTGGACACAGAGTGCTTCAACAGGTTCTTCCCCCGGAGTAGGCACGGACACTCCCTCCCAGAGAGTTTTGGTATGTCCCAATGAGAGATGTCCTCGGCTCTAGGCATCAGAGAACGGAGCATTGGTTTCATTTACCGTGAAGGCTCCTTCTTGATGCTGGAGCCGAGGACATCTCGGCCCTCCCAGGCGGTGTCCTGGCCTACTCCACGGGAAACTTGAGCATATTACAAGAGCACAGCTAATAGTTCTAGAGGTTTCTGGGGTGCCTCTATCTTCTTTGTTGTGTGTGTGTGTGTGTGTGTGTTAACGCTGGTTGTGTGTTAACGCTGGTTGTATACTACTTACTTCCGTGCTATTTGCACATTTGGCCTAAAAGAACTGGGCGGGGTTATCCGTCCGGGGCTCTTAAGCCTAGTAACTAATTTTGGTTAGTCCTGCCTGGGAGCATGTGGACACGATAACCCAATGAGAGATGTCCTCGGCTCCAGCATCAAGAATCAGCCTTCATGGTAAGTGAAACCAATGCTCCGTTCTGAGGCCTCCCGCCCACATTTCCTGACATGGTTGGTGCCGACATGCACCACGATTGCTGACCTCCCCAGCACTGCTGAACAGCCTTTCCAGATCCGCGTGATGTCCACAACCGTCACACCACTGTGTGGTCTACAGCCCTGTCACAGACCCAACTCTCTTTGTCCCTAACTATTGAATCATCCACTACTAGGAGGCCCCACTGCCTGGAGGCATATCCTCTGTACAAGAGGAGATGGGTTCTCCATCCAAGGAAGGGGCCCCTTCCAAAGGAGCCTTTCCCTCTACCCCCAAACCCTCCTTTTCCGTAGGTCTTCAGAGCTCTCCACAGTGGTTCTTTTCTCTCTGGAGTAGGAGTAGGGGCGCCCCTGTGTCCTCTTCTCCAGGCCTTAGCAGCGTGATTGTCCTTGCATGCAGGGAGGCTGTGGGCTTGGTCCTGGCTCTGCACCTCTTGCTGTTCATGCAAAGCCAGGAGAAGAGCCCTGCCTGCCTGCCCCCCCCCCCAAGGGCTCGTGCCGTCACTGCAGCTAGAAGGGCATGACCAGAGCGCTGTGCTGTTTGGGTGGCTGCCTTAGAAAGCTGGTGTTGTTTCGTCTCTTGCAGTTTCAGACCGAACTCCGGAAGATCCTGGTCTCCCTCATAGAAGTGGCCCAGAAACTTTTAGCACTGAATCCGGATGCCGTAGAACTGTTTAAGAAGGCGAATGGTACGAAAGAGTGCTTGTTGCCTTGTTGGGTCACAAAATGTGACCTGTGTCTCCCCCTGCCCCCGGCATTTTAGCCGCCCCTTTTGGAGGTGATGGACGGTGGGTGGGGCTTTAATCAGAAACCTTTCGGCAGAGGGCACAAGGCGGGTGGGGGCGGTTAGCTCTCTTGCTCCGACAGGAAACAGTGCCACTGTGCTTCTGTGGGTGGCAGTGGCCGCAGCTGCTGCTCTTCCTGCTGACCAGCTCCTGCCAGTGGCCACTCTTCTCCACCCAGAATGCACCAGGGAGTTGCACTGCGGCATCACACATCCTGTGCATTCATTCTGTGAGCTGAAAAGCAGGGTTTGCTGTGGCGGAAGCGCTGCTGCTGCTGCTGCCCTTGAGCCTTTTCGGCTAAAGCCAGAGAGTAAGCCTGTCAATCCCCCCCCCCCAAGTGTGGTCATTTCACAGGAGGCCCACCCACCTGCTGTGACCTGCCTCCTTTGCTCCCCGGGTGATGCAGAATGTGTCCCAAGAATTTCAACAGGCTCTCCAAGCGGCCCTATGGATATTGCAAACTCCTCCTGCATGGCAGCAAGTTTAGAGGCTACCATTGGGATCAAACACATTGCCAGGACCCTTTGAAGATTCACTCAGTCTGGGAAGGGGTTCTTCCTGAACACATGAGGCTCTGTGGTGAAAGCAGAAGCCTCATGCAGGCTGTGTGTGTGTTTGTGTGTGTGTTTGTGTGTGTGTTCGTTCCTGCTTTTCTTAGGTGGCAAAAGCTGTCCCAAGTGGTGATGCTGTCACATTAAAATCTAATAAATAAATATGGCCCCTCCAGAAGGACCAGCCGTGGCCTCCCTTCCTGCATGTGTCTGCTTCAGAGGGTGCACCTTAGCCCAGTGGGGTGGGGCCAGGTGGGGCCTGGAGCTCTCCCTCTCTCCTGGGATGTTGCTCTTCCAAACACACCCCTGACTCTGGAAGTCTGCTTGGTTTTTCCCTGAACAATACTGTCCTCACTCACTATGGCGGGCAGTAGCCTAATCCGAGAGTTGAGAGGTTGGTCTCCTGATACCAGCTTGAATTCATTGATGACCCGTTGAGTCATTGGCTTGCTGCACAGCCTCTGCTGCGGCCCTTTGTTCCATTGGCACAGCCACGACTTGCTAATCACAGTTTCACTGTATCTTCCAAAGATGGCGTGTGAGGACCCTGATTACTGCACAGGGCAGTCAAATAAAGACTACCAAGGGCTGCATGTTGTCTACAGAAGGCTGTGAAATCCATGAAAGCCGTGTATCTGTGACTGCTGAACACAGGGTTAACATGGTGTGATTGCATGGTGTTAACATCCTCTGGATCCTGCATAGGCTGGTACATGACTGTAATAGGAACACACCATCTCAGGAAGCCACAAGGATAGATATTACTGCTGTTGCACATGATTCCCCCTTAGACGAAGCAGATTCCACCCAAAACGGAACTTCCTGCTTCTGTTTGGGTGGAATTCTGCAACAACCTTCACCTAGCTCTAGGACAAGGACTTAAAATCTAAGGTGAAGAAAATAATAATTGCACACAAGAGGAATCATGGAAATTATCAGCAGAACAAAAGCCAACCATTAGGCCCGTGTGTGTGTGTGTGTGTGTTTGTGTTTGTGTTTGCTGTCCCTTCCCATCAGCACTAATGTGCTGCCCACTGTGATCAGCCCCCCCCCGCCCCGCCGCTTGCCAAATACTGACAGGCGCATCAGGCTCCCAAAGCCCTGTGACAAGGGTGATGTCTCCTCCTATGCCCTCCAGGGGAGGAGGGACGTGGGATAGGCATGGAGCTCTGGCAGGCTCCCAGCACCTTCTCCCCGCAGCCCGGTCCTGGCCAGCCCCAGGTGTGCTCACTGGGCTTCCGCAAGAGGGGGCGCGGCATCGTCTGCCTTCAGAGTCCCTCACCCTGGGAGAGAGGAGTGCGCAGTGGTTCAAAAAAACACAACCGAACAGACGTCCAGTTCTTCCCAGACGGCCACCCTTTTGCACAACAGCCCATTTTGGGGTGGCGTTTGGTGTCTTTAACAGCAGGGTGTGGTCCCGTGTTTAGAGGCTTCCAGTTCCTCTTCAAACCCAAATGAGCCAAATTAGTTGTGAGCCAGTGTGGTGTAGTGGTTAGAGTGCTGGACTAGGACTGGGGAGACCTGAGGTCCAATCCCCCATTCAGCCATGAGACTTGCTGGGTGACTCTGGGCCGGTCATGTATTTCTCAGCCGAACCTACCTGACAAGGTTGTTGTGAGGATCAACATAACCAAGTACTCTGCTCTGGGCTCCTTGGAGGAAGAGTGGGATAGAAGAAGTAATCAGCATCCTAATCCTAATCCTGTGTTTTTTGCATGTAGCCATGTTGGATGAGGATGAGGATGACCGAGTGGATGAAATCGCCTTGCGCCAGCTGACGGAAATGGGTTTTCCTGAGAGCAGAGCTGTCAAAGCCCTTCGTTTGAACCAGTAAGTGTCACAGGCTGGGGGCTTGAGGGCTTCTGCATTGTTTGTGGGTGGACTGTCACATATCTGATTCCGCGCTTGAACTATGGAGAAAAGGTGGGAGGGGCGCTCCATGCAAACAGATCTTCTGGGGAAATGAAGCCAATTAGAGCCAGGTACTTAGTCTCAGAGAGATGTGATGGAGAGGTCCAGATCGCGGGACCTTGATGTGCAGGGGTAGGGGGCAACTCTATTCCAGATGCTCCCCTAAAACACCTAAGGGGGGGGCACCACAAAAGTTGGAGAGCTGGCCCACCGTAATTTAGAATGGTGGTGGGACAATGTCATGAGTCCATGAAAGAACCATGTAGATTTATAGCCCCTGCCCCAAACAGCCTACTGATTTTGGGTTTTTAAAAATCTTGGGCAGTGTTTATGTTGGGTCAATGACAGAGGAGAGAGAGCTGGCGGCTTTGCTTCCATTGTGCTGGAGCCAGAGCAATTGCTCTTGGCCCTCTGGGCATCTGCTGCCTTCTCGAGAAGATCAGATCCATGGTTAGGTGCCCCCCTCCTCTTTTGGGGTGCTACTGAGAGAGCTGGCGTGGCCCAGCGGATGGGGTCCCAGCCCCTGCCTAGAGAGGGAGGCCCGAGGAGACGTCTTGGCCTGGCTACTGACTCTGCCGGCTGGTCCTGGGCAAGGCCCACCCCTGCTCCTCTGGCCTGAGAGCAGGGCTGTCGCTGTAGCGGAGGGAGGAGGACCCGAGTGCTGGCCCTGCCAGCCTGTGATGGCCCTGCAGAAGTCCTTCCGTGCCGGCTGCAGGGCACACGTCCTCCCACGGGGGGCGTGGGGGGAGGCTCCTGCTCGTTTCTTGTGGCCGCGCTGCCGGGTGTGCTCCATGCTTTCCCCCACCCCTCTTTCCTTCATCGAGTGCCAACGTGTCATAGCTTGTTGAGATCAGGCAAGGCTGGCAGTGCTAAGCCTGTGGGGCAGCAGCCTGTTGTCCTGGCCTGGGGGTTGGCGTCAGGGATTGATGCTGGCACTTTGTCATGCAGCATGTCTGTGACTCAGGCCATGGAGTGGCTGATTGAGCATGCAGACGACCCCACCGTGGATGCGCCCCTGCCCGGCCAGCTTCTGCTGGAAAACTCTGCAGAAGTGGGGACCTCCTCCACCACCACCACCACCGCCAAGGCTGTTGCTGGGGCCAGCCTGGAAGCCAGCGGAGAGGAGCCGAAGGACGAGCTGACGGAAATCTTCAAGAAGATACGCAGGAAAAGAGAGTTCCGCCCTGATCCACGGGTACCTTGTCTGTCTCTGTGGAGGGAGGGCTGTGTGCACAGCTGCCCCGAGTCCCCATGGAGGCAGCTAGCAGCGGCCCCCTCTTGATCTCGGCCCCGGGGGTCTCTGTGCTCTCTGGGTCCTTGTACGTCCACTTGGGGCTTGCTGGAGTCGTGTGGCTCTCAGGCTGGGTTGGTCTGCAGCGGCCCCTCGCCGGGGCTTGATGTGCCAACGGCTTTGGCGGCCCAGGGGCTGATGTCAGGCTGGGGCAGAGCTGCATGGTCCTAACCCTGACTGGCACAAGGATGGCAGGCGTGTTTGTGCCATTGTAAAGCCGCGGCGTGCCCCCCCCCTCTGCCGGCCCCCATCCCTGTGTGCTTAGAGCAGGTGCAGCATCGCGATAGCTGAGCTACGAGCCAGACCACACATGGTCACGAGAGAGTTGGCAGACAGAAAATAGGACCCGAAGAGCAGCCTTGATCACGGTAGCCACTCCGAATCAGTCTCGGACAAGGCCACACGGAAGGATCCAGGCGCAGGGTCTTGCCTGCTCGAGGCGCTTCCCTCCAGAGGCCCCCAGCAGAGTTCCAGCATGCCCAAGGACACTGCACAAGCCAGGGGTGTGCATGGCTCTGCCACTCAGCTCAGCGGGCTTGGGGAAGGGCTTCACCCTGGCTGGGGCGGGGGAAAAGTCTGGGCAGATGTCCCGTTCCTTCTCCTCCCCCCAATCTGATCCATTTGTAAACCTGCTTGCAATCCGCAATCCACACATAGGGAGCCGGTGCTGGCCGGACTGTGTCTGCCATGAGTTTCTCGGCCCCTCTGTGGATCCCTGGAGATGAGGGAGCGGGCAGGCGTTTCAGACGGGCTGAGGGGCTGCTTTCCGGAGGGGCTTGATTCTGCCCTTCTCAACTGCTGCTGATCCTTGTGGGTTGCAGGCCCTGGAGGGTGTGCTGGGAGGAAGTGCTTGGCCCCGCGGCCTGGCCCATGCCTCTGTCTGCCCTTCTGGTTTCAGGCGGTCATTGCCTTGATGGAGATGGGATTTGATGAGAGGGAGGTGGTGGATGCACTCCGAGTGAACAACAACCAGCAGAACGCAGCGGTGAGTCTCCCTCGTGGGGGCAGCGCCATCTTCTTTGCAGGGGATGACCTTTCCTAGGGATGTGCCCTCTTGACGTGTTCTATTTCTTTCTGGTCGACTGTAGTGTGAGTGGCTGCTGGGAGACCGGAAGCCCACCCCAGAGGATTTAGACAAGGGCATTGACCCTTCCAGCCCTCTCTTCCAGGCCATCCTAGAAAACCCCGTGGTACAGTTGGGACTAACCAACCCGAAAACGCTACTTGGTAAGTGCTGCAGCTCTGTGGGAAAGGCATTCAGGGTTGCCTGGCACAGGTGCATTTCTGCAGCATCGTTCCCTGCCTTGCTGGACACGGAACGGGGCTTTGCGCTGCATCGAAGGATGTAAACGCGGCTGGGAAAGGCGGCGGCAGCGCCTGGAGGCCTCTGGGCTCCTAAGCACTCCTCTGCAAAGTGGTTGGCACAGCGTCTCGGGCCAGTATTGGCAGAGGAATCTGTGGCCTCTCCAGTGGATAAGAATGTCTGCCCTTCATCAAACCAGGACAGGATCAGTTTAAACATCGCAAGTAATGCGACAGGTTTAAGTGTGTTTGTTGCCTTTGCCGTACTTGAGAAGCCCACCAGCGAAGAGACCTCTCTGGTTTGACGAGAAGGGAGAAACACACCTGTGCCACTGCACTGTGCCCCAATCCCTCTTGCCGTTCGGAAGAGGTCTGTGGCCATGCCTCTGTCTCCCAGCAGGCGGTGGTGGTGAATGGGGTGTGTCTCAGGGTGTCCTTGGCCACCCTTCCAGGGATGGGGCCGTAGCTTGGCATGCGGAAGGGCCCAGCTCCCACCCCGGCAGCATCTCCCAGGCAGGGCTGGGAAAGACCCATGGCCGAGGCCCTGCTAGTCAGTGAGACCCCCAAAGAGCTGCTGCTGCTAGTCGTGTAGACTGAGCTGAATGCACCGAAATAGACCCTGGGGTGGTGGTTTGGATTGGGGGCTCTTATCTCCTTTTCTGCCCAAAGCATCTGCCTTGGCCTCTCTTTAGGAAGAGGTTCCACCACACAAGAGGGCCAGATCAGAGGTTTTGCCTTTTGCAGACCAGATTTTATTTTATTTTGGGCCAGGGGTAAAATCTGCCTCTCAATATGTGTGTGTTTTCTGTTACTACTTTCTTAGCTACGGTGTGCATCCCTATAAATCAGGCCTGCTCAACTTAGGCCCTCTAGCTGTTTTTGGACTGGCTAGAGTGCTGGGCTAGGACCAGGGAGACCCGAGTTCAAATCCCCATTCAGCCATGAAACTAGCTGGGTGACTCTGGGCCAGAGTATATTGCTCTGGGCTCCTCGGAGGAAGAGCAGGATATAAATGTAAAAATAATAATAATAATAATAATAATTCCCAGTAACAGTGGCCAATAGCCAAGGATTATGGGAGTTGTAGGCCAACATCTGCAGAAGGGCCGAAGTTGAGCAGCCCTGCTATAATTTCTAGTGTAAATAAGTTTACACTTCAGTTAATTAGATTTGCATTTGGAGCTGTATATTAAAATATTTTATTTGGGATGAATGGTTGGTGGTTGTTTCCAGACTGATGTCAAACTGATAGGTTGGTTCAGGGGTGTCAGAGGTCTAGAAGCGTGAATTCCCTGCTGAGGGAAAAGGTGGCCATGAGCGTGCTTCTCTCTGCTGAGGCCTCGTTGACCCCTTTCCTCAATCCAGGGAGACCTGCTTGCGAAATCTGGCTTCCACGGGGGTAGCTGGTGCAGAGCAATCTGTGGATCTGCTGCTGCTACAGATACTTGTACACCACATTTCAACAAAAGTTTCCAAAGTGGTTTACATAGAGAAATATGAATAAAGTGGCTCCCTGTCCCCAAAGGGCTCACAATCTAAAAAAAAAAAGAAACATATGATAGACACCAGCAGCAGCCACGGGAGGCATGCTGTGTTGGGGATGGACAGGGCCAGTGGCTCTCGATGGATCCAGAAGGCATGGATCTGGATGATGGAGTTCATTGGGCCTGCTGAACTGGCTGGAAGTGCCCTTGGAGGAAGACCTATGCCCTTCCGTGGCCACTCGTTGCAGTGAGAACTGCACTTTGAGCCCTGTAGGATCCTACCCTAACCCCTTAGAGCCTAGGGAGTCAGGCGGCATATAAATTAATAGCATGGCCCCTGTATACTACAGCCATTAACTAAATATGACCCATGCCTTCCTTTCTCTGGCAGCCTTTGAAGATATGCTTGAAAACCCTTTGAACAGCACTCAGTGGATGAACGATCCAGAGACGGGGCCTGTAATGCTGCAAATTTCCCGAATCTTCCAGACACTGAACCGCACATAGACAGGGCAAACCAATCCACCGTGCCATTTTGGACTCTCTTCTTGACTTTGCATTTCCTGAGCAACAGGAGGCACCAATTGTTGAGTGGGGGAGAGGAAAGAGAGAGAGGTTTTTCTCCTTTGCATTTTCTATAGGTGTGTTGCAAACTAAGAAGTTTCTAGTTTTGGCTTACATGCTGTGTGAGTTTGGTGTGGGTGCGAGAGGGCCCGCCTGAAGGCTTTGGGTGGGGGGAGTTTGTTTTACCAGTGATAGAATCAAAAACTGATAAAGGCTTTTACAATGGTCTGAAAATCTGCTTATTGGTGAAATGACAACATGGGTTATGTATTCAGTGTTCAGGATAAAGTACAAAGATCTGCGATGACTTGGCAGCAGCTCGCAAGAGTTCCCATGCAGCCATTGACAATGTGCTAATCAGAATGTGCACTTCTACTCATTAAGTTATGTCTGTGCCGAAATACAGAAAGCCTTTTAAGCTGGCCCTGTGGAGCTCTGTTTTTATTAATTGAGGAATGGGAAGAGAGTACTTCTCCCACCCCTCCCAGATAGGCTTATCCAGCATGAAGAACTGACCAGAGCCATTTTCCGTTGCAATTTCACTGCAAAAATCCCATGAGCTGGGACTCTCTCTTGTTGACTGTGAAGCTTCGTGTCCTAGTCATTGCTAGGTTTGATTGAAAATACTTATATCCTGCTTTATAGCCCCAGCTCTCAAAGCATCACACCAAAGACCCCATTGTGTTCACATGGCTTTCCTGGTGGTGTCTTTTGGCACTGCTGCCTGCTGAGCAGCTGCTCCCATTGAGGACCTCTGAAGCAAGGTGAGTGGGGCTGTGCTGGTCGAACTTGTTCAGGTCATGATGGATCCCTTGCTTAAAATAGTCAAAGTGGGTCAAAACTACCTGAGTGCTATGGATTCAGTTCATGTCAGCCTGCATTTCTCAGAATAAACTGGCCTGCATCCTGGGTCCCATTTGGGAAGTGAGAAATGTTTCCCAAGGAGAATCTAGTGCTAAAATGTTTGCAAGATTAGGCAACCAAGATGCTCAAGGGCCTAGAGCACCTTGCTTATGAAGCAAGGCTATCCCAGCTGGGGCTTTTTAATTTAGAAAGAAGACGACTGAGGGGGAGACATGATAGAGGTCTATAAAATCATGCATGGTGTGGAGAAGGGTGGTAGACATTTTTCTCCCTCTTGCAGAACACTAGAACCAGGGGTCATCCCATGAAACTGATTGTCAAGAAATTTAGAATGTATTTTTTCACACAATGCATAGAATTCTACACCACAGATGTGGTGACAGCCAGAAACCTGGATGGCATTAGCCAAATTCATGGAGGACAGAATGACTACTAGTCTGAGGGTTAGAGGTCACCTCCAGCCTCAGAGGCAAGATGCCTCTAAATACCAGTTGCCAGGATATAACAGCAGGAGAGAGGACTTCTCAGAGGTATCTGGTGGGCCACTGAAACAGGATGCTAGACTAGATAGGCTTTGGGCCTGATCAGCAGGGATGTTCTTATGTTCGGCCGGTTAGGATAAATATTTCTTAATGTTTCTTCACTTGTGTGCGGTGGGGCGGGGGATAGCAATCTCACAGAAAAGAATCTGCTAACTAAACTGGGGAAGGGGTGTGTGTGTGAGCAGTGACTGAATGGAAGGTGGCCCTTGAGAACTATTTCACTTGGGAAATCATCAGGCAAGTAAGACTGGTTCATCTTCATCTCAGGGCATTGATTTCAGGCAGCGGATGTTGAAGTGTGCAGATAAATGCACCCCAAAAGTTATTTTGGGGCTGTGTTCATCTCTGAAATCTTGCAGGCCACCTCTGTGGCCAGTTGTGAGTTCTCTCTAACCTCTGCTTGCTCCTCACCGTGCCTTGCACCCTCCTTCTCTTGCTCACGGGAGACCAATTCCATCAGTAGTACCTCATGGAGAAGTTAGCTGGGGGTAACTTATTACCTGCTCCCCACCACCTCACAGAAACCACTATGTGCTGTATAAGCAGTAATATCACCACCTTAATTGGCACATTACATGCTTTTTAGAGCACTAGTTCACTAATGAGCACTAATTGGCATTGGAAGATGGAAGCTGAGAGTATAGCTATACTGAAATGTAAGCATTGCCTGCCTAGATCAGACCAAAGTATCAGACCATCTAGAGAGGTGAGTCTGTGGCTGCCACTGGCTCTGCCTTCTCTGTTGCTGCCCCGGGGCTTTGGAATGTGCTCCCTGTTGAAATAAGAGCCTCCCCGTCTCTGGCATCTTTTTAAAAGGCACTGGAGATATTTGCTCACCCAGGCTTTTAATTAGATTTATACTTTTAATACTTTCAATGTTGGGTTTTAAGTTATGTTAATGTTTTAATCATTTCAATCTTGTTTAATGTGTAATGTTTTTACTGTACACTGTCCAGAAATGCAGGTTTTGGATGGTATATAAATGTTAAATAAATAAAAGTCACACATTCAAAACATGCACATTTTCCACATGCACGAAGCCTTAAGGTGCAACTCCTTAGAGGGCAGCAAGTTTTGTTTCTGCATCGCGTGGAGGTGGGGGGGCGGAGAGGCCGGCAGCTGCCCAGTCCCAAGGCCTCCATGCTTCGCTCCCAGCTGTTGATGAAGAGCAGAGCCAAGTGCGACCTTCACGAGATGGGGGGGCGTTTGACCGGCGGAACTCCTTGCCAGGCGAGCACCACCTATCTAGCAGCACAGCGGCCCAAGGGGCGGGCAAAGCTGCTGGGGGCGGAGTCGCGCTTTGCACAGCCACTTCCAATGCCCAGCCCGCCCACCTCCACCCGGAAGCAGTGCTGCCGCTCTAGGACGCGCGCCCCCCCGCCCTCACGAAGGGAAAGCGGCTGCTCTCCTTGTAGGTTCGCTGCTCTAGGATTCCCGTGGTCCTCCAGGCCGCTCTAGGGAGCAGCGACACTTGCTTTCCCCGCTGCCCGAGTCCGCGAACCCTTCCCTGAGCAGCTGAGGAGGGAGGGGAGGATCAGGCCAGCAGCGCCTCAGGAAACCCTGCCGGGAAGGGTCCGCGGAGGAGGGGCAGGGAGGGGGACAGCTCGCCGCGGCTCCGAGGAGGAGGAGGCCGCCTAGAGCCGCTGGAGCAGCAAGCAGCCCTGCCCCTCGGCGAGCCCTGCCCGGTGTATCTGAGCATGCTCAGTACAGTCAAACGAGGCTCCATTTTTTTCAGTTGAAGCCAGTGCCCTTACCCTGAAGGTCAAGATCTGCCGGAAATCCTGCTGGGCAGGGCTCGTCGAGGGGCAGGGTTGATTGCTGCCACAGCTGTAGCTGCTCCTCCGCCTGCCGCCTGTTGCGCATGCTCAGCAGCCCACGAGACGATTTCTTCTGCAGCCCAGACTAGTCCAAACCTGGCGAGACATCCATGCTGCCAGGCTTCCAAAACGGCACGGAGGCTTCAGGGCGGGCCACTGGGCGTGCGCATCCGCCGGTACAGACATGCGCAGAGACGCAAAGCCTCGGCGGGGGAATTCTGGCGGGCTTTCTGCGCTCCTCCCCGCGGGCCCCTGGGAGCGGAGCCCACTTCTCTGATTGGTTGGCGGGGTGACAGGCGCTTCACTGATTGGCGAGCAGCTGGACACCGGGCTCCGCTTCCCGCAGCTGAAGC
This sequence comes from Hemicordylus capensis, assembly GCF_027244095.1. Lineage (NCBI taxonomy): Eukaryota > Metazoa > Chordata > Lepidosauria > Squamata > Cordylidae > Hemicordylus > Hemicordylus capensis. The sequence continues at coordinate 45,674 of NC_069673.1, read as the reverse complement.
TCGCGACGCCTCGAGCGCGCCACGTTTGATGGAGAAATGATTTGAGACACCTGAGGCGGCACGAGCCGCACGAGGAGGAAGACCAGCAGAGCCGAGAAGGAGAAGCTCCCCCCAGGGAACCAGGGGCCCCCACGCCCCACACTGCAGCAGGGGGGCCAGGGCCGGGGAGGAGAGGCTCTCCTCAGGGAACTAGGGGGCTTCACGCCCCACATTGCAGCAGGAGGGCCAGGGCCGGGGAGGAGAGGCTCTCCTCAGGGAACTAGGGGGCTTCACGCCCCACATTGCAGCAGGGGGGCCAGGGCCGGGGAGGAGAGGCTCTCCTCAGGGAACTAGGGGGCTTCACGCCCCACATTGCCCCTACTCGGCTGCTGAGGAAGGCCAACCACAAGCCTCTAAGGGGCAGAGAAATGCTCTGAGGGAAGGCTGTCTCCAAGACGGCAAGGAAGGGCTCCATGCCCAGCAGTGGCTTTTACCTCAGCATTTTAGTGAGAATAATTAATAAATAGTCATGGAGGAAAAGCTGTCTCTAAGCTTGCTTCTAATCCTCTGGGGGAAGTGCTCTATGCCCAGCCTTGGCTTTTACCTCACCAAAATAATGATAATAAATCTCTGTTGCTTCAGAAAAAGGAGGAGGAAACCACTCAAGCCATGCTACTTAGCCAGGATAGGGCTTTTTAAAAGAATACTTTGTGGGAGAGTGGTGGGAAAACGGTCTTCAAGACCCCTGCCAAAAGCCAGTTTCTGAGGGGAAGTGAAGTTTCTGAGTGGGGAGTTCATCTCCCTGCTTTGGCTTCATCTTGTGCAATAAATAAATAAATAAATCTGAGGGGAAAGGAAGTTTCTGAGTGGGGAGTTCATCTCTCTGCTTTGGCTTCATCTTGCCAAAAGAACTCAAACCCCTTCTGTGGATGCTGCAGCCGTGCTGACGTGTGCAAAAGCCCTGCCACCTCACTGCCCACATTTGTAGCATTTGTCTGCAGAGGGCAACACGCCACAGATTCTCCCCGTCCTCAGAACACTGGGGCGCCACAGTCTTCTGCATCACGGTGAAAACCTGTCCACTCTTAGCGCGTTCTTGCTCTGTGCAGACAAATGCTGGAACTATGGACCGCGTAGGGCAGGACTTCTGAGCGCAACGGCACAGGGGCTGTAGCAGGAAATTCCCTGAGGCCAGGGGCTGCTGTGCAACTACAGACTGGCCCTTTTAGTCTGAGAAAACTGGGTGCGACTTGAGGCTGTCCAAAGAAACCTGAGGCTCCTTTATTCTCCCGACAGCTGTGTATGGCAGCATAATTCCTAAGAGAATGGCTGGCTTGAATGGAACACCCTCCCTGCGCATTAGAAGCCTTAGGCTTCTAGATACTCAGAACACTTTTCTGAGGCAGCATAATCTCTAATTTTCAGGCAGGCTTGTATGGAACATGCTTCAGGCTTCTTAATTCTCTCAAGAGAAGAGAGGGTTCTCTTTCTATTCTCTCAAATTCTTTTTAATGAGTTATATCTTTTCATATTTGTGAATGGCATAGAGCTATCTGGATGAGGGGGTGAATAAATAAAACAGCTGTGGGAGTCAGCATAATCTCTAAAATGGGGGCTGGCTTGTATGTATGATAGAAGCACCAGGATGATTTATAACTGGCAACTTTATAGGGAAGGATAATCTCAAATTTAGCACCTATCTTTAACTGAACATTTTTCATGTGTTCTATCCCCACAATATCGCTTGGAGAACAATTTAGCAAAAAGAAACGGAGTTGGTGCATGTGTCCCTACGACCCACGGACCGGAGTGCAGCTCTTGGAGCATTTGTTCCTCCCTAGGGGCCAACGTGGCAGGTAAGGCTCCAAAAAGAAAATGCTAATTGTACAGGAGAAAATCTACCAGAATAGAATCCCTAGCTGTATCATTGCCTTTTGGGAAGAGACTTTTCCTCAGTGGACTGAAAAAAGGGTATCTCAAATGTTCCTCCGATATATATTATATATTATGGATTATTTTATTTTTTCCATTTTATATCCCGCTCTTCCTCCAAGGAGCCCAGAGCGGTGTACTACAGACTTAGGTTTCTTTCTCACAACAGCCCTGTGAAGTAGGCTAGGCTGAGAGAGAAGTGACTGGCCCAGAGTCACCCAGCAAGTCTCATGGCTGAATGGGGATTGGAACTCCGGTCTCCCCAGTCCTAGTCCAGCACTCAAATTACTACATCATGCTGGCTCTCAATCCTTTGGCCAAATCCTCATAAGATTAAGAAATACCACATTGCCCTGACTTTATATATATATTTTATATCCCACTCTTCCTCCAAGGAGCCCAGAGCGGTGTAGTACAGACTTGAGTTTCTCCTCACAACAACCCTGTGAAGTAGGTTAGGCTCAGAGAAAAGTGACTGGCCCAGAGTCACCCAGCAAGTCTCATGGCTGAATGGGGATTGGAACTCCGGTCTCCCCGGTCCTAGTCCAGCACTCTAACCACTACATCATCCTGGCTCTCAATCCTTTGGCCAAATCCTCATAAGATTAAGAAATGACACATTGCTCCCACTTCAGAATAAGTGGCACAATTTGCTCTTTTCCAACAGTTTTCAAAAAACAACCGACAGAGGCGACATCACAGAAGCCCAGAAGACGTGAAAGGAGCCAACGACGCAGACACACAAGGCAAGCCAATCCACAACCCAGGGGCTGCGTAGAAGCTTCAGGCTTCTCTCTTGTCCCAAACATCATCATCATCATCATCATCATCACACACTTTATATGTGAGCCACCCTGTAACAAATAGTCCTCTGGGGAGCTCACAACACAACATTGAAAAACGTCCTAGAAAAGCACATACAACACAACAAACACATCACAACACGAAACGGCAGCATCTCTAAAATGGTGGCTGCCTTGAATGGAAGAGGCTTCAAGCCTCTTCAAGCAGCTTTGGGGGAACTGCCAAGAACAGACACAATACCATGTACACGTTGTATTCTGCCATTTAGAGAACACGCCTCATGCGTGTTGGGAGCTTCAAGCTTCTTTAGCCCCGACAACCCTGCGTGGCAAACCGGGCCAGAAGAAACGGAGTTCTATAGTCAGGGCAACTCTGCAGGGGGTTTCCCAGAGTCTATTTCTTGGCATTTTGATTTTGAGTTCTTGGCACATGACAATGGTAGCATTTGTAGAGTTCTGGTATGTCACAACTTTTTTCTGTGTAGAGAAGCTTAAAGAAGGTAATGTGCTTGGAAGAAATTTTATATTCAGTGACAAGGAAGACTTAGATGGTGTGTGGGGGGAGTGCTTAAATCTAGCCTGCATCACTAGTGTTTTGGTATTTTCAAACAATATTCGTATCTTTTTCATAAAGCTCATAATTAATCTATGGAATTCTCTGCCACAGGATGTGGTGATGGCCACCAGCTTGGATGGCTTTGAGCAGGGTTTAGACAAATTCATGAAGTCTATCAGTGGCTACTAATCTTGATGGCTGTATGCTATTTCCAGGTTCAGAAGTAGGGTGCCTCCTAATACACAAGGAGCTGCAAGGGAACAAGAATAGGAGAGGGAGCACACCTTCACCTCCTGGTTGTGAACTTCCTGGAAGCATCTGATGGGGCACTATGGGAAACGGGATGCTGGACCACATGGGATTTGGGCCTGATCTAGCAAGGATCTTCTTATATTCTTGTTCTAATTGTGAAATGCACAAACCGGTTAAGCTGAGAGAGATGTGACCGGCCCAGAGTCACCTAGCAAGTCTCATGGCTGAATGGGGATTTGAACTCCGGTTTCCAAGGTCCTAGTCCAGCACTCTAACCACTACATCATGCTGGCTCTCAATCCTTTGGCCAAATCCTCATAAGATTAAGAAATGCCACATTGCCCCTACTTCAGAATAAGTGGCACAATTTGCTCTTTTCCAACAGATTTCAAGAAACAATCGACAGAGGCAACATCACAGAAGCCAAGAAGATGTGGAAGGAGCCAAAGACACAGACACACAGGGCAAGCCAAACTAAACCACAACCCAGGGGCTACGTAGAAGCTTCAGGCTTCTCTCTTGTCCCCAACATCATAATCATCATCACACACTATTTGTGAGCCACCCCATAACAAATAGTCCTCTGGGCGGCTCACAACACACCACTGAGAAATGTCCAATAAGAGCACATACAAAACGACAAACACATCACAACACAAAACTGCAGCAAATATCCAACTGGCAGCGACACAGAAGCCACAAAGGAATTGAAAGAGCCGATGACGATGCACAAGATAGCCAAAGCAAGGGCTGTGTTCCCCACCGCCCTGAATGCTCTGTCAATCCAGGGTCCATCAGTAGAAACTTCAGGCTGCTTTGTTCTCTCACCACCTGTGGAAGGCAGCATGATCTCTCATTCTGTGGCTGCCTGGAATGAAACACGCTTCATGTATGTTACAAGCTTCAGGCGTCTTTATTCTCCCAACAGCCTTGTCAAGCTGGATATCCTCTAAGATGGCGACTGCCTTTAACAGGACACACTTCATGTGTGCTGCATGCTCAGCAGCCCTTTGTGCCATGTTTGGAAAGAAGAAACAGAGTTGGCACACATTTGCAATGACCTCCATGCCGGAGTGGGGATTTTGGAATGTTTTTTCCTCCCAAGAGGCCTGTGTGGGAGGCAGGATCAAAGACGGGCTGGACCAAGGTAAAGGGATCCCACCCCCGTCAAAAATAGAACTCCCAGGGTGGTGTAAGAGACAATCGAACAGGAACTAGACTAATGCCTGCTATGATGAGGCTCTTCAGCAGAGCACTGAAGAATCTATACCAAATAGGTGTTGTTATGGCTGACAAAGCAGACTAGGTTTCTCAGTAGTTACCCCTCAATGGTTACTCTAAAGGATGACTCAATTTCAGTAGGGGTTGCATTGGGTAATTTGGCCAGGATGTCAGCGGGTATTCATTATGCATTGATTTTTGCAAGATGAGATGAAACGGCTGTGAAACTAGTTACCAAGAAATCAAAGATTTCATCCTTAGTGAACTTCTCATATTCTAACAGAAGAATGTGGTATTGCTCACACTTTATAATCAATGACATGCCTTTTTCTCTTCCAGTGGGATTCAAGAAAGAGCACAAGGAATGAGGAGGACACAGAGGACAAGACAAGCTGACCTGATCAATCTTGTGACGAGGAGGCGCATTGTCCGAGAATTGAAGTATTCAACATAGTTATTCAGTTTTGCTCATGATAGTTCTTCAATTTTATTCAAAATATAAATATGTGTAAATACTGAGCATACATATTTATTTCACACTGATTGTTACAAGAGAATGTAAAAATGAAACTGTGAAAAGTATATTCACCAAGCTTTGCTCACACTTCATATAAATGACTTGACTTGTTCTATTCCAGCAGATTTCATGAAAGAGCTGAAGGAGCGAGGACAAGACAAGCTGTCTCAATCTCTTTCGTGATGAGGCTTCATCAGAGAACTGAAGAACATATACAAAATATAAAGATGTATACAAATACTGAGCATACTTATTTATTACATACCGATTGTCACAGGAGAATAGAAAAATGAAACTCTGAAAATGTATTACTCAGGAAATCTAAGGTGTCATCCTTCATAAATGCCTCATACTCTAACATCATGTGGATTTGCTCACACTTCAAATAAATTATGTAACTTGTTCTTTCCCAAAGGATTTCAAAAACAGACCAGTGGAGGCGACAAGAGACAAGCCACGCCAAGCAAAACTGCATTACCCTTTTAGGGTTTTTTTTCAGATTGGTCTCAAAACGAGTGGCTGGCTGCTGCAAATAGAGGCTTCAAGCGAGAGTTGATTTTGTCCTTGACCCTGTGAGGTAAGTTAGCCTGGAATAATATGTGCTGGCTTCAAGGGTTCATGCCTAAAAAATAAGAATACATTTGTTTAAATTGTTTGTATCCTGTCTATTCAAGAGCCTTAAACAACCATCTCTTCAGCCTGGCTTTTAATGATATCTTGTTTTAATCTTAATTTTAATTAGATTTAATCTGTTTTAAATGTTTCTTGATTTTAATTGTTTTATTTTGTGTTTTTTTATTTTAATGTAAACCAGCCTGAGCCAATGAATGAATGAATGAATGAATGAATGAAATAATAAATATTCAACAAAATGCTATTCAGGGCTGCTTGCCCTCTCTTAAATGAAAACAACAACCACCCCCTACTAAATGCAAAACAACAACAAAACCCACTATTAAATGCAAGCTCCCACACTACTAAATTAAAAAAAAACACTACTAAATGCAACAACCCCCCGCAAAGCCCACTACTAAATGGGAAAAAACCCCACCACTAAATGCACACACTCCACTAATAAATGCAAAAAAAAAAATTCACTACTAAATGCAATAAAACAGAAGATAAAATAGACAAGAAAAAAGAGCATTCACAACTAAAAACTGAGTATTCTAAACAGGAGTTAAAAAAACAACCACCATTGGCTCTGTTCACCAGCCATTCTCATTGAACTCTGTTGGTACATTACTCGTCAGGTTTTTTCACCCGTCAGGCATCCTTTTTCACTTGACACAGATGGGAAGACTAGTGGATTTTCTGAGCCCTGATTCTAAACTTGGATTGGAGAAAAATTGAATTTTTTCTTGGTGCAGATCTCCTGACCTAGCTGCTTTGCGTGAGTATTTGTTCAGTGAATCTGAAAAAACTATTATTGTGATGTTTGAAACTAACATTTAACACATTTGTTAAAGATTTGTGGTAATGTTTTATTTTGAAACATGAATTATTTGAAATGATGAAAGAATGTTAATATGCCTATATATTCTCTTTTTACCCAGCAGGTTGACTTGTATACAGTGCCACGTGGATGGTGCATAAATCCCTGCCAAGGAGGATATTGCAAGAAATCGGAAATGTATAAAAGTGGCTACTGTCAGAGGGGTATATATTAACCTATGTCTAGATATGCTTTTGATTTTCTTTTCCCCTAGCAATCAATCAATGTATCTATAGACCAGAAAAATTTCCCCTAGCAGACTGATTTACATAGACGGCCATGTGGATTGTGGGTAAATCCCTACTTAGGAGGTTATTTGAAGAAATCCAAAGTGTATAAAAGTGGCTGATATCAAAGAGGTATGTATCAACTCCTATTTAGATGTTTTTACTCCCTTATTAGGATGCTAGATATACAGTTAAGGTGACTCTATTTAAAAGTCTTCTGTCTGGATGATTTTCCTCTCAAAAGAGACTTGTGCTGACAGGCTGAAAGTTGCTCTTACAATAAGTGATGTAGGGACATAGGAGCTGAAGTCCTATGGTCAGGGTGAAGTGCTGGTAACCTCTCCCCTGTAGCCTCCAAAGAAAGAGGAGAACTTTCTGCAACTGGAAGAAAAAAGATGAAGTCTGAAGAAAAGATTCACTGTGGAAGGAGCGGTCGGCTTGCCATGGACTGTGATGCTTTCTTGCTCCACGTTATTGATAGCCAGTTTAATTTATTGTTACCTTTAAATTGTTGTTCTGTATGTGAGCGTTCTGTGCATTCAGTATTTCTGTAAAGCCTTTGTGTAGAACCCGGGTTCTTCCTTTTGTAATGTATTTTAAATGTATGGAGAATTTTTGTTGTAGCTGCTACACTTCTGATCAAACCTATGATGTTGAAGAGCAATTCTGACAAGATGCAAAACAAGGGAGCCTTCTTCCTTAAATCCATGTGGTAAATCCACGGGGGCTGCTCCAAGGACAGCAATATCTGACATTTTGTTTGACAGAGAATCCCACAAGTGGATGATGCGTTGTGTGAAAAAGTGTTTGTTTGTTGGTTCTAGAGGTGGTTCCTATCCAATTGCCTGGGATGACCTCTGGTTCTAGTGTGATGTGAGAGGGAGAAGAATTTCTCTCCATCCTCTTTCTCCACCCTATGCCTGATTTTATAGACCTCTATCATGTCTCTCCGCCGTTGTCTTTTTTCTAAACTAAATAGCCCCAGGTGTTGTAGCCTTGCCTCATAAGAAAGGTGCTCTAGGCCCCTGGTCATCATGGTTGCCCTCTTCTGCACCTTTTCCAGTTCTACCATGTCCTTTCTCCTTGGGGTTTTTTGTCCCAATGTGTATCACTTTACACTTGCCAACACTGAAGTGCATTTGCCACTTTGTCACCCACTCACCCAGTGTGGAGAGATCCTTTTGGAGCTCCTCACAATCCGTTGTTGGATTTCACTACCCGAAAGAGTTTGGTACCAGCTGCAAATTTGGCCACCTCGCTGCTTACCCCTGCTTCTAGATCAGGGATTCTCAAACTTGGGTCCTCAGATGTTTTTGGACTTCAACTCCCATAATCCCCAACCAAAGGCCACTGGGGCTGGGGATTATGGGAGTTGAAGTCCAAAAACATCTGAGGACCCAAGTTTGAGAATCCCTGTTCTAGAGCATTTCTAGGGCAGGGTCTTCCCTTGGGGGCCAGAGAACCGACCAAGCCCTCTTCAGTGCAGCACCCTCCCCCTGCCCTCCCCTTTCCCACCCTGAGGAACGTCTCTGTGGGTTCCTTCCAAGCACTCCATCCTCCCCCTCCTGATTGGGGGCCTCACAGACCAAGGGCAGGTGTGGGGTTCTTCTGGTGGGCCTTTCCACAGACTCTCTGGCACGTCCAAGACCAACATGTCAGCCTTAGGAAGCACCTGTGAGAGAACAGCTTCTGTTTTCTCCCAGTGTGAGAACTTCTGGCTGTCATGGGGTGTAGCACGTGCTGTGAAGGTGGGAGAGGAAAGAAGGAAAGCCTTCCAGCACCAGGGCAAGGTGGAATTAAACGGCTCTCCTTCACTTAAGCTGCCCCCATTGAGGTGGGAGACCATTTGAGAGGCCTCATCCTTGGTCCCCCCCTCCTTGCCCTTTTTATCTTGAACAGCCTGGCAAGGCAGGCTCAGCTGAGAGAGAGAGCGGGGAGCCCAGAGCCAGCTGTGTGACTTAGTGGGGATTTGAAGCGGGGTGTGTCTTTGCCTCTAACCATTGCCCCACTCGGTGCTGCCAGCATAAGGCTCAGCATGCAAAGAGAGCCAGCAGGGGGAGGCAGCCTCCAGCACCCCGATGTTCCTGAACTACAACTCCCAGCATTCCCAAGCAGGGCATCCTGGGAGTTGCAGGCCAGTCACAGCCGGAGTCCTGCTCCTGAATCTGAAATATCCAACAGTCCAAAAAGACAGAACAAGGTGGAGGGAGCAATTCCCGGCAGCAGGGAACACACAGGAAGGGATGGGAAAGGAAACGGTGCAGGAAAGCGCCAGGGGAAGCTGCCTTGTGCTGATGAGTCGGGACCTTGGGCTATCTGGCTCTGGACTGTGCTCTGACCGGCAGCAGCTCTCCAAGGTTTTAAGCAGGACTCCCTCCCAGGCCCACAAGTTACTGGGAGAAGCTTCCAGGCATTGAAGCTGGGTCCCCCTCCTGCAGGCCAAGCCGGGGCTAGTCTAGGGCTGCGCATCATCCCTGCAGGGGCATCTCTCTCGCAGGCCCCCCCCCCCGGCAGTCTCTCATTCAAATGCTAAGCGGAGCCGGCAGGGGAGGGAGCCCGGAGGAGAACAGCAGCAGCCGTGGTTAGGGGGTGGGTGGGGTGGGGGCTTCACCCAAGGAAAGCCCTTCGGGAGAACTGTGCGGCGCCTGCTGCGCTTGCATGGAGAGCGTGGGGAGGCAGGCTGCGCGCGCAGCTCGGGGGTCCAGGCAGGGTTGCTTTCTGGCTCACGGGCTGGACCCGCTCCTCCGCCTGCCACCTGCAAAAGCACCTGCGCATGCTCAGCAGCGAGAGTGCGTGAGCGAGACTCCTGTAGCCTCGACTAGGCAAAACCTCGACAGACATCCATGCTGCACGTGGGGACCCTCCTCCTCCTCCTGGGGACGGACCCTGTTCCCTCCCAAGCTGCACGGAATGGAGGCGGGGAACACACCGGGGGGCCCTTTGCTGTTCTCCCAGGCTCGGGGCGCCCTTCAGCTGTGCAAAGTCTCTTAGCCCCGAGATCGGGGACTGTCTTTGGCCAGAGGGGTGTGTGTGTGTGGGGGGGGTGTGGAGTGAAGATTTGGGGAGGCTGGAGAAGGAGCCCGCCTGCCATAAAGAGGCAGCTGTGGAAAGCGATTCCCAACCTTGGGTTCCCCGGTGTTCTTGGACTTCAACTCCCAGAATCCCCAGCCCCAATGGCCTATGGTTGGGGATTGTGGGAGTTGAAGTCCAATAACGTCTGAGGACCCAGCGTTGGGAATCCCTGCTCCAGACAGCCAATGCCTCCTTGTCTGGGCGCTGCCCCGCACCCCCCCTCCTCGTCACGTGGCCCAAAGGAGGAGGAGGCTCCCCTCCTCTCCTGGCAAAAAATCCCCGGCTAGCTTATCACAGAACCATCCTTTAACTGGTGATTCTCTTCATTGAGCAGGAGGAGAGCAACTGGCCCTCTCCACCCCCTCACAGCATCCCTCCAGTGGTTGCCGCTGGTGTCTATCTTGTGTTTCTTTTTTAGATTGTGAGCCCTTTGGGGACAGGCGGCCATCTTATTTATTGATTCTTTCTCTGTGTATACCGCCCTGAGCCCTTTTTGGAAGAGCGGTATAGAAATCGAGTAAATAATAATTCATAATAAAAATGATAATGATGGGGGCGGAGCCCAGGAGTTGGCGGAGAGAGGCGAGGGCCTGACGTCACCGGCTCCGCGCCATCGGGGAGGAAGGAGCCAATGGCCGCCAAGGTCACGCCCCTTCCCCCCGTCGCCGGGTGACGTCAGAAGCCAGCGCCCAGGGCCTGTCAGTCTCTAGGGAGAGGCGGGGCGCCTCGTGTCGGTCGGAGCTTCCGCTTCTGCCACCTCCTCGGTGCCCGCCGGGATGGCGCTGCGGCTGCCGCTGGAGAAGGCGGCCTGGCGCCGGGTCGAGACGGTGCCCGCCTCCCGCGTCGCCCTCCGGCCTTGCCCCCGCGGAGCCCGCAGGCGGGTGAGTGGAGGAGGGGTCTCCTGCGCCCCCGGGCCCCGCCTGCCTGCCTGCCTGGGGCTGCCCCTCGCTCGGCCAGAGGGAATGGGGCTGGGGGGAGGAGAGGGAGGGCTGCCTGCCTGGGTCTGGCGGCCCCTAGAAGGTGGTGGGGGTGGGCAAGTCCCCTCAGGGGCAGGATCCCCGGGGCTGCCCGTGGGGAGGCCTCGCTCTAAGCAGCAGCAGCAGGAGGAGGATCAGGGGGTGGGGGTGGGGTGGCTGCCCAAGGCCCCCAGGAGGTGGACCCAGAGAGGCTGCCTGTGTGAGCCCGGCCAGGGCTTCCCCTGAGGGGATGGAGCTGCTCTGGGGAGGGTCAGGGCTCCGAGGCCAGTGCCGTTTCCCAAGGGTTGGCCCGCTGGAGAGGGTCTTGCTTCTGCGCAGCTCCTCTCCCTCTGTCTGTCTGCCTGTCTTCTCTGGGGCCCCAGCCCAGCCTCCTCCCCACAGAGGAGCTGTCGGTGCCTCAGTCTGTGGGGTGCGGCGTGGCCCCAGGCGCTCTCAGTGTCCGTGGCCTCTCCCTGGTCCTTCCCCTGAGGACTTCTGCCTGCCGCTGAGGGGGTTTCCAAAAGTCCACGAAAGCTTCTGCTCAAAGGAAATTTGTCTTCAAGGCGACACCAGCTGTTTAGTCTGCTGCTGCAGCAAGACCCACCCCACCCCACCCCAGCACATTTATTTGAAATATTTCTGTACCACCCAAAACTTGAGTCTGGGTGGTTTACAATTAAAACCATTTAAAATCTTAAATCAGTTAACAATTGAAATCATGTCAAAGACTAAAAACATTTAATTGCTCTTACCATTAATTGTTTTGCAGCACCTTAGTTGTGAAGTTCGCTGTGCGCCCCCCCCCCCCCCCGCGCGCTTAGCTTACTGGGAGATGAACAAGCTTGCCTGTGCAGGGCTGGCCCTGGGCAGAGAGGGTGGGCCGGAAGCCAGACAGACCACCAGTCCTATCCCCACCACTTCAACACTGGCCGAGAGAGAGAGAATCTGGCTCCTGAGAGAGTTTCCTGGGCATCTTGACTAATACAGTGAAGGAGCTTTGGCAGTTCAGAGCTTCCAGGCAGCCGCCTTTGGGTCTTGAGACGGGGAAGCAGGAGAAGAGCTGGAAACATGGGGTGGGGCACAGTCCCCGCAGGGTGTGTGCACACGTGTGTCTGTCCACATCTGTCTTCTCCAAAGTGGCGGCAAAGGCAGGGAGCGTCAGACTGGTGGGGTATTGCAGCAGCTGGGAATGTGGCTCTTCTGGGGTGAATGGGGGTCGTTTAAGGAGATAGCTGCCTTCTGCCCCAACCAAGCAGTTCTCTAGAACAGGGAGGGAGGAAGATGAGCATTTCTACAGCATGCTAAGAGCACAAAACAACTGCCCCCCACCTCCAGTCTGGCTCTCCATTTCTCTCTCTCTCAGATGTGGCCTTGTGAGGAGGAATCTCACTGTGAACCACACGTTTCAAGGAAGGGCTTTTTGAACCAGGATGCAGCCTGCAGCTACGCTTAGGAACATGGCAGCTGGCAAAAGTGGTGCTGCAACCCCTTCTGTGCTGCTGACACACAAGAGAAAAACCTTCTTTCCATCCTGGGCCTTTTGCCCAAGAAATCTCAAGTACCTAGAACTTATGTGCAAAGCATTTCTAAATGGAAGAAGTGAAAACTCCACCAGCTCTTTACTCACTAAATACTTTTTGTTGCCTCTGTGTATCTCTTGTTGGACTCCCCTTGAAGCTAAAGATGTGAAATGCCATTTGTACCCTGGGTCTCTCACCAAACAACTCTCAAGCCTGCAAAGTTTCTTGGCAAAGCAAAGCGTCTCTAGTTGGAAGAAGTGACAGCCCCAGAAGTCACCAATCCTGATGTTTCACTTTGGGAAACTTGAGTGAAATGTTAGTTGGCCTTATTGTCTAATCTTACTCTTGATTACTTCTTTTTAGGCAAATAAGATAATAATTTGCCTTGGTACTGAACTTTTATCTTGAATGGCACAAGGAGGGCGAGTAGGAGATTGGGGCTGAATATGAAAAGAATTTCTAATTTCAACCCATTGCTCTAATTGTTATTGCTCTCCGGATAAAGGACACTGCTAAAGGAAGAGTTTAATAAGGATATAAAGGAGTCTAGTAAGGATTAAAGAACTAATTCCTATGCTTTGGCACATTATACTCCCCCACCCCACTTTATAAGCATGTAATATGCTTAGTAAGATACCTGGATGGGAGCGGGAGAGGGGGGGAGAGCCCTGAACGTAAACATTTAGTAGCTCTTTCATGCTTTCTTCACATTTGTAACTGGATTCACTTACTCCCTAGTTCTGGGAGAGAGGGAACATTGGTTTTGGTTCTCCTCACTCTTTTGTAGAATTCTGTTTAACATTGTCTTAGTTGGTTTAACCTGGTTACTTTTCTCTCTCACCTTTTTGGTGGTGATTTGGAGGATGGGGAGGGAAGGATAGTTCCTGGGTTTAGTTATGAATGTATTTCAATGCTAACAGTTTCTGCCAAAGATGATGTATTTCGACTCAAGGCCTATGATATAACATTAGTCCAATTGGTTATAGCACTTGCAGTTGTTGACATGGGTAATCTGTCCTTTAAAGATGGGTGATTTAAATATTTTTTCAGTTAATTGTAATGGCTTAGTTTCTTATCAAACATTCTAAGGTGTTTAAAACAAAGGACAGATATAATTTTTCTTCAAGAAACACGTACTAAAAGAGGAACAACAACATTGTTTAGTTTAATTATCCTCATCAGGGATAGCAGCTGGAAGCTCGAAGTCCAAAGGAACTGCCACATTGTTTTCCCCAAATTGCTGATTTACACCCTTGAAAGACTATAAAGATTCTTTTGGTCCGTTTGTATATATTGAGGGCACATTTTTGGATAAACCCTTGTTACTGTGTTCCATATATGCCCCAAATACTCTGTCACTGAAAATCTCTTTTAAAAACTTCAAAGTATTAAGATTCAAGATTGGATAAATGGGTGTGGTTTTAACGTAACCATAAACCCTGCTTTGGATAGGTCAGCCTCCAAGTATACTCCCAATATTTCTACTTCTAAGTTCCCTATAGCATATCTCTCTAAGGAAGCTAATTTGGTAGTTCCTTGGCAGTTGTTACACCCAGGGGAAGGGGATTACACATTCTTGTCTGCCAGACATGAAACTTGTTCTAGGATTGATTATGTTCTCATCTCCAGTTCCCTACAGAATGATATTCAAGATGCTATTAGTGATAACATTTGGACAGATCTCAATTGGATAATATGCTCATTAAGTTTTGAAAGTTCTAATAACCCAATTTCTTGGTTGAAAACTTATTTATTATACAATAAAGATATATGCAAAACATTGGAAGATTGACTTTTAATTTAACTCGGATTGTTGATTCAGCCCAGCCACAATTTGGGAAGCATTTAAAGCAATATTTCATGGAAAGGGGATTAACCAGCTGCATACACTTCCAGGCTCCAGAACTGTAAAAAATAAGAATATTATAATAATAAACCAAGCAAAAACATATATGCTGAACATAAAGAAATAAAGCCGAACCTCCTATTAGAATCACACTCTATTAGAAAACAGCTACTCTTTCTCTGGCAAATTATGAAAGAGGTGCTAAAGCAAGCAACGTTCTAGCTAAGTGCATAAGCAAGAAAAGGCAGTCCAAAGCCATCAGATTGATTCCATCTACAAACCATGCCAAATGAATGGTTTGCTCCGTAGACATCTCCAGAAAGTTTGAAAAGTTTTATCATAATTTACAGTCCTCTGAATTACCCACTTCAGATAATACATCTAACTTTTAAACCAATTCCATCTCTTCGAAATTAATTCCGACACATACAGCAGACTATTCCATTGACTGGCAGCAGACTGCATCTGGAAACCTATTAAAAGGTAAGTCCACCCCTTACTTAGATACTAGATCCCCAATACTGCCCCTCAGAAGAGCCCTGGGACTCCACACACTCAGCAGGGCTTCTGCTCCCTCTTCCTTCCCCATCAGCCCTGGCAGCAAAAGGATCAACACAACAGATTAGAGCAAACACAGAGACCTTACCTGGTTGGTCAAGGCCAGCTTTCCTCCTAACAGGTCTACTCCAGTGGAGTTGCTGGAGCAGCAAAGGGAGCCTGTGAACTGACTGAGGGCTTATAAAGAGTCATAGCCCCGCCCCTTCCTGTCTGCTGAGGCCTCCTCGAGAGTAGGGCTAAACTGAGGAAGGGGCGTGCCTTTCAATGAGTACATAAGCTCTCCATTCACAGTGGTGCATCACAACTTCAGCAGTTCTACCACAGAGCTTGTGGTGGGCAGTGGTGTGCCTGAGCCAGCTCAGGGAGGGTTGGAGTCTGGCTTGAGGATTCTTCTGAAGCAGCTGACTAGCTGGCTTTTATTGCAAGACAGAGAACACAAGATCTCTTCATTGATCCTGCAAGGTAATTATATTTCTAAGTTACTTTTAAAAGGGCTGATCCTATTGAGTCTCTGCTTTATCTGGTTCCTCCACCCTGTTGACGGGGTTGCTGGTTTTAAGTTGACTGGCACTCCCCCTGTTCCTGCCTCGTAAAATGTCTTTATTGGACATGGCATGATACTGGAGTAGAACATTGTTGCCTACTTAGAAGCTCCAACACTAAACTTCTCTGACTGAGTTTAGTATTTAAAGCTTCTATCCTAGAAGTTCTAACAAGTAAAACTGAAGCACTGGTGTTTCTTCAGTTCCCCCCACTCTTTAGTCCAGCCACAAAGGTCATTCTCATGACTGGCTCTATGCCAGTAGGGCAGCCCTACCTGGGTCTAGCCATGAGAAGACGCCCCAGGATCAGCAAGAGCGGGCCTGCCAGCTAAGTCAAGAGAAGAACATCTTAGCCTGCCAGCTCCCTTCCCGTTCCCCATAGTCGGAGTAAATCTCCTCCTACAGTAAGGGGGAAAGGCTTGTTGTACCTGGTGTGCTGGCTGAGTGTTGCTGCAGGGCCATAGATTCTGAAAGGGAAGCCGACCTTCCATCTTCAGTCACAGTGACTTGTAGGAATGGAGCGGGCAGCTTCTCCACCTCAGTCTCTGGTCCAGATTGGCCAAATCTTGTCTTAACACATCAGGGTAGATCTCCAGTCTAAAGGCAAAGAGCTTGCTTGCGTCCTTGGGGTATCTTTCCTGATGGGCCTGTGCAGGAGAAGGGGAGGCCGGCTGTGATGTCTTCTCAGGAGTATGGCTGAATTGAAGAGCCATGGGCTCACTTCACACCAGCCCTGAACTGGTCCAATAGTCTGTGATCTCAGCTGCCTTGCTTCTTTGCCTAATGTTGGTTGAGAGAGCATGTAAGGATTTGTTTTGCTTGTGCAGGACATTACTGAAGTCCTCTGTGCTTGTCAAGGAAAAAGTGCCTCGGAGAACTATCTCCCCTCTGCCTGTGCTCACAGGGCTCCCACTTGGAGCTGGCACTTGCTCTTGAAGGGTCAATTCCAGGTGCCTGCTCATTAGCTTCAGCCAACAGGGAGACTTGTTGTTAGGAAGCCAGGAGTTTCACTCTTGGGTTTAGCTGCAAGGGTTGTGTGAAGTAGAGGATCTGATCACTTCAGCCCAAGAATCAGCAGAGAAATGAGTCTGATGTCCAGGTTTGCCTCCACTTGCTTTGAGTTCTCCCAGAAGCCAGAGAAATCAGGCCTTTCCTGCTCCAAAATATGCCTATTTCAGCTTTCCAAAATGTGAAATGTCTAGTAGAACCATGAAGGACATATGCATGATTCTATATGTTGCAAGAGGATACCAGTGGCTAATGCAATAATCTGAGGTGGAAGGCCCTCGAGAAAGTTGAAGCTTTATTAACTTGTATGTCAGTGCAATATCCCAGACATATGTACTGTTGCTCTGTGGAGGGCAATACTGGATCTTTCCAGTGATAGGGCTCTTCTGTTCTGGCCAGTGTTGAACTATAGGCCAAGAAGACTTCATAATTAACTGCATCATCTTCTGACTGTACCCCTAGTAAAGCTAGTTGGGGATCTGGCTGTAAGTTGTATCCCAGTATTGGTATATTCTACTGAGCTGCAAAGTGGCAAATGCCAACGATGAGTTAATGTTAAAGTATTTTCTGTCACTGTGGCAGAGGTTGATTTGCATGGTCAATGTTGGACCAGAGACCAACAAGGATAACTTGTCTTAAGTCTAATTCCTTTACAGCTTTCAGCCCAATTAAAGGAGTATTTAAGTAAACCATAAATACTAGCGATCATCTTCTTGGTTTTGTGTGATCTGTAAAATCGGATGCCTGAGTGCTTGTGATCCTACAGATTGATTGGACATAAACTGAATTGGTTTCAGTTAACCTCACCTGCATTATTTTTCAGCTGTGAATGAGTCTGTTCACCTTTGTCCTTAGCTATGTAGAGTTCTCATTTCCCCCCCTCCTTTAAATTGATCTGTTTTGAGGGATCAGAAGATGCTGTGCGGTAGAGGTGGTCACGGTGGCACTGGGTTGTTAAGCCATTTCCCCCATACACGTTGTGCCTTTGAGCTAAGGACTGATAGATTGCCTTATAACTCTTTGCCATTCTGATGGCAGCATTGTCTGTTCAGGAGATGTTTCCATTCCCACCCACTGCTGGGAGTTATCCCCCTTAATTTTATAGATGCATCACTGGAATCTAATGCATCACTGGCTCACGTAGCTAAACTGGTGATCCTTTTCCTGATGCATTAGTCTTCTAAGGGTTTCAGTGCATGGCCCACAGTGCTGATAGCTTTTTTCCGCATTGCCCCAAGGATTGCTAAGTCAGGATCTTGCACAGCATTGTTAGCAGCTGTATCCTTGTTCAATTGTGATTTTCCCACTGTTGCCATTTCGGAGGCCATCATGCTGCTTGGCAGGCTTTTTGCTGCTGCTGCTGTTTTGCTTTCAACGTAAACGTTTAGGTTCCATTTTAGTAACCATGTGACTTGTTTATCACACAGCTTGTTCTGATTTAGTATTGCTGCTAACAGTTGGGCCTGCTGAGTTCTTATATAAATCCTGGCATGGGAAAGAGCTTTTGGGCTAAGCAGCCATCTTGCCCAGTGTCTAGCTACACCCCCAGACTGCTGTTCTTGAGTAGTCCTATAGAGTCTCATAGTCTGGATGTCACTCCAGCTGCAGAATAGGTGACTGTGGCTTTAAGCTGCAGAGGGCCTCTAGCAAGAAGCGTTCAGCTGGAGATGGGATGGGGAAGCGGGGAGGAGCCCAGTGCAGCTCCCGTCTGGGTGTGTTTGCAAGTGTGGTGGTGTGGCTCGGGTGGTCAGTGCCGTTTGGCCCTCTTGGGTTTGCTTCTGTTCCCAAACATAGTTATGTGCTCCTTCCTTTCCTCTGTTTTTTTCAGTGGCTTTTTCCAAAGAGCTGCTTGGTGGTGTTGGCTTGTGTTCTTGGCTTAACTTTAACCAGTTAATGGATGGGATTGAGGCAGCTGCTTGGTGGTGGCGTAGGAGTGGGGAGACCCCTTCAGCCATGACACTCACTGGGTTAACCTGGGCCAGTGGCTCCTGCACAGCCCACTTAACAGGGATCTTGTGAGGATTGTGGACTGCCTAGAGGAAGGACAGGATAGCCAGGTCTGCATAGCTCTCTTTATCCTGTCTTGTGAACTTGGGATGCCTGAGACCAGTAGTGCATTTTCATACCATGCTCCCAACACTCTTTCGAGTGGAATGACTTAGTCCTCCTACATTGACTGGGTGCTCAATTAGCATCAGGACATAGCAGAACCTGTTGCTGTAAGGCAGACAAAAGTCTTGGCCTCAGAGGGAGGGCGGGCAGTGCAGCTGAAGCTGGTTTGCAGTAGGTGTGTGTGTTCACCAGCCTGTCAGTCTAAGCTCAGAAATGCTGCAGTCTGCTACTCCTCTGGTTGTCTCTGCTGCTTCCTAACATCAAGGGACAAGGTGCAGGACAACTCTTCTCCCATCCCAGTTTGTGAGAGTCAAAATCCACTGGCAGCCTGGTAGCACCAGAGCTTGGCCATGAAGCAGTGCAGTGTTCACTGCAAAAGCCACAAAGGTGTGGATGTCTGTGTATTGCTCTGGGGATTGGTGCCTGTCCTAAATTCTGAAAGGCTGGGTAATTGGGTTAAAACATCTGGCTCAGTTTTCTGGGTGCTTAATGAAGCTCTGCCTTGTCTTTGCTTTCAGGGGTTTGTGGATGCTGGACCAGTGTGGCACAATATCTTGAGAACTGTACAGCACTGAGCCAATATACCAATTCAGGCATGGGATTTACTAAGCTACCCTGGGCCAGTCACTGCATGTCTCAAATGTAGGACTCTGATCTAGCAAGAGGACAATCTTTCTAGTTTGCCCCCCAAATCAGCAGCTAACACTGATTTGTTGCTCCCTTTGTAGCATTTTCCATTGAAGGGGTGTTGGTGGTCATACTGCTGATCTCTTGAATCTAGTACTTAAAGCTAGAACAAACCAGGACTTTCTCGTGCTCCCCCATGTTACATCCTTATTGGCCCAGGTCAGAACGTAGGGCTGTAACCCTGCACTAAAAAGTCCCAACACTAAAAAGCTCTCAACTGTACTGTGTACTAAAGCACAGTCTACATGCTCATAGGCCTTCACTTTGTATGTCAGGTTAGAATCGGGAGTTACCCAGTTCAAAAAAGCTTGTCTCTTTTCAGGGAGTTCTGGGGATGGGGCCCTAGGCTGGTAGCCAAGTGTTCTGCTTTTCCAAGTGGTGCCCACTTGGGATCCTTCAGATGGCCCCAAGGCTTGCAGCAGAGATGGGGGTCTCATGAGTGAGTTCTGCAGAGGACAACTGTCCTTCTTTGCCTATACAAGCATTGGAATAAATGTCTGTTGGGATGCAGGGAAGGAGAACTGACCCCTGCTAACTGGGCAAAGAGGCACCTTTTACCGTGGTGATTCTCTTTATTTAGCAGGGGGAGAGTAACTGGCCCTATCCACCCCCAGCACAGTACTTCCAGTGACTGTAGCTGGGGTCTATCTTATGTTTCTTTTTAGAATGTGAGCCCTTTGGGGACAGGGTTCCATCTTATTTGTTTGTTGTTTCTCTGTGTAAACCGCCCTGAGCCATTTTTGGAAGGGCGGTATAGAAATCTAATAATAATAACAACTGTACTGCAGGTGCCTTCCTGTGCAGCTTTTAAAGGCTCCCCACTTTTCAGTTTGTAATTTATGTCCCAGACTTGCCTTCACTTAGAGTGCTGCTGCCAAAAACCAGATCAGGAGCCTTTATTCCTCCTGCAGAGAAGCTCAAATGACCCAAAGGGACAAAGTGCTTCTCCCTCCATAGGTGGCTGTAGTATTTTGCCTTGAAAGACTGGAAGTTCCCTCCATGAGAACCTGGGAGGACAAGGATGGCCTCCTGTGCTGTTCTGCAGAGAGGTAAGGTGTGTGTGTGTGCGTCCTGATCTTGAGAGCAAAGTCAACTTCTGGCAGTGGGTGAAGCAAGCCAATTCTCTGTTGTGGACTAGGGAGAAGATAGCTTAGCGGCACTAAAAGCCTTTCCTTGTCTATGGCCCTGTGGGTAGGCAAGGGCCAGTATTTTTCATTTCATTTTTACATTTCATATCCTGCTCTTCCTCCAAGGAGCCCAGAACAGTGTACTGCATACTTAAGTTTCTCCTCACAACAACCCTAACCACTATACCACCCTGGCTCTCCAGTAACCCCCATAAGCAGAGTTCCATAGCCAAGTTAGCTATTACCGCCCCAGCCCTCAGGCCATACTGTTGCCTCTCTGTGTGGTGCACCAGCCCCTCCAGCCTTGCCAGAACTGGTGTTCAGATGAGCACTATAGGCAGATGTGAGTAACCGCTGGCATTTTGGTGATTCAAAAGGGGAGTGGCCATTCTTGGTCCCAGTCGTCTTTAGTGTGCAAGTGGTTACTTGTGCCCCAGCACGGTTTATGCCTGTTAAGTCTGCATGTGTTTCATAGCTGTAACCTCCATCTCTTTGGCAGGAGCAGCCTTCGATGGTGAGCAAAGAAGCAGTAGCGCAGTCCCCTCTCGGGAGCAGCACCAGACTCTAGAATGCTGCCATGAATGTCTTCAACTCTCTGCATTGTATGTATTGAAGAGATTGGATATGCTGCACTTGCTGATGTAAGTATCCATGGAAGGTTACAAGGAAATGCTCCAACATGCCCCAAGAAACTGCCACAACCAATACACCCAATAAATAATTCAACCAAGAGACCCAAGCCACTATAATCAAACCTAAAACCCCAATAAACCAACTTATAAACCTGAAGCCTCCCAAATAAACCACCACAACCAATAAACCAACTTATAAACCTGAAGCCTCCCAAATAAACCACCACAACCTGTAAACCTGAAGCCCCAATAAACCAACTAACCCAAAGCCCCAATAAACAAACCCACTGCCCAGCCAATAAAGTGAAATGCTCATGATGCAGCTTGTGGTAGAGACTTTTACTGACAGTGTCCTGAATTTGGTTTGTGCAGCATCCATGATGGACACAACAGCCTCTATTTGTGTCCTGGAAGAGGCAGAGAGAAGAACTGGCACAGGCCCAGCCCTGGCAGCAGCACGATCATCTAGAATGCCAGAAACCAGCTCTGCTCCTCCCTGCCACGGGTAATATGTATTTTGACTGGAAGTGTTTAGATCTCTCTCTTGTGGCACACATACCATGGACGTAACCTTGGTCTCTTTTTCAGGAGCAGGCTTTGAAGGGGTTGAAAGAAGCAAGACCACGGTGCCTCCCTCAGCAGCACTCTCTCTGGCAGTCAGCTCCTGGTGGTATGTCTTGTTCTTCTTAGTAATACTTGGCGCTTGCTCTTGCAGCATGGGCATACTAGGCTCATCTGTCTCCATTTGCCTGTCAGTTCTGCAGGGCAGCCTTGGAAGTGATGGGAAGAATTCGTGTGGTCCATGATGAAGGAAAACCAGGTTCTGGCTGGTCCAGGCCTGTGCATGTCGATAGTTGGCAATAAATGTAAGTGCTATTATGAATGTAACAACCATTTTTGGGTTATGCCTTTTGCACACAGTTAGTATGCTGCTGTATCGAGTGAGATGGTGAACTAGTTCTCTGAATGGCCACTGATGCCAAACACAAATTATCACTTGTGTTTCTGGGTTGAGGGACACTTCACACCATCACAGCCCGATCTGCCAGCTGATAGGCTAAGTGTCTGGTTGTTTCCGGCTGGTGGACTGCATGGAGCCTCGGCCTACTTGTCAGTCTTGGGGAACACCACAGAGTGACGATAGGTGGAAATCAAAGTGTCCAGGGACAGACTCTCCAGTTGGATTTGTGTGTCAATGCTATGGCACTTGATCTACCCAGTACATGCAGAAGTGGAGCCAGATGATTTAGTTTCCTAGCACTGGAAGCTTTGATCCTAAGATGCTGTTGCACCTCAGGAGCTATCTGCACCTGAATCGCCCAAGACAAATGGATGTCTGGTACCTGTCGGATGAGGAGGCGGGCAGCGGTGAAGGGGGTGATCAGGATGGCAACCGCACTTGCTACGCCACAGCTCTTGGTGACTCTGCTTCTCTCTGCACAGGCCCTGCCCTCTTTGCCCACGCTGGTGCACTCTTTTCCTTCTGTCATGGGGCTGCAGCTGGCCAGGGAATTGGTACCAAAGGTTTGCCTCTCCCCGCCAGATTTGTTGGATGGGTGGCACGTTGTCCTCACCACCACCACCACAAACCAATAAATGCTAACCTGCAACTTCAGCCTGTTCAGTCTAGGCAGCTTGTTCAGCCAGCCCCTTGGACTCCCTCAGCCAGGAGTGAAGCATAAGGCCACCCTGCTGCCATCTGCCTTGACCCTCATGCTGGGTCTCCCCCTCTTTGACTTTGAAGACTCCCTCTGAAGAATATGGCTACAAGCTCATCTTTTTCCTCAAAGAAAAATCTGTGTCTTCCAAAGCGAGACACTCTTTCTTAGTGAAAAAACTGCTCCGGCCCCTCTCTTTGGATCCGGGAGCCCAGCTCTGTAATTGGATACCAGCGCATGCCAAGAAAAAACTCAGCCAGTCAGAACAACTGGGGTAGTGGTGAGCACCAGCTCGCAGCTTACAGCAGGGGGCACATCCATGCAGCTTGGGAGGAACTTCAGTCGGACAAAGAAGCAGGCCAAGAACGGAGTGAGGCGGCGAAGGCAAAGTTCTGTCCCCAGGCTAACCAGCCATGAGTTCAAACGGTTGCCATTATTGTGACCAGCCAGTTCACGGGAAACAAAGGAGAGGAAAAGGAGTGCCCATGATGTCCATCAGCCATGGGGCCTTGGCGCAGTGGCCAGCCGTGATGAAAACTCCCAGGGCCCCAACATGTTAACTCAGCTGAGCACTTTTGGAACTGGCTTCTTGTTGGTTGTCTGTGTCTTGTTCTGTAAAGGGAAATGTTGTTGATCCTCCAGTAAATATTGGCACAGTATGTTTGACTGAATGTTACTGACAATGCAGTGAGAAAGGGCCATAGTGCCTCACAGTCTCACAACCCGCCTCTGCGTAGGTTGAGCTCTTGTATGTGAAAATGTTTTTGTAATGTGACAGCACTTCTGTAAACCTTTTGGGAAAGGACTTGCTCTGCAAATTGAACACCATTATTCACAATTATCTGTGGACATACCACATAATTGGGCTACTAAATTAGTTATGGCCTCAGCAACAGAAGGGGCTTCTCAGCAGTGCCTTGGGTGGCCAACTGAGGCACTGGATGACGGGCCTCCTTCTTTGTGGGCCTCCCCTGAAGAAAAAGGGAGCGCTGCTTATGGCTGGACCAGATACATTACCCCTAAGAAGGGCAAGCTCTACTTTTCCCCCTCATGGTATCAAATTTATTGTGGGGTTTCTGCAGCTGTCTTTGCGACTGCTAATATGATTTTCCACCACAGTATGGACGATGTTTCTGATATTGCATTTCTGTTTTGGTGCTACATCCAGGAGGCCCACAGGTGGCATCAGGCTGAGAGAACAGTGTGAACAACACAATGCTCCACCCCTTGGGTTTCTAGTTGGGAGCTGTAAAGCCACATGTCTTTGTCTAAGCCTCTCTATGCTTTGCTTTCTGAGTCTGAGCAGAAAGAAGACGTGATGGCATCCCAGTCTTGGGAGCAGCAGGATCAGCTAGACTGCTGGAAAGCTCCTCCCTGCTGGTGGTGATGGTAAGGATTTCTACAGGTAGTGTTGGGTCTTCACTGTTGTGACATGAGCATTGTAGACATTTGTTTTGCAGGAGCAGGCTCTGAAGGTGTGGAAAGAAGCAGTACCAGGGTCTCAATCAGTAGGGGCATCTTCCCTGTGCCCGATGGTAGGTATGATTGACATGGTTTGGAACTCCTGAGTGTTTAGATTGTGGGCCCTATGGGGACAGGAATCCATTTTTAAAAACTTTATTTCTCAATCTAAATGGTTTGGGGCACTCTTGAGAAGAGATAAGTATTCATTGCCATCTGACAGATGTACCCTCTCTGTCCATTGCTTCTTAGTTGCAGAGGAGCAGCTGCAGAAGTGGCAGAAACGATCGGTGCAGCCGCAGCCTCAGCCTCAGGTGCAACACGATTCTCGGACACAAGAAACCTCTGTGACTGGTGGCAGACATGCTTGACGTTTGGATCTTGTCACGAACCCAGCTCTGACCGAGATGACTCACAGGCCAGTGTGGACGCCCTCAAAAACCCCTTGCCTGTGTTGTAGCTGGCTCTGTATTGAGGCTTCTCTTCGCCTGCACTGTTGGCAGAAGCACCTTGCAGGATGTCTTGCTTCTCATTCCTGTGCTCTGCTCTTGGATGTCTCCGCTCCTGACACTTGAACTCTGACTTTGCCTGCTTCAAATGGACTGACACTTTCCTTCAGCCTCGCACCCCTCTTGCCCAGCCGGGACAGCCAGAAGACGGACACTGCTCAGCCTTGGCTCTGCTGCCTTGGTCAGCATTGTGGTCTTCCTTTCCTGAGTACCTGATAATCTGCCTCTCCAGCCACTAACTACATCAGTGTTGTCTTGGAGTCTCCTGTGAGAGGAGAGACGCTGTGCCCCTGGGGCTTATAAAGAGGGAGGGTGTGCCCCCAAGAGGCACACTGGATCTAGTCTTCCACCAAGTGAGACTACCTGTGACTCTATCCATCACCTGCCCTGCCTAGCATCCCCCCCCCATCTGAGGAAGCACCAGCTGCCACTGAGGGATGGGCCTTGTCTGGGGCTACGCTGAGACTCTGGAATCCATTCCCTGCAGAAATCAGAGCCTCCCCATCTCAAACTACTTAAGACATTGGACACATTTCTTCACCCAAGCTTTTAAAGTAGATGTGGCTTTAACTTCCTGGTCTTTGACTGTAATAAAGATGTGTATCTGAAGGTTTTAGTTGGTTTGAATTGTTCCTGGAATTTGTTTCTTTGCCTTCTTCCACCCTTTTTAGAAATGGCTTCATTTACCCTACCGGCTCCTGCTGACTGCTTCTGTCGGTCTATTCATTGGCTTTCCTTTGGTGTTCTTGCTGATGTATCTGATGCTTCATTTCTCTTCTCTCTTCTGTCTCTACATGTTACAACCATCACTTGGATACTGTTCTTCCTTATTTGGGAGCATGGTCCCGGTCGCTGTTGCTCCTCCTCCCTCTTTACCTGTCCTACTGAGTCTGTTTCTATTCTGACTGGTGTCCTCTGCCTCCCACTACGGTGGCTGCTGCTGCTTAGTGTGGCCTCCTGCGACTGACAAGCCAGTCATGGTGGCGTGACAGTTGTCAAAGCCTACCTGCCGTCTCACTGCTCCTCACCTGCCTCTGACAGCAGCGGTGTGCTCTGAGGTTCTTGTCTATCCACTCAGTCTCCCGACTCTTGCTTGATTGGCTCTCCCTGGATTCTTGGGGAGGGAAATGTTTTTGTTTTAGGGTGGGGGCAAGGGAGGAGTGGTTGGTTGACTTGCAGTCAAGATGGTTATCTTCACTCTGGCATGCTCCGGAGCCTCCTGTCAAAATGTTCACGGTCCTCAGCTGCTTCCTAACAGTGGATCCTTGCTTGTTAAACAGGTGATCAATTTCCCTTGTCTGCTGTCAGAGTCTTGGCTGGTGAGTTTCTATAAATATGTAGGGCAGGAAGAAAGTTCAGCCTCCTGCTTCCAGAGGGAGATGTCAGGACTCTGGAGTCTTAAAAAACATTATTGATTCTATTAAAGTATCTGGTGCAATTCCTGACAGACTGAGAGTGCTGGAAGGTAGCATATCTCTCAATTAGAAGATGGGAGTTGATCCACTGGTTCCACCTTGGGTATCTTTCAGAATGCTAATGAGAGCTTCCCAGCCAAGGGTGTGCCCTGGAATTCAACTCTCACTGCTTGATTGTGTGTCTTCTAGGGATCCATAGCAAAGTATCTCCCCTGCCAGAGGAGTCTGATTTTTGAAATGGAAAGAGCTCATTGTATTTCAGCTTTCCCCTTGTCAGCCACTTACTCCAAAGCTGCTGAGCTTTACTGTTGGAGATCTTTTGAAGTGTGCTCAAAGGAAAAGTTGTCATATAAGAACTTTCAAATAATGTTGCTCCTGGATTTTCCTAAAGTGGGTGAGAAATAGTGTTGCTTCCGAAAGGCACATGGAAATGTGCAATGCCATTTTGATTTCCCAGCAGTATTCTGCAGCTTCAGAGAAGTACATAGCTGGACCAAACCCTGTGGGAGTGAGGTAAGTTTTCACTGTCCCCTTAGAAGATCTGCCAGTGGACTTGCATTCCTGTGTAAAGCAGTAGGAAGGTTGTTGCAGTTGCAACACATGCAGTCATCCAGTGGAGTGTGCTGTTGGCTAAGATAATCAGCACACTGACAGGTGTGACAATACTTAATTACTTGCTTAGGTCTTTCCTCTTGGGTAGTGGGGTGTTCACTTATTAACTGACAGGAGGACTATGCCTTGCAGTTCATTCTCTGGCCAAGGTTTGAAGTTGTAATGCTAAATGGTGCTCCAAAAATACTGTAACTTAAACATGCATGTGTGTCAAAAACCTTTCCCCTGAACTTCAAAAGAAAAGATCAATGTCTGGAATCTTTGGAGGTGTAAATGAGGACTGCACAAAGGCCTTCATCCACAATGCTCCAGTGATGGGAGAGAAGAACCAGGTATGGCTGCTATTCTACTGCCTCCACTATATCCTACTACTGGAATTGGAAAACCTGTGATCCCAGCATCCACAGCTCAACCATCTGTCATGCATGGTTGCGCAGTGAGTGTTGAGATCATGGGTTTTCCAATTCCAGCGGTAGGGAATGGTGGTGCAGAACCTATCTCGGAGAGATTCTCCGGGGGTCCCCTGGATTCTCCGGGGGTCCCCTGGATTCTCCGGGGGTCCCCTGGATTCTCCGGGGGTCCCCTGGATTCTCCGGGGGTCCCCTGGATTCTCCGGGGGTCCCCTGGATTCTCCGGGGGTCCCCTGGATTCTCCGGGGGTCCCCTGGATTCTCCGGGGGTCCCCTGGATTCTCCGGGGGTCCCCTGGATTCTCCGGGGGTCCCCTGGATTCTCCGGGGGTCCCCTGGATTCTCCGGGGGTCCCCTGGATTCTCCGGGGGTCCCCTGGATTCTCCGGGGGTCCCCTGGATTCTCCGGGGGTCCCCTGGATTCTCCGGGGGTCCCCTGGATTCTCCGGGGGTCCCCTGGATTCTCCGGGGGTCCCCTGGATTCTCCGGGGGTCCCCTGGATTCTCCGGGGGTCCCCTGGATTCTCCGGGGGTCCCCTGGATTCTCCGGGGGTCCCCTGGATTCTCCGGGGGTCCCCTGGATTCTCCGGGGGTCCCCTGGATTCTCCGGGGGTCCCCTGGATTCTCCGGGGGTCCCCTGGATTCTCCGGGGGTCCCCTGGATTCTCCGGGGGTCCCCTGGATTCTCCGGGGGTCCCCTGGATTCTCCGGGGGTCCCCTGGATTCTCCGGGGGTCCCCTGGATTCTCCGGGGGTCCCCTGGATTCTCCGGGGGTCCCCTGGATTCTCCGGGGGTCCCCTGGATTCTCCGGGGGTCCCCTGGATTCTCCGGGGGTCCCCTGGATTCTCCGGGGGTCCCCTGGATTCTCCGGGGGTCCCCTGGATTCTCCGGGGGTCCCCTGGATTCTCCGGGGGTCCCCTGGATTCTCCGGGGGTCCCCTGGATTCTCCGGGGGTCCCCTGGATTCTCCGGGGGTCCCCTGGATTCTCCGGGGGTCCCCTGGATTCTCCGGGGGTCCCCTGGATTCTCCGGGGGTCCCCTGGATTCTCCGGGGAAGTAGGAGGGGGGATGCCCTTTTGGGTGGCTCCCATTGGCTTGCAGGGATGTTACCCGGGGGGATGCCCTTTTGGGTGGCTCCCATTGGCTTGCAGGGATGTTACCCGGGGGGATGCCCTTTTGGGTGGCTCCCATTGGCTTGCAGGGATGTTACCCGGGGGGATGCCCTTTTGGGTGGCTCCCATTGGCTTGCAGGGATGTTACCCGGGGGGATGCCCTTTTGGGTGGCTCCCATTGGCTTGCAGGGATGTTACCCGGGGGGATGCCCTTTTGGGTGGCTCCCATTGGCTTGCCGGGATGTTACCCGGGGGGATGCCCTTTTGGGTGGCTCCCATTGGCTTGCCGGGATGTTACCCGGGGGGATGCCCTTTTGGGTGGCTCCCATTGGCTTGCCGGGATGTTACCCGGGGGGATGCCCTTTTGGGTGGCTCCCATTGGCTTGCCGGGATGTTACCCGGGGGGATGCCCTTTTGGGTGGCTCCCATTGGCTTGCCGGGATGTTACCCGGGGGGATGCCCTTTTGGGTGGCTCCCATTGGCTTGCCGGGATGTTACCCGGGGGGATGCCCTTTTGGGTGGCTCCCATTGGCTTGCCGGGATGTTACCCGGGGGGATGCCCTTTTGGGTGGCTCCCATTGGCTTGCCGGGATGTTACCCGGGGGGATGCCCTTTTGGGTGGCTCCCATTGGCTTGCCGGGATGTTACCCGGGGGGATGCCCTTTTGGGTGGCTCCCATTGGCTTGCCGGGATGTTACCCGGGGGGATGCCCTTTTGGGTGGCTCCCATTGGCTTGCCGGGATGTTACCCGGGGGGATGCCCTTTTGGGTGGCTCCCATTGGCTTGCCGGGATGTTACCCGGGGGGATGCCCTTTTGGGTGGCTCCCATTGGCTTGCCGGGATGTTACCCGGGGGGATGCCCTTTTGGGTGGCTCCCATTGGCTTGCCGGGATGTTACCCGGGGGGATGCCCTTTTGGGTGGCTCCCATTGGCTTGCCGGGATGTTACCCGGGGGGATGCCCTTTTGGGTGGCTCCCATTGGCTTGCCGGGATGTTACCCGGGGGGATGCCCTTTTGGGTGGCTCCCATTGGCTTGCCGGGATGTTACCCGGGGGGATGCCCTTTTGGGTGGCTCCCATTGGCTTGCCGGGATGTTACCCGGGGGGATGCCCTTTTGGGTGGCTCCCATTGGCTTGCCGGGATGTTACCCGGGGGGATGCCCTTTTGGGTGGCTCCCATTGGCTTGCCGGGATGTTACCCGGGGGGATGCCCTTTTGGGTGGCTCCCATTGGCTTGCCGGGATGTTACCCGGGGGGATGCCCTTTTGGGTGGCTCCCATTGGCTTGCCGGGATGTTACCCGGGGGGATGCCCTTTTGGGTGGCTCCCATTGGCTTGCCGGGATGTTACCCGGGGGGATGCCCTTTTGGGTGGCTCCCATTGGCTTGCCGGGATGTTACCCGGGGGGATGCCCTTTTGGGTGGCTCCCATTGGCTTGCCGGGATGTTACCCGGGGGGATGCCCTTTTGGGTGGCTCCCATTGGCTTGCCGGGATGTTACCCGGGGGGATGCCCTTTTGGGTGGCTCCCATTGGCTTGCCGGGATGTTACCCGGGGGGATGCCCTTTTGGGTGGCTCCCATTGGCTTGCCGGGATGTTACCCGGGGGGATGCCCTTTTGGGTGGCTCCCATTGGCTTGCCGGGATGTTACCCGGGGGGATGCCCTTTTGGGTGGCTCCCATTGGCTTGCCGGGATGTTACCCGGGGGGATGCCCTTTTGGGTGGCTCCCATTGGCTTGCCGGGATGTTACCCGGGGGGATGCCCTTTTGGGTGGCTCCCATTGGCTTGCCGGGATGTTACCCGGGGGGATGCCCTTTTGGGTGGCTCCCATTGGCTTGCCGGGATGTTACCCGGGGGGATGCCCTTTTGGGTGGCTCCCATTGGCTTGCCGGGATGTTACCCGGGGGGATGCCCTTTTGGGTGGCTCCCATTGGCTTGCCGGGATGTTACCCGGGGGGATGCCCTTTTGGGTGGCTCCCATTGGCTTGCCGGGATGTTACCCGGGGGGATGCCCTTTTGGGTGGCTCCCATTGGCTTGCCGGGATGTTACCCGGGGGGATGCCCTTTTGGGTGGCTCCCATTGGCTTGCCGGGATGTTACCCGGGGGGATGCCCTTTTGGGTGGCTCCCATTGGCTTGCCGGGATGTTACCCGGGGGGATGCCCTTTTGGGTGGCTCCCATTGGCTTGCCGGGATGTTACCCGGGGGGATGCCCTTTTGGGTGGCTCCCATTGGCTTGCCGGGATGTTACCCGGGGGGATGCCCTTTTGGGTGGCTCCCATTGGCTTGCCGGGATGTTACCCGGGGGGATGCCCTTTTGGGTGGCTCCCATTGGCTTGCCGGGATGTTACCCGGGGGGATGCCCTTTTGGGTGGCTCCCATTGGCTTGCCGGGATGTTACCCGGGGGGATGCCCTTTTGGGTGGCTCCCATTGGCTTGCCGGGATGTTACCCGGGGGGATGCCCTTTTGGGTGGCTCCCATTGGCTTGCCGGGATGTTACCCGGGGGGATGCCCTTTTGGGTGGCTCCCATTGGCTTGCCGGGATGTTACCCGGGGGGATGCCCTTTTGGGTGGCTCCCATTGGCTTGCCGGGATGTTACCCGGGGGGATGCCCTTTTGGGTGGCTCCCATTGGCTTGCCGGGATGTTACCCGGGGGGATGCCCTTTTGGGTGGCTCCCATTGGCTTGCCGGGATGTTACCCGGGGGGATGCCCTTTTGGGTGGCTCCCATTGGCTTGCCGGGATGTTACCCGGGGGGATGCCCTTTTGGGTGGCTCCCATTGGCTTGCCGGGATGTTACCCGGGGGGATGCCCTTTTGGGTGGCTCCCATTGGCTTGCCGGGATGTTACCCGGGGGGATGCCCTTTTGGGTGGCTCCCATTGGCTTGCCGGGATGTTACCCGGGGGGATGCCCTTTTGGGTGGCTCCCATTGGCTTGCCGGGATGTTACCCGGGGGGATGCCCTTTTGGGTGGCTCCCATTGGCTTGCCGGGATGTTACCCGGGGGGATGCCCTTTTGGGTGGCTCCCATTGGCTTGCCGGGATGTTACCCGGGGGGATGCCCTTTTGGGTGGCTCCCATTGGCTTGCCGGGATGTTACCCGGGGGGATGCCCTTTTGGGTGGCTCCCATTGGCTTGCCGGGATGTTACCCGGGGGGATGCCCTTTTGGGTGGCTCCCATTGGCTTGCCGGGATGTTACCCGGGGGGATGCCCTTTTGGGTGGCTCCCATTGGCTTGCCGGGATGTTACCCGGGGGGATGCCCTTTTGGGTGGCTCCCATTGGCTTGCCGGGATGTTACCCGGGGGGATGCCCTTTTGGGTGGCTCCCATTGGCTTGCCGGGATGTTACCCGGGGGGATGCCCTTTTGGGTGGCTCCCATTGGCTTGCCGGGATGTTACCCGGGGGGATGCCCTTTTGGGTGGCTCCCATTGGCTTGCCGGGATGTTACCCGGGGGGATGCCCTTTTGGGTGGCTCCCATTGGCTTGCCGGGATGTTACCCGGGGGGATGCCCTTTTGGGTGGCTCCCATTGGCTTGCCGGGATGTTACCCGGGGGGATGCCCTTTTGGGTGGCTCCCATTGGCTTGCCGGGATGTTACCCGGGGGGATGCCCTTTTGGGTGGCTCCCATTGGCTTGCCGGGATGTTACCCGGGGGGATGCCCTTTTGGGTGGCTCCCATTGGCTTGCCGGGATGTTACCCGGGGGGATGCCCTTTTGGGTGGCTCCCATTGGCTTGCCGGGATGTTACCCGGGGGGATGCCCTTTTGGGTGGCTCCCATTGGCTTGCCGGGATGTTACCCGGGGGGATGCCCTTTTGGGTGGCTCCCATTGGCTTGCCGGGATGTTACCCGGGGGGATGCCCTTTTGGGTGGCTCCCATTGGCTTGCCGGGATGTTACCCGGGGGGATGCCCTTTTGGGTGGCTCCCATTGGCTTGCCGGGATGTTACCCGGGGGGATGCCCTTTTGGGTGGCTCCCATTGGCTTGCCGGGATGTTACCCGGGGGGATGCCCTTTTGGGTGGCTCCCATTGGCTTGCCGGGATGTTACCCGGGGGGATGCCCTTTTGGGTGGCTCCCATTGGCTTGCCGGGATGTTACCCGGGGGGATGCCCTTTTGGGTGGCTCCCATTGGCTTGCCGGGATGTTACCCGGGGGGATGCCCTTTTGGGTGGCTCCCATTGGCTTGCCGGGATGTTACCCGGGGGGATGCCCTTTTGGGTGGCTCCCATTGGCTTGCCGGGATGTTACCCGGGGGGATGCCCTTTTGGGTGGCTCCCATTGGCTTGCCGGGATGTTACCCGGGGGGATGCCCTTTTGGGTGGCTCCCATTGGCTTGCCGGGATGTTACCCGGGGGGATGCCCTTTTGGGTGGCTCCCATTGGCTTGCCGGGATGTTACCCGGGGGGATGCCCTTTTGGGTGGCTCCCATTGGCTTGCCGGGATGTTACCCGGGGGGATGCCCTTTTGGGTGGCTCCCATTGGCTTGCCGGGATGTTACCCGGGGGGATGCCCTTTTGGGTGGCTCCCATTGGCTTGCCGGGATGTTACCCGGGGGGATGCCCTTTTGGGTGGCTCCCATTGGCTTGCCGGGATGTTACCCGGGGGGATGCCCTTTTGGGTGGCTCCCATTGGCTTGCCGGGATGTTACCCGGGGGGATGCCCTTTTGGGTGGCTCCCATTGGCTTGCCGGGATGTTACCCGGGGGGATGCCCTTTTGGGTGGCTCCCATTGGCTTGCCGGGATGTTACCCGGGGGGATGCCCTTTTGGGTGGCTCCCATTGGCTTGCCGGGATGTTACCCGGGGGGATGCCCTTTTGGGTGGCTCCCATTGGCTTGCCGGGATGTTACCCGGGGGGATGCCCTTTTGGGTGGCTCCCATTGGCTTGCCGGGATGTTACCCGGGGGGATGCCCTTTTGGGTGGCTCCCATTGGCTTGCCGGGATGTTACCCGGGGGGATGCCCTTTTGGGTGGCTCCCATTGGCTTGCCGGGATGTTACCCGGGGGGATGCCCTTTTGGGTGGCTCCCATTGGCTTGCCGGGATGTTACCCGGGGGGATGCCCTTTTGGGTGGCTCCCATTGGCTTGCCGGGATGTTACCCGGGGGGATGCCCTTTTGGGTGGCTCCCATTGGCTTGCCGGGATGTTACCCGGGGGGATGCCCTTTTGGGTGGCTCCCATTGGCTTGCCGGGATGTTACCCGGGGGGATGCCCTTTTGGGTGGCTCCCATTGGCTTGCCGGGATGTTACCCGGGGGGATGCCCTTTTGGGTGGCTCCCATTGGCTTGCCGGGATGTTACCCGGGGGGATGCCCTTTTGGGTGGCTCCCATTGGCTTGCCGGGATGTTACCCGGGGGGATGCCCTTTTGGGTGGCTCCCATTGGCTTGCCGGGATGTTACCCGGGGGGATGCCCTTTTGGGTGGCTCCCATTGGCTTGCCGGGATGTTACCCGGGGGGATGCCCTTTTGGGTGGCTCCCATTGGCTTGCCGGGATGTTACCCGGGGGGATGCCCTTTTGGGTGGCTCCCATTGGCTTGCCGGGATGTTACCCGGGGGGATGCCCTTTTGGGTGGCTCCCATTGGCTTGCCGGGATGTTACCCGGGGGGATGCCCTTTTGGGTGGCTCCCATTGGCTTGCCGGGATGTTACCCGGGGGGATGCCCTTTTGGGTGGCTCCCATTGGCTTGCCGGGATGTTACCCGGGGGGATGCCCTTTTGGGTGGCTCCCATTGGCTTGCCGGGATGTTACCCGGGGGGATGCCCTTTTGGGTGGCTCCCATTGGCTTGCCGGGATGTTACCCGGGGGGATGCCCTTTTGGGTGGCTCCCATTGGCTTGCCGGGATGTTACCCGGGGGGATGCCCTTTTGGGTGGCTCCCATTGGCTTGCCGGGATGTTACCCGGGGGGATGCCCTTTTGGGTGGCTCCCATTGGCTTGCCGGGATGTTACCCGGGGGGATGCCCTTTTGGGTGGCTCCCATTGGCTTGCCGGGATGTTACCCGGGGGGATGCCCTTTTGGGTGGCTCCCATTGGCTTGCCGGGATGTTACCCGGGGGGATGCCCTTTTGGGTGGCTCCCATTGGCTTGCCGGGATGTTACCCGGGGGGATGCCCTTTTGGGTGGCTCCCATTGGCTTGCCGGGATGTTACCCGGGGGGATGCCCTTTTGGGTGGCTCCCATTGGCTTGCCGGGATGTTACCCGGGGGGATGCCCTTTTGGGTGGCTCCCATTGGCTTGCCGGGATGTTACCCGGGGGGATGCCCTTTTGGGTGGCTCCCATTGGCTTGCCGGGATGTTACCCGGGGGGATGCCCTTTTGGGTGGCTCCCATTGGCTTGCCGGGATGTTACCCGGGGGGATGCCCTTTTGGGTGGCTCCCATTGGCTTGCCGGGATGTTACCCGGGGGGATGCCCTTTTGGGTGGCTCCCATTGGCTTGCCGGGATGTTACCCGGGGGGATGCCCTTTTGGGTGGCTCCCATTGGCTTGCCGGGATGTTACCCGGGGGGATGCCCTTTTGGGTGGCTCCCATTGGCTTGCCGGGATGTTACCCGGGGGGATGCCCTTTTGGGTGGCTCCCATTGGCTTGCCGGGATGTTACCCGGGGGGATGCCCTTTTGGGTGGCTCCCATTGGCTTGCCGGGATGTTACCCGGGGGGATGCCCTTTTGGGTGGCTCCCATTGGCTTGCCGGGATGTTACCCGGGGGGATGCCCTTTTGGGTGGCTCCCATTGGCTTGCCGGGATGTTACCCGGGGGGATGCCCTTTTGGGTGGCTCCCATTGGCTTGCCGGGATGTTACCCGGGGGGATGCCCTTTTGGGTGGCTCCCATTGGCTTGCCGGGATGTTACCCGGGGGGATGCCCTTTTGGGTGGCTCCCATTGGCTTGCCGGGATGTTACCCGGGGGGATGCCCTTTTGGGTGGCTCCCATTGGCTTGCCGGGATGTTACCCGGGGGGATGCCCTTTTGGGTGGCTCCCATTGGCTTGCCGGGATGTTACCCGGGGGGATGCCCTTTTGGGTGGCTCCCATTGGCTTGCCGGGATGTTACCCGGGGGGATGCCCTTTTGGGTGGCTCCCATTGGCTTGCCGGGATGTTACCCGGGGGGATGCCCTTTTGGGTGGCTCCCATTGGCTTGCCGGGATGTTACCCGGGGGGATGCCCTTTTGGGTGGCTCCCATTGGCTTGCCGGGATGTTACCCGGGGGGATGCCCTTTTGGGTGGCTCCCATTGGCTTGCCGGGATGTTACCCGGGGGGATGCCCTTTTGGGTGGCTCCCATTGGCTTGCCGGGATGTTACCCGGGGGGATGCCCTTTTGGGTGGCTCCCATTGGCTTGCCGGGATGTTACCCGGGGGGATGCCCTTTTGGGTGGCTCCCATTGGCTTGCCGGGATGTTACCCGGGGGGATGCCCTTTTGGGTGGCTCCCATTGGCTTGCCGGGATGTTACCCGGGGGGATGCCCTTTTGGGTGGCTCCCATTGGCTTGCCGGGATGTTACCCGGGGGGATGCCCTTTTGGGTGGCTCCCATTGGCTTGCCGGGATGTTACCCGGGGGGATGCCCTTTTGGGTGGCTCCCATTGGCTTGCCGGGATGTTACCCGGGGGGATGCCCTTTTGGGTGGCTCCCATTGGCTTGCCGGGATGTTACCCGGGGGGATGCCCTTTTGGGTGGCTCCCATTGGCTTGCCGGGATGTTACCCGGGGGGATGCCCTTTTGGGTGGCTCCCATTGGCTTGCCGGGATGTTACCCGGGGGGATGCCCTTTTGGGTGGCTCCCATTGGCTTGCCGGGATGTTACCCGGGGGGATGCCCTTTTGGGTGGCTCCCATTGGCTTGCCGGGATGTTACCCGGGGGGGATGCCCTTTTGGGTGGCTCCCATTGGCTTGCCGGGATGTTACCCGGGGGGATGCCCTTTTGGGTGGCTCCCATTGGCTTGCCGGGATGTTACCCGGGGGGATGCCCTTTTGGGTGGCTCCCATTGGCTTGCCGGGATGTTACCCGGGGGGATGCCCTTTTGGGTGGCTCCCATTGGCTTGCCGGGATGTTACCCGGGGGGATGCCCTTTTGGGTGGCTCCCATTGGCTTGCCGGGATGTTACCCGGGGGGATGCCCTTTTGGGTGGCTCCCATTGGCTTGCCGGGATGTTACCCGGGGGGATGCCCTTTTGGGTGGCTCCCATTGGCTTGCCGGGATGTTACCCGGGGGGATGCCCTTTTGGGTGGCTCCCATTGGCTTGCCGGGATGTTACCCGGGGGGATGCCCTTTTGGGTGGCTCCCATTGGCTTGCCGGGATGTTACCCGGGGGGATGCCCTTTTGGGTGGCTCCCATTGGCTTGCCGGGATGTTACCCGGGGGGATGCCCTTTTGGGTGGCTCCCATTGGCTTGCCGGGATGTTACCCGGGGGGATGCCCTTTTGGGTGGCTCCCATTGGCTTGCCGGGATGTTACCCGGGGGGATGCCCTTTTGGGTGGCTCCCATTGGCTTGCCGGGATGTTACCCGGGGGGATGCCCTTTTGGGTGGCTCCCATTGGCTTGCCGGGATGTTACCCGGGGGGATGCCCTTTTGGGTGGCTCCCATTGGCTTGCCGGGATGTTACCCGGGGGGATGCCCTTTTGGGTGGCTCCCATTGGCTTGCCGGGATGTTACCCGGGGGGATGCCCTTTTGGGTGGCTCCCATTGGCTTGCCGGGATGTTACCCGGGGGGATGCCCTTTTGGGTGGCTCCCATTGGCTTGCCGGGATGTTACCCGGCCGGGGATGATGCCCTTTTGGGTGGCTCCCATTGGCTTGCCGGGATGTTACCCGGGGGGATGCCCTTTTGGGTGGCTCCCATTGGCTTGCCGGGATGTTACCCGGGGGGATGCCCTTTTGGGTGGCTCCCATTGGCTTGCCGGGATGTTACCCGGGGGGATGCCCTTTTGGGTGGCTCCCATTGGCTTGCCGGGATGTTACCCGGGGGGATGCCCTTTTGGGTGGCTCCCATTGGCTTGCCGGGATGTTACCCGGGGGGATGCCCTTTTGGGTGGCTCCCATTGGCTTGCCGGGATGTTACCCGGGGGGATGCCCTTTTGGGTGGCTCCCATTGGCTTGCCGGGATGTTACCCGGGGGGATGCCCTTTTGGGTGGCTCCCATTGGCTTGCCGGGATGTTACCCGGGGGGATGCCCTTTTGGGTGGCTCCCATTGGCTTGCCGGGATGTTACCCGGGGGGATGCCCTTTTGGGTGGCTCCCATTGGCTTGCCGGGATGTTACCCGGGGGGATGCCCTTTTGGGTGGCTCCCATTGGCTTGCCGGGATGTTACCCGGGGGGATGCCCTTTTGGGTGGCTCCCATTGGCTTGCCGGGATGTTACCCGGGGGGATGCCCTTTTGGGTGGCTCCCATTGGCTTGCCGGGATGTTACCCGGGGGGATGCCCTTTTGGGTGGCTCCCATTGGCTTGCCGGGATGTTACCCGGGGGGATGCCCTTTTGGGTGGCTCCCATTGGCTTGCCGGGATGTTACCCGGGGGGATGCCCTTTTGGGTGGCTCCCATTGGCTTGCCGGGATGTTACCCGGGGGGATGCCCTTTTGGGTGGCTCCCATTGGCTTGCCGGGATGTTACCCGGGGGGATGCCCTTTTGGGTGGCTCCCATTGGCTTGCCGGGATGTTACCCGGGGGGATGCCCTTTTGGGTGGCTCCCATTGGCTTGCCGGGATGTTACCCGGGGGGATGCCCTTTTGGGTGGCTCCCATTGGCTTGCCGGGATGTTACCCGGGGGGATGCCCTTTTGGGTGGCTCCCATTGGCTTGCCGGGATGTTACCCGGGGGGATGCCCTTTTGGGTGGCTCCCATTGGCTTGCCGGGATGTTACCCGGGGGGATGCCCTTTTGGGTGGCTCCCATTGGCTTGCCGGGATGTTACCCGGGGGGATGCCCTTTTGGGTGGCTCCCATTGGCTTGCCGGGATGTTACCCGGGGGGATGCCCTTTTGGGTGGCTCCCATTGGCTTGCCGGGATGTTACCCGGGGGGATGCCCTTTTGGGTGGCTCCCATTGGCTTGCCGGGATGTTACCCGGGGGGATGCCCTTTTGGGTGGCTCCCATTGGCTTGCCGGGATGTTACCCGGGGGGATGCCCTTTTGGGTGGCTCCCATTGGCTTGCCGGGATGTTACCCGGGGGGATGCCCTTTTGGGTGGCTCCCATTGGCTTGCCGGGATGTTACCCGGGGGGATGCCCTTTTGGGTGGCTCCCATTGGCTTGCCGGGATGTTACCCGGGGGGATGCCCTTTTGGGTGGCTCCCATTGGCTTGCCGGGATGTTACCCGGGGGGATGCCCTTTTGGGTGGCTCCCATTGGCTTGCCGGGATGTTACCCGGGGGGATGCCCTTTTGGGTGGCTCCCATTGGCTTGCCGGGATGTTACCCGGGGGGATGCCCTTTTGGGTGGCTCCCATTGGCTTGCCGGGATGTTACCCGGGGGGATGCCCTTTTGGGTGGCTCCCATTGGCTTGCCGGGATGTTACCCGGGGGGATGCCCTTTTGGGTGGCTCCCATTGGCTTGCCGGGATGTTACCCGGGGGGATGCCCTTTTGGGTGGCTCCCATTGGCTTGCCGGGATGTTACCCGGGGGGATGCCCTTTTGGGTGGCTCCCATTGGCTTGCCGGGATGTTACCCGGGGGGATGCCCTTTTGGGTGGCTCCCATTGGCTTGCCGGGATGTTACCCGGGGGGATGCCCTTTTGGGTGGCTCCCATTGGCTTGCCGGGATGTTACCCGGGGGGATGCCCTTTTGGGTGGCTCCCATTGGCTTGCCGGGATGTTACCCGGGGGGATGCCCTTTTGGGTGGCTCCCATTGGCTTGCCGGGATGTTACCCGGGGGGATGCCCTTTTGGGGTGGCTCCCATTGGCTTGCCGGGATGTTACCCGGGGGGATGCCCTTTTGGGTGGCTCCCATTGGCTTGCCGGGATGTTACCCGGGGGGATGCCCTTTTGGGTGGCTCCCATTGGCTTGCCGGGATGTTACCCGGGGGGATGCCCTTTTGGGTGGCTCCCATTGGCTTGCCGGGATGTTACCCGGGGGGATGCCCTTTTGGGTGGCTCCCATTGGCTTGCCGGGATGTTACCCGGGGGGATGCCCTTTTGGGTGGCTCCCATTGGCTTGCCGGGATGTTACCCGGGGGGATGCCCTTTTGGGTGGCTCCCATTGGCTTGCCGGGATGTTACCCGGGGGGATGCCCTTTTGGGTGGCTCCCATTGGCTTGCCGGGATGTTACCCGGGGGGATGCCCTTTTGGGTGGCTCCCATTGGCTTGCCGGGATGTTACCCGGGGGGATGCCCTTTTGGGTGGCTCCCATTGGCTTGCCGGGATGTTACCCGGGGGGATGCCCTTTTGGGTGGCTCCCATTGGCTTGCCGGGATGTTACCCGGGGGGATGCCCTTTTGGGTGGCTCCCATTGGCTTGCCGGGATGTTACCCGGGGGGATGCCCTTTTGGGTGGCTCCCATTGGCTTGCCGGGATGTTACCCGGGGGGATGCCCTTTTGGGTGGCTCCCATTGGCTTGCCGGGATGTTACCCGGGGGGATGCCCTTTTGGGTGGCTCCCATTGGCTTGCCGGGATGTTACCCGGGGGGATGCCCTTTTGGGTGGCTCCCATTGGCTTGCCGGGATGTTACCCGGGGGGATGCCCTTTTGGGTGGCTCCCATTGGCTTGCCGGGATGTTACCCGGGGGGATGCCCTTTTGGGTGGCTCCCATTGGCTTGCCGGGATGTTACCCGGGGGGATGCCCTTTTGGGTGGCTCCCATTGGCTTGCCGGGATGTTACCCGGGGGGATGCCCTTTTGGGTGGC
This sequence comes from Hemicordylus capensis, assembly GCF_027244095.1. Lineage (NCBI taxonomy): Eukaryota > Metazoa > Chordata > Lepidosauria > Squamata > Cordylidae > Hemicordylus > Hemicordylus capensis. The sequence goes on along the minus strand of NC_069673.1, from coordinate 5,631 downwards.
TCCCATTGGCTTGCCGGGATGTTACCCGGGGGGATGCCCTTTTGGGTGGCTCCCATTGGCTTGCCGGGATGTTACCCGGGGGGATGCCCTTTTGGGTGGCTCCCATTGGCTTGCCGGGATGTTACCCGGGGGGATGCCCTTTTGGGTGGCTCCCATTGGCTTGCCGGGATGTTACCCGGGGGGATGCCCTTTTGGGTGGCTCCCATTGGCTTGCCGGGATGTTACCCGGGGGGATGCCCTTTTGGGTGGCTCCCATTGGCTTGCCGGGATGTTACCCGGGGGGATGCCCTTTTGGGTGGCTCCCATTGGCTTGCCGGGATGTTACCCGGGGGGATGCCCTTTTGGGTGGCTCCCATTGGCTTGCCGGGATGTTACCCGGGGGGATGCCCTTTTGGGTGGCTCCCATTGGCTTGCCGGGATGTTACCCGGGGGGATGCCCTTTTGGGTGGCTCCCATTGGCTTGCCGGGATGTTACCCGGGGGGATGCCCTTTTGGGTGGCTCCCATTGGCTTGCCGGGATGTTACCCGGGGGGGATGCCCTTTTGGGTGGCTCCCATTGGCTTGCCGGGATGTTACCCGGGGGGATGCCCTTTTGGGTGGCTCCCATTGGCTTGCCGGGATGTTACCCGGGGGGATGCCCTTTTGGGTGGCTCCCATTGGCTTGCCGGGATGTTACCCGGGGGGATGCCCTTTTGGGTGGCTCCCATTGGCTTGCCGGGATGTTACCCGGGGGGATGCCCTTGGGTGGCTCCCATTGGCTTGCCGGGATGTTACCCGGGGGGATGCCCTTTTGGGTGGCTCCCATTGGCTTGCCGGGATGTTACCCGGGGGGATGCCCTTTTGGGTGGCTCCCATTGGCTTGCCGGGATGTTACCCGGGGGGATGCCCTTTTGGGTGGCTCCCATTGGCTTGCCGGGATGTTACCCGGGGGGATGCCCTTTTGGGTGGCTCCATTGGCTTGCCGGGATGTTACCCGGGGGGATGCCCTTTTGGGTGGCTCCCATTGGCTTGCCGGGATGTTACCCGGGGGGATGCCCTTTTGGGTGGCTCCCATTGGCTTGCCGGGATGTTACCCGGGGGGATGCCCTTTTGGGTGGCTCCCATTGGCTTGCCGGGATGTTACCCGGGGGGATGCCCTTTTGGGTGGCTCCCATTGGCTTGCCGGGATGTTACCCGGGGGGATGCCCTTTTGGGTGGCTCCCATTGGCTTGCCGGGATGTTACCCGGGGGGATGCCCTTTTGGGTGGCTCCCATTGGCTTGCCGGGATGTTACCCGGGGGGATGCCCTTTTGGGTGGCTCCCATTGGCTTGCCGGGATGTTACCCGGGGGGATGCCCTTTTGGGTGGCTCCCATTGGCTTGCCGGGATGTTACCCGGGGGGATGCCCTTTTGGGTGGCTCCCATTGGCTTGCCGGGATGTTACCCGGGGGGATGCCCTTTTGGGTGGCTCCCATTGGCTTGCCGGGATGTTACCCGGGGGGATGCCCTTTTGGGTGGCTCCCATTGGCTTGCCGGGATGTTACCCGGGGGGATGCCCTTTTGGGTGGCTCCCATTGGCTTGCCGGGATGTTACCCGGGGGGATGCCCTTTTGGGTGGCTCCCATTGGCTTGCCGGGATGTTACCCGGGGGGATGCCCTTTTGGGTGGCTCCCATTGGCTTGCCGGGATGTTACCCGGGGGGGATGCCCTTTTGGGTGGCTCCCATTGGCTTGCCGGGATGTTACCCGGGGGGATGCCCTTTTGGGTGGCTCCCATTGGCTTGCCGGGATGTTACCCGGGGGGATGCCCTTTTGGGTGGCTCCCATTGGCTTGCCGGGGATGTTACCCGGGGGGATGCCTTTTGGGTGGCTCCCATTGGCTTGCCGGGATGTTACCGGGGGGATGCCCTTTTGGGTGGCTCCCATTGGCTTGCCGGGATGTTACCCCGGGGGGATGCCCTTTTGGGTGGCTCCCATTGGCTTGCCGGGATGTTACCCGGGGGGATGCCCTTTTGGGTGGCTCCCATTGGCTTGCCGGGATGTTACCCGGGGGGATGCCCTTTTGGGTGGCTCCCATTGGCTTGCCGGGATGTTACCCGGGGGATGCCCTTTTGGGTGGCTCCCATTGGCTTGCCGGGATGTTACCCGGGGGGATGCCCTTTTGGGTGGCTCCCATTGGCTTGCCGGGATGTTACCCGGGGGGATGCCCTTTTGGGTGGCTCCCATTGGCTTGCCGGGATGTTACCCGGGGGATGCCTTTTGGGTGGCTCCCATTGGCTTGCCGGGATGTTACCCGGGGGGGATGCCCTTTTGGGTGGCTCCCATTGGCTTGCCGGGATGTTACCCGGGGGGATGCCCTTTTGGGTGGCTCCCATTGGCTTGCCGGGATGTTACCCGGGGGGATGCCCTTTTGGGTGGCTCCCATTGGCTTGCCGGGATGTTACCCGGGGGGGATGCCCTTTTGGGTGGCTCCCATTGGGCTTGCCGGGATGTTACCCGGGGGATGCCCTTTTGGGTGGCTCCCATTGGCTTGCCGGGATGTTACCCGGGGGGATGCCCTTTTGGGTGGCTCCCATTGGCTTGCCGGGATGTTACCCGGGGGGATGCCCTTTTGGGGTGGCTCCCATTGGCTTGCCGGGATGTTACCCGGGGGGATGCCCTTTTGGGTGGCTCCCATTGGCTTGCCGGATGTTACCCGGGGGGATGCCCTTTTGGGTGGCTCCCATTGGCTTGCCGGGATGTTACCCGGGGGGATGCCCTTTTGGGTGGCTCCCATTGGCTTGCCGGGATGTTACCCGGGGGATGCCCTTTTGGGTGGCTCCCATTGGCTTGCCGGGATGTTACCCGGGGGGGATGCCCTTTTGGGTGGCTCCCATTGGCTTGCCGGGATGTTACCCGGGGGGATGCCCTTTTGGGTGGCTCCCATTGGCTTGCCGGGATGTTACCCGGGGGGATGCCCTTTTGGGTGGCTCCCATTGGCTTGCCGGGATGTTACCCGGGGGGATGCCCTTTTGGGTGGCTCCCATTGGCTTGCCGGGATGTTACCCGGGGGGATGCCCTTTTGGGTGGCTCCCATTGGCTTGCCGGGATGTTACCCGGGGGGATGCCCTTTTGGGTGGCTCCCATTGGCTTGCCGGGATGTTACCCGGGGGGATGCCCTTTTGGGTGGCTCCCATTGGCTTGCCGGGATGTTACCCGGGGGATGCCCTTTTGGGTGGCTCCATTGGCTTGCCGGGATGTTACCCGGGGGGGATGCCCTTTTGGGTGGCTCCCATTGGCTTGCCGGGATGTTACCCGGGGGGATGCCCTTTTGGGTGGCTCCCATTGGCTTGCCGGGATGTTACCCGGGGGGATGCCCTTTTGGGTGGCTCCCATTGGCTTGCCGGGATGTTACCCGGGGGGATGCCCTTTTGGGTGGCTCCCATTGGCTTGCCGGGATGTTACCCGGGGGGATGCCCTTTTGGGTGGCTCCCATTGGCTTGCCGGGATGTTACCCGGGGGGATGCCCTTTTGGGTGGCTCCATTGGCTTGCCGGGATGTTACCCGGGGGGATGCCCTTTTGGGTGGCTCCCATTGGCTTGCCGGGATGTTACCCGGGGGGATGCCCTTTTGGGTGGCTCCCATTGGCTTGCCGGGATGTTACCCGGGGGGATGCCCTTTTGGGTGGCTCCCATTGGCTTGCCGGGATGTTACCCGGGGGATGCCCTTTTGGGTGGCTCCCATTGGCTTGCCGGGATGTTACCCGGGGGGATGCCCTTTTGGGTGGCTCCCATTGGCTTGCCGGGATGTTACCCGGGGGGATGCCCTTTTGGGTGGCTCCCATTGGCTTGCCGGGATGTTACCCGGGGGGGATGCCCTTTTGGGTGGCTCCCATTGGCTTGCCGGGATGTTACCCGGGGGGATGCCCTTTTGGGTGGCTCCCATTGGCTTGCCGGGATGTTACCCGGGGGGATGCCCTTTTGGGTGGCTCCCATTGGCTTGCCGGGATGTTACCCGGGGGGATGCCCTTTTGGGTGGCTCCCATTGGCTTGCCGGGATGTTACCCGGGGGGATGCCCTTTTGGGTGGCTCCCATTGGCTTGCCGGGATGTTACCCGGGGGGGATGCCCTTTTGGGTGGCTCCCATTGGCTTGCCGGGATGTTACCCGGGGGGATGCCCTTTTGGGTGGCTCCCATTGGCTTGCCGGGATGTTACCCGGGGGGATGCCCTTTTGGGTGGCTCCCATTGGCTTGCCGGGATGTTACCCGGGGGATGCCCTTTTGGGTGGCTCCCATTGGCTTGCCGGGATGTTACCCGGGGGGATGCCCTTTTGGGTGGCTCCCATTGGCTTGCCGGGATGTTACCCAGGGGGGATGCCCTTTTGTGGTGCTCCCATTGGCTTGCCGGGATGTTACCCGGGGGGATGCCCTTTTGGGTGGCTTCCCATTGGCTTGCCGGGATGTTACCCGGGGGGATGCCCTTTTGGGTGGCTCCCATTGGCTTGCCGGATGTTACCCGGGGGGATGCCCTTTTGGGTGGCTCCCATTGGCTTGCCGGGATGTTTACCCGGGGGGATGCCCTTTTGGGTGGCTCCCATTGCTTGCCGGGATGTTACCCGGGGGGATGCCCTTTTGGGTGGCTCCCATTGGCTTGCCCGGGATGTTACCCCGGGGGGGATGCCCTTTTGGGTGGCTCCCATTGGCTTGCCGGGATGTTACCCGGGGGATGCCCTTTTGGGTGGCTCCCATTGGCTTGCCGGGATGTTACCCGGGGGGATGCCCTTTTGGGTGGCTCCCATTGGCTTGCCGGGATGTTACCCGGGGGGATGCCCTTTGGGTGGCTCCCATTGGCTTGCCGGGATGTTACCCGGGGGGATGCCCTTTTGGGTGGCTCCCATTGGCTTGCCGGGATGTTACCCGGGGGGATGCCCTTTTGGGTGGCTCCCATTGGCTTGCCGGGATGTTACCCGGGGGGATGCCCTTTTGGGTGGCTCCCATTGGCTTGCCGGATGTTACCCGGGGGATGCCCTTTTGGGTGGCTCCCATTGGCTTGCCGGGATGTTACCCGGGGGGATGCCCTTTTGGGTGGCTCCCATTGGCTTGCCGGGATGTTACCCGGGGGGATGCCCTTTTGGGTGGCTCCCATTGGCTTGCCGGGATGTTACCCGGGGGGATGCCCTTTTGGGTGGCTCCCATTGGCTTGCCGGGATGTTACCCGGGGGGATGCCCTTTTGGGTGGCTCCCATTGGCTTGCCGGGATGTTACCCGGGGGGATGCCCTTTTGGGTGGCTCCCATTGGCTTGCCGGGATGTTACCCGGGGGGATGCCCTTTTGGGTGGCTCCCATTGGCTTGCCGGATGTTACCCGGGGGGATGCCCTTTTGGGTGGCTCCCATTGGCTTGCCGGGATGTTACCCGGGGGGATGCCCTTTTGGGTGGCTCCCATTGGCTTGCCGGGATGTTACCCGGGGGGATGCCCTTTTGGGTGGCTCCCATTGGCTTGCCGGGATGTTACCCGGGGGGATGCCCTTTTGGGTGGCTCCCATTGGCTTGCCGGATGTTACCCGGGGGGGATGCCCTTTTGGGTGGCTCCCATTGGCTTGCCGGGATGTTACCCGGGGGGATGCCCTTTTGGGTGGCTCCCATTGGCTTGCCGGGATGTTACCCGGGGGGATG